>NC_133324.1:456769293-457409293 GCF_042186555.1 Aquarana catesbeiana | reverse complement strand
TATCCATACAAGACCCAAAGGGCCTGGTAATGGACTGGGGGGTACCCATGCCGTTTGTCTCACTGATTTTCATCCATATTGCCATGACCCGACATGACATTAAACCCGCAAGCAGTTTTAAATGAGATTTTTTCCTTTAAAAATGACATTTGGTGCAGGGACTGTTCTAAACATGGGAAACACGCGTCACTTTACAGGCATACTATAGACACCCCCCAGGTACGATATTTAAAGGAATATTTCACTTTTTTTTTTTTTACTTTAAGCATCATTAAAATCACTGCTCCCGAAAAAACGGCCGTTTTTAAAAGTTTTTTTTGCATTGATACATGTCCCCTGGGGTAGGACCCGGGTCCCCAAACCCTTTTTAGGACAATACCATGCAAATTAGCCTTTAAAATGAGCACTTTTGATTTCGAACGTTCGAGTCCCATAGACGTCAATGGGGTTCTAACGTTCGTGCGAACTTTCGGTCCGTTCGCGGGTTCTGGTGCGAACCGAACCGGGGGGTGTTCGGCTCATCCCTACTTGTCCATACAAAATGCGCTATCTGGGGCATACCATCAAATGCTTCGCACCAGGCTTGGGGAACATAGGAGGAGTTTGAAAGAAGCTTATCTCAAATGCAGCATCTTCAGACATTTTCTAAATCATCATGATAGAAATCCTGCATTACTAAAAGTAACAGAGATCCAATCCATCTCCCACTCTCTACCTGATGGAGAACGATTAAAAAAACTGTGTGCGCAAGAGACTTATTGGATCTTCAAACTCAATAGTCTCTCACCCGAAGGCCAGAATGAAGAGTTGGAAATTAGCACCATCATTTAACCACTTGAGCCCCGGACCATTATGCTGCCTAAGGACCAGAGGTCTTTTTCCAATTTGGCACTGCGTCGCTTTTTTTTTTATCCAAGATAAAGTTTTTATTGAAAAACAAGTACATACAGTCCAAGAAATCCACAATTAAATTGTACATAGTAGCCTAGTCAGGCATAATACCATAGAAGAATCAGACTCATACAAAAGTATAAAGTACATCCCACTGTTAGAAAATAAGATAGGAATTGCTATCACTGTCTCCTACTCATGGAAGTTCCAACCCTCTATCTGTAACCATCCCGAGCTCAGAGCTCCAATCAGGGCTAATGCGGGGTGCACCATGCCTTCAGCCGTTATTAAAGCGCAGTAATCTATCCATGACCAGGTCCTCCGGAGCTAACCCAGGAGTGCCCAGCCATGGTTCCCATAGTTTTTCAAATTTTTTTGAACATCCCCTGTGTTGGTATATAATCTTCTCCATTCTCAATGTATGTCCTAGTGCGGTAATCCATTCCTTAACTGAGGGAGGCGTTTCAGATTTCCAGTGTACCATGATTAGCTTACGGGCTACAAAAAGGGCTCTAGATAAAGCTTCCCTGACGTGGTGTTCCCATTCTAGTTCATCTAGCACATTCAAAACGCAGTGCCTAGGGTCCAGCGGAATTGAGACCCCAAATACTGCGCCCAGCGTGTCCACCACCCCCTTCCAGTACACATGCAGTCTGGGACATCTCCATAGCATATGTATTAAATCTCCGTGATCTCTCTTACATCTGGTACAGGTTGGGGTGGAAAGAAGTCCCATATTGTGTAACCTATGGGGTGTATAATACGCTCTCAGAAGTGTATATAATTGCGTTAGTCTTTGCGTTACATTCAATGAACATATGGAAACTGACTGCAAGACCTCCTCCCATTGATCCTCATCTAATGGTCCAACATCCAACTCCCATTTACCCTTTACTGTCAGAGGATGCTTTAGAAGGTACTTGTGGAGCAGGGTGCTATAACTCTGGGAAATGAATCCTTTAGAGGTCTCCGTCCCCCTAAGCAAATCAACCAAAGGGTTCGAGCTAATATGCCAATCAGAGGTTTTTGACTGTGCTTCAAATGCATGTCTAAGTTGCATATAATAAAAAAGCATGGAGGACGGAAGACTATATAAGTCCCTTAAATTGTCAAATGAACGCAGTTTGCCCTCATTTATGATTTGCTTTAGGTAAAGAATGCCAAACCTCTTCCATCTTTCCGCATGTTGCAATTTAGCGAGTTCTGGGTAGGACTCATTTCCCCATATAGGACTATACTCGATAATACCTGTCGCCTCCTGAATGTATTTAGTTTTGTTCCATATTTTTTGTATGAGAGCATAAGTGGGGAAACATTTCTGAGGCTTGCTAAAGGCCGCAGCCTCTAAAGCCGTGGGGATGGATTTACCCCCTATCGTGTGTAGCATTATATATTCTGAAGCGCTAGGGACCCTGGCCGTAGACTCCCCTTCCACGGCCATGGTGCCTATTAAATGTTGCATTTGCGAAGACAAGTAATAAAGCCATGGATTTGGCAATGCAAGTCCACCCTCATCTTTAGGGCGTTGTAAGTTTTCTAGTTTTATCCTTGGTGGGCGGTTCTTCCAGATCAATTCACGAAAAATGGCATTAATTATTCTAAATATCTTAAGTGGGATGACCACCGGTGACTTATGTAGTATGTATAGCAGTTGAGGCATTAGAATCATTTTAATTAGATTCACTTTGCCTGCAACCGACATACTCAAAGCATTCCAGGCTTTAACTCGTAGACGAAAACGAGCCAGTAGTGGGGAAATATTCAACTGACTATATTGCCTAATCTTAGGAGAAACATGTATCCCCAAGTATCTGAAGGAAGCGGACACAGGGATTCCCCCAACTTTCTCTTCATTTAATAGTCTTGCATCATCTATTGGCATTAGGGCAGACTTGGACCAGTTTATTTTAAGGCCTGAAAAATCCCCAAAGCGAACCACTGTTTCCATTGTGTTTTTTAGGGAGTGATCAGTATCACCCAAAAGAATCATAGTATCATCCGCATAGAGCATCACCTTCTCCTGCCTGTCACCATAGCAGAAGCCGGTGATCTCCCCGCAGTCTCTGATCCGTATTGCCAACGGCTCTATGGCTAGAGCAAACAGCAGGGGGGACAAAGGGCACCCCTGCCGCGTACCCCGCCCCAGAGCAAAAGGCAGTGACATTCTACCCGCCTCTCTAATTATTGCCTGAGGGCAATGATATAATAAACGCACCCAAGAGATATATATCTCTCCAAAACCAAATCTCCTCATTACCTCCCACAGGTATGGCCATTCCACACTGTCAAAGGCTTTCATTGCGTCAAGAGACAACAATGCCCTCTTACCTTTATTATCCGGTGGGGACTGCAAGTTAAGATATAGTCTCCTAAGGTTTATTGCTGTTGATTTGTTGGGCATAAATCCCGCCTGATCAGAGTGTATAATTGAGGCAACAGCTTTATTCAACCTGATAGCCAAAATCTTTGCCAATATTTTGATGTCTGTCTGCAATAGGGATATCGGTCTATATGAGGCCGGGTCTACGGGGTCTTTGCCTGGTTTTAGAATTAATACAATGTGGGCTCTAGACATGGAAGGTGGTAGGGCATTGTGTTTCCTAGCAGTAAGGAATACATTTAAGAGCTTGGGGAGCAATATCTCAGAGTAGGTTTTATAAATTTCCATAGGGATACCATCCCCTCCGGGGGCCTTACAGTTAGGGAATGCAGCCACTGCCTCCTGCATCTCATCAAGAGTCAGAGGGGCGTCTAATTCTTTCCTCTGGGAGTCCGTAAGCCGTGGAAACACAATGCCATCCAAGTAACCGGACAGCTCCTCGGAGCTATATCTGGAAGAAGAGCAGTATAGCTGCTCATAGAACTCTGCCAATGTCTGGAGCACCTGGTCTGGGGAGTGCACCAGATGACCGTCAGCCCTCCTTATGGACCCGATTGCCGGGGATCTCTTGTCAGAATTGGCTATTCTAGCTAAAAGGCGGCCGGTCGTTTCCCCTTCCTCAAAAAAGGCAGTCTTAGAAAAAAACCTCTTTTTGTTCGCCGAGGAGGTCAGCAGGTGCTCATAAGCTGATTGAGCCGACTGCCAAGCCTCCTTCGCGGAGTCAGTTGGGTCTTGGACATACTTTGCCTCCAGGGAGCAGGCATGGGATTCCAGTGTGTCCCGCAGCGCTTCAGAATGTTTCTTAATCTTGGTGACCTCATTACTAAGCATTTTCTTGAGGTGTATTTTGAAACTCTCCCATTCTGCAAGGGCAGACAATGAGCCCGGCTGACATGAAAAGAACTTTTTTATGTTGCCTTCTAAGTTCTCAGGGGAGGTAAAAAGCTGAAGCCAAAAGGCGTTAAATTTCCAGGGTACCTTAGGGAGTGTGGATTGGTGGGATACAATAAGGTTTATCACCAAATAGGAGTGATCAGATACACACCGAGGTTTATACGAAATGTCTAGTACCGAGGAGAGCATAGCCGGGTTTCCCACTGCCAAATCTATTCTAGATAAGGAACCGTGTGATTTAGAAAAACAGGAGAACTGTTTAGCAGTGGGATTCCGGTGCCTCCACAAATCCAACCATCCCACCTCCTGTAGCAATCTAGCCAGCGGAGTTAGCCTATGAGGAGCTGGGGTGCTCGGGCCCGGGTGTTTATCCAGGGCCGGAACCAACCAGCTGTTGAAATCGCCCACCAGCAGTAACGGGAGATCCGGCTTCCCCTCCATAAATTCCAGGAGGAGCCGGAGTACCCGAGCATTAAACGGGGGAGGGATGTACACACAAGCAAGAATACATTTCAGGATACCAATGCGACAATGCAAAAATACAAATCTACCCTCCTGATCTATTTTGGACTCAAATTCCTGATAGTCCAGGGAGCTGTGTATCACTACACTCACCCCCCGAGAAAAGGAGGTGTGAGTGGAGTGGTACGACCACCCAATCCACCTATATTTCACACAGCTTATAGAATCAGACGTTAAATGTGTTTCCTGTAGGCAAATAACCGCAGGATAGAACTTTTTCAGACATGAGAAAATCATAGTACGTTTCAGGGGGGAGTTCATGCCCCTAATGTTCCAGGAGATCACTGGTGAACCCGCCATAGCAAAAACACTGTTAATTGTGAGGGAGGGTTAGAGGGTGGCTTGCCTGCACAGAAACCACCCAAATCTTGTTGGAAGAGATTGCAGCAGGCTTGAGTGAAGTCAAAATAGCAGATGGTTAGTGGGAGTAAGATTCTTGGACTGCAGTAAAGAACAGGCTGCATGGAATAGCATAGCACAATGGTGCCAACAAACAGCAGTGCAACTGCACTAAGGTATTTCCTTTCGTGATTTGGTGCTCTCACTCCTGTGAGAGAGCAGGTAAAAATAAACAAAATAGGCATCCTGATGAGCCATGCCAACGGGGTAGGCCCATAGGGCCCAACAGGGCCTAGAAACAGACCAACTAATACTTCAGACATCTCAAGTCAAGTAAAAGGGGGTTTCACAGTTCAGTTCCTTTCACTGAAGAAATATGGGATGATTCCCGGCACTTAGGTAACTTTGAAGAGGTCAGGTGAGTTGGTAGGTTATGGTAAAAAGGTGTAAGATCAAAGAAAAACCAAAGACAACATGGTAGTGACCTTGTGAAGAAAACAACAAAAAAGAGAGAGTGTGGCATCTCAAAGTGTGGACTGCGCTCTTACCATCTGGAAGTGTGTCCCGTTCAGTCACCTTCCGCCTCAGCGCGGTGGCGACGCAGTGCTTGTTCATTATGGTCCAACCAGGCGGCAGCCTCTCTGGCAGAGTCAAAGAATTGTGCATGTCCTTCCGCAGTTACTCGAAGCCTCGCCGCGTATAGCATAGCGTATGGCAGTTGCAAAGCTCTTAGGCGCCTCTTCACATCGCTGAACTTAGCTCTATTTCTTTGCACCTCGGCCGAAAAGTCTGGATAGAAGGACACTCTTACGCCATTGAACTTCACTGCGGCCTGTTCTCTTGCGCAGCGTAACACTGCCTCTCTGTCACGGTAATGTAGCAGCCTGGCCAACATTGATCTGGGGGGAGCACCCTGTGGGGGAGGTCGCCCCGGTATTCTATGGGCCCTCTCCACTGTAAAAAATGGGGAAAAGGCTTCTCGGCCAAACAGTTCAACCAGCCAGCTTTCCACAAACGATGTGGGATCTCTACCCTCCGACTTCTCAGGGAGGCCGACTATACGGACATTGTTTCTGCGCAAACGATTTTCTGTGTCTTCTGCTCTGTTATACGTATCTTGGGCCATGCGGTAAGCTGCCTTTGCTTCTCGCGCCACCGGGGGTAACTGGTCCTCCAAATCGCTTACTCTGCTCTCAACTGCAGTTGCTCTCTCTCTAAGCTTTTGAAGGTCTTGTCTAAGTAGTGAGACCTCTTCCCTCAGGCCCCCAAACTGCTCCTTCATATCAGTGACTGTGGCCGTGCACACCTTTACAGCCTTCAAAATATCAGCCAGGGTGGGCTGCTCCAGGGACTCAGGTATCTCATCTGATGGTGGGGGGGGGGAGGCTGACTAGTGTCCTCATGGAGCTGTTCAGGCATGGTGTCTGTATCAAGGCCCCAGTCAGCTTGTGAAAAAAGATCTGCAGCTTCCCCGTTACTTGTAGTCCCCCCCGCATCCTCCGGGATTTGTATTTTCTGTGTGTAGTATGTCATGTCTCTGTACTGCTCCTTACCCTGTCCTTTCAGCTGCTTCTTGCTAATATTATCCCTGGGCTTGTCCATCGTTCGCGGCGTGCGCTGTGCTTTAGCTGCTGCAGCGGCGGCGCCATCTTGCGATTCCGGTCCCGCCATCTCCAACGGGCCTCGGCGGGTCTTTGCTCTCGTGCAGAGAGCCGGTGGTGGGTCCGGATGGTAAGGGGTCTCGGTAGCCAGCTGGGGAGCCGAAAAAATCAGGATCAGGGGTGCCGGGAAAGGATCAATCTGAGGATCAGGCAGGAGCTGTGAGAAGTGCGTCCTCTCACATGCCGGTCTTGGCCACGCCCCCCACTGCGTCGCTTTAACTGCTAATTGCGTGGTCATGCAATGGTGTACCCAAACGAAATTTGCGTCCTTTTCTTCCCACAAATAGAGCTTTCTTTTGATGGTATTTGATCACCTCTGCAGTTTTTATTTTTTGCGCTATAAACGGAAAAAGACCGAAAATTTTGAAAAAAAATGATATTTTCTACTTTTTGTTATAAAAAAAATCCAATAAACTAAATTTTAGTCATACATTTAGGCCAAAATGTATTCGGCCACATGTCTTTGGTAAAAAAAATGTCAATAAGCATATATTTATTGGTTTGCGCAAAAGTTATAGCGTCTACAAACTAGGGTACATTTTCTGTAATTTACACAGCTTTTAGTTTATGACTGCCTATGTCATTTCTTGAGGTGCTAAAATGGCAGGGCAGTACAAAACCCCCCCAAATGACCCCATTTTGGAAAGTAGACACCCCAAGGAAATTGCTGAGAGGCATGTTGAACCCATTGAATATTTATTTTTTTTGTCCCAAGTGATTGAATAATGACAAAAAAAAAAAAAATATTTACAAAAAGTTGTCACTAAATGATATATTGCTCACACAGGCCATGGGCCTATGTGGAATTGCACCCCAAAATACATTCAGCTGCTTCTCCTGAGAATGGGGATACCACAAGTGTGGGACTTTTTGGGAGCTTATCCGCGTACGGGGCCCCGAAAACCAAGCACCGCCTTCAGGATTTCTAAGGGTGTAAATTTTTGATTTCACTCTTCACTGCCTATCGCAGTTTCGGAGGCCATGGAATGCCCAGGTGGCACAAAACTCCCCCAAATGACCCCATTTTGGAAAGTAGACACCCCAAGCTATTTGCTGAGAGGCATATTGAGTCCATGGAATATTTTATATTTTGACACAAGTTGTGGGAAAGTGACACTTTTTTTTTTTTTTTTTTTGCACAAAGTTGTCACTAAATGATATATTGCTCACACAAGCCATGGGCATATGTGGAATTGCACCCCAAAATACATTTAGCTGCTTCTCCTGAGTATGGGGATACCACATGTGTGGGACTTTTTGGGAGCCTAGCCGCGTACGGGGCCCCGAAAACCAAGCACCGCCTTCAGGATTTCTAAGGGTGAAAATTTTTGATTTCACTCTTCACTGCCTATCACAGTTTCAGAGGCCATGGAATGCCCAGGTGGCACAAAACCCCCCCAAATGACCCCATTTTGGAAAGTAGACACCCCAAGCTATTTGCTGAGAGGCATGGTGAGTATTTTGCAGCTCTCATTTGTTTTTGAAAATGAAGAAAGACAAGAAAAAACTTTTTTTTTTTCTTTTTTCAATTTTCAAAACTTTGTGACAAAAAGTGAGGTCTGCAAAATACTCACTATACCTCTCAGCAAATAGCTTGGGGTGTCTACTTTCCAAAATGGGGTCATTTGGGGGGGTTTTGTGCCACCTGGGCTTTCCATGGCCTCCGAAACTGTGATAGGCAGTGAAGAGTGAAATCAAAAATTTATGCCCTTAGAAAGCCTGAAGGCGGTGCTTGGTTTTCGGGGTCCCATACGCGGCTAGGCTCCCAAAAAGTCTCACACATGTGGTATCCCCGTACTCAGGAGAAGCAGCAGAATGTATTTTGGGGTGTAATTTCACATATTCCCATGGCATGTTTGAGCAATATATCATTTAGTGACAACTTTGTGCAAAAAAAAAAAAAAAAAATTTGTCTCTTTCCCGCAACTTGTGTCGCAATATAAAATATTCCATGGACTCGACATGCCTCTCAGCAAATAGCTTGGGGTGTCTACTTTCCAAAATGGGGTCATTTGGGGGGGTTTTGAACTGTCCTGGCATTTTATGCACAACATTTAGAAGCTTATGTCACACATCACCAACTCTTCTAACCACTTGAAGACAAAGCCCTTTCTGACACTTTTTGTTTACATGAAAAAGTTATTTTTTTTTGCAAAAAAATTACTTTGAACCCCCAAACATTATATATTTTTTTAAAGCAAATTCCCTACAGATTAAAATGGTGGGTGTTTCATTTTTTTTTTTCACACAGTATTTGCGCAGCGATTTTTCAAACGCATTTTTTGGGGAAAAAACACACTTTTTTAAATTTTAATGCACTAAAACACACTATATTGCCCAAATGTTTGATGAAATAAAAAAGATGATCTTAGGCCGAGTACATGGATACCAAACATGACATGCTTTAAAATTGCGCACAAACGTGCAGTGGCAACAAATAAATACATTTTTAAAAGCCTTTAAAAGCCTTTACTGGTTACCACTTTAGATTTACAGAGGAGGTCTACTGCAAAAATTACTGCCCTCGATCTGACCTTCGCGGCGATACCTCACATGCATGTTGCAATTGCTGTTTACGTTTGACGACAGACCGCCGCTTGCGTTCGCCTTAGCGTGAGAGCAGGGGGCGACAGGGGTGCTTTTTTTTTTTTTTTTTTTCTTTATTTTTTTTTGCTTTTTTATCTTATTTTTAAACTGTTCCTTTCATTTTTTTTTTTTTTTAATCATTTTTATTGTTATCTCGGGGAATGTAAATATCCCCTATGATAGCAATAGGTAGTGACAGGTACTCTTTTTTGAAAAAATTGGGGTCTATTAGACCCTAGATCTCTCCTCTGCCCTCAAAGCATCTGATGACACCAAGATCGGTGTGATAAAATGCTTCCCCAATTTCCCAATGGCGCTATTTACATCTGGCGAAATCTAAGTCATAAAATGCTCGTAGCTTCCGGTTTCTTAGGCCATAGAGATGTTTGGAGCCACTCTGGTCTCTGATCAGCTCTATGGTCAGCTGGCTGAATCACCGGCTGCATTCTCAGGTTCCCTGTTGAGACAGGAGAGCCAGAGAAAAACACGGAAGATGGTGGGGGGGGGCATTCCTTCCCACGGCTTGTAAAAGCAGTCTAGAGGCTAATTTGCCGCTAGGATTGCTTTTACATGAAAGCCGACCGCTGGCTGAAAAGAATGATACCAAGATGATACCTAAACCTGCAGGCATCATTCTAGTATAACCATTCAAAGTCGTGAATGGTGTACCTGAAGACAAAAAAATGGTTAACAATAAAGCACAGTAAACGGTAAAGTATAAAAAATTGCATACCTGAAAAGCAAACATGATAAAACATAATAACAATAAAACATTGCAGAATAGAATACAGTAAAAAAGAGCAGAACAAAAGAAAGAGAAAATAGAGAGAGAGAATAGAGAGAGAGAATAGAGAGAGAGAGAACAATAAAACGACAACTATTTTTTTTTATTTTATATATTGTTTTTTTTTTTTTACACTTTTTTTGTAACTAACTTTTATAACGGTAACCGGTTCCAGGTTCGGGTCTCTCAAAATGCGATGGCATCTTGGGAGACCCTGTGAAAGTGTGCCTAGTCTGTGCAATGCTGTACCCTACGCTAATACTCAACTAATGAATGGTAGCGTTCAAAACATTCACCAATGCAAAGACCAGGATTGTCAGGACAGGAGGGACAATAATAGCGGGTGTCACGCCTATATCCGCGCTTGTTGCAGACACAACATCTTTTTGGGGGTTTGTTGGGTAGGGGTACTCGGGAGGACATAAAGAAAATGCCTCTCATGCAGCCGACTGCATTTGGTTGGGGATGTGAATGGGGGAAGTACGGGCGCTGCAGAAGTGGTGGGTCCCCAATTAGGATTGGCGAATGCAGCAGGAAGGGCACTATGGGCACGACGGGCCTGTGTTTGTCTTTTTGGTGGCAGCGGGACACTACTTGTGCTTGCCACCTCACCAGCTTGAACTGCACTTATGGGACTCGCCACGTCACCAAGTGTTACTGCAGTGCTGGTTTGACTACGACCAGGGTGTACTAGGCCGCTGGCGCTTGCCAGTTCAATAAAAAGCTACCAAAAAAACTGTTAGCGATCGCAGGGATCAGGCCTGACTCTGCGAACGCTGCAGTTATGCGTTAAGTGTTTTGTAAGTGACAGTGATCGATCGATACTGCACTTGGGTGGGCTGGGCCGGGCGGAGGGGCAAAATGCAGGTGCTAGCAGGTATCTGGGCTGATCCCGCTAACACTGTGTTTTTGGGAACCCTAAACTGCTGGGGACGCTAGTATAGATCTGATCGGATCAGATATTGATCCGTTCAGATACTATACCACTAAGGGAAGTGTACGGTGCGTGCGTGGGTGTTAGCGGTACTGGCGCTAATCTGACGCTGCTTGGGGCTGGTGCTTGCCAGTTCACCAAAATACTACCAAAAAAACTGTTAGCGATCGCAGGGATCAGGCCTGACTCTGCGAACGCTGCAGTTATGCATTTAGTGTTTTGTAAGTGTCAGTGATCGATCGATACTGTACTTGGGTGGGCCGGGCGGAGGGGCAAAACGCAGGTGCTAGCAGGTATCTGGGCTGATCCCGCTAACACTGTGTTTTTGGGAACCCTAAACTGCTGGGGACGCTAGTATAGATCTGATCGGATCAGATATTGATCCGATCAGATACTATACCACTAAGGGAGGCGTATGCTGCGTGCGTGGGTGTTAGCGGTACTGGCGCTAATCTGACGCTGCCTGGGGCGACGCATATCACCGCCGGGCGATCAGGGGGCTAAACCTTTATTCGGTAATAAACGGCGGGTGCCCTGACACTAAAAAAAATAAACAAACTAACCAGCGTCACCCGTAACACTTATACGGTGATCAGTGGTGAAAGGGTTAACTAGGGGGCCATCAAGGGGTTAAAACATTTATTAGGTAGTATATGGGGGTCCCTGTCGCTATAAAACGCTGACGGCGAACCTAAATATTTAGGTCCCTAACTAGCGTCACCAGCGACACTAATACAGCGATCAGAAAAATGATCGCTTAGCGACACTGGTGACGGGGGGTGATCAAGGGGTTAAAACTTTATTAGGGGGGGTTAGGGGGGTATCCTAGACCTACAGGGGGCTAATATTCACTGTCCCAACACTGTAACTGTCACAAACTGACACCAATGCAGTAATCAGAAAAAAAAAAAAAAAAACTGCTGGTGTCAGTTTGTGACAGGGAGGGGGGGGGGTGATTGGGGGGGATCGGGGGGCGATCGGGGGGGGATCGGGGGGGATCGGGGTGTTTTGTGTGCCTGGCATGTTCTACTGTGTTGTGTAGTGTTGGTGCACTCACAGTGAAGTCTTCTCTCCTCGGCGCTGCAACGGAGAGATGACATCATTTCCTTTGCTGCTGTTTAGCATACAGCAGCAAAGGAAGTGATCTGATTGGCCGGCGGCGATCGCGAGGGGGGGCCACGAACGGATGGCCTCCCCCTCACCTCTGATCGCCGCTGGACAAAAGACGACCGCCTCGGGCACCGGGGGGGGTCCGATCGGACCCCCCACCCGCGGAAGGCAAATCACGTATATGTACGTGATTTTGCCTGTCCGTGCCACCTTGCCGACGTAAATCGGCGTGAGGCGGTCGTCAAGTGGTTAAAGGGGTTGTAAAGGTAATTTTTTTATTGTTTAAAAATAACAAACATGTTATACTTACCTTCACTGTGCAGCTCGTTCTGCACAGAGTGGCCCCGAACCTGCTTTTCTGGGGTCCCTCGGCGGCTGTTTCAGCTCCTCCCCGCAAGAACTATCCACCTTAATGCGAGCTCCCTCGCATGGTGGTTAGTTCTTGCGGGCGCGCTCCCGTGATACAGCCGGCGGCTATAGCCGCTCACTGTATCACTCGGCCCCGCCCCCCGGCGCGCCGCGTCATCGGATGTGATTGACAGCAGCGCGAGCCAATGGCTGCGCTGCTTTCAATCCATCCACTGCAGCCAATCAGTGACCAGGCTGAGCTGCAATAGAGATGACGGGAACGAGCAGCGGAGATTCGAGGTGTCAGGTAAGTAAAACGGGGGGGCTGGGGGCGGCGGTATTGTCAAAAGTTTTTTCACCTTAATGCATATAATGCATTAAGGTGAAAAAATTTTTACCTTTACAACCCCTTTAACTTCTCCTCATCCATCCAGTCCCCACACCCTCCTTTCCCCCTCTCCACCCCATCTCCCCCTCCCCTTCCCTCTCTTCCATCAGTCATGACACAACTCTCCCAGTGACTTATTTCACCCCTCCCATATCTCACATATACACATCCCTCATGTGCACAGGGGTGGTTGTGCGGTTGTGTGTGTTCATGTGCACATGGCCACACATGTGTGTTCTCCCCCACATGTGCTCCTGGTTATGTGCATGTATGCACTCATGTACCAATATCTATGTGTTGATTTATGTGTATATATGCATCTTTGTCTATGGCTGTGCATGTGTTCACACCCCTCCTTTCCACATGGCTCCAGCCACCTTTTCGTTCCATGTCATCATCAATGTTCCATTACTCATTCTATCAACGCTCCCTTTCACTCTTTTTATCATCATCTTTTACATTCTACTCTACACCTGGAACAGCTCCTTGCCCTGTATCGTCTCCTTGAGTTGGACGTTTTCCTATCTAATTTCACACTTCACGTATCGATGAGGCTATTACTCAATTACACACTTTTTCATGCAATTTTTATTTTGTTTTTGAATTTGATTTTCATTTTTTCATCATTTCATCATTTCATCTTTTCGATTTTAAATTTAAATTTTTAATTTTTATTTTTATTTATCTTTATTTTTTTTTCATTCTCATTTTTACTTTATTTTCAATCTACCGAACTATTTATTTCAACTACATCCCCAAATTTTCAAATGTAAAGTAAGCATTTACCATCATGATTTTTTCATATATCTATGTACATACACCCAATTACATCCTTCTTTAACTATCCATTCATTGGTTCAACTGCTTTAATCTAGATACAGTATATATTACTATTTTTGCATCCTATTCTTTATACTTTTATCTATGTTTATACTTATATTTATTCAGTTTTTTACTTTCCTTTATTTTTGAATACTACATTCCACGCGTGCAGATACCCATTTAAAACCCTTTTTTACCAAAATCAGTTAATTTATATCCTATCTATGCACATTATCTTCTCTATATAGCTATCACTTCCCCATCTGTATACACAGGTTCCACACCTGTATTTTGTTAATCCTTGTTTAATGCCCTGACTGCTATGGCTATTTAGCTTTGATTGCTCCCCCAGCTGAAGCCACTATCGTGGCTCGCGTTGGGCTAATTGCATCCTCTATTTAAACGTGATGTTAATGCTGGAGGATCAGCAGATGAAGGAGGCCTGGCTGTGCCTTCAAAATGAATTCTGATTAGCCAGACACAGTGGTAGGCGGCTCCCCACTCTGACAGCTCTACACAGAGTTACACAGCCAGCGTCCTCCCCAGGTCCCTCAAGGCTTCAGCTTCCCACTGACACACGGTGCTCATGGACTCTTCTGCAGGGACACCCCGGCAGCTCTTCTGTGATGCTGGATCTGGAAAACACCTACCCTCATTAGCACATGTAAGTGCACCTTATACTGTCAACAATTTGTATTTTAGACGAATAAAATAATGCTGCACTAGGATTTACCTGGCTCTTCTCTTCCTTTTTTGCTTATACTGAACTGCCTTATTATAGGCCTGCTTTACACAAGTACTACTGTACCCCCGCTGTAAACAGAGTATTTTTAAAGCTCCAGCTTCTAATTTGAAATGTTTTTTATGTGAGCAATTACATCTCATATGAAGATATTGAATGTATAGAATTGAGTCAATAAGAGATTTAGGCTGAAAGCTGTCCGCTCTTAAAATTGTGTTTCCTGCAGAGGGCTTGCGATATAAGGTCCTGTCAGTCACTGGTGTGACCAGAAATGTGTGGACTGCCACAGAGAATGCCAGGCACAAGTAGTGTAAAATAATATAATTTATTTAAAAGATAAGTGAATAACAAACACGCACCTTCAACATACTAAACTGTAAAACAAACCAAATAACCAAATAGTGACACAAAATGAACAACTGCCTAAACTAAGTATGCACCGCAGAAAGGAATGCAAAATCGTAATCGTAGCCGAGCCAGGGTCATACACAGGAGATCAAGCAGAGGGAGCTTGGAGCAAGAAAGGGCAGGAACAGGGTAACAGGAGATGTAGAGAGCAGATGGGAAGGGATCAGGCTGCAGGGCAGGGGTCCATGAACAGATGCAGAATCACAGGTCAGGGGCACATGGAGACAGGATTTAAATATACTTCCTGCAACGAGCATCAGGTGATAATTAATGAGCTGCTGGCTGCTGGGAGACACCCGCTGGTGGACACTGGAACTGCAGCCTATGAATCTGGGAGCCACAGTGCCAACAGCAGGTCCTTTCCTGACAGGTGCTCTCTAGTTGTCCAGATGGTGAGAGTGTAATCTCCACATCCAGAAAGGTGATACTTCTTTAATGGCACGTCATTGTAAATTTTAAGTTATAGGTATTATGGTTCATAGATCTCACAAATTCTTGTAACAAAGGTTCGAGTGCATCCCATACCATACAAATGTAATCAATATAGCTAGACCATATTAGAATATGACATACAAATCTAGAGAACATCCCCCAAAAGCATGTCCCTTTCCTAATCCTCCAGGTACAGATATAGGCTGCATAGGCTGGTGCTGGGGCACAACATGTTTCTGTTTTTGTGTTTCAGATTTTCATTAAAAAAAATGTCCAATGACCTCTAGACCTCTAGTTTCTATGTCTATTGTGACAAAAAAATGGCATTTTTAGGAATAGTTAACTCATCAATGATTTGCAACATATTTATTGTATTTTAGATATAAAAAAGGAAGAGCATATACTGTACATATGTTTTTTTTTCATAATTACATTTTTTTTATTTTATTAGAATTCAGCTTAACAGTCAGCTAAGGACAAAGACATATGTCCATATATAACATTTACATAATATCCAAAACTCTATATACACATTTCAAAATATTCTATTCAAAAAGAAAAAAACAAGAGAAAAGAGAAAAGTGAAAAACAAAAAAAGGTAAAAATCACTTCCCCTCTTAACATATAATATATTATAAAAGTTGAATTTGCTCCGATACCCCCCAGTTGAGGGCCCCAGCCTCCCTAGCTATTCATGTTCCTAATATCTCTCGGTGCACCAATCAATCATTATACCCCTAATTCCAAAAAAAAAGGAGGGGGGAAGGGGAGAGGGATGAGAAGAACCAAAATTTTATTGCGCATTTCTTTCCCCTCTCCTCTTCTTTGAAAAAGGCCTCTATGGGCCTAATTACCACCACACGCAAAATTAAATGATGAATTGATCCATAAATTCATTGTGCACTTGTTAGTGTTTAAAAAAAAAATCTATGCAAAAAGGCCTCTAAGGGCTTACACGGATTACATTGCCTCGCCATATTTAATAGGTGGTTATTATACCCACTTTTTATACCCATATTATACTACTATTATACCCAGTCCATGTGTGCCCAATCTCTTTAACACATTTAAATATATAATAACACCATCTTTTTACTTCAAACCACTCATCCCATTACCCCTGTGAGTTTTTCTTTTCTTTTTCCCTCTTTTAAAGTAATGTCGGAGTAAGTCAGTAATGTCGGAGTAAGCCAGTAATTCAACACATCTTCCCCCTACGGATGTGTGCATACATATACCCATACGCATGTACTACCTGTATGCACACACCTACATCTATACCAAAAAAAGGGGAGAAAGCAAAAAAAAAAAGGAAAAAAAAGAACATCATCTAACTATATAACAAATTCAGGAATAATTTATGCAGAGAACACTGGGAGCACTTTATACATACTTAAATCAAAGGCGTTGTTCACTCTATATCGATCTCTGGAGAGTGCAACTCTTATCCTACTCATATATTTTTAAACTTGTCCTGTTGGTCTTTGACCGCATATACCCATCATTCGGCTTCCATTATTGAATTAACCTCCCTTTTCCAATCCAACAGAGTAGGGCATAAAGCCTGTTTCCAGAACCTTGGTATTAATAATTTGGCTGCATTCAATAACATAGTTACATAGTAGGTGAGGTTGAAAAAAGACACAAGTCCATCAAGTCCAACCTATGTGTGTGATTATATGTCAGTATTGCATTGTATATCCCTGTATGTTGCGGTCGTTCAGGTGCCTATCTAATAGTTTCTTGAAAAAATGGGTCAAAAGGATAGCCTTTTGACCTATGGAGCATTCGTCTCCCAGAATGGTTTAATCTTTGGGCATATCCACCATAGGTGGAGAAATGTGCCCTTCTGTCCACACCCCCTTCAGCAGTAGGCATCAGATGTTGGGTACATCTGTGCCAGCGTAACTTGAGTCTGATACCATCTAGCTAAGAATTTGTATGACATTTCTTGTACATGAGAACTTATGGAGGTAGAATGAGTTAATTTAATTATTTTTTTAATTTGTGTGCAAGTAAATACCTGATTTCGTTCTCTTTCCCATTCTCTAACAAAATAAGGGACTGTAGTGTTTTGGCCACTTAAGATTAGTTTATACATTTGTGATAACAAATGTTTCCTGTTTGTTATGTGTACACATAAAGATTTAAATATGGTGAGTGAGTTTAAGGGCCTTAATAGAGGTTTCAGTTTATTAAATAAAAATGTTATTTGATGGTATCTCCACCTGGCTAGGGGTACATTTCCCAAGCCTGAAACCAGCTTTGAGAAGGGTGATAGAATTCCCTGTGGGGCAAATTTGCCACATGTCGTATCCCCATCCCGCCCCCATGCACCAAAGAATCCTACCTCCTCCCCAGGGGAAAACCAAGGGTATCCCTCCAGTGGAGCCAGAGGGGATATCTGAGGTGCATATTTACCTAATTTATTCAATTTATCCCAATTTATCCCAAACAGATAAAGAATTCCTGGTTAGAGAGGAGGTCCATTCTGAAAGGCCCCTAGATAATGTTGGTATCCATGTCAATGTACTCGCCATTGTCTTCTCTAAAGAAACCCATATTTTATTGGATGAGTCATGACACCAATTCAAAATGCGTACTAAAGCCATCACCTTGTAATACAAAGCTACATCTGGTAACCCCACTCCTCCTTCCAATTTACTTCTAAATAGAATATCATAGGCCAGCCTAGGTCGTCTATCATTCCATACAAACGCCACAAAGGCTTTCCGTAGATGTTTAAAAAAGACCTGTGGGAGTGTAATTGGTACCGTGTGTAGAATATACCGTAGATTATTCTGGGTAATATACTCATTTTAAGAGCACTCACACGTCCAAACCATGTTAAATAGTGGCCCTTCCATTTCTGCAGGTCCTTTATTATTTAGATTTAGTTCTCTTTCCCATTCTCTAACAAAATAAGGGACTGTAGTGTTTTGGCCACTTAAGATTAGTTTATACATTTGTGATAACAAATGTTTCCCGTTTGTTATATGCACACATAAAGATTTAAATATGGTGAGTGAGTTTAAGGGCCTTAATAGAAGTTTCAGTTTATTAAATAAAAACGTCATTTGATGGTATGTCCACCTGGCTAGGGGTACATTCCCCAAGCCTGAAACCAGCACTGAGAAGGGTGATAGAATTCCCTGTGGGGCAAATTTGCCACATGTCGTATCCCCATCCCGCCCCCATGCACCAAAGAATCCTACCTCCTCCCCAGGGGAAAACCAAAGGTATCCCTCCAGTGGAGCCAGAGGGGATATCTGAGGTGCATATTTACTAATTTATTCAATTTATCCCAAACAGATAAAGAATTCCTGGTTAGAGAGGAGGTCCATTCTGAAAGGCCCCTAGATAATGTTGGTATCCATGTCAATGTACTCGCCATTGTCTTCTCTAAAGAAACCCATATTTTATTGGATGAGTCGTGACACCAATTCAAAATGCGTACTAAAGCCATCACCTTGTAATACAAAGCTACATCTGGTAACCCCACTCCTCCTTCCAATTTACTTCTATATAGAATATCATAGGCTAGCCTAGGTCGTCTATCATTCCATACAAACGCCACAAAGGCTTTCCGCAGATGTTTAAAAAAGATCTGTGGGAGTGTAATTGGTACCGTGTGTAGAATATACCGTAGATTATTCTGGGTAATATACTCATTTTAAGAGCACTCACACGTCCGAACCATGTTAAATAGTGGCCCTTCCATTTCTGCAGGTCCCCTATTATTTCAGTCAATAGAGAAATATAATTAAGCTCATATAAAAGTTTTGGGTCCAATGTGATGTCCACCCCCAGATAAAATAGAGAGTCAGTATTCCAGATAAAACAATAGGAATATTGCAGAGTCGCTACCATATCTGGGGGGACATGACTGGGCATGAGTGCTGACTTCTCAAAGTTTATTTTAAAGTTAGATAAACTACGAAATCTCTGAACTTCAGACATCAAAGCAGTTAGTGATGCCTGAGGGGTGGAAAGATAAAATAACAAGTCATCAGCATAAGCTGAAACTTTATGTTTGACAGGTCCAATACGTATCCCCATTATTTCCATATTTCTCCTCACTTTACAAAGAAAGGGCTCCAGTATCATAGCAAATAATAGCTCTAGCTCTTGGATCCGCATATAGTGCCAGCACCCAGCCCATCATACGGTCACCTAGACCCACCCCCCTCAGCACTTCAGTCATAAAGGCCCAGTTCACCCTATCAAATGCCTTTTCGGCATCCATTGATAGTAACACTCTTGGGATTCTGTCAGGGCCTTGTTGCATCCAATGAAGTATATGAAGAGCATGGATAGTATTGCCTCTGGTTTCACGGCCCTTCATAACCCCTGTCTGGTCTGGGTGGACTAACTTCACTATATGTTCTGTAGTCGAAGGGCTAAGATCGTGGCTAAAAGTTTGATGTCGGAATTAAATAGGGAGATAGGTCTATAATTGGCACAATATTGCGGGTCCTTCCCTGATTTAGGGAGAACTGTGATATAAGCCAATAGGGCTTCGGGGGGCAAAGGGTTAGAGGCATTAATTGAATTAAAATAGCTACATAATGGAAATGCTAATATAGAAATAAACTTCTTTAAACTTTTCTTCTGATTTTTATCTGTTGGCAAGGCCACTATTACTCTACCCAGTTCTTCTATAGTAATTGGGCATTCTATTTCAATAACCCTGGAGGGCAACGCGGGCATCGCCGAGTCCTTGATATAATCTCGGATCTCGTCCACCCGCTTTCCCTCCCTGGTGCTTGAAGATGGTGGCTGAATATTATATAAGGCATTATAGAATCTATAAAATTCTGCCGCTATGGACTGAGTTTCAACTATCCTCTTATTGTGCATCATTAAATTATGAACGTACCTGGAGTCCTGCTGCTTTTTAAGTTGTCTGGCCAGTAACCAGCCATATTTATTCCCTTGTTCGTAACACCGGTGTGCAAAATATCTATACTTGTTTTTGACTTTACGGTCCAGGTATTGTGAGAAGTTACGTCTTAATATCTCTAGTTGTTTGGTGTCAGCTGGATGGGTTTTATGTCTTGTCTCCAACTCATTAATTTCTCCCAACAGGTCTGCTATCTCTTTCTGTTTTTCTTTTTGTGAGAGCCCTATGATATCAATTCACCTCTAATTACAGCCTTATGGGCTTCCCAAACCGCTTGTTCCGATACTTCCCCCAGTATATTCACTTCAAAGTATGTTCCCATTTTAAGAAGTAATGCCTCCACTACACGTTTATCATCTAATAGTGACTCGTTCAACCGCCTGGTCCGTTCCATATGACCTGCGGCGACCGGAAAAAAAGGTCAATAATTTTGCTTGTATTCTCTTTCAAACATCCCTTTCATGAAACAATATGTCTATCTGGAGGTCTTTGGACATCCTTGTGAATTTGTTGGGAGAGAATAGAATGCTGTTTCAATGGACGATATTGAGGAAGCAATGTCACACCTCCTTCCCTCCAAGGTACCCGGGTCAGAAGATCTCCCTCTGGAATTTTATACCCAATTCCGAGAGGTGCTTATTCACAAGTTGTTGGAAATATTCAATTACGCTTTTAAATCTAATTCTCTTTCTACTTCTATGAAAGAAGCTCTAATTGTACTCATTCCCAAACCAGGAAAATACCCTCTATTTCCTGAATTTCACCACCCCATATCTTATTTACAACTGGATATCAAAATATTGGCTAAATCATTGGCTAAATTATTGGCATTACATCTGAACAAAGTGATTTTCAGCTTGATCCACCCCGACCAAATTGAGTTCATGCCACAAAAGAACACAGCTTTTAATTTATGTTGCCTGTTCACTAATTTACAGTCTTCCCATAATACTGTTGGTTCCCGGGTAGTAGTTGCCTTGGATGACACCAAGGTATTTGACTCAGTAGAGTGGGATTACTTGTGGGAATGTCTATTGTTTTGAACCAAATTTTATCACATGGCCACAATTATTGCACCAAGCCTCTGTAGCATGCATAATGGTTAATGGTCGAGTCTCTGACCCATTCCCCTTATCTAGAGGTACTCGACAGGAGTGTCCGCTGTCCCCCTTTGCTATATGCCCTAGCGGTGGAGCCTTTAGCCATTATAGCTAGCCCAAAACTTTGATTATTACAATTTGGCCTGCTTGCAGAAACCATCAGTCTCTATGCTGATAATATGTTATTGTACCTGGAGGATTTGGGCCCCTCGCTATCAGCAGTGCTACTCCTTATTCAACATTTTGGGGAGTTTTTGGGGCTAAAAAATCAACTGGGACAAGTCCCAAATCCTGCCCCTGGACCATGGAGCCCCTACAGCGGAGCAGGCTTCTCTTCCCTTGGTGTCTTGTTTCCCTCATTAGGCTTAATCTTGAACCCCTCTACCCCTTATTGAAGTCCAAAACACAGATATTGTTCAATCTTCCTCTAGGGGTTATGGGAAAAATCAATCCAGTGAAAATGATTCTACTACCCAAAATTCTCTATCTCCTATGGCATGTACCAGTATACATTACTTACTACTTCATATATTTAAAACTATGGGATGTTGGCAACTCCCCCCTGGTCTATGGTATTATAAATATACCCCTAACAGCAAGTTATGCCTGACTTCAACTAAGCTGTCTCCATTTTGTATTACAGATGACTTAAAGTGCATTCACACCCTGAATTAGACCTTAAAAAGTATGTTAGCGGGTTCAGTAAGCTAGCTTGCCACTAGATGGTTCTGTTCCCAGTATAGTTTGGTATAGGGGAAAGTAGTAATTGGTTGTTTTAGGGAAAACCTTCCTCTGTGATGTCACGGGTGAAGTTAGTGCTCATATAAATACCAAGATGGGAGAGGTCTTGTGAGTTGGGGCATGGGAGCCAAACACCCCAAAGCTAGTTGGTTAGTGACCAAGGGTCCTTAACAGGGCTGCAACCCCACATTAGTTGGTTCAACACCCAGTATGACCAGTTAAAATTGCTTTGACTATTTATAGTGGTCTGCAGGCCATGAGTGGTATGGAAAAGGGCTTTTAGGCCAGGCTAATAGTACACCTGTGAAGGAGTGTGTCATCTTGCAGTGAGCACGGCTGGGCAGAGCTATAGAATGGGACATTGGGAGAAACTAGAATTCTAATGAGGGCACCTTGATGATAGTTGGTAAAAGAAGCTGGATGCTGTGGACTTAGTATACATGGGGAAGAAGTCCCAACTGCGGTACTCCCATGTAGAAAGAAGGTGCAACATGAAGATAGCTTACAGATTGTGTTCTGGCATTCCATGCAGAGCCTGATCTCAATCCAACACTGTTCACAAGAGCAGCATCCCTCTCTTGGTTCTCTCCCTCCTCTCAGGCTCAGAGACAGCAGCGGGAGTCATTGGCTCCCGCTGCTGTCAATCACAGCCAGTGAGGAGGGACACACAGAGCGAGCTTGGGAGTAAGCCCCCATGAGTGTCCCATAGCCAAAGGGGAGGGGTAAATATAACATGTTTGTTCTTTAAAAAAGAAGAAGAAAGGTTTAAAATCAATTTAACTGTTTAATTGCCTAAATATTATTTATACTTTACCTGGTGAATGATGGTTAGCATCATTTTCAAGTTGGTGTCTTTTGTAGAAATGTATGACACACATGACCTTATTCAATAGATCTTACAGTTTATTACATTCCTGTGTCAGTACTTAATGTGTAAGTAAAGCTGAATAATAAACTTCTCTTATTTGCTACCTTTTGGTGAATTAAAGAGGAGCTCCAGGCTCCTTCAGAAAAAAATAAAAATCAGCAGCTACAAATACTTTAGCTGCTGACTTTTATTATTAGGACACTTTCCTGTCCACCAATCCAGCGTCTTCATCCCAGCTGATTTTTCATTCGGCTCTCGGGTGCTGCCGCGGCTATTTCTTGTAAGGGAGGCCGGTTCCCTACTGCGAATGCACGAAGGGTGACTGCGCTACGGCGAGATCTACTGGAATTGGGAACGAGCACCTGTCAAAACCAGGTACCCACTCCTCCCCCCCCCGAAAGGTGCCATATGTGGCAGCGGAATGGGGGAGGAGGCAAACAAACGGACATTCCCCTTTTGGGTGGAGCTCTGCTTTAAATGTACAACTGAAAGTGTTTTGTTATATAAGCATTTGTTATATAAGCACTGTTGCTATTAGTCCTACCCATTTCACCTTTGATTACCTGATATCATTTGGCTGGATTATTTAGACGGGTTCTTGCACTTCCAGCCAGCTTTTATCAGATACCCGTTGGCACCACTGTGAGATCTATTGGGGATGAAATACAGTGCCCAGTTGACTGGTTAAATTTAAAATTGTCTGGAGGGCAAATTAGCAGGGAGGAAGTTACTTATATTTTAAAGTGATACAATATATATAAACACATTATATAACAGAAGCGACCCCTTTGCCGCTGTTTAAGTGGTGCTTTTTGACCGCTAGCGGGGCGCTTTTAAAGCCAAAAAGGGGTTAAGAATGGGTTAAAAACGCCCGTGTTGCGGTGCTTCCAAAGTGCCTTTCATTGCATTCCAATGGGCAGGGGCGGTTTGGGAGCGATGTATACAGCCTTCCCAAACTGCCCCAAAAATGCTGCTTGCAGGACTTTTTCTACCAGTGAATGTTTGGCAAAACATTACTTATAAATATCCCCCTTAATATATTTGTAAAGCTTTGCCTAAATTGACGGCGCTATATAAGTACCGTTAATAAATAAATAAATTATAAGAGAGTCCAGCAGTAGCTGCTCACTTGTGGACTGCATCTCTCTAATTGATACTTTATACACAGCTGTATAGATGTGCGAAAGAAAGGGACCTATCCCTTCTCTGTTTATATCAGCTTTGTGCTCTGAATACAGCAGAATAGATCTGATGAGTGGAATATAAAATGACACTAACTCTATAGCAAATAATTACACAAAGAGCTTGTAGTCCTGTACATGGTAAATAAAAATTTGGGAAAAACATCATAAATTCCCTATAAAATGTTCCAAATCAAACAATTAGGAATATAAAAGCTAACATACCATAGAATGAAAAAAATGAAGATTGACTTTGTTCTGTAGATACAACTAGTGCACATTTTCTTAAATATAACATAAATTTATCATGAGCCTAAATTAACTTACTGGTGGTCAGTCATAATCAGAGGACTGGAAATACTATTATCATTAGGATGCCAGTTTGGTATATCACAATTTTCCACTAAAAAGGATTCTAGGCAGATTTGCTTTCTGAGCCCTGTGTACTTGCATTGACCTAAGTACATGTACACCAGCTGGCCATGTCCATCACTCGAGCCAAGTCACAGAATTCCTGAATATACTTAGATCCGGCAGGGCCTGTTGCACAAACAGTCATTAGTTTGTAGGACTTGAGCAAACTAGGGCTTAAAATGAAACAAGCTTGGAATTTTTCCTGAAGAAGTCAGCTTTTTTTGTGAATTAATCATGAAAGATTTACCACACATTCCACTTCTCTCTATCTTCACGGTGGCTGCTTTTGGCTTTGCGGAGAGACTCCCCAAAGGTTTGTTTCAACTGCTTCGTTCTGTCACTTGGTCATGGTTATGCATTTTAACTGCTGTGAAAGCGAGTGAAATGTTTAAACATATAACCATTGTATATTTTCAAGTTAATAAGCTTAAAACACTTTTGATATTTCTTTTGTAGTTACATGTATAACCTATATAGACACTGCTAAAATGACATCTTGTATTTACTTATATTATATTAATTTAAATAGATTTTATTTTGTTTCAACAGTTTAATGCATTGATTACAACTAGTTGTCTTGTATTTTCTTTGAGTTTCGCTCACATCCTGTAAACATGATTAACAGTTTGCTATCTCATTGATCATTGTTTCATACACACCTTTATACATTTTTTAAAATAAAATAACATGAGTAATAAATATATATATATGTATGTATTTATTTTTTCCCCTAGAAATCAGTATATATGAAATTATTTTGGTTGTGTGTACATGCTGTACACATATGTGTATGTGTATAGGAAGCTAAGTTACATATATACATATGAAAAATTTGTAAGCAGAAAGGAGGCCATAGTCCTTTCTGTGTGAATTGTATACATTGTGCAAATATTTCAAACTTTAAGGTTTGCCATATATAGCCTTATACACACTAGGGATGGAACAAGATAAAATACTGCTGTGGTAATTGGTAGGATAGGGGATAACAAACAAAGAGGATTGCTTAAGTCATTCCACATAAAAAAGTAACCTTTTTCTTGCGACCAAGCCATAACTTACAAATTACACAGGGGTTATAATGTTTTGCTGTGATTGGTGTAGATAGTCTAAATGAAAATAGTGTGAAAAGTACCTACGTATTGACAACCTTGATTTAGGGAATTCAGTTCCTTCATTAAAATAAATTAAAATTAAAGTAAATTAAAATTAAGTTCACAATCATTTGTAAATGTCCCTCCAAAGTTATATAAAAGGGTACTTTTGTTTTTTCCCATCACTTCTTTTATAAACCGTGACTTCTTTGGTTTGTGTTTACCATTTCCTGGTTGTAAAAGTTGAACTCGAGAGAAAGATTCCTTTGATGAAATGATTATATATGATTATATATGAGCCTGATGAGAAATCATAGATTTTCCTCTGTCCATATGATTGATATGCGACTGTAAAAAGTTATCTGGAAGTGTTCTGTGACAGATTTTTAAAGTCGCAAACTGGCATTTTCTTAACAAATCTATGTGTGGTTGTTATATTCATTCCATGTGAATTTTATTAGATTTTTGTTCTGATTATTTTTTTAATACATGCTTATTTGAAATTATTTATATGCAGGATGAGCTAATACCAAAATATTGTGTGGCTTTGTTTGTAAAGTAAATCTATCATTGTAAGTTCAAAAAAATATGCCATTATTGTATACTTATATAGAAATGTCGGTTAATAAGTAAACAAATAAGTACACAAACTATTAACTGAAACCTGAAATACAAAACTTCATAGCTGTTCTGACTCTTTTTAGTCACTGTGTACATTACAAATGATGTACAGGTCAGGATAAGGTATGGGGTTACCTGTAAATCTGTAATTTTCCCTTGGCCACCAAGTCTAAGGCCTACCACAATTTGCAAGTCATTGAACTTGGAATGGAGAGGTTGTGAAGCAGTTCCCTGGTGCTCTACAGAGACCTATAGTTCAAATGGGAAATGCTTTTGATCTTTTTGGAAATGTTAAACTATGATACAAAATTTCATTTAGTAAAAGTAACAGAGGAGCTCTAGATAAACTAACTAGTCTTCACCACTGCCCCAATACGCACGGTCCCTGACACTGCGACAATATTAGGGATGTCGTTTTTCAGATCCTGACACGATACTATGACCTGTCTTTTTTTCTGGATCACAGCTGGTGGAACAGCTTGCAAGATGCACACCTATAACAGAGCTTTTCATTGATGTCATTATTACAGCTTTGCAAATTTTTACATGCTTGAATCTAACAGATGCTGAAAATTAGTGCAGAGTGCATGTGCTGTATGCTGGTGGCAGTTACAATTGGCAATAAGTGCAATGCCAAAAAACAGAGGAGTAGCATCTAAGTAGAATTATAAGGAAGAGATTTTAATGGCAGGACATCTTTGCTATTAACATTCTGCTTTAAACCTTGAAATGTGCACAGCCAACCTGCTCAGTACATCAGTTTTCAGCAGGCATTGCTGCAGTGCAAAAACCCACCTCATTTTCTTTTTACCAGTAATGTGGTGATCTGAGAACCCCTGCTTGGGATGCAGCAGAGGAATTCCTAAACACACCCACTACAGATACCTATGTCTCCCCTTTTACAGAGATGCTAGTATCAAAAAATATATACCTTTCTGCAAAGCCACTAATAAACTATAGCCTGCTTTTGAAGTTTGTATGTTATTGATGACAGGAGAAGCAGAGAGAGAAAGTTACTTAAAGTGGTTGTAAACCTCAGACATGAAACATGAAATATGAAGAAAGCATATCCCTCAGTAGTGTGTACTTGTCTCGAATAAAAGCACTAAGTGTAATTTATGTCTGCTAATGTGTTCCTCTGCTATCAGCATGAGTCACTTCTGACAAGTTTTCCTGACACCAAGAGAAAAATTCTGACAGGGGAGGGATTTCCAGCAGATTAACAGCCTCAGCTCTGTTCCTTTGTGCTGTGTGAAGGGTGTGTGTCCCTCCCCTCCCCTTAGCTTTCAGATCTTCCTTCACTGAGGTATGAAGTGTGTAACTTCAGCTCTCTGCCTCCTTTTTTCTGAACTCTCAGACAAGCGTTTAAATTCAGTACTTTGAACAGATGTAGATAAGAGAAGACTGCAGATAAAAAGGAACACCTTATGTAGAAGAATTTGTGTATCACCTGAGGATAGTCCCTTCACTGGGTATATGAAAAGGTTTACAACCACTATAACACAGGCCTCAGAAAGTAAACTCCCAGTGAACACAGAAGGTGACTGGCTGTAGTGATTTTGGCAGTGTGTTACATTGAAAATATAAGTTTATAATTGAGTGAACTTTGTGGCTTTAGCACAGGTACAGAGTCGTTCAATTGCTCACCCAATTGGGTTGATTTACCAAATAGGCTGTTAACATAGCAAGGGCATTTTTCCTAAATGTGGTGGTGAATGTGGTGAATTTTCACTTTGCAAAAAATACCCAATCACGTGCAAGTAAAAAAAGAAAGAAAAAAAAAAAACAGAATTTTTGATTGCACGTGATTGGATGATGGAAGTCAGCTGAGCTTCATCTTATTCACTAAGCTCTGGGAAAAATGCAAAGTTAAATCTACTTGCCTTTAGTAAATCAACCTTAGTGATTGCTATCACTCAAGTCCGAAACTGCTCTTTAATCATATTTTGTAAAACTAAAATGATAAACCTAGATACATAAATAAAATTTTTTCTGTACCTGTTTTTTTCCAAATGCTGTAATTTTTAAAACCCTTAAACTGTACTTTTTGTGCCAATGAAAACTAAAAATCTATTTGTCTGAGAACTTATATACAGTTATCTCACTTCTCAGATTTGGGTGTGCTGATCCTGAGAAGGGTAACCTGTTATGATCCTCATGACTAAGCTCTGGGGGGCGGAGTGAAACGCGTTGTGTGCGTGGCCTGGTCAGAGGTTGCCACTCCATTCATTGCAGTAAGACACCATAGATGTGTGACTTCCAGGGGTCACCCTTCCTTCCTTGAACCTTTGCAGGAGCCAGGATGGGCTCCATCACCTGTCGGCACTCTAGTAGCAGCTGCGGATGCACTGTCCACATACCCCCCTCCCTTTTAAGCCTGAGCAGCCCACATACTTTTCTCAGGTAACCTGTTATGATGGCTGGCTGATATATGCCACAGCTAGACTCCCTGCTAGTGCTGGATGGTGGCATAGACCAGTCCTAGAGACATAGCTAGTCTGAAGCAGAGCATGTTTGTGCCATATCACGCACAGTTTCCAGTAAGCCTCCAAAGGATGGGAGCCTCAGCTGTGCCAGGTAAAAGCCATCTTGACAGTTTACCTTTGCTGTATGTTACAAGCTCTCTCTAAATTTAATTACATTTTTCTGTTAACCTGCGCTTTGAAATTATTTTAAATAGTTGTCTACAGTATATCAAATGTGAACCTTAGTAATGAAGTGTGTCAGGTGGTCCCTAATATGTATGGTTGAGATTGCTAGATTGCTGAAATGTGCTACTTGCATCATTATGGTAGTTCATTGCGAGTGGAGAAGGCAGATTTAGTATAGGATTTAAAAATGCTAGTGTAGTCTACACTTCTAATCTACCCAACATCAACCCTGTCAGCAGTAGGAGTACACCTTAAAGGTGTACAAAGTACAGATATGGAAATATATACAATATATATAATTAAAAAAAACTAAATATAAAATGTGTCAGAACTGTGCAATAATATGTGTGACTTAAATAAAGCATTAAAATATGTCAATGATTTACTGTCCGCCGCAATGTCACAGTACCACTAAAAATCACAGATCACCGCCATTACTAGTAAAAAAAAAAAAAATAATAATAAAAATGCCATAAAAATGCCATAAATCTTTCCCATAGTTTGTAGGCGCTATAACTTTTGCGCAAACTAATCAATATATGCTTACTGCAATTTTTTTTACCTAAAATATGTAGAAGAATATATATTGGCCTAAACTGAGGAAGAAATTTGTTTTTTAAAAACATTTTTGGGGATATTTATTATAGCAAAAAGTAAACAATATTGTTTTTTTTTTTCAAAATTGTTGCTCTTTTTTTGTTAATAGTGCAAAAAATAAAAAAACGCAGAGGTGATCAAATACCACCATAAGAAAGCTGAGAAAAAAAAGGACATCAATTTTGTTTGGGTACAGCGTTGCACGACCGCGCAATTTTCAGTTAAAACGACCCAGTGCTGTATCGCAAAAAATGGCCTGGTCATTAAGCAGCCAAATCTTCCAGTCTGTAAGTGGTTAAGGAAAGCGTGTTTAGAGATAATATTTCCCAGCTTTATTCTTGTTATGTGTTCGAACCATTAATAAAGCCAATGAAGTATAAGCAAAGCAAGGAGAGTCCAAAGAAATGGAATAATAACTCCTTCAAGTTTGCAGTGAAGAGATTGCTAGAAGCTGTCACTAAATTATATACTGTATGTCATAAATTGCTTTTACTCTAGCAGCAGCCCTCACATTTATGACAATTTTTTTTAACCTTGATTGGTAGTGCCTTTAAAGAAAATAAGAAATACAGCTGGATACTTGTTATGTGTACACCACTGTGTCTTGATCCTGGGGACATCTACAATGAAATGCGGCAGCAGGATTAAGACACGGTGATGTCAGAACACAGACTTGACACACAATGAGAGCTCAGTGTGGTGTGCAGCTCCCTAATGCTATTTAGTGATTGATTCCAGTAGTGCTGGGTGAAGCACTAGTTAGTGTCATGGAAGTATTATTTTAAAGTGTTTTTATTTAAAAAAAAAAGACTGTCAATGGTGGAGGATGAATTTCTAGGTAAAACACTGTTTGAAACACAGGAGGATGGACACTTTATAATATAGTGAAGCACATTATTTGCACATTGGACTCCAGGAGCACTTTATCATAAAAGGGGTGGATTTATTCTTTAACACTGTTTGGATATATTATTCACGTTATGCTCAAATTGTTCTGAGATCTAGTCACTCTAGAGAGTCACTCTAGTGTCAGATTTATGAATATAAGTACATTCAGTGCAATCACCACAATCATACGTCAACAAACAAATAATATTAGTTGCTTTCTCAAACACTGCAGGTGATTCCAATAATAATCACGTCACCGCAATGCACATCACCGCAATGCAATTCATGATAATGAAATCTTCAATATTGAAAATAAGTCATTCATGCCTCCACCCAATAGGTGAATAACCTGCTAGCATCAATGCTTGACCTGATAGAAAAGGTCAAACTGCGTTCAGAAACACTCCAAGGATATCAGTCAACTGTACTCACTTATATCTCCCTTCATGGTCCTCCTCTGGGTCCAGGAGCTCACTCTCTCAGTGTGACCATACATCACAAGATATCAGTAACCATAAAACTTACAAGAGTAAAACGCGTATGGAGGGTGGAGTTGAGCCCATGATGTCATCATGCGGCCATCTTTACTTATGGTGTGGTGAGCTATGAATGCCTAACAATACAAGTCTTTTATTATTTAAATGGAGAGTATTATAGGTCTACTTTTCTGATATCTTGTGGTGTATGGTCACACCTATTCTGTGAGAGTGGGCTCCTTTCTGAGGGTAGTTTGACCTTCTGTCAAGCATTGAGGTGAGCAGTTTATTCACCTATTTGGTGGAGGCACGTATGGCACATTTTTTTTTAAATTGCATTTTTATTAAAGATTTTCACATTACAAATACAGCACAGTAAGCTTGATGAGAGATAGAATGAATCGAACGAGAAGTAAAAAACAAACAAAATAAAAAAACAGTTACAGGCATCCAGATCAAGAATAGATGTGTATCCATAAAAAGAACTCTCTAAGGCAGACCAGTTAAGGGCTATAACAATATTTCTCTGGATTACAGCTGGGAGCATATAGCAATTTTGGACATAAAAGATGTATACCACGGGGTGAGGGGATAGTAATCTGGGTGGCATCCAGAAGTCAACAAGGGAAGAGGAGGTATAAGGGGGAGCTATATCAGGGAGGTGCGGGGATAAAAGGATGAATGTGGATTAGATAGGGTCAGGGGGGAGAACCATACTCAGATTTGTCCCTTTACTCCCAGACCCCATCGAACCTGTCAACAGCATCCTCCACTAATCCCATCATGTGCTCCATTCTGCGAATTTCGGCGTTGAAATTGAGAAGCTGTTCCTGAGAGGAAGGGGTGGGGGTCAACCAGCACATTGAGATAACTCTCTTAGCTGCTAATAAAATGTATGAGGCTAGTTTGTTTGAGTTTTTCCCCAAACCTGAGAAAGGGAGGCCAAGGAGGAGATGTAGCAGGTCCATCGGGAGAGGAGACTCAAATAGTTGTTGGAGCAGGGACATCACCATGGATCAGAAGGGTGTTATTAACTCAGATTGCCAGAATATATGGTAATGAGTGCCTCTGGTCTTACCACATCTCCAACAAAGAAATGACAGAGAGGAATCATAATGGTGTAAGATTTCTGGTGTTCTATACCAGAAGAACAGTATTTTGAACGCTGTCTCTTTCTGTGTCATGAATCAGGATATCTTGGAGGTGCAGGTTCATATCCTACCCCACTGAGGGAGAGAGATAGGCTTTTGAATGATTTGGGCCCATTTTCACATGTAAATGTGAAAATCATCTGAAAGTGGGGATGAGTCCTGAAGTACTTGGTAAATAACAGAGATTAATCGCGTTTGATGGGGGCCTTGGGAACAGATGAGTTCAAAGGTTGTTGGTTTAGGTAAAATAAGGGTAGGGGTGAAAGCTGACAGATAATGACTTATTTGGAGATAAGAGTAGTGCAAATTTTTGGGGAATTGGTATTTAGACTGAAGGTTAGCGAAGGTGCGGAATTTACGGGTGGCTGGGTGTATGAAATGGCGGAGTTGAAACAGGCCTGCCTGTGCCCAGGGGGCCATACGGGAGTGGGATAGGCTGTCCGGGAGCAGTGGGTTGAAGAGGACATTAGCTAATGGGGGGCATGGCGAAGAGAGAGAGAATTTGTTGAAACAAGTGAGCCAGAGCTTTAGTGTGAACAGCATAGAACTTAAACATAAGCTACGGAGTTTGGGGTCCTGAATCAGGGTGGGCGACCAGACAAGGGAGCAGGGGTGTGTGGGAAATAACGAGCCCATCTCGATTTCCGAGCTTCTAGGCTGGACCAGGAGACTACTGCCCAAAGGTGGGATTCTAAATAGTTTTGTTAAACATCTGGTACCCCCAGACCCCCCCATGCCTAGGGGTGAAGATCACAGAGCTTGTTATCCTATGGGCCTTGTCATTTCAAAGAAAATGAAGGAACCAATGTTTGACTAGCTTTAATTGTAACATGGGGATAGGAATCAGTAGGATCTCAAAGAATTATAGCAGTTTAGGCATAACAGACTTTTTTAGTACATTGATCCTGCCTATCTCGGGAGTGGGTTCCAACGCTTTAACATGTCACTGATTTCTTTAAACAGGGGGACATAGTTGGCCTGATACAGGGAAGTGTAAGTTGGGGTGATTTGCATGCCTAGGTATTTGGGGGAGGAGGAGCACCAGTGGTATGGGAATGAGTGTTGTAACAAATTCAGTTCCACAGATGGGATATGAAGAGGCAGTGCCTCCGTTTTAGAGGTATTGATTTTATACCCGGACAGAGCGCTGAATCTTGATCATAGGGTGTGTAAAGATGGGAGGGAAATATGTGGGTTAGTGAGAGTCAATAGAATGTCATCTGCAAATAAAGATAATTTATATTCCCTTTGGCGCATGGGCATACCTCTGATATCAGGATGGGACCGGATAGCCTCTGCTAGGGGTTCTAGACCAAGGATAAAAAGTAACGGGGAGAGAGGGCAGCCTTGTCTGGTGCAGTTAGTCATTGGGGATGTCTGAGATAAAAAGGAGGCCATTCGGACCTGGGATGAAGGGTTGGAGTAAAGGGTTTGTAGAGCAGATATAAAAGGGCCTTGGAATCTGAGTTTGGTTAGGGTGGCAAACATTTAGGGCCAGCTTAATCTGTCAAGCGCTTTCTGAGCGTCTAAGCTGACAATAATGGCAGGTCTGCGTACTCTATTTAACATGTCTATGAGGTCTATGGTGCGTCTAGTATTGTCTCCCTTGTCGATCAATTTTGTCAGGAATTGGGATAAACGGTTGGCCAGGATTTTCGTAAAGATTTTGTAGTCATTATTTAAAAAAGCTATAGGTCTATAATTGTCTGGAAGGAATGTTTTTTTGCCCGGCTTATGACCGAGATGTAGGAATGTAGAAATGTGTGATGGGGGAGCTTGCCTTGTAAAAGAGAGTTTTATAGTAACAGTAAATGGGGCGTTAAGGTCGATGAGAACGTCTTATAGTAAGAATAAGGAAGGCCGTCAGGTCGAGGGGATTTGCGGGAGTGCTTGATGGTGTTGGTTGGTTCGTCTTCAGTAATGGGGGCGTTTAATGTTAATGAGTCCATCTTGCCCAGCTTAGGTAGCTGGATACTGTCCAAGAAGGTCTCGAATGACTCTTGGTCAATTGGGGGATGGAGGGCAGGGGGTTAAACAATTGTATAGTTTATTATAAAAGTCGAGAAAGACCCGGGTCTTAGTCTGTGGGCAATGAGTAGGCGTATTGTTTCAAATGATCAGGGAAGGATTGAAAGGGTCTAGAGTTGAGTCTGGAGGCTAACCTGCTGTGAGGCTTATTGGAGAACTCATAGAATTTTTGTTTTGCCCATAGCAGGGATTTAGCTATATCGAACATGTCCAAAGATTTTATCTGATTTCTCAAAAAGGTTACTGCCCTCAGTCGGGCCACTGTAAAGAGGTTTTTAAAAAGGCCATATCTTTCATCCTGCGGGAGCTCACAGAAATACATTGCTCTCTAAAAAAGGCCTTATGAGCCTTCCAAAGAGTGGACGAACTGGAAAAAGATCCTGTGTTGAGTTGAAAGTATTCGGTTAGAGAAGTTTACTTTTGGTTTCAGGGTGGTTCAATAAAGACTCGTTGAGTTTCTAATGGGATAGGCAGTGGAAAGGGAAAGATCTAGGGTTAGGGGGTCATGGTCTGACTAGGTGATAGGGCCTAGATCAGAAGACACCGTTTTAGGCAGAAGGAGGGGGGGTTACAAAGAAATAGTCTAACCTGGAGAACATTTTGTGGGGGGGGGGAGTAGAACGAAAACTGTCTCCTGGTGGAGTGTTTTATCCTCCAGGCATCAAAGAGGTGATGAGCCGTATCAATTGACCAAAGTAGGAGGCTAGTGACTGCACTGGGAGAGGTAACTTAGTTTGGAATAGAGATCTCCTATCTCTTGCAGGAGAAAGGATAGCATTGAAATCACCCCCACAACCGTGAAGGGCCTAGAGAAGCGTTTCAACAGATCAAATGTTTCAGTGACCAGAATTAGGAGCGTAAACATTCATAAGGGTAAGAGGTTTAGACATGAACACACATTGCAGTATTATGTATCGACCATGCAGTCCAATATCTTTAGAGCCATAAGTGGGGTAAATTAGTAAGCCAGAGTAGTGCATTGGGTAATCCCCCTATGGTATGGGAACAGAGCAGTAACCTTGTAACTGATAATACAGTATACTGTAACCTGGAAGGCAAGAGATATACAACATCAGTGAGAATAATAAATAAAGTTCAGTAGCGTGATAAGCAGGCCGGAGTGGCCTAAAAAAGTAGAACAGGAACAACAGTTGCAGGCCTGAGAAGCAAAAGCATCTCAGGGGTCCTCGACCGCAGTCAGAGGACAGTAGGGGATCAAGGCAGTCTCCAGTGAGGATGAGGCAATGTGCACCGCCAAGCCACTCCATCTTTGGCTTGAGCAAGCAAGGGTCTCCCTATAAACCTTCTATGAGTTAACTAAAAACAAAACCAAACAGTTCAAGGCATTTCAGTGGGAGAAAACAGAAAAGACACAGAGATCAAAAATCAAACCCGTGTAAGGGATGACAGGGGGTAGGAACCCCAGGAGAAGAATCATGAAGAACATGTCACAGGTGGTCAGGTTGGTAGCCGAGAGCATTGAGGGCGATGTGGCGTGGAGTAGGCTTTCGCTCCTCTTCCTCTCACCAGGGTCCAGATCCGAGAAGGGCCCATAGGGGGCCCGGGGAGTGGTGGGAAGTGGTTGACCATCTTCCGCTGGTAGTGGTGGCAGGCCCAGATTATTAAGGAGGGAATCCCCTTCTTGCAGGTCTCGGAGGATGTGTTGAACTCCATCCTTTGTGACAGAGAGATGGATCAGGAAGCCCCAGTAGTAAGGAATCTTATGTTGTTGGAGATAGGAAGTAATAGGCTGTAAAGAGCCTCTTTTTAAGTGATTGGGGAGAGGTCGCCGAAAATTTGGATTCTGTCCCCCTTGTAATCAATGTGGGATCTTTTGCGGGCTGCCATACTTTCATAATAGTGGATTCTCACCACGATATCATGAGGCCTAGCACCCAACGGGGGTTTAGGAGACAGGGATCTGTGGGCACGGTCCACGCCAGTCAATGTCAGCAATGTCTGGAGCAAGATTATTGAACAGGCCCAGGAGGAATGATCTGATATTGTTATCGGACACTTTTTCTGACACTCCACGGATCCTGAGATTTTGGCGTCTCTCTGTTTTCCAGATCTTCCTGCTGGAGTTGTAGCTGAGAAACAGTGCTTAAGGGACACATTTTCCTCTTCTAAAGCTTGCAGATAGTGAATAGTCTCATCAAATTTTGTTTCAAGTGTGGCTGTATGCTCACCAAGCTGACCTATTTCACCCCTCAGCTCCCTGGAGATCTTTCCCACTTCCTGGGCTATGCCCCTAGTGAGTTGTTGTGCGAGGGCCTGGAGCTTGATGTTCAGCAACTCAGGGGTTAATAAAGCGTGGGTGGGTGATGGTTGTTGCAAGGGGGGAGCTCACTGTGGGGGAGCTGGCTATGAGTCATCCTCCGACATTAGGGTGCGGACGTAATCTTCCGGGTCCCCTTGTGTAATTGAGAACGGGGATTGAGGCCTAGTGAGGTAGCGGTCCATAGAGATGGTAGACCGTGGCGCTGGAAAGGACCGGTAATGTTCTCTCTGGTCTCCGTATTTGACCATGAGGTGCCTGGAGGTCTTAGGAGCTGATGTGGCTTACCCCTGTGGCGATCGGTGGTGGATGAAGCTACACAGGGGCGATGGAGGGTGGCGCAGGTCCGGAGCTCACTAGTTACACGTCCGCCATCACGGAGAGCTGCGCATGCGCCCCCATATGGCACATTTTGAAGATTAAATATCTCATTATCAGGACTTGCACTGTGGTGACCTGATTATATCACAGTTTATGGACTGAGTGTCAGGTATATGTTTGTGGTAGCTTTCTGCACATTTATTGGCACATTTTTTAATATTTATTTCTATCACATATTATCGGGCCATTCTATATATTGGTATATTGGTATTAATTAAAGAATAATGACTGTTCACCTAGCAAAGTGAATGTATCTTCAACTTGAATACCCAGTCATGTGCAGGCAAAAATCCTGTTTTTTTTATTTCACTCACATTTTATTGAGTATTCAAAGTGAACACATTTCCACACCTTTTCATTAACATTTACTTTGCTAGGTAAACTGACTTAAATCCTCTAGTAAATAAATCTCAAAACTGCAGGAATCAGATGATAATTTCCCCTTAAAAAAGTGAATGCTTGCTAAACTTAGATAATACAATAAAGTTGTATTTAAATCCAATCAAATGCAAGGAAAAATCATGTTTGCTTAATTTTTCTGTTTGTACTGCTCTAGTAAATTAGAGTATAGAGAAATAACCATAAAGTGTGTATTTATATAAAAAAAAATTGCAGTGCTGATGTCTCAATATTCACACAAAAGTCCCGAATACTACTCATAATGTTTGTAATATGTGTGAAATGTCAGTTTCTACTTGTTGCCTCTCACAGTTCGAATGTTCTTAAAGCTATTTACTCCTAGCGATAAATGTTGGGAAACGTTAAGAAAATTTTTAGACAAGGTCAATTTGGTTTGTTTTGCAGGCTAGCTGGTAAGTGGCCTGGGAAATCTTTGTTTGTTTGTGACATTATTCCTGCGAAAGGCAACAGATAGAATCTGACCTTTCATGCATATTACAAACATTACAGGGAATATTTGTGACTTTCGGACAAATGTTAACATTTTTTTTTTTTAAATAAATAAACCCCAAAGTGTAAGCAAGATTTTAATGTAAAATGTAAGATTTAAAGTGCATGTATTAAAAAAAAAAAAAAAAAAAGATAAATAAAAGTAGCACTCTGCGTACTGCCACACTACACAACGCTAAAATTACATAAATAAATAAGTATTGAAAATGTAAACAAAATTCATATCAGATTAAAATATCACCAATGAAGCTGCTGCACACACCATAATGTATTCCCACATCAACCAAAATAATAAAACAGTGTTGCACTGCTCCCACCTTCCACAGTGATTAAATCATGCACCCATGTAGAGAATGTAAATAAATGTAAACAAATCAATAAATGTAAAAGTCCCAGTACAAATTTCAAATTAAATACTGTGCTTTTCCATTCAAATACATCCGTGCCAGTGCTCCACCTTTATTCATGTGTTCCACCACCAATGAAATTGCTTGAGCACCTAAATATCGGACCTATATAAAGAATACAGGTCAACAAATGCTTAATTCTGTGGAATAATGTCCTGTCTGCACATCACCGATTCCACTGTAACACAGGAGAAGGTAGGTAGGTCTCCTTTAACCACTTCAGCCCCGAAAGGATTTACCCCCTTCCTGACCAGAGCACTTTTTACAATTTGGCACTGCGTTGCTTTAACTGCTAATTGCGCAGTTATGCAATGCTGTACCCAAATGAAATTTGCGTCCTTTTCTTCCCACAAATAGAGCTTTCTTTTGATGGTTTTTGATCACCTCTGCATTTTTTATTTTTTGCACTATAAACGGAAAAAGACCGAAAATTTTGAAAAAAAATGATATTTTCTACTTTTTGTTATAAAAAAATCCAATAAACTCAATTTTAGTCATACATTTAGGCCAAAATGTATTTGGCCACATGTCTTTGGTAAAAAAAAATGTCAATAAGAGTATATTTATTGGTTTGCGCAAAAGTTATAGCGTCTACAAACTAGGGTACATTTTCTGGAATTTACACAGCTTTTAGTTTATGACTGCCTATGTCATTTCTTGAGGTGCTAAAATGGCAGGGCAGTACAAACCCCCCTCAAATGACCCCATTTTGGAAAGTAGACACCCCAAGAAATTTGCTGAGAGGCATGTTGAGTCCATTGAATATTATTTTTTTTTGTTCCAAGTGATTGAATAATGACAAAAAAAAAAAATTTACAAAAAGTTGTCACTAAATGATATATTGCTCACACAGGCCATGGGCATATGTGGAATTGCACCCCAAAATACATTTAGCTGCTCCTCCTGAGTATGGGGATACCATAAATTTTTGATTTCACTCCTCACTACCTATCACAGTTTTGAAGGCCATAAAATGCCCAGATGGCACCCCCCCCCCCCAAATGACCCCATTTTGAAAATTAGACACCCCAAGCTATTTTCTGAGAGGCATGTTGAGTCCATTAAATATTTTATATTTTGACACAAGTTGCGGGAAAGTGACACATTTTTTATTTTTTGCACAAAGTTGTCACTAAATGATATATTGCTCACACAGGCCTTGAGCATATGTGGAATTGCACCCCAAAATACATTTAGCTGCTTCTCCTGAGTATGGGGATACCACATGTGTGGGACTTTTTGGGAGCCTAGTCGCGTACGGGGCCCCAAAAACCAAGCACCGCCTTTAGGATTTCTAAGGGCGTAATTTGTTGATTCACTCCTCACTACCTATCACAGTTTCGAAGGCCATAAAGTGCCAAGATAGCACAACCCCCCCCCCAAATGACCCCATTTTGAAAAGTAGACACCCCAAGCTATTTGCTGAGAGGCATGGTGAGTATTTTGCAGCTCTCATTTGTTTTTGAAAATGAAGAAAGACAAGAAAAACATTTTCTTTTTTCTTTTTTCAATTTTCAAAACTTTGTGACAAAAAGTGAGGTCTGCAAAATACTCACCATACCTCTCAGCAAATAGCTTGGGGTGTCTACTTTCCAAAATGGGGTCATTTGGGGGGGGGGGGTTTGCCACCTGGGCATACCATGGCCTCCGAAACTGTGATAGGCAGTGAAGAATTAAATCAAAAATTTACACCCTTAGAAAGCCTGAAGGCGGTGCTTGGTTTTCGGGGTCCCGTACGCGGCTAGGCTCCCAAAAAGTCTCACACATGTGGTATCCCCGTACTCAGGAGAAGCAACAGAATGTATTTTGGGGTGTAATTTCACATATTCCCATGGCATTTTTTCCCGCAACTTGTGTCACAATATATAATATTCCATGGACTCGACATGTCTCTCAGCAAATAGCTTGGGGTGTCTACTTTCCAAAATGGGGTCATTTGGGGGGGTTCTGAACTGTCCTGGCATTTTATGCACAACATTTAGAAGCTTATGTCACACATCACCCACTCTTCTAACCACTTGAAGACAAAGCACTTTCTGACACTTTTTGTTTATATGAAAAATTTTTTTTTTTTTTGCAAGAAAATTACTTTGAACCCCCAAACATTATATATTTTTTTAAAACAAATGCCCTACAGATTAAAATGGTGGGTGTTTCATTTTTTTTTTACACAGTATTTGCGCAGCGATTTTTCAAACGCATTTTTTTGGGGAAAAACACACTTTTTACATTTTTAATGCACTTAAACACACTATATTGCCCAAATGTTTGATGAAATAAAAAAGATGATCTTAGGCCGAGTACATGGATACCAAACATGACATGCTTTAAAATTGCGCACAAATGTGCAGTGGCGACAAACTAAATACATTTTTAAAAGCCTTTAAAAGCCTTTACAGGTTACCACTTTAGATTTACAGAGGAGGTCTACTGCTAAAATTACTGCCCTCAATCTGACCTTTACGGTGATACCTCACATGCATGGTGCAATTGCTGTTTACATTTGACGCCAGACCAACGCTTGCGTTCGCCTTTGCGCGAGAGCAGGGGGGGACAGGGGTGCTTTTTTTTTTTTCTTTATTATTTTTTTGCTTTTTTTCATATTTTTAAACTGTTCCTTTCATTTTTTTTTTTTAAATCATTTTTATTGTTATCTCAGGGAATGTAAATATCCCCTATGACAGCAATAGGTAGTGACAGGTACTCTTTTTTGAAAAAATTGGGGTCTATTAGACCCTAGATCTCTCCTCTGCCTTCAAAGCATCTGACCACACCAAGATCGGTGTGATAAAATGCTTTCCCAAATTCCCAATGGCGCTGTTTAGGAGAAAAAGGAATAACCCCTCAGAAAATGGTGGGAATTTAAAGGCAACAAAGTAATAAAAAAATGATTTTATTGGTACAAATATACAAAAATATACATAAGAAAAAGTCTGATGCAATAACATTAAATAAACAATAAGTAGTAAAATAAGGAATATACTGATGTAGGAACCGAATGTATATTCGTGTAGTCTTCCACCTGGGCCTACGCATTTCGGGACTGCTCATAGAGTCCCTTCATCAAGGGCAACTTGTAGGAGGAATTTACACTACATAACGAAATATAAATTAACGTAATTAGAGATCAAATGCATTGTACATATTGCCTGTATCTTAAACCATTCTGTACAATTTGACATCAAAAAACAGAAAAAACAAAAAAGTACATTGTATAAAGGAAATGATACACATATCCAAGTATATTCAGGAAAAAAGGCTCACTGTCAGAGTCTCGGGGGTAGGTACGCAAAAGGCGCCACAAGAATCCAAAAAAGGAAACAGGCGTATGTCTGGCCCCGCCTTATCCACACTGGTCCCAATGTGTCGCCCCAGGAGAAGGAACTCAAGAGGGACAACGCTATCCTGGAGGGATCCAAAAAGCAAAGAACCAAGAGGGGATTATCTGGAACACAGAAAAGAGCAGAATAGGCTGATGTCCCTCTACAAGCGGAAAACACCCATATGTTCAAAATTGTCGCCGCATGGACGCAGGGCACGGTATTCACCGTGCACATCTGCGTGCAGGCAGGGCATAAGAATGAAACAATTAAAATATGCATAGCTTACCCTAGTGCTGATTCAGAAAGGATTTGGTTAATAGATGTAAGCAGGTACCCCAAGGTATGAGCGGGGGAGCGGAAGTCCGTTAAGAGCACAAGCAGCTCCAAGAGTTGCAAAGGATAACAGCTTCCTACACAGGCAGGATCTGTAAAGTAATGCAAGAGAGGGAGAAGCTTAGTCAAAAACACTAGGACAGGAATATTCACTGTATATTGCAATACATAGTATGCATTGCATGGGAACTCCATCAGAGGAGGCAAAATAGAAAACCTACAACGATTTGGGGTTGCCAGACAAATAAAAAACACGAGGAGGCAAGGGACAGCATTACCGTGTCTGTAGTGATACTGTGCTGCAGTGTGCTCAGGAGCTCCGTTCGTCCGGTCTCTAACCACCGCCGCCGAACAGGACAGTGACACTGACACGGCGTACGGTGGCTTAATATGGAAGGGAAGGAGAACAAGTAAGGTGCTGATTGGCGTGTAAGTTCCGCCAATCATGCCGCTGCTCCAATCAGGGGATAGACACCATGGTAACCCCATGACGCCGCTCCACCTAAGGAAGCTAGGAGATGGAAGTCATGGTAACGTCATGACGCCGCTCTGCCTGGGGGGAGGAGGAGACGAGAGCCATGACAACGGGGAGGGAGCGTCCTGCGCTAGGGCGCTCTACTAAAACTTAGTTAACACTTTGTAAGTGAAGTAAGAAGCATATATCAGCCTGGATATTGCAGCCTAATCCACAGAGGAGGCTGCAAAGTAGGGGACTGTCCATGTAATTCCGGTGTGCCTAATAAAAAGGCAAGTAGATAGATAGAGAGGAGGGCAGAAGACAATAAGTAAACACTGACACTTAAATGATCATTGGACCTAACGAAATAGTAATACAACAAAATCACTGACCGCCTAGTATCCACAGGTGGTTGCTAGTAGACACCGCTGGGGCAGAGGGACCCTGAGCAGGAACTCAGGGTCCAGCGAAATTTAAGTCATGAAATGCTCGTAGCTCCCGTCTCTGGTCTCTGATCAGCTCTATGGTCAGCTGGCTGAATCACCGGCTGCATTCTCAGGATCCCTGTTGGGACAGTAGAGCTAGAGAAAAACATGGAAGACGGTGGGGGGGGCATTCCCTCCCACTGCTTGTAAAAGCAGTCTAGAGGCTAGGTTTGCTTTTACATGAAAGCCGACCGCTGAATGAAAAGAATGATACCAAGATGATACCTAAACGTGCAGGCATCATTCTGGTATAACCACTCAAAGTCCAGCAACATACCAGTACATTGCTGGTCCTTGTTGGGCATATTTTGTAATCTTTTTTTTTCATGCAGCCTGTGGGCTGAACAAAAAAAAGAGATTGATTGGTGGGTATGCCCATCATTAGAATACCTCCCTTCATCCACCCACTTCTAATGATGGGCATACATGCACCATTTATATATGCCAAAGCATGGGGGCATCTGCCCCAAAAGTTAGGAGCAAATCGCTCCTCCGTCCCTGCTGCCCCCATGCTTCGGCATATATCACCTCCGCTGGAGTCACGGCTTTATATATCGTGGGAGCAAACGCTGTTGCTGTCAAGATAAATAAATCCGCGCTGCAGCTGAATGGCGTACCTGAAAACAAAAAAATGGTTAACAATAAAACACAGTAAACAGTAAAGTATAAAAAATTGCATACCTGAAAAGAAAACGTGATAAAACATAATAACAATAAAACATTGCAGAATAGAATACAGTAAAAAAGAGCAGAACAATAAAGAGAGAATAGAGAGAGAGAAAGAACAATAAAACAACAACTATTTTTTTTTATTTTATATATTTTTTTGTAACTGTAACTTTTATAACTGTAACCGGTTTCAGGTTTGGGTCTCTCAAAATGCGATGGCATCTTGGGAGACCCTGTGAAAGTGTGCCTAGTCTGTGCAATGCTAATACTCAACTAGTGTATGGTAGCATTCAAAACATTCACCAATGCAAAGACCAGGATTGTCAGGACAGGAGGGACAATAATAGCGGGTGTCACGCCTATATCCGCGCTTGCTGCAGACACAACATCTTTTTTTGGGGGGTTCGTTGGGTAGGGGTACTCGGGAGGACATAAAGAAAATGCCTCTCATGCAGCTAACTGCATTTGGTTGGGGATGTGAATGGGGGAAGTACGGGTGCTGCAGAAGTGGTGGGTTCCCAATTAGGATTGGCGAATGCAGCAGGAAGGGCATTATGGGCACGACGGGCCTGTGTTTGTCTTCTTCTTGGTGGCAGCGGGACACTACTTGTGCTTGCCACCTCACCAGCTTGAACTGCACTTATGGGACTCGCCACGTCACCAAGTGTTACTGCAGTGCTGGTTTGACTACGACCGGGGTGTACTAGGCCGCTGGTGCTTGCCAGTTCACCAAAACGCTACCAAAAAAACTGTTAGCGATCGCAGGGATCAGGCCTGACTCTGCGAACGCTTCAGTTATGTGTTTAGTGTTTTGTAAGTGACAGTGATCGATCAATACTGCACTTGGGTGGGCTGGGCTGGGCCGGGCGGAGGGGCAAAACGCAGGTGCTAGCAGGTATCTGGGCTGATCCCGCTAACACTGCGTTTTTGGGAACCCTAAACTGCTGGGGACGCTAGTATAGATCTGATCGGATCAGCTATTGATCCGTTCAGATACTATACCACTAAGGGAGGTGTATGCTGCGTGCATGGGTGTTAGCGGTACTGGCGCTAACCTGACGCTGCCTGGGGCGACGCAGACCCTATCTGACCCTAAAACCTAAGTTGTATCACCGCTGGGCGATCAGGGGGCTAAACCTTTATTAGGTAATAAACGGCGGGTGCCCTGACACTATAAAAAATAAACTAACTAACCAGAGTCACCCGTAACAGTTATATGGTGATCACTGGTGAAAGGGTTAACTAGGGGGCAATCAAGGGGTTAAAACCTTAATTAGGTAGTATATGGGGGTCCCTGACGCTATAAAACGCTGACGAAGAACCTATATATTTACCTCCCTAACTAGTGTCACCAGTGACACTAATACGGAATAGGAAGATTGTCATTGGCTGGGAGCGATCGCGAGGGGGTGGCCACGAATGTATGGCCTCCCCCTCACCTCTGATCGCAGAAGCCGACCGCCTCGGGCACCGGGGGGGGTCCAGTAGGAACCCCCGCCCGCGGGAGGCAAGTAATGTACCCATACGTTACTTTGCCTGCCCGGTATATCTGCGTGAGGCGCTCGGCAAGTGGTTAAGTGTTAAACTTTCTTTCTGAGCAACTATAAATCAATCTCGGAGAGTAAAGAGAGCCTTCAATAGTGTAGTACCTTTTATTATATTTTTAAACCATAAACCAGCATAATAGCACACTCACATATTACTCGGGAGTCACAAATCATCAATCATATTAAAAAACAGTGACTTCTGGTCTCAGCTCCAGGTCGGAGGTGGCGTCACTCCCACAATAAAAATCCAGCAGTGTTCTAATCCTTCCATACTCTATCCAAAACAAATAAAAAACGTTTTGTCTAAATACTTTAAATGTATGGGCAATTTTTTTTTTTTTTGCTTTGGATACTATAGTAAAGGGTTAAAATCCATGGTTCATGTACACTACAGCTTCTAAACTTGAGTTTAGGAGCTTTTGTCATTTTTTGCCAAAGCTCCTAAACTCAACTTCATAAAAGCCTATGGGGGTTATTTACGAAAGGCAAATCCACTTTGCACTGCAAGTGCACTTGGAAGTGCAGTCGCTCTAAATCTAAGGAGTAGATCTAAAATGAGTGGAAGCTCTACTGATTTTATCATCCAATTATGTGCAAGCTAAAATGCTGCTTTTTATTTTCCTAGCATGTCCCCCTCAGATCTACAGCGACTGCACTTCCAAAGTGCAAAGTGGATTTTTTTTTAGTAAATAACCCCCTATGTGTCCATGCACTTCAGTGCACTTTCAAGTGCACTTGCAGTGCAAAGTAGATTTGCCTTTCGTAAATAACCCCCATAGGCTTTTACAAGAGTTTAGAAGGTGGTGCGGTTAGGGGAGGTTCAACCTCCCTCTCCTGAATGCGAAAGAATCGCGTTCAGGATAGGAACGCTTTGCGTTTTGCATTTTCCCGCAGCCAGCGGTCAACATAGTCTGTGTGTACATGAGCCCTTAGGTTTTTTTCTTGCTTTGTGTGCTGAGGAAAGATTTCACTTCCAATCTTGGAGCTGCAACAGGAAATCTTTACATAGTGGGGGGAGTTCTCATCACGGACAGGTTATTAATCAGAACGTTTTTCTCCATTGGATGATTTCCCCTTACCTCTTACTGTCATTACAGCTCTAAAAATCAGTATTTCTATATACTTTCTATTTGGTGACAATGATCACTAGGACAAATAGAGGTGTGAATCTCCCCAACAGGGACACAAACAGCAATAAAAACTTGACAAGAGGTCTAACCCTCCCCTACTAAAAATTTTGCCTTTGTACTTACTTTGAAGGAAGTGGAAAATAATAGATCCATGGGCCAAATCAATAGGTAATAAAACTATATTATACAGAGAACTTTGAGATACAAAACTGCTGTGCTAATGCTAGTGACAGACTATCATTTATGGATTTTTTTCCACTTCACTTTAACATTTTTTTAAAAAGAAAACACCCTACATTGTTTGTGTCTGTTTCTGCTGTGGTTATAGTTCATTGTGAGTCAGTGGAAGCCATGCTGTTTCTGTTCCTACCTCCACTAATGACAGGCATCCTGAGCAAGGTCACACACAGCTCACAATATTATGAATTCTTCTTAATATTTCAAATGTGTCACTTGTTAAAGGCATGAGGACACTGTATTCAGAAAATGCCCTTCAAAGTAAAGAGTGTTTCTGAAGCCACCTTTGGGTTCTTTAAACTTATAGTTTTGCATTTCAAAGTATATGTAACATCAACATTTTTCAACTTTTTTTAAACAATAAGGGGGCAATGCTGTCCTTGCCTCCCAGTTGTTCTACTGCGTTATCACTCTTTCATATGGGCTTCTGATGGAGACTATGGGGGTTATTTACGAAAGGCAAATCCACTTTGCACTGAAAGTGCATTTGGAAGTGCAGTCGCTCTAAATCTAAGGGGTAGATCTGAAATGAGTGGAAGCTCTGCTGATTTTATCATCCAATCATGTGCAAGTTAAAATGCTGTTTTTTTTATTTTTCTTGCATGTCCCCCTCGGATCTACAGTAACTTTACTTCCAAGTGCACTTTCAGTGCAAAGTGGATTTTCCTTTAGTAAATAACCCCCTTGTATCAGCATGCATTATGAAGACATGGTCCACTGTTGTTGATGTAGCACTCTGGTGTTTAGGCATTTATGTAGTTCTATGCTGTCTATTTTTCCCTTCCAGGTGTTCCTGCACCCCATGCATCTTCCTTGGCTAAGGAGAGACAGTGACTTTAGCTTTATTTAACCAAACTAATGTTTTTTAGTCGCCCTGCTTAATTGTTAGTAGATCCACTGATTCCCCTCTAGTTCTGGACTTGCTGCACTTTCTCTCTTCTGTTGCTAGGTGGCGTTATGTTGGTGACATTTGATAGACAAGGGCTTAGCAAGGTCAGGTTATGGATGGATGGGATGGCTCAGCCAATTGGCGGGTGTTTCTTTAGCCCCTTGGCCTACTGGGAGAGCCTATTTATTTGGGTGCAGTCAGGTGATCGGGGTTCTGTGCCACCTGGACGGCTGTCTGGGTGGACGTGTGTTATGTTGCCCTGGGGTTCATAGGCCGGAAGCCTGGGGGCCTATCCAGAAGCAGGAGAAGCAGCGCAGGGTTGGGACTGCAGGATTTCAGTCCAACCGAGAGTGACAGTCCTGCCGGATGGGGAACCAGTTGTGGTCAGAGGTAGAGGGGAAGCTGTCGCCACTAAGGGACCGTCCACCTTGTTACCAGGGACCACTGTGAGCAAGCTGGAGCCAGTACTAGAGCGGTCTTCTTACCAGCCGAGGATGGTAAAGAAGTGGGAAAACTTCAGCAAGTGCCAAGCCAGGGACCCAGTGGAACAGCAGAGGTGACGCTTAAGGAGCATCAGTGAGTGTCAAGGCAGGGATCTAGCAGGTCAGCAGGGGTGACGCTTGAGGAGTATCTGTGAGTGCCAAGCCAGGGACCCAGCAGGGAAACAGGGGTGACGCTTGAGGAAGATACCGAGTTATGGAAGTGGAAGAGCTCAGGGGATCCAGTGGCGATTGGGTCTGAGAGTTTAGTGAGAGACTGGGAGCTCGGTGAGTGAAGACCTACAGTGAGAGACTGTGGAGTCCGAGAACTATTTGTGTTACCAATAGTTAAATACAATTACCGTTAGTGACTGTTACAAGATTTGTTGCCATAGGAGACAGCGGTCCTACCTATACAGAAGTGGTGTCTGGCTGGAGGCCTTCCACTGTATAGCTGTCTAGCTATAGAAGTCTCGAAGTCTGCCAATTGTCATTGCATCTACTTGCCCTGGTGTCCTGGCCCTAACTCTCTCTCCCAGAGTTCTTGTTCAAGAGACAATAAATCTCTTTGCATTCAAAAAGTGTCTGGTGCCCATCACTTCAGCTTGTATTACACCCACTATGCCTGGTAACCCACTTTACAGAGAAGGATGTCAGCTCTCCCTGACTCCGGAGGTCACTATTAGGCCTCTAGAGGTGTGGGACCTTGCTACATTACTATTAGGGAACTTAATATGACAAAATTCCATGTGCATTTATGTAGGCAGGAAAGGGCCTCAAAGAGGCTTCAGGAGGTCATTAGCACTAAGATAGACCTAGGGATGGAAAATGGGGAAAAAAAGAAAATTACAAATGTTTTATGCTATACAGTGCTTTAGCAAACAATGTCATTTGGTTAGGAATTACATTTACTTTACTAGTAGCAAGAAAACGTTACCATTAATAATAAAAGTCCTTTGTTAAGTGGTTGTTTGTTGTATGTGTTTCTTAAAACACTGGTGACTGCTACTATGCATGAAACTATCACAGGTAGAAATCAATTATAGTTGAACCTCATATATATGAACTTACCTTTTAAAGAATTTGTAAGTCTGTTCAGCCAGTCTTATGACTGAAAAATCCTTACCATACATCACATCAGCCACCCAACTTTTCTCTACTGCAGTTATGCAATACACCACGGTTGAACACCCAACCCAGTCTGTTGATCACCCTATGATGGAGTTACTGCACTTAGATGAGGACATTCCTCCAGTAAGAATGTTCTAATGCCCCTTTCACACAGGCCTTAAATTATAATGCAGACTTTAAGGAGCATTAACACACTAATAGCACTAATGAGCATTTTATACATGTTCAGACGTTTATTCATGTCAGTCTATGCCCCTCAAATGCCATGTGAGATATTTTTTTTTTTTTTACAAAGCTAGAATGGGAAATGATAGCTCTTGATGCTTTGCAACCACATCTTAAACACACTGTAAACACCATAGGTGCAATTACAGCGCATTGCCCATGCGTTTGTTGTGCGTTTCAATAGAAATGAATGGAGGCTGTTGCAAACTGTCAATGCTTGTGGAGGCAATGCTAATGCTGCAGTGTATATACAGTGTATCCATCTACTCTCAATTTTAACAATTTTGGATGGCATTGATAGGCACCATGAAGTGGTAAAAATGTGACCCACTTGCCTATTTTTAACACATGTGGGGAAGAGCCCCCGAAGTTAGACTGGCTTCACTGTGCAAAGAGATAGTGTCTTGAAAGTGATGACCATGACTCTTTCAGCGTGCTGTAGCTCAAATACGTTTTGGAACCTAACACTGGCCTTTGCCCATGTTACAGTGACCTTCTGTCAGGAAAGGGTCCATCCGCTGGTAAGATATATCGTTTGGCATGCAGTACTGGGGTCCACCAGCAGGTGTCTCCTGGCAGTGTTGAACTGTCAGGGGAATATTTCCCTGCTGGTGTAATTTCATCTTTTGACCGCAGTACTGATGTCCACCAGCGGATGGATCCTGGCAGTATGGAGCAGACAACACTCCCTGCGCTCAGGTGTGACTTGAGTCAATCATAGTCAGTCCTATAAATACCCGGCAAGCCCTCATATGCTTGCCTTGGTATCTTTCTCCCTGCGCCCTGACCTTGCTGCCTGTATCCTGATCGTGAACCTGTTTTTGTCCTGCTCTGCTCTGATCCGATCCGATCCGATCCCTATCCCAAGCCCATCCTGTTCTTGTCCCTCCTGATTCCCTTGGATCCCTGTCCTGCAGCCTAACCATCCATCCTCTCCCTGTCCTGCTGGTTTCCTGTCCTTGCCCATCTGCTGACCTCCCTGTGTATGACCTTGGCCTGTCTTTGTTTACGATTCCGGTATCTCCTTTTACTTGTATATATTGTTGTTTGTAGTGGGTTTGTTGTGTTGGTTTTGCACTGTTTATATTCCTTTTACTTGTCACTTGTTTAATAAACACCATTATTTCACTTACATGCGTTTCTGGTTTCCTCTGTGCAGTCCACACGGTCTGGTCTACTAAATCCTCTGACACCTTCACTGTGCTGCTCCATCTAGTGCCACGCAGACCAGAACCTCACAGACTTTCTGCAGAAATCATCCTCAGAGACTCTTAATAATACTAAAAAATGTACTCTGTATAAAAAAAGTGGCCATATGTTTATGTTTGTATTACTTTGGTCTATGATCAGTGATGTAAATGGTTGACTAAGAATAGTGTTTGCTATTACATTTTGGCAATGATAGTAGTCTCTGTTTTCTTTTACAGTGAGTATATATAGGCTAATGACTGACACTACACTTATATATTAGCCGATACAGAAACAGAAAATGACTCCTGCGCACAAGTGGTCGACCCAATGAAAGGGATACACTGGCCTTGCTGCCCTCAAGGATGGGGAATCCTAGCAGACAAAGAAATAAAAAGAGAGAAGGGCGCACCAGCCATGTGCATTATCTTTTGTAAAACATTTATTTAGTAAAATGATAAGGAAATTACTCACAGGCAGTAAGGAATCATGTGCCATAAACCTTGGACATCAACTTGCAACAAGTGGTAATAGTGATGAACAAAGCCTTCCAAAGGTATTTCCGAGGAATATATAACACTGCTCGCTTACGCGTTTCGAAGGGCTCATCCCTTCTTCATCAGAGCTCAGCAGATACTGCTGAGCTCTGATGAAGAAGGGATGAGCCCTTCGAAACGCGTAAGCGAGCAGTGTTATATATTCCTCGGAAATACCTTTGGAAGGCTTTGTTCATCACTATTACCACTTGTTGCAAGTTGATGTCCAAGGTTTATGGCACATGATTCCTTACTGCCTGTGAGTAATTTCCTTATCATTTTACTAAATAAATGTTTTACAAAAGATAATGCACATGGCTGGTGCGCCCTTCTCTCTTTTTATTACTTATATATTAGGTCTGGGTGCAGCTGAAGGCACCATTTTGTTATGTTAGGCTCCTAGAGTCTTCAGTAAACTATGCCTTTAGTAAATAACCCCCCCCCGTAAATAAAGTTCAAGTTTCATGGTCTTTCCTGTAGTCATGTTTCTAAACCCTCATGTTTCCAAAGATTTCTGATTCAGTAAGCATGCATGGGAGTTAATTCACTAAAGGAGTAGGGAACATTCTCTTAGCAAAGTGAAGGCTCAGTAACCGTAATACATTAAAATAAAAAGTGTTCCTTTTGAATACCCAATCATATGCAAGGGAACAAAAAAATAGCATTCATGCTTGCACAGCTGAATAGACAGCTACTTGAAGTCAAAGTGATTTATACAGCTCCGTTCCTGCAAGCTGTGGAGAATACTTGAGGAAATGTTGTACTAAATCGAAAGCTTTACTTAGAATCAAAGGTAACATTTTACCTAAACCCTGTACTGCTACATGTTCAAATAATTCTTTTTGATATAAAAATGTCTTTGATGCTAACTTCATAACTCTCAACAGAGTTCTGTGTGGGGTTCTGAGTGCAGTAAGTGTGCTACTTACATTAAGGTGAAGGGGATTTACACCATGATTATCACTTACGTTGGATGTCAGAAATATTGCTGGATATACAGTATATTTGGAAGATCTTTATATTAGTGGACTTGGTTCACACTTTTTTTTTGCACACGTTGCAGTGTGGTGGATCACTTTGTTATGTTATGTTTTTTAGTATAATTTATATAGTATAAACCACTGATTATATGATTTATTTTACTGTTCACTCAGTATATCACATTTATTTCCTACAAATATTTATGTATCGTATATACTCGAGTATAAGCCAAGTTTTTCAGACCATTTTTTAGGCTGAACCCCCCCCCCCTCAGGTTATACTCGAGTGAGCCGTAGAGCAGCCATACCTCTCATTACTAAAACAGCGTGTGTCTCCCGCTGTGTCATGCAGTCTGTTCGGCGGCCGTCCATTGTAACAAAGCCCCGCCTCCTCCTCGTCCGTGCTAGAGGAACACTGATACAATGCTGGGAAACTGTATCAGCGTTCCGTCTATCACAGACAAGGAAGAGGCGGGGCTTTGTTACAATGGACAGCCGAACAGACTGCATAACACAGTAGGAGACACACGCTGTTTTAGTAATGAAAGGTACGGCTGCAGATGGGCACAGTGAGACTGCAAATGGGCACAATTAGACTGCAAATGGGCACAATTAGATTGCAAATGGGACAGCGTGGCTGCAAATGGGTGTAGTGAGACTACAAATGGGCACAATTAGACTGCAAATGGGCACAGTGAGGCTGCAAATGGGCACAATTAGACTGCAAACGGGCACAGTGAGACTGGAAATGTGTACAATTAGACTGCAAATGAGCACAGTGAGGCTGCAAATGTGCACAATTAGACTGCAAATGAGCACAGTGAGGCTGCAGATGGGCATTGTTTACCCAGTAGCTGCTGCATTTTCCTACCCTCGGCTTATACTCGAGTCAATATGTTTTCCCAGTTTTTTGTGGTAAAATTAGGTGCCTCGGCTTATATTCGGGTTGGCCTATACTCAAGTATATACAGTACATTTCTTTTAGGAATTACTTGTATCATTCCTTTTGTTAGCAGCCATTTCTTGAAGTTTTTCACTGAGCGCAGACTAGATTTTTTAATATATTTTACAATATTTACATGATGCATTTAATAAATTCCATGAATAATGCTTGGTCTGCCTGCATTGACACCTTGTTTTGGGGGATAAGATATACTATATGACAAAACGTTGGTGGATACCTGATACACCTATATGGGCTTAAAGAACATCCAATACCACAATCATGGGCCATGTAGTTCATTCCTCCTCCACTGGCCCATGGCCTTCACATTTGGGGGAATGCGTTCCACAAAATTGTGGACCGTGTCTGTGGGAATTTTTTTCCCATTTCAGTTTAAAGAACATTAACACAAGATGATGTTGGGTAAGAAGAGCGGGCTCACATTCTCTTTCCAAATTTTTACAAAAATGTTCAATATAATTTAGGTTACGGGTTACTGTTGCCACACAAAATTGTTTTAAATATCTTTTACTGTTGCCACACAAAATTGTTTTAAATATCTTTGTACAGTATTTTGTAGCATCTCCAGTACTTTTAACTTTTAAACACCACAGCTCAGTCATTTGAAGGGTCATCCACAAACATTTGCCAAATAGTGTAGCAGAATATTGGAAAATTGCTCATGGGACATAATATGCAAATCTGCACATTCTGTTTTAGCTGTTCTCATAATAAAAAGTTCAATTCTTCATTAGGCATTGTTATGAAGGACATAGTGTTAATAAAGCAATGTGAGACTGCGTTTAAAAAGAGTAGCTTTACAGTTTGCCTACAGCTGCCATTCTTCTAGCAGACGATGAAAATCAAAGCTGGCATCTGCAAGTTCTTTTATCTGTAGGTCCAAATGTGTACACTAAAATAATAAAGCTTCTGTCTCCCAGTTGAGCCTTTTGTATCTGCAGTAGATTTCTTAAAGCTGAAGTTGCAGCACTGTTATTCATAGCAGTCATTTTTATGTTTTCGTAGCTTTCTAGCTGCTTAACCTAGAAGTTTCAGTATGTTTTGGTTTTTTTGCCCGGGCATATAGTGGGAAAATAATGATTTGATCCACTTCAGATTTTGCAAGTTTGCCCACTTACAAAGAAATGAAGGGTCTATAATTTTTATCATAGGTGTATTTTAACTCCTTGCCGACTCCCCCACGTACATTTACTGTGGGGTGGCAACTCCTGTGCATACATTCAAGTACCTAGTACGTGATTCTGCTCCTCCGGGTTTGGGGCGCGCAAGGCGCACCGTCGGTGACCCGCTCCTACTGTGTTTGGACGCTGTTTGGAGTCAATCAGCAGGTCCAGCGGACCTGATGTCCACCGGGACCCACCGATCATTCCCAAGAGAGGCAGAACGATGGTCTGCCTATGTAAGCAAGGCAGATTGCTGTCCTGTTAATAGGGAAGATAGAGATCCTGTGTTTCTGCTAAGCAGGAACACGTATCTTTGTCTTCCAACAGTTAAAGCACCCCCACACAGTTAGAAAGCACTCCCTGGGGACACATTTAACGCTTTGCTCACCCCTGATGTTAACCCCTTCCTTGCCGGTGTCATTAGTACAGTGACAGTGCATATTTTTTTAGCACTGATCACTGTATTAGTGTCACTGATCCCCAAAAAAATGTCAAAAGTGTCACTATGGGGATGATTTACTAAAGGCAAATAGGTTGTGTGACAGACTCACCCGGGACAGAGGCTTTTGGAGGGGACTGAATGCCAGCCTCTTGCCCACCGATTATGGGCCCTGGCATTTGGGGGAACGGTGCTCTTTGTGAGCTGTATGCCTGGGGACCCTGGAGGTGGTGTTACTTTGGATTCAGGTCCATGTCCCCCCCCCCAAGACACACAGAATCTGGGAACCCTGTATATGCCATATTAGAAATAGTGTCTGATTCATACTTTTGGGACTCATACTGTGAGGAAATGCTAATATCATCAACTCCACTTACCTGTCTGATGTCTGCTATAATGTGTTTAATGTAAATGAGTCTAGTCTGGCTTACCACAGCTTCTAAGGGTATTCCACACATTGTTGTTTGTTCTAATTAACCCTGTGTTGGTGTTTATGGTAATATGTATTGAATAGTCAGTGAGCTAGGAGACGTAAAGTCTTAAACCCAAAGGTCATGTCTCTGAGTCACCTAGTCTGGGTAAATAATTTAGTAAACTAGCTCATGTTAATTAGGTTACAGTTGTATTGTTAGAGTAATATGAGCAGGAGGGGGGAACCTCCTTTTTAACGGTATATAAAGACTTGTAATTTTGGTTCTAATAAAACAGTCCATGTTAGCAGCTAAGCAAGTCTCTCCTTGTTTTGTGCTTTGTGAGCGGTTGGAATATCTGATATCTATATCCACACTGGGAGGAAGTGGTATACTGACGGAAGCACTCAAGCGGAGTGTGTGACGTTCCATGACAGGTTGTGCACTTTGCAAAGTGCAGTTGCACTCTGCGAGGGCAGTTGGTCCAGAGCTTGGTAAATGAGGTACCGATTCCCTTTGCAAAGAATACTCAATCACATGCAAAGAAAATTAAGTCAGCAGAGCTTCTGCTCATTTACTAAGTTCTGGAGCAAAGTGCACAGTCTATTTGCCTTTAGTAAATCAACCCCTTAGTGTCTGATTTGTCCACCACAATGTCGCAGCCCCGCTATAAGTCGCTGATTGCTGCCATTACTAGTAAAAATAAATAAATAAAAATTCCATAAAAATATCCCATAGTTTGTAGACACTATAACTTTTGTGCAAACCAATCATAATATGCTTATTGGGATTTTTTAACCAAAAATATCTAGCAGAATACATATTCACCTAAATTGATGAAGAAATTACATTTTTTAAATTTTTTTATTGGGTATGTTTTATAGCAGAAAGTAAAAAATATTGTTTTTTTTGTTTATAGTACAAAAAATAAAAACCGCAGAGGTGATCAATTATCACCCAAAAAAAAGCTCTATTTGTGGGAAAAAAGGACATACATTTTATTTGTGTACAGCGTCGCGTGACCGTGCAATTGTCAGTTAAAGTAAAGCAGTGCCGTATCGCAAAAAATGGCCTGGTCATGAAGGGGGGGGGGGGAATCTTCCAGAGCTGAAGAAGTTAAATGATAGAGACAGAATAACAACCTAAATACAGAAAAAGCACATGATACAAATGTTATAAATTGAGTTGCAGTTCAGTGACTAAAATAAGTATTTGATCCCCTACCGACCAACAATAATTATGGCTCCCATGGACTGGCTACAGTATGTGCTCATGTGGTACACAGATTAGTCCTGTCAATTTTAAGAAGGTGCTCCAAGCGACAACTTGTTAAGTGTATAAAAGACACCTGTCCACAGAATCTTTCTTCTATTTAAACCTCATCATTATGGGCAAGATCAAAGAGCTGTCAAAGGACGTCAGGGACAAGACTGTACAAACATTGTAGCTGCTCACTTTTAATAAAAGGACACTTACCTATCCAGGGATCCAGTGCCATCTTCAACCGGGCTAGTTATTCACTAGTCTTCAGGTCCCTGACGCCGACATCTTTAGTGTGACATCTTTCAGCTTTAAATCAGCTTCCTACTGCGCATGAGCGAGCCATGCTGCGATTTGTGAATGGTCCTGCAGCCTTCTATAACCTGTGACATATCCCAGAAAGCTGCGGATAAAGGGTGGGACTGAACCTCCGCTTGAGTCCACTAGGCGATCCGAGCGGAGGTGGGAGCGGGTACCTGGTAAAGCGGGTACCTGGTAAACCCCCCCAAAAAAATGATATGCCAAATGTGGTAGCGGAGGGGAGGAGGACCTAAAATGGAAGTTCCCCTTCTGGGTGAAGTTCCACTTTAAGGTGCCCTGCAAAGGCACATCTTTGCACAGGATGCAGAATAATATACCCTCTTTATTATCAGACAGCATATGAGCATGCAACACTGAGTGTGGAATCTGAAGGGCTGTATTAGATTTCATACTATTGGTCCTAGGAACAGCTGGAATGTGCTGTTAGGGAAAGCGTGCTTTCTGTTTTTTTTGTACATACAGCTTCTTTAAACTATATATACCAACAAATAAAACAAAGGAGAGATAGTTTCACATTCATTAAACTATAGTAAATCTTCAGACACCTCTGAACAACATCCGTGAATACTTCCACCTATAGTTAATTTGCTTTTTTTAGCTAATAATGTCTAGAGATGTCCCGCGGGTGGAGACAAATAATAAAAAAAAACAAAAAAAAACACACAATCTCGATGTGTAAATTTTGAAGCTTGATGTGTACTCCTATAGGCATTGCCCCACACGTGCCATTGAGTGAAATATAACCTTCAGAGTATTATGATCAAAAGTTGATAAGAATTAGAATTTTGTGTGTGGCCTTTAACATTTAGGTGTTGATTTACTAAAGGTTAATGTTCTCTTTTCATGGGACTGTTCATTTTGCAAGAGAATTTTCCTTTAGCTTTGTGAATGAGGAGAAGCTTTGCTACCTTCCATTATTGAATCATGTGCCAGCAAACATACTTGGGTTGTTTTACTAAAACTTAAGAGCGCATCTGTGCATGGTAGCCAATTAGATTCTAACTTCAGCTTGTTCAATTAAGCTTTGCCAAAAAAACACTGCAACCTGATTTGGTTCTATGCAGAGCTGCAACAGATTTTTCAACCTCACTGTATTCTTTTTTTCCATGCACAATTAATTGGACATTCTTTGCAAAGTACATTTTTACCACATCCACCAAGCTAAGGGAAAATTCCCTTTCAAAATTAACTGCATATCTGTCTTTAGTACATCAGCCCCATTGCTGCAATCACTGGCGTTAATATTCATTAGCATGTCTTAAAGAAGAAGTATGGTCAAAGCTTTTTTGGTTATACAGTACCTCCCCTGTGAGTCAAAGGAGTGCAGACAGTTCTGCACTCCTGGGACTCGTTTTTGGCCAACAGCGAGTTAAAGCCATTGTTGGCTGATGTTACAGACCCGGTCCATATGGTCAGGATCCACTCAGAAGCTTAGACATGCAGATGGCTCAGCCTCTCAGCGAGCTGCTGAGAACCTGAGCCAGCCGCTCCAGACCCCTCCACAGCCCAACGCTTCAGGGAGTGCTGGAGGAGCAGAGCAGAGAGCTGGTGGCTTACAGTCACCAGCTCTCTGCAGGCTGAGAACCTAGAGCTGAGTGAGCAGCGTTGTTTGATTACTCAGTTCTCGGTCTTAGAGGCAGCGGGAGACAGCTGCAGCTGGGATCGATGCTGCAGCCATCTAGGTGATTATGATTTTTTTATTTGTAATTCCCATGTTTCTCTTTTGAGTATATGGCAGTATTAATTATTTATTTCCCTTTGGGATTAATAAAGTATTCTGAATATGATTTATTATTCTTATTCTTATATCCATCAGATCTGCATGTACAGCAAGAATATTTTTCCCCATGTACTTTGAAAATCATAGCAGTTTATGCCAAAAACTAATGTTAGGCATAGGCATGTCAGCTTTGAACCAATTAAATTAGCATCCAGGAAATCATAGATAATCAAAAAAAGCTGGGAAATAACATCTTGCATAATTAGAATTTGTCTAAAATACTACCCAATGAAGCAAGCTCCAATTCAAGTAAATTACTATGCTTTGCAAATATCAGAGCATATGTTAGTCAGCCAAATAAATCAAATGTCTACAGCAAGTATAATACCAGATATAACAGATGGAATTCTTATATAGAAAATTAATCAGCTCTGAAAGGACCTGCTTATATGCATCAATGGACACATAGCACTGTGTCTGACCTGGTATATCTCATTGGTCTACTTGTTTTAATTAGTACAGCTCTGTAGCAACAATTAAATAAAATGTCAACGAAAAAGATATAAAGAAATGTAGAAAGCAGGCCAACATACCATAACCAATAAAAAGAGGCTCCCACTAGTATTTAACAGTCATGATTTTCATATCTCTATATATACAGGCATACCCCACTTTTAAGTACACTATGAGGTTTATTTACTAAAGCTGTAAAGTGCAAAATCAAGCTCACTTCTGCATAGAAACCAATGAGCTTCTAACCTCGGCTTGTTCAATTAAGCTTTGGTAATAAAACCTGGAAGCTCATTGATTTCTATGCAGAAGTCAGCCCGATTTTGCACTTTCCAACTTTAGTAAATAAACCCCCTTGTGTACTTAAAAGTGGGGTATGCCTGTACAGTATATGTGTGAAAAATATAAATGTACATGTTAAAATATGGCAATGGATTTATGCAAATGACTTACAAATTAAAATCACTTTGCATGGTCATTCCTGTAAATAGCCAAGCATGATATACAATATGGCTATTACCTAAATGATCACTTATAACTCATTAACTAATTATTTAGCTCACCTGTTCCTTTAAATAAATACATTAATTGTTAAAGCTCACCCCCTTGGAGCTCCCTGCTGCCTTTATTTAATATATTTTTCCCCAAGGCCAGTTGTGTAATAGCAAGGTCCTTTTCCTCCTTCTCTTGATCCATCAAAGGTGGGTGCTACATTATGCAGAGAATGGTGTTCCATAATGACATGGCATTGCTCTCTGCAGCATTCTCCTGTGATCCCAGGGTGGCTTGATGATCTACCTCCAAGTTGTGGATCCTTGATGCCCTGGACTTACAAAAAATAGGCTGAATGCCCCTGGGAAACATTCAACCCACAGCGGGAACCAATTTTGGGACCTGAAATGGTGAGTATGAGGTGGGGGACAGCGCTGAAGGGTGAATATTGTAACAAGGTACATTTCTATTTTAAAAACTGCTGGCCAGTTGATTTATTTATTGTTATTATAAATTTGAGTATGTCTTAAAATAAACCTATTAGGATGTAAACATGGTAGCTGCCATTGCCAACTTGCTTTGAAAGGTGCAAACTGCTGGCCCATCATCCTGGCTTCACTGTCTAGTAAATTATTGCTGTGCACCATGCAGAATGAAAGTTAAATTCAAATGTTTCTAAATTGGGGAACATACAGAGATAAAGGGTTCACAAAAGTTTTAACATTACCAAAACTGTCTAAAACCAAAGAGAATTCTTGCATTTGATTTTTAAGACTTACTGTACTCCACTGGCTACTTGTTTTTTTTTAATGTCAGTGACTTGCTACATATTGAAGCCCCACACCTTTGTCAAGTTGTCAATTGCAGCTCCAATACCTCCATTCTAATAGGTTTACCATACAAATTACCCATGGATTAAAACCTATTGTATAATTTGATACAAATGAATTGCTCAAAAGTGTATTATACAATCATCAGCGTTTACACAGTGTTGATGTTTTAATATTACTCAAATGATGACTTGCTTTACTAATGGAGGACCCATTACAGCTGACATTATGGGGTTGATTTGCTAAAGGTACATAGGCTGTGCACTTTGCAAATGCAGTTGCACTCTGCAAGAGCAGTTGCTCCAGAGCTTAGCAAATGAGGGGAAGCTGACTTCCATCATCCAATCATGTGCAAGCAAAAGTGCTGTTTTTTTTTTTTTAATTCCTTGCATGTGATTGGGTGTTCTTTGCAAAGTGAAGCTTTACCTCACTTACTAAGATCTGGAGCAATGGCGCTTGAAGAGTGCAACTGCACTTTGCAAAGTTCAGTCTATTTGCCTTTAGTAAATCAACCCCAAAATTTGAATAAGTGCAGTTTCAGACAATGTTTTGTTTTTTTTGTTTTTTGATAAGGAAAGGAAGGATCAGTTTTTTTTGCCATCTTTGTGCCTATTAAATTGGTTTCCCTCACTTCTTACCAGGACAGTGTATCTAAATCCAAGAACACAATTGTAGCTAGGTGCTGGCTAGTCTGCCTGTGCCATTGTGGGGCATTCTTTAACAGAGGCTGCCTTAAGTTTGTTTCCGTCTAGTGGTCAGCCTGGGCATTGTGACATAATTTCCTAAAGGCAGAGAGAGATACCACTACTGAAAGCAGGGTATCGTGGGAAATGTGGTTCAGAGAGCCGGGATTTACATGGAGCCAGTGCTGCTGCAGACTACAAGTTCCATCCAGCAGGAGAGAGAGGAACGCTGGGTGAGGACCTAAATAGCCTGGTTCAGAGAGGAGCTCTTTCTCTTGTGACCATGGCCTTCAGCTGAGAGCAGGGACCCGGCCGCTCTGGTGGATGCGAGCAGGCGCCGCAGCCTGGACAGCATAGAGAGCCTTCAGCGAGTGAGCCATACACCTGCAGGCAGATACACAATCACCAGCTCACTGTCAGCTGAGCGACTAGTTGGGGTAACTCTTATTGTCAACTTTACAGACCCAGCCGAATCACTGTGTTACCAGGTGCGTAGCCAGGCAGCCTTCACTGGTTGCAGATTCTTCAGGAGCCTGTTCCAGGATATCCTATTCCCTTGAGCCTTGGTATCATCAGTGTTGGTGAGCAGGCAGAAGCCCACCCTAAGTAAATCTTACAAAAGACACTGCATGCAGACATTTACCCCATCTCTTTACACAAGAGCTTCTAACAGGAAACACTTTGTATATGCTATTCACTGTTGCTGGTCGTCATTGCACAGCAACCTCTCTGGTACCTTGTTGAGCTAGCTGATTAAGGGGAAATCTTACTCAGAATTTGCTTATCACATTCTTTACATATTGTGTTCTTATAAATTGTTCTGTTTACTTTCTGGGCACCTGGCATCAGGATTTGAGAAAGCGGCTTGACACAGAAAGGTCTTTCTTTACCTTTTAATACCTGGGGGTCATAGGTTCTTCCAGGGCCTATTGGTTATTACCGTTTGATTTATTGTGATTTCCCTTGAATTGTATATCCTCTGTAGACTTGCTAAGACTAAAGTTTGAGATTGTAAAGATATCTGCATTAACATTCCTTTCTCTCTGTTGACTAGGGATGAGCCCGATGTTTGAGTCGAATGTAAGTTCGACCCGAACATCGGGTGTTCGTCTGTTCGCCGAATAGCGAACAATTTGGGGTGTTCGCGGCAAATTCGAAAGCCACGGAACACCCTTTAAAAGTCTGAGGGAGAAATCAAAAGTGCTAATTTTAAAGGCTTATATGCATGGTATTGTCATAAAAAGTGTTTGGGGACCTGAGTCCTGCCCCAGGGGACATGTATCAATGCAAAAAAAAGTTTTAAAAATGGCCGTTTTTTCGGGAGCAGTGATTTTAATAATGCTTAAAGTGAAAAAATAAAAGTGAAATATTCCTTTAAATTTCGTACCTGGGGGGTGTTTATAGTATGCCTGTGGCACATGTTTCCCGTATTTAGAACAGTCCGAGAGCAAAATGCCATTTCTAAAGGAAAAAAAGTCATTTAAAAGTACTCGCAGCTATAATGAATTGTCGGTCCTGGCAATACACATAAAAGTCATTGAAAAAAACAGCATGGGATTCCCCCACAGTCCATTACCAGGCACTTCAGGTCTGGCATGGATATTAAGGGGAACTCCGCGCCAACATTTAAAAAAAGTGGCAGGGGGTCCCCCTCAAAATCAATACCAGACCCTTATCTGAGCAGGCAACCTGGCAGGCTGCAGGAAAAGAGGGGGACAAGATAGAGCCCCCCTCCTGAACCATACCAGGCCACATGCCCTCAACATGGGGAGGGTGCTTTGGTGTACCAGCCCCCCAAAGCACCTTGCCCCCATGTTGATGGGGACAAGGGCCTCATCCCCACAACCCTTGCCCGGGGCCATGCGGTGATGTTACTGGGTGACCCCGCCCCCCTCTGATGCACGGGGACATCCCTAAGGCTTCCCTGTAGCGTCAGAGGGGGCGGGGCCACCCGGTGATGTAACCGAGTGACCCCGCCCCCTCTGACGCTACGGGGAAGCCATAGGTATGTCCCCGTGCATTAGAGGGGGCGGGTTCACCCAGCGACATCACCGTGTGGCCCCGGGCAAGGGTTGTGGGGATAAGGCCCTTGTCCCCATCAACATGGGGACAAGGTGCTTTGGGGGGGCGCTACCGCCGTCTTTTTTTTTTTTTTTGGAGTGAGAGAAGAAGAAGATGAATGGACTTTGTGGGACACTTTTATTTTTTAATTTTTTAATTAAGGACTTGTCCCAAGGCGTGTATTGTCGTTTTTACCATTTTCACACTTTTATTGTGAAATGGTAGGGGTACATTTGTACACCTTTACCATTTCACACAGGGGGGGCCGGGATCTGGGGGGAAACCTTCCAGATTCCGATAAGCCCCCCACCCACAGACCCCCACAACCACCGGGCAAGGGTTGTGGGGATGAGGCCCTTGTCCCCATCATCATGGGGACAAGGTGCTTTGGGGGGGCGCTACCACAAAGAACCCTCCCCATGTTGAGAGCATGTGGCCTGGTACGGTTCAGGAGGGGGGTGCTCTCTCGCCCCCCTCTTTTCCTGTGGCCTACCAGGTTGCATGCTCAGATAAGGGTCTGGTAAGGATTTTTAGGGGGACCGCCACGCCCTTTTTTTTTTATTTTGGCACGGGGATTTTGGCGCGGGGTTCCCCTTAATATTCATACCAGACCTGAAAGGCCTGGTATGGAATTTGGGGAGACCCCCCATGCATTTTTTTTTAAATTTTGGTTCGGGATTCCGCTTAATATTCATACCAGACCCAAAGGGCCTGGTAATGAACTGTGGGGGAATCCCATGCTGTTCTAAACACGGGAAACATGCGCCACTTTACAGGCATACTATAGACACCCCAGGTACGAAAATTAAAGGAATATTTCACTTTTATTATTTCACTTTAAGCATTATTAAAATCACTGCTCCTGAAAAAACGACCATTTTTAAAACTTTTTTTGCATTGATATATGTCCCCTGGGGCAGGACCCAGGTCCCCAAACACTTTTTATGACAATACCATGCATATAAGCCTTTAAAATTAGCACTTTTGATTATTCATGTTCGTGTCCCATAGACTTTAACGGTGTTTGCGTGTTGGAACAAATTTTTTGCCTGTTCGCATGTTCTGCTGCGAACCAAACCGGGGGGTGTTCGGCTCATCCCTACTGTTGACCCAAAAATCCTTAGTAAAATCCTTATTTGCTTTGCTACATTTTCTTGTCTTTTTCAATTGTATCCTTTCTTTGAATTATGTCAGGACCCAGGGTGTCAAAGGTGTCAGAAGGCTTGAAAGGTCAGGGCAACCTTTGGGGTCAGTCATCTTCCAGCGGCCCTTTTGGGGGTGGCGCTACACAATTGTAATATATTACAATTATTATATTTTACAATTATTGTACTGTATATATTTATATTACAATTATTATATATATTAAGTAAACCTCTACTAACCAATATTCTGATACAAAATTGAAATTTAGCATAATTCTATTATACATTTGAAAAAAATGCATTCATTTTTGTTTTTTAAAACCCAATTGTCTACACATTCAAAATCATATCTGGAAAAAAAAATAAAATGCAATAAGTAGGTAACCAAACATATGTGCAGGAAGTTAATCTTCATCTTTAAATCCAGTATATTCTACCATGGTAATGCTATAGTGAAAACATTCATCCAAATATGGCAGGAATGTACAGAAGGGCAATGCAGTGTTAATTAACACAAACTGCAAGCCAGCTGCAGATAGCCTAACATACCAGGTTGTCATTATCACCTTGGACAGGCTGATGCAACTGCAGAACAGAAAATACATACTTGGTAGGTCATGCACACCGCAAAATGCTAACTGAGATTATGCTAGTAAACATTTTAAGTTCTGAAAACAGTGTAATTTACTTTCTATAACAAAACAATATCAAGTAATAATAACTAATTTAAACTTTACATCTGTGAAAAATACTGAAACAGCAAGCAAAGTCTTGCAGATATATTTTATCTACATAGTTGTATAACATAAAGTATACTGTAGATGTATTATCCTGGTAGATAAAATATACAGTGCCTTGCAAAAGTATTCACCCCCTTGGCATTTTTCATGTTTTGTTGCCTCACAACCTGGAATTAACATGGATTGTTTGAAGATTTGCATAATTTCATTTACAGAACATGCCTACAACTTTGAAGAGGTTTTATTTTATTTTTTTTTATTGTGAAATAAACAACAAATAGGACAAAATAACAGAAAAGGTCAATGTGTATAACTATTCACCCCCCTAAAGTCAATACTTTGTAGAGCCACCTTTTGCGGCTATCACAGGTCCAAGTCACTTTGGATAAGTCTCTATTGGCCTGCCACATCTTACCACTGGGATTTTTGCCCATTCCTCCTTGCAAAACTGCTCTAGCTCCTTCAAGTTGGATGGTTTGCACTTGTGAATAGCAATCTTTAAGTCTGACCACAGATTTTCTATTGGATTGAGGTCTGGGCTTTGACTAGGCCATTCCAACACATTTACATGTTTCCCCTTAAACCACTCAAGTGTTGCTTTAGCAGTGTGTTTTGAGTCATTGTCCTGCTGGAAGGTGAACCTCTGTCCTAGCCTCAAGTCACACACAGAGTGGTACAGGTTTCGCTCAAGAATATGCCTGTATTTAGCACCATCCATCTTACCCTCAACTCTGACCAGTTTCCCAGTCCCGCCTGCTGAAAAACATCCCCACAGCATGTGCTGCCACCACCATGTTTTACTGAGGGGATGGCGTCCTTTGGGTGACGTGAAGTGTTGGGTTTGTGCCCAACAGTGTTTTCTTTGATGGCCAAAAAGTTCAATTTTAGTCTCATCAGACCAGAGCACCTTCCTCCATACATTTTGGGAGTCTCTCACATGCCTTTTCGCAAACTCAAAACGTGCCATTTTGTTTTTTGCTGAAAGTAATGGCTTTCTTCTGGCCACTCTGCCATAAAGCCCAACTCTATGGAGCGTACGCTTATTGTCATGCTATGTACAGATACTCCAGTCTCTGCTGTGGAACTCTGCAGCTCCTCCAGGGTTACCTTAGGTCTCTGTGCTGCCTCTCTGATTAATGTCCTCCTTGCCCGGTCCGTGAGTTTTGGTGTGCGAATGTCTCTTGGCAGGTTTGCTGTTGTGCCATGTTCTTTCCATATGGTTATGATAGATTTGATAGTGCTCCTAGGGATCATCAAAGATTTGGATATTTTTTTTATAAGCTAACCCTGACTTGTGCTTCTCAACAACATTGTACCTTATTTGTTTGGAGAGTTCCTTGGTCTTCATGGCAGTGTTTGGTTAGTGGTGCCTCTTGCTTAGGTGTTATAGCCACTGGGGCCTTTCAAAAAGGTGTGTATATGTAATGACAGATCATGTGACACTTAGATTGCACATAGGTGGACATCATTTCACTAATTATGTGACTTCTGAAGGTAATTGGTTGCACCAGAGCTTTTTATGGACTTCATAACAAAGGGGGTGAATACATACGTACACGCCAATTATCAGTTTTTTATTTCTGAAAAATAGTTTTATGTATATATTTTTCTAATTTTACTTCACCAACTTTGTGTTCTGATCCAACACATATAATTCAGATTATGAATATGTAAAAAAACATTGAACCAAAGGCTGTAATGTAACAAAATATGTAAAAAGCCAAGGGGGGTGAATACTTTTGCAAGGCACTGTACTTCAAATGGTACTTATTGTAGAGTTGATCCAGCTTTCGAACCTCACACAAATCACATATTACAGGCTGGGAAATCTAGGATTTTTTTAAAATTTGCTGTTCCACTTGACTTACAAGTTACAGTTGTCAACAGAACAGGCGTTCTGATTGGAAGGTTTTCCCTTTATTTCTGTACTGGAGACAACTGTCAAAGTTTGGATTCTCATCACTCACGGTGAGTTCATGCTGTTGCAGTGTGTTAATGCATTTACATTATTGTGCATCTTATTGCGACAACCTGTCTTTGACGGCAAAGCGCGCCAAAACAGGTGCATGCACTATTTTATGTAACAGCCACCACAATGCACAGTAGTGAGTTTTCGTGACTTGTGGAGTGCTGCAATGCAGATGCATTGGGGTGCAATTATAAATGAATGGCACTACAGTGCATCAATGTGCATAATGTGCATTGCAGAGTTTAGAAGAGTGTTGCAGTAATGCATGCATTAACAAGTTCAAGAGTGTGAGCTGGACTTTAGCCAATAGTCACCAAAACAAAATCTCACTAGTGGGGATATCAAGAGGAAAAAAACCTGACCTGGGGCTTTAACATTTCTGTATTCTTTCCAAAGCTAAAACAAAACAAAAACAGAACAATAAAAGAGTTTAGGTCTTAACCTCCCTGGCGGTTTTCCCGAGTGTGGCTCGGGGTTAAAATTCAGTACCATTAGCGGTAACCCCGAGCCACACTCGGGATCGCATTGCAGGATCCTGGGGCGGCGTTACTTACCTTGTCCCCGGGATCCTGCGATGTCCCCCGCAGTGTCCGAGGGCTCCGTCCTCCTCCGAAGCCTCTCCGTGCCAGGCTCCGTTCCCTGCGAGCGGCGCGACGCACGGGGGCGGAGCCTGGCGGCAAATTAAAAAAACTGTCAAAATCATAACACATACAGTACTGTAATCTTACAGATTACAGTACTGTATGAAATGATTTCACATCCCTTTTGTCCCCAGTGCTCTGGCCCATGCCCTGCATGCAGTTTTACATGATATACACTGTTCTTTCTGCCTGGAAACTGGAGATTGTCCATAGCAACCAAAAAGTGTCCCTTTACGTCAAAAGTGGCTTTAGACCAGCTAGAAAACAGCGATAGTAAATTAGAACACTTGCAGAATTGAGCGATAGTGAATTGTGGGGAAATTTATTTTATTACTATTTTTTAAATTTTTTTTAAATTATTTATTTTTATTTATTATATTATAATTTATGTTTTTGTGTTTCAAACTTTATCATATCCGGGATATCTACTAGACTCTGGTTTGGACAGATTTAAGTGTGTTATTGTTAAGATTTACAGACCTACAATATAAAACGCCAAATTTCCATGCAAAATAATTGTACCGCTTTCAGCACCTAAAATCCGAAATAATCATACCGCCAGGGAGGTTAAATACACTTTAAATAAAGTGTAAGATTAAATTTGCTTGCTGGTCCAATAATCTGGGGTTACGTCGTAGGGTAATTTTCTTAGATTTAGTAAAGCTAAAGTTGAACACAGGTTTACTTGGTTAATAAGCAAAATATGTACTTTTTTAGTAACACAATTGGGGTTACTAAAACTGGAGAATGAAAAATCTGGTGCAGCTCTGCATAGAAACCAATCAGCTTCCAGGTTTTATTGTCAACGCTTAATTTAACAAGCTGAAGTTAGAAGCTGATTGGCAACTATACACAGCTGCTCTAGATTCTGAGTAAGTTTCAGTAAATTTCCCCCCAGTGTGTAACACAAATTTGTTCTAGGTTGGATGTTACAGCGGAGCTCCACCCAAAAGGGGAAGCTATGCTTATTTGCCTCCTACCCTCCCTCCACTGCCACATTTGGCACCTTTCAGGAGGAAGGGGGGAGGGGGTACCTGTTTTGACAGGTACCCACTCCCACTTCCAGCTGACTTAGCCACGAAGAACTCATGCGGAAGTTCGACCCCCCCTCCTCTGCCAGGCCATTCACAAAGCGCAGCGCGCTACGCACATACACAGTAGAGAACTGGCTGTGAAGCCGCAAGGCTTCATTGCTGGTTTCCCTTACCCGAGATGGCGGCAGCAGCACCCAAGAGCCGATTAAAAAATCAGCTCGGGTGAAGACACCGCTGGATTCGTGGACAGATAAGTGTCCTATTATTAAGAGTCAGCAGCTACTTTATTTGTAGCTGATGGCTTATCATTTTTTCTGAAGGAGCCTGGAGCTCTGTGTTAAGTGCAGGAACATTTACAGAAGGTAAACACGTATCTTTATGGGTGATACTACCTATTTTCATATGTAGATCTTATGGTTCAAAGAAAATAGAATAGTAGAATTTTTTTATTTTTTTTTTAATTCTTTTTATTAAGCTTAAAAGGTAAAAGTTACATCATTAAAGCCTATTGGGCATACACAATTTTAAACCACAATTTTAAATCAAACATGGTATTCGGTAACCAAGGCTTAAGATGACTTTGTTCATGGTAGCTGAAGAGTGCAAAGTAAACATCTGTAGACTTTCCATCATTGCACAGAACTCGGCAAGAGAGATATTCAGAAGTAAAACAGTGCATACTATGGAAGCGTTGCCAATGGCCTAGCAGTATCCCTGGACTCTGTCCAAATATGCCACACCTTGGAGATTTTTTGTGGGCATCCGCTAGATTCGAAACCGCTGACCAGAATAGCTTTATACCCGGACACTCCCAGAACACATGCAGGAACGTGGCAGGATCCGCCGTGCATCGCCAGCATTGCGAGAGGTGTGAGGGATAAATCTGTAAATCTGATGTAACCTCTGAGGCAATATAAATTCTATGAAGAATTTTAAACTGTATTAGCCTGTCTCTGGCTGAGACCAAGCTACGCATTGGGTAGTCCCATACATATAGTTACATAGTTACATATAGTTACATAGTAGGCGAGGTTGAAAAAAGACACAAGTCCATCAAGTCCAACCTATGTGTGATTATGTGTCAGTATTACATTGTATATCCCTGTATGTTGTGGTCATTCAGGTGCTTATCTAATAGTTTCTTGAAGCTGTCGATGCTCCCCGCTGTGACCACCGCCTGTGGAAGGGAATTCCACATCCTCGCCGCTCTTACAGTAAAGAACCCTCTACGTAGTTTAAGGTTAAACCTCTTTTCTTCTAATTTTAATGAGTGGCCACGAGTCTTGTTAAACTCTCTTCTGCGAAAAAGTTTTATTTCTATTGTAGGGTCACTAATACGGTATTTGAATATTGAAATCATATCCCCTCTCAAGCGTCTCTTCTCCAGAGAGAATGAGTTCAGTGCTCGCAACCTTTCCTCATAACTAAGATCCTCCAGACCCTTTATTAGCTTTGTTGCCCTTCTTTGTACTCGCTCCATTTCCAGTACATCCTTCCTGAGGACTGGTGCCCAGAACTGGACAGCATACTCTAGGTGCGGCCGGACCAGAGTCTTGTAGAGTGGGAGAATTATCGTTTTATCTCTGGAGTTGATCCCCTTTTTAATGCATGCCAATATTCTGTTTGCTTTGTTATCAGCAGCTTGGCATTGCATGCCATTGCTGAGCCTATCATCTGCTAGGACCCCCAGGTCCTTTTCCATCCTAGATTCCCCCAGAGGTCCTCCCCCCCCAGTGTATAGATTGCATTCATATTTTTGCCAACCAAATGCATTATTTTACATTTTTCTACATTGAACCTCATCTGCCATGTAGTTGCCCACCCCATTCATTTGTTCAGAAATTTTTGCAAGGTTTCCACATCCTGCAGAGAAGTTATTGCCCTGCTTAGCTTAGTGTCGTCTGCAAATACAGAGATTGAACTGTTTATCCCATCCTCCAGGTCGTTTATAAACAAATTAAATAGGATTGGTCCCAGCACAGAACCCTGGGGAACCCCACTACCTACCTCTGACCATTCAGAGTACTCCTCATTTATCACTGCCCTCTGAACTCGTCCTTGTAGCCAGTTTTCAATCCATGTACTCACCCTATAGTCCATGCCAACGGACTTTATTTTGTACAGTAAACGTTTATGGGGAACTGTGTCAAATGGTTTTGCAAAATCCAGATACACCACGTCTACGGGCCTTCCTTTATCTAGATGGCAACTCACCTCCTCATAGAAGGTTGGTAGATTGGTTTGGCAAGAATGATTCTTCATGAATCCATGCTGATTACTGCTAATGATACCGTTCTTATTACTAAAATCTTGTATATAGTCCCTTATCATCCCCTCCAAGAGTTTACATACTATTGATATTAGGCTAACTGGTCTGTAATTCCCAGGGAATGGGCCCTTTTTAAATATTGGTGCTACATTGGCTTTTTTCCAATCAGCTGGTACCATTCCAGTCAGTAGACTGTCTGTAAAAAAAATAGGAACAACGGTCTGGCAATCACTTGACTGAGTTCCCTAAGTACCCTCGGATGCAAGCCATCTGGTCCCGGTGATTTATTAATGTTAAGTTTCTCAAGTCTAATTTTAATTCTGTCCTCTGTTAACCATGGAGGTGCTTCCTGTGTTGTGTCATAAGGATAAACACTGCAGTTTTGGTTACTGAAGCCCCCCGATTTACTTGTGAAGACTGAGGAGAAGAATAAATTCAATACCTTCGCCATCTCCCCATCCTTTGTAACCAGATGTCCTTCCTCATTCTTTATGGGGCCAATATGGTCTCTCCTCCTTTTTTTACTGTTTACATACTTAAAGAATTTCTTGGGATTTTTTTTGCTCTCCATTACTATGTGTCTTTCATGTTCTATCTTAGCCGTCCTAATTGCACCCTTACATTTCTTGATGCATTCTTTATAAAGTCTGAATGCTGAGGGTGATCCCTCAACCTTGTATTTTTTGAAGGCCTTCTCCTTTGCTTTTATATGCATTTTTACATTGGAGTTAAGCCATCCAGGACTTTTGTTCACTTTTTTAAATTTATTACCCAATGGGATACATTGGCTAATTGGCTAACATTGGCTAATGGTCTTATTTAATATACTCTTAACCTCCCTGGCGGTATGATTATTTCGGATTTTAGGTGCTGAAAGCGGTACAATTATTTTGCGTGGAAATTTGGCGTTTTATATTGTAGGTCTGTAATTCTTAACAATAACACACTTAAATCTGTCCAAACAAGAGTCTAGTAGATATCCCGGGTATGATGAAGTTTGAAACCCAAAAACATAAATTATAATATAATAAATAAAAATAAATAATTAAAAAAAATAAAAATAAATAATAATAAAATAAATTTCCCCACGATTCACTATTGTCCAATTCTTTTTGGTTGCTATGGACAATCTCCAGTTTCCAGGCAGAAAGAACAGTGCATATAATATAAAACTGCTTGCAGGGCATGGGCCAAAGCACTGGAGACAGAAGGGATGTGAAATCTGTAAGATTACAGTACTGTATGTGTTATGATTTTTACAATTTTTTGAATTTGCCGCCAGGCTCCCCCCACATGCGTCGCGACGCTCACAGGGAACGGAGCCTGGCAAGGAGAGGCTTCGGAGGAGGACGGAGCCCATGGACACAGCGGGGGACATCGCAGGATCCCGGGGACAAGGTAGGTAAAGCCACACCAGGATCCTGCGATGTAATCCCGAGTGTGCCTCGGGGTTACCGCTAATGGTCCTGAATTTTAACCCCGAGGCACACTCGGGAAAACCGCCAGGGAGGCTACAGCAAACCCATCTCTCCTCCGTATTCTTTGTTCCTAATATTTTATCCCAATCTATGCCTCTTAGCAAGGTTTGTAGTTTAGGGAAGTTGGCTCTTTTGAAATTCAGTGTCTTTGTATTCCCTTTAGGTTTCCTATTTGTGTGATTTATACTGAAACTAATTGACCTGTGATCGCTGTTACCTAAATTGCCCTGTATTTCCACATCTGTGATCAGGTCTGTATTGTTGGTAATCAGTAGATCCAGTAATGTTTTATTTCTAGTTTGTGCATCTACCATCTGACCCATAAAATTGTCCTGCAAGACATTAAGGAACTGGCGAGCCTTAAATGAATGCACGGTTCCCTCCGCCCAGTCTATGTCTGGATAATTGAAATCCCCCATTATGATAACACTTCCCATCCTTGCTGCTAATCCAAATTGTGATAAGGAGATCTGTCTCCACTTCCTCCCTCAGGTTAGGGGGCCTATAGCATACTCCCAGTTAGGGATGAGCCGAACACCACCCCGGTTCGGTTCGCACCAGAACCTGCGAACAGACCGAAAATTTGCACGAACGTTAGAACCCCATAGATGTCTATGGGACTCGAACATTCAAAATCAAAAGTGCTCATTTTAAAGGCTAATTTGCATGGTATTGTCCTAAAAGGGTTTGGGGACCCGGGTCCTGCCCCAGGGGACATGTATCAATGCAAAAAAAACTTTTAAAAACAGACGTTTTTTCGGGAGCAGCGATTTTAATGATGCTTAAAGTTAAAAAAAAAAAAAAAAAAAGTGAAATATTCCTTTAAATATAGTACCTGGGGGGTGTCTATAGTATGCCTGTAAAGTGGCGCGTGTTTCCCGTGCTTCGAACAGTCCCTGCACAAAATGTCATTTTTAAAGGAAAAAAAGTCATTTAAAACTGCTTGCGGCTTTAATGTAATGTCGGGTCCTGGCAATATGGATGAAAATCAGTGAGACAAACAGCATGGGTACCCCCAGTCGATTACCAGGCCCTTTGGGTCTTGTATGGATATTAAGGGGAACCCCGCACCTAAATTAAAAAAAGGAAAGGCGTGAGACCACCAGGCCCTATATACTCTGAACAGCAGTATACAGGCGGTGCAAACAAGACAGGGACTGTAGATTTGTTGTTAAGCAGAATCTGTTTGTAATTTTGAACTGGTACATTTTTAACGTGCTTAGCTCCAGCCAAAAAATCTATTTTAAACATAGGGAAGGGTTATCACCCCTATGACATTTGTTTTGCTGTCTGTGCTCCTCTTCAGAAGATTTCACCTAATTTTTTGTCCCAATGACAAATGTTTTTTGAAAATTTGGGTTTTTTTGTGAAACAAGGATTGGTGATAAAGCATCAGTGAAAAGGAGAAACGTTTTTCCCATATTAACTCTTACAGGAGAGAATTTCCCTTCCTAGAGGTAGATTTCATCTCACTTCCTGTTGTCTCCTTCCGTTTGCAAGTAGGAGTCATTTGTAAGTTGGATGTTTGAAAGTAGGGGCCTGCCCTATATACTCAGCAGAAATTTGGGCCTTAGGTGTTGTTGTGGCCACAACACTGTAAGTCCTCACAGGGCCCTGCTGTGAAATATTAGATCAAGAATTGTAATTACATGCCCCTGTTGAACAGGGGCAGAAAATTGGGCCTTTGGTGGTGGTGGTGCTAGTGCCACAACACTGTAAGTCCTCACTCGCTCTTGGTGGGCGCAGAAACTGGCCCTGCTGTGAAATATTAGATCAAGAATTGTAATTACATGCCCCTCTTTAACAGGGGCTGAAAAATTGGGCCTTAGGCACTGGTGCTGGTGCCACAACACTGCAACCCCTCACAGATACTGTAGTTGGAACGCAGAAACGAGCCCTGCTGCAAAGTATTGCATCAAAAATTGTAATTACACGCCCCTGTTAAACAGGGGCGGAAAAATTGGGCCTTAGGCACTGGTGCTGGTGCCACAACACTACAACCCCTCACAGATACTCTAGTTGGAACGCAGAAACGAGCCCTGCTGCAAAGTATTGCATCAAAAATTGTAATTACACGGCCCTGTTAAACAGGGGCTGAAAAATTGGGCCTTAGGCACTGGTGCCACAACACTGCAGCCCCTCACAGATACTCTAGTTGGAACGCAGGAACGAGCCCTGCTGCAAAGTATTGCATCAAAAATTGTAATTACACGCCCCTGTTAAACAAGGGCTGAAAAATTGGGCCTTAGGCACTGGTGGTGGCGCCCAGAACCAAAAATGTTCTTACAAGCTATCAGCGTGATCATTGAGGAGGAAGAAGATAATTACTCAGGATAGTCACTCAGCATCAGCATAGGCAGTCTTTGAAGGGATCTGAGATTTAAAAAAAAATTATTCGGTTACATCAGCATCAGGTGCTTGGTAGCTGGTGGTGATCCAAGACTGATTCATTTTTATGAAGGTCAGTCGATCGACCGAGTTGATCGGTTACAAAGCCTCCAGCAGCACTGAATGTGCATTCCGAAAGAACGCTGGATGCAGGACAGGCCAGTAGCTCAATTGCATACTGTGCAAGCTCTGGCCAGTGATCCATCCTCAAGACCCAGTAACCCAGAGGATTTTCGGTGGGAAAGGTTTCCAAGCCAGATCTTGCCCCTAGGTATTCCTGCACCATGTAAAACAGACGCTGGCGATGGTTGCTGGAACCGATCATACCTTGGGGCTGCGGACCAAAAAATTGTCTGACCGCATCGGTCAGACAGCCACCTTCTCCACTGCTCCCTCTTTGACTGACCGAAGCCTCAGCAACACGTTGTCCAGAAACAGGAGTTTGTAACCTCCCAGTCTCTGGGAACGCATTGCACAGACCTTTCTGCAAGGCCTCCCAAAGATGTTTCATCCTCTGCTCCCTCTGCGATGGCAAGATAAGGTCTGCAACCTTACCCTTGTAATGTGGATCAAGGAGGGTTGCCAGCCAGTATTGGTCCTTCTCCTTGATACCACGAATACTAGGATCCTTATGCAGGCTTTGCAGGATCAGGGAGGCCATGCAGCGTAGGTTTGCTGAGGCATTTGATCCGGAGTCCTCTGGGTCACTGAGGACGACATGGTCCGCAGCCAACTCCTCCCAGCCACATACAAGTCCATGTGTTTCTTGGGACTGATCCCTTAAAGACTGCTGCTGATGCTAAGTGCCAGGCTCCACCTCCATAATGACACAATCCTCTTCCTCCTCCTCCTCATCCTCTTCCTGTGTGATCGGCGGGCACGCAGGAACACTGTCTGGATAAAGGGGGCCTTGAGAGCTAAGGAAGGCCTCCTCTTCCTGCCTCTGTTCTGCCTCAAGTGCCCTGTCCATTATTCCATGCAGCGTGTGCTCCAACAGGTGGACAAGGGGGACAGTGTCACTGATGCATGCACTGTCACTGCTCACCATCCTCGTGGCCTCCTCAAATGGTGACAGGACAGTGCATGCATCCCTGATCATGGCCCACTGGCGTGGGGAAAAAATCCAAGCTCCCCTGACCCTGTCCTGGTGCCATAGTCGCACAGGTGCTCATTGATGGCCCTCTGCTGCGTGTGCAGCCCCTGCAGCATGGCCAACGTTGAGTTCCACCTGGTGGGCATGTCACAGATTAGGCGGTTCTTGGGCAGGTTAAACTCCTTTTGGAGGTCTGCCAGCCGAGCACTGGCATTATATGACCGGCGGAAATGCACACAGACTTTCCTGGCCTGCCTCAGGACATCCTGTAAGCCCGGGTACCTGCCCAAGAACCGCTGCACCACCAAGTTAGGACGTGAGCCAAACAGGGCACATGGGTCATTTGTCCCTGTCGGAGGGCAGAGAGGAGGTTGGTGCCATTGTCGCAAACCACCATTCCTGCCTTAAGTTGGCGTGGCATCAACCACCTCTGAACCTGCCCCTGCAGAGCTGACAGAACCTCTGCCCCAGTGTGGCTCCTGTCCCCCAAGCACACCAGCTCAAGCACCGCATGGCATCTTTTGGCCTGCATACTTGCATAGCCCCTTGAACGGCTACGGAGCACCGCTGGTTCCAAAGACAAAGCACAGGAAGAGGCCATGGAGGAAGAAGAAGAGGAGGGGGTGGAGGAGAGAGGTGTGTCACAATCATTAGTAGTGGCATTTTGGAGGCATGGTGGTGGAACAACCTCCAACACTACTGCACCTTGTCCTGCATCCTTCCCAGCTGCCAGCAGAGTCACCCAATGCGCGGTGAAACTTAGGTAACGTCCCTGTCCATGCCTGCTGGACCATGAGTCAGCAGTAATATGCGCCTTACCGCTGACTGCCTTGTCCAGCGAGGCCAAGACATTGCCTTCCACATGTCGGCAGAGAGCTGGAATCGCCTTCTGTGAGAAAAAGTGGCGTTTGGATACCTGCCACTGAGGAACCGCACATTCCACAAACTCACGGAAGGGGACAGAGTCTACCAACTGAAAAGGCAGCAGCTGAAGTGCTAGCAATTTTGCCAAGCTAGCATTCAACCGCTGGGCATGTGGATGGCTGGGAGCGAACTACTTTCGGTGGTGCAGCAGCTGGGGCAGGGAAATTTGCCTGGTACAATCTGACGTCGGTGTACCGAAAGCAGATTGCCCACAAGTACTTGGCTGTGACACGCCTAATTCTACACCTTCATTCCTCTCAGTGCAGGTCTCAGAGAGGACTGAAGGTATAGTGGGGTTGGAGATCTCAGCTGATGAGGAGCAAGGATAGGTCCTCTTTGTTCTTTGGTGTGAGTCTTTTAAATACGCTTGCCAATGAACTGCATGGCAGGTCAACATATGTCTGGTCAAGCATGTGGTGCCGAAGCGGGAGATGTTTTGGCCACGCGAGATACGCTTGAGACATATGTTGCAAATAGCAGCAGTGCGATCTGATGTACTCGTCTCAAAAAAGGCCCACACCAAAGAACTTTTTGAATAACGCACAGAGACTGCAGCGCCCTGCACATGCGCAGCTTTGGGGTGTGATGCAGTCAGTGTGCTGCCCTTAGGCTGGCCCCTGGAGGGCATCCTGCCTCGTTGGTGATGTGCCGCCTCCTCCTCCTCTCTCCTATCAGGCACCCACGTTGAGTCAGTGACCTCATCATCCCCTCCCTCCTCATCACTGGAGCAAACCTGGCAGTATGCTGCAGCAAGGGGAGCATGACTGCCAGATTGCTGTCCTTCTTGGGCACCCCCTCTGTCCGTGCTCAAGTTACTGCCTTCATCTAGCTCAGTATCATCACCAGAGCCTTCCAAACGCTGGGCATCCTCCTGGAGCATATACCCAACACTGTGGTCGAACAGTTCGAGGGACTCCTCAGGAGGACATGGTGGGGCTAGGGAAGGAGTCACTGATGACATTGAGCCGAGGGAAGAGGCCGCTGCTTTGCCAGACAAAGTACCCTGAGCATGGGTGAGAGAGGATGAGGAGGATAAGGACGGCTTGGTCATCCACTCGACCAAGTCTTCCGCATGTTGCGGCTCAACACGGCCAGTTGCCGAAAAAAAGGCCAAGCGTGTCCCACAGCCACGTGCTGATGAGGATGCACCGTCTCCATGACCAGCACTGTTGTCTCTAGACACAGAGTCTGCTTGCCCTCTTTTATTGGCTTATGGCTGTCTGCCTCTCCTTGTTGGCCTTCCAGACATACTAATGGCCTGTAGCTGCACTAAGCTGGGATATATATATATATATATATATATATATGTAATGATACTGCAGCTAGCAAAATCAAATGCCTGCCTGTAGTATGAGAACACCACCAACCTTCTACAGGTAGCTTTAGGTGAACACTGTGCAGAGCTCACCAAAAAATAACTTGTAGCTTATTTAGCTGCCTGCGGTAGTGATAGGATCAGGAAAACACCACCAACTTCTACAGGTAGCTTTAGGTGAACACTGTGCAGAGCTCGCACTACACTAACTTGTAGCTTATTTAGCTGCCTGCGGTAGTGATAGGATCAGGAAAACACCACCAACCTTCGACAGGTAGCTTTAGGTGAACACTGTGCAGAGCTCGCCAAAAAAAAACTTGTAGCTTATTTAGCTGCCTGCGGTAGCGATAGGATCAGGAAAACACGACCAACCTTCTACAGGTAGCTTTAGCTGAACACTGTGCAGAGCTTGCAAAAAAATAACTTGTAGGTTTAGCTGAACACTGTGAGGAGGACGCACTACACTAACTTGTAGCTTTAGCTGAACACTGTGCAGAGGTCGCACTACACTAACTTGTAGTTTTAGCTGAACACTATGAGGAGGACGCACTACACTAACTTGTAGATTTAGCAGAACACTGTGCAGAGGTCGCACTACACTAACTTGTAGTTTTAGCTGAACACTGTGAGCAGGACACACTACACTAACTTGTAGCTTTAGCTGAACACTGTGCAGAGGTCTCACTACACTAACTTGTAGCTTTAGCTGAACACTGTGCAGAGGTCGCACTACACTAGTAGTTTTAGCTGAACACTGTGAGGAGGACGCACTACCCTAACTTGTAGCTTTAGCTGAACACTGTGCAGAGGTCACACTAAACTAACTTGTAGCTTTAGCTGAACACTGTGCAGAGGTCGCACTACACTAGTAGTATTAGCTGAACACTGTGAGGAGGATGCACTACCCTAACTTGTAGCTTTAGCTGAAAACTGTGCAGAGGTCGCACTACACTAACTTGTAGTTTTAGCTGAACACTGTGAGGAGGACGCACTACACTAACTTGTAGCTTTAGCTGAACACTGTGCAGAGGTCGCACTACACTAATTTGTAGTTTTTGCTGAACACTGTGAGGAGGACACACTACACCAACTTGTAGCTTTAGCTGAACACTGTGAGGAGGATGCACTACACTAACTTGTAGCTTTAGCTGAACACTGTGCAGAGGTCTCACTACACTAACTTGTAGTTTTAGCTGAACACTGTGAGGAGGACGCACTACACTAACTTGTAGCTTTAGCTGAAAACTGTGCAGAGGTCGCACTACACTAACTTGTAGTTTTAGCTGAACACTGTGAGCAGGACGCACTACACTAACTTGTAGCTTTAGCTGAACACTGTGCAGAGGTCTCACTACACTAACTTGTAGCTTTAGCTGAACACTGTGCAGAGGTCGCACTACACTAACTTTTAGTTTTAGCTGAACACTGTGAGCAGGACGCACTACACTAACTTGTAGCTTTAGCTGAACACTGTGCAGAGGTCTCACTACACTAACTTGTAGTTTTAGCTGAACACTGTGAGCAGGACGCACTACACTAACTTGTAGCTTTAGCTGAACACTGTGCAGAGGTCGTACTACATTAACTTGTAGTTTTAGCTGAACACTGTGAGGAGGACGCACTACACTAACTTGTAGCTTTAGCTGAACACTGTGCAGAGGTCGCACTACACTAACTTGTAGTTTTAGCTGAACACTGTGAGGAGGATGCACTACCCTAACTTGTAGCTTTAGCTGAACACTGTGCAGAGGTCACACTAAACTAACTTGTAGCTTTAGCTGAACACTGTGAGGAGGACACACTACACTAACTTGTAGCTTTAGCTGAACACTGTGCAGAGGTCTCACTACACTAACTTGTAGCTTTAGCTGAACACTGTGAGCAGGACGCACTACACTAACTTGTAGCTTTAGCTGAACACTGTGCAGAGGTCTCACTACACTAACTTGTAGCTTTAGCTGAACACTGTGCAGAGATCGCACTACACTAACTTGTAGTTTTAGCTGAACACTGTGAGCAGGATGCACTACACTAACTTGTAGCTTTAGCTGAACACTGTGCAGAGATCGCACTACACTAACTTGTAGTTTTAGCTGAACACTGTGAGCAGGATGCACTACACTAACTTGTAGCTTTAGCTGAACACTGTGCAGAGGTCTCACTACACTAACTTGTAGTTTTAGCTGAACACTGTGAGGAGGACGCACTACACTAACTTGTAGCTTTAGCTGAACACTGTGCAGAGGTCGCACTACACTAACTTGTAGTTTTAGCTGAACACTATGAGGAGGACGCACTACACTAACTTGTAGATTTAGCAGAACACTGTGCAGAGGTCGCACTACACTAACTTGTAGTTTTAGCTGAACACTGTGAGCAGGACACACTACACTAACTTGTAGCTTTAGCTGAACACTGTGCAGAGGTCTCACTACACTAACTTGTAGCTTTAGCTGAACACTGTGCAGAGGTCGCACTACACTAGTAGTTTTAGCTGAACACTGTGAGGAGGACGCACTACCCTAACTTGTAGCTTTAGCTGAACACTGTGCAGAGGTCACACTAAACTAACTTGTAGCTTTAGCTGAACACTGTGCAGAGGTCGCACTACACTAGTAGTTTTAGCTGAACACTGTGAGGAGGATGCACTACCCTAACTTGTAGCTTTAGCTGAAAACTGTGCAGAGGTCGCACTACACTAACTTGTAGTTTTAGCTGAACACTGTGAGGAGGACGCACTACACTAACTTGTAGCTTTAGCTGAACACTGTGCAGAGGTCGCACTACACTAACTTGTAGTTTTAGCTGAACACTGCGAGGAGGACGCACTACACTAACTTGTAGCTTTAGCTGAACACTGTGCAGAGGTCGCACTACACTAATTTGTAGTTTTTGCTGAACACTGTGAGGAGGACACACTACACCAACTTGTAGCTTTAGCTGAACACTGTGAGGAGGATGCACTACACTAACTTGTAGCTTTAGCTGAACACTGTGCAGAGGTCTCACTACACTAACTTGTAGTTTTAGCTGAACACTGTGAGGAGGACGCACTACACTAACTTGTAGCTTTAGCTGAAAACTGTGCAGAGGTCGCACTACACTAACTTGTAGTTTTAGCTGAACACTGTGAGCAGGACGCACTACACTAACTTGTAGCTTTAGCTGAACACTGTGCAGAGGTCGCACTACACTAACTTGTAGCTTTAGCTGAACACTGTGCAGAGGTCGCACTACACTAACTTTTAGTTTTAGCTGAACACTGTGAGCAGGACGCACTACACTAACTTGTAGCTTTAGCTGAACACTGTGCAGAGGTCTCACTACACTAACTTGTAGTTTTAGCTGAACACTGTGAGCAGGACGCACTACACTAACTTGTAGCTTTAGCTGAACACTGTGCAGAGGTCGCACTACACTAACTTGTAGTTTTAGCTGAACACTGTGAGGAGGACGCACTACACTAACTTGTAGCTTTAGCTGAACACTGTGCAGAGGTCGCACTACACTAACTTGTAGTTTTAGCTGAACACTGTGAGGAGGATGCACTACCCTAACTTGTAGCTTTAGCTGAACACTGTGCAGAGGTCACACTAAACTAACTTGTAGCTTTAGCTGAACACTGTGAGGAGGACACACTACACTAACTTGTAGCTTTAGCTGAACACTGTGCAGAGGTCTCACTACACTAACTTGTAGCTTTAGCTGAACACTGTGAGCAGGACGCACTACACTAACTTGTAGCTTTAGCTGAACACTGTGCAGAGGTCTCACTACACTAACTTGTAGCTTTAGCTGAACACTGTGCAGAGATCGCACTACACTAACTTGTAGTTTTAGCTGAACACTGTGAGCAGGATGCACTACACTAACTTGTAGCTTTAGCTGAACACTGTGCAGAGGTCTCACTACACTAACTTGTAGTTTTAGCTGAACACTGTGAGGAGGACGCACTACACTAACTTGTAGCTTTAGCTGAACACTGTGCAGAGGTCGCACTACACTAACTTGTAGCTTTAGCTGAACACTGTGAGGAGGTCGCACTAAACTAACTTGTAGCTTTAGCTGAACACTGTGAGGAGGACGCACTACCCTAACTTGTAGCTTTAGCTGAACACTGTGCACTGCACTAACTTGTAGTTTTAGCTGAACACTGTGCAGAGGTCACACTAAACTAACTTGTAGCTTTAACTGAACACTGTGAGGAGGACGCACTAAACTAACTGCAAATAGTCTAGCTGCCTGACTGTGGTACTAATAGGATCAAAAGAACACCAGCAATTTTCTTCAGGTAGCTGTAAATACTGTAACAAGACAAGCCTGCCTGTCAGTAGGAAGATAACAGGAACAGATCTAGCTAAACTGAATACAGTGTATCTATATATATATATATATATATATATATATATATATATATGCAACACCTGGGATGCATATATATATATATACACAATACACTGTAAGTGCAGCTAACTCACTGACTGTGCTGCCTAATCTAGCTAACTCAAATGAAATGACACTGTCTCTCTCTCTATCTTTCAGCACGCCGGACACACTATACAGGGCCGCCGTGCAGGCGGCCTTATATAGTGTGGGGCGTGTTCTAACACCCTGAGGGCGTGTTCTAAACACCCTGAGCCATAATTGGCCAAAGCCACCCTGGCTTTGGCCAATTACAGCTCTCTCTACCGACGGAGCTGTGATTGGCCAAGCATGCGGGTCATAGTGCATGCTTGGCCAATCATCAGCCAGGAATGCACTGCGATGCCGCAGTGAATTATGGGCCGTGACGCGCCAACGGCGCGAACGGCCCATAAGGTTCGCAGTTCGGCGAACGATTGAACGGCCGATGTTCGAGTCGAACATGGGTTCGACTCGAACGCGAAGCTCATCCCTACTCCCATTATTATTTTCCCCTTAGCTTCATCCCTTTGGATCTCTACCCATAAGGATTCCACCTCCTCCCTAGCTCCCTCAGTGATGTCATCTCTCACATTCACTTGTACATTATTCTTGATATATAGGCATACCCCCCCCCTTTTTTACCCTCTCTATCCTTGCGGTAAAGGGTATACCCTTGAATGCCAGCCAATCATGAGAGCTGTTGAACCAGGTCTCTGAAATTCCCACAAAATCCAAATCTTCCTTGTACAACCGTATCTCTATTTCACCCATCTTGTCCGCCATGCTCCTGACATGCCACATAGTTTACACCGGTCGCATATTATCATCATATTGGGTGTTTCGAGATTGCAACTAGGACTTGCTACTATACTTACTTTGTGTTTTTGTGCTTTGGTCAACCTACCACTAATGCCCTCAATACTACCCTCTGGAATATCTTCCACGCTGACTATCTCTACCTCTGGACCCTCCCCCCCAATTGCCTAGTTTAAAAACCCCTCTAACTTTTTGGCCATTTTCATTCCCAGCAGATCTGCACCCTCCTCATTTAGGTGCAGTCCGTCCCTTCTATAGTACCGGTTATCGACTGAGAAGTCGGCCCAGTCCTCCAGGAACCCAAACCCCTCCTTACTACACCAGTTCTTCAGCCACTTGTTTACTTCCCTAATCTCCCTCTGCCTTTCTGGTGTAGCTCGATGTACCGGTAGTATTCCTGAGAATACTACCTTGGAGGTCCTTTTCCTCAATTTAGCTCCTAAGTCCCTAAAATCGTTCTTTAGGACACTCCATCTGCCTCTGACTTTGTCATTGGTGCCAACGTGCACCATGACAGCTGGGTCTTCCCCAGCCCCTCCCAGTAATCTGTCCACAAGATCCGTGATGTGCCGAACCCGAGCGCCCATTCGGCACTTCAGGTCTTGGTTACAGATTGCCCTCTCTGTCCTTCTAAGAATTTAGTCCCCTACCACCAGAATCTGTCTTTCCTTTCCCTTCGCTGCCCCCCCCCACTCTCACTGGAAGAGTTCTTCCCCTGGCAGATAGGAGAGTCCCTCAGCTCCAGCAGTGCTGGTCCCTGACTGGTTTCGCCAATGTCACTCAATGGAACGTACTTATTGGGATGCTCCAGTCCTGGATCGGCCCCCCTGGCACTTCCCCCTTTACCCTTCCTGACTGTCACCCATCTACTCTTTGTTAGTGTCTGCACCTCTTTGTCTCCACCCGCTTCTGTGTTGGCCCCTGCCGGCACCTGCCGTGTACGTTCCTGGCTATCCTTTAGTATGGAGGGACTTCTCAGTGCTGACAGTTGCTTCCCCAGATTCAGAACCTGAGCTTCCAGGGAAACAATGTGCTTACATTTTGCACAGCAGTATTCGCCCTCGATCGGATAATCAAGGAACGCATACATGCAGCAAGATGTGCAAACAGTCGCCTCTCCACACCCGCCGGGCATCGTACCTATTAAATTTAGTGAGGATTGGGGATTATACCCTGTTCAAATTATCTAACAGCTAGCTTCCTGGCACTAATACTCAAGACAATACACAGGTACACAACAAGACAATACACAGGTACTCGCAGACCTACGTACACTTGCAGACCTACGTGCACGCGCAGACCTAAGTGCACTCGCAGACCACTCGCAGACCTACGTGCACCCGCAGGCCACTCGCAGACCTACGTGCACTCGCAGACCTACGTGCACTCGCAGGCCACTCGCAGACCTACGTGCACTCGCAGTCCTACGTGCACTCACAGACCTACAAGCACTCGCAGACCACTCGCAGACCACTCGCAGACCTACGTGCACCCGCAGGCCACTCGCAGACCTACATGCACTCGTAGGCCACTCGCAGACCTACGTGCACTCGCAGACCTACGTGCACTCGCAGGCCACTCGCAGACCTACGTGCACTCGCAGACCTATGTGTGCTCGCAGGCCACCCGCAGTCCTACGTGCACTCACAGGCCACTCGCAGACCTACGTGCACTCACAGGCCACTCGCAGACCTATGTGCACTCGCAGACCTAAGTGCATTCGTAATACACAAGTGTACAGTACACAATACACAAGTACTATCGATCCACACACACTACTCAGATAACACTCAGGTACTCACACTACACAGGTACTATGACCCCTGTTATAACCTCCTGTTTTAAACTCTGGTTTTAACTCACCACTTAGACTGGTTCCACTTGCACAGAGTTCCAACAGCCTCACATCTTCCCAGTCCTCTGAATCTAATTCCGGAACCTCTGCACGCCAGCACGACAGGAGCCTATCCAGGCCATCATGTATGGTGGGTTGGAAGTGACCTATATATGGAGGAAAGTGGTTTCTCTAGCATATCCTCACATAGTAGGGATTCAATTCTTGACGGGGTGCTGGTTACAGGCTGGTTACCAAATTGAATCTGAAAGGCATGTCACAGCTGGAGATATCTGAACAAATATGAATTAGGGAGGGCATATTTTATTTTAAGGGTGTTGAAGGTCAGGAGCACACCCCCTTCACAAATTTGGCTAAGGTATTTAATCCCCTTAAGAGTAGAGATTTTAAGATAGAAATATTTACAGGCTTTCATGAAACTGCCAATGTTAGTTTTCCTGTATCCAGTATCCCTGATCACTGCCACACCAGTCAAATGATGACACTGTGCTGCACTGGTGACAGTATGTAAAAAAAAAAGTTTATATTGTGAAGAAAAAAAAACATTCATTTAATTTCTTTATTTTCCAAAAGATTGTGACAAAAAAATACATCTTCAAAAAACTTGCCATGCCCCTTATTAAATACCTCAGACTGTCTACTTTCCAAAAAGGGTTAATTTGGGGGGTATTGGTACTGTCCTGACCTCAAGAAATGAGATAGGCCATCAGTACATCAAGATTGATCAATTTTCAAATATATATACCATAGTTTGCTATAATTATATCGCACAAACCAATTATAATACACTTATTGGGATTTTTTTTAACAAAAGACATGTAGCAGAATACATTTTATCCTACATTTATAAAGAAATTAGATTTTATTGGATATGTTTTATAACAGAACGTAATATAGTTTTTTTCAACATTTTTGGGGTTTTTTTTTTGTTTATATAGCAAAAAATAAAAAGCCAAGTGGTGACTAAATACCACCAAAAGAAAGCTTTATTTGTGTAAAAAAAATGATATAAATTTAATTTGTGTAAAGTGTTGCACGACCGCACAATTGTCAGTTAAAATAGCACAATGCTGAATAGCAAAAAATGGCCTGGTAGTGAAGGGAGTAAAACTTTCCAGAGGCCAAGCAGTTAACCTCTTGCCGACCACCCCACGTACATTTACTGCAGCGTGGCGGCTCCTATGTGCAGAATCATGTACAGGGACATGACTCTGCACTTCCTGTTTTACAGCAGGCACACTGTGTCCAATCACAGCGAGAGCCAATCAGCGGGTCCGGTGGATGTTCGTCGGGACCCGTAGATCGTTCCCAACAGAGGCAGAATGGCAGTCTGCCTATGTAAACAAGGCAGATTGCCATTCTGTTAGTAGGGAAGACAGAGATCCTGTGTTTCCTGTGTTCCTGTTAAGCAGGAACATGGATCTCTGTCTTCCCACAGTTAAAGCACCCCCCACACAGTTAGCAAGCACTCCCTAGGGACACATTTAACCCTTTGAATGCCCCTGATGTTAACCTCTTCCCTACCAGTGTCATTAGTACAGTGACAGTACATATTTATTAGCACTGATCGCTGTATTGGTGTCACTGGCCCCTAAAAAAGTATCAAAAGTGTCACTTAGTGTCCGATTTGTCCGCCGCAATGTTACAGTACCACTATAAGTCGCAGATCACTACTATTACTACAAAAAAAAAAAAAAAAGTTCCATAAAAATATTACTTAGTTTATAGTTGCTATAACTTTTGTGCAACCAATCAATTTATGCTTATTGGGATTTTGTTTTACCAAAAACATGTAGCAGAATACATATTGGCCTAAACTGATGAAGAAATTAGATTTTTTAATTTTTTTTTTAATTGGATGTGTTTTATAGCAGAAAGTAAAAAATATTGTTTTCAAATCAAATACCACCAAAAGAAAGCTCTATTTGTGGGGAAAAAGGACATCAATTTTATTTGCTTACAGCGTTGCACGACTGCGCAATTGTCAGTGAAAGTAATGCAGTGTCGTATCTCAAAAAATGGCCTGGTCATGAAGGGGGTAAAACCATCTGAAGCTGAACAGGTTAAAGTGGACCTAACAATAATTAGAACCTATGGATAGAAAGATTTATTTTTTTTAACACAAAATACACACTGATAACTTTATTTAAAATGAAATGGTCTATAAAAAAACATCAAGGCAACTACACTTCAATAACAATGGCATGAATTTCTGTAAAAATAAAATATATCTGTCAAAGAGGCAGCTGAGTATTTGGGCCTTATTTATAAGTATGTCTCAAAAAATGTAATTTACCAGAGTACAAGTATGGTTGGTTGCTATGGGACAACATAAGCAACCCTTGTCTGAGATACAATGATAAGTAAGGGAACTACTTTATTTAAAGATTTGGCTTCAACATAGAGGCACTTCTACTAAGTTGTATGAGGGCTGTTAACTACAGGAAGTGTTTTCCCTCAGTTACATTCTTTCCATAGGACTTTCAGAGGAGTAAGCCAAAAAGGAATTTGATTTCTGTTCAGATTACAACATGACTATTTTATCTGTGTAATGATTTTCAAAGCGGAGTTCCACCCAGAATTCTTTTTTTTAATGTAATCGGTTCAGCTACAATTGTCTAAATACTTAAATGCGTGTCATTTAACAAATCGTCGCTCAATTCCCATATTTTTAAAAGACTTACTGTTGATTTCAGCTCTGCAGAGCTCTTCCATCTTCATTGTGGGCATGTGAAGCCCACTAGCAGTCTCTTCTAGGATATGGTGCATGCTGGATACCCAGCACGCCCCTTCCGCTCTCGCGCGTGCGCTCTATACATAGGGCGTAGCGCAGGAAGATTATCCTGTTGTCTCCTGGGATTGATGACAAGTATATCCCAGGAGACATTGCAAAGCCGGAAATGACACGCACTACCGCGGACGTGAAGGAGGAAGTCAAAATACAAGACAGCAGTAAGTGATTCAGAAAAAAAATATATATGCCAAATTGCAATTATTGCACACTTTACTGCTAGATGGCAAAGACTTAAAAATGTGGGTGGAACTCCTCTTTAAGGCATTAAAAGGAAAGTAAACTGCTTGTTCAGATCTATAGTGAAATCTGGTTATAGACAGAAAAGAGCAGCCAGTCAGTGCAATGCAGGCATATGCGCCAACTGCTAAATAAACAGTACATTACTAAAGCTGGGTGCACACAATCCCACACCACACCTGCTGAACAGGCTGATATTCAGACCATGTGTACAGCTATCCTTCTGTCAGCCAGTCTAAAGATGAGGTGGTATGCTGCAAAACCAGCAACCGATCAGTGCTCGCAGCCAAAAAGCTTACCAAAATTGATAACTTTGTCAAAATTAATTTTGATTTTCTTCCTGCACTTTCCATAAACTTGTGGCAAAAAATGAAGTCTTCCAAAGACTCACCATGCAGCTTAAAAAAATGCCTTGGGGTATTTACTGTCCAAAGTGTGGTCATTTTGTGGGTACAGTTGTGCTCATAAGTTTACATACCCTGGCAGAATTTATGATTTCTTGGCCATTTTTCAGAGAACATGAATGATAACACAAAAACTTTTCTTTCACTCATGGTTAATGTTTTGCATGAAGCCATTTACTATCAATCAACTGTGTTTACTCTTTTTTAATCATAATGGCAACAGAAACTACCCAAATGACCCTGATCAAAAGTTTACATACCCCAGTTTTTAATACCGTGTATTGCCCCCTTTAACATCAATGACAGCTTGAAGTCTTTTGTGGTATTTGTGGATGAGGCTCTTTATCTTCTCAGATGGTAAAGCTGCCCATTCCTCTTGGCAAAAAGTCTCCAGTTCCTGTAAATTCTTGGGCTGTCTTGCATGAATTGCTGATGAATGTAACTGTTCCTCCATTTTTTTTTTTTTGATAACATACTGCATTAATCTTGCCAACAATTTTGACCAAATTTTCTGTGGCTTTGTAGCTCACACATCCCCAAAACATCAGCGATCCACCTCCGTACCTTTCATCATAGGCCTTGTTGACTCCTCTCCAAATGTAGCGTTTATGGTTGTGGCCAAAAAGCTCAATTCTCATCACTCCAAATGACTTTGTGCCAGAAGGTTTGAGGCTTGTCTCTGTTCTGTTTGGCATATTGTAAGCAGGATACTTTGTGGCATTTGCGCAGTAATGGCTTTCTTCTGGTGACTCGACCATGTGGCTTATCTTTCTTCAAGTGTCTCCTTATTGTGCATCTTGAAACAGACACACCATATGTTGTCAGAGAGTCCTGTATTTCACCTGAAGTTATTTGTGGGTTTTTCTTTGCATCCCTGGCAGTTTTCTGAAATCTTAGTTGGTCTACCTGACCGTGGTTTTGTTTCAACAGAACCCCTCATTTTCCACTTCTTGATTAGAATTTGAACACTGCTGATTGCCATTCTCAATTCCTTGGATATCTTTTTATATCCCTTTCCTGTTTTATACAGTACAGCTACCTTTTTCCGCAGATCCTTTGACAATTCTTTTGCTTTCCCCATGACTCAGAATCCAGAAACGTCAGTGCAGCACTGGATGAAAGATGCAAGGGTCTGTCAGGAGTCCAGAAACGCATTGGCCTTTTATACACACACACTAATTACAAGCAAACAGATCACAGGTGAGGAAGGTTACCTTTAATAGCCATTCAAACCCCTTTGTTTCAACTTGTGTGCATGTTATCCGGCCCAACTCACCAGGGTATGTAAACTTTTGATCAGGTTCATTTGGGTAGTTTCTGTTGCCATTATGATTTAAAAAGAGTAAACACAGTTGATTGATAATACATGGCTTCAGCCAAACACTAACCATGAGTAAAAAATGTTTTTGTGTTATCATTCATATTCTCTGAAAAATGGCCAAGAAATCATAAATTCTGCCAGGGTATTTAAACTTATGAGCACAACTCTATTTCCACTGTCTGGTGCTCTAGAAAGCTTGAAGGTGCTCCTTTGATTTTGGGCCACTTTATGTGGCTAGGCTGTAAAAGTCTCACACATGTGGTATCACCTTACTCAGAAAAAGTAGCAGAATGTGTTTTGGGCAGTAATTCTAAGTATGCCTCTGCCGTGTGTTAGAAATAACTTGTTAAAATGACAACTTTGTGAAAAAAATTTATTAATGTCTTTATTTTCAAAAAAATTGTGAGGAAAGAATTACATTTTCAAAAAACTCACCATGTCTCTTAGTAAATACCTTGGACAATCTACTTTCCAAAAAAAGGGTTTTACACTGTCCTGGCATTTTAAGGCCTCAAGAAATTAGATAGTATATCAGGATTGATCAACTTAGAATTACAGTTAGGTCCATATATATTTTGACAAAGGCAGAATTTTTACAGTTAGGTCCATATATATTTTGACACAGGCAGAATTTTCATACTTTTGGTTCTGTATGCCACCAGAATAGAATTAAAATGGAACAATCCAAATTAATTTGAAGTGCGGACTTTCAGCTTTAATTCAAGGGGTTGAACATAATATCAAGCACAACTTTAAGAAACTGCTCAAGGGGCTCAAATGTAATTGGACAAATGAATATAATCATAAATAAAATGTTCATCTTTAATACTTTGTTCGGAATCCTTTACAGGCAATGACTGCCTGAAGTGTGGAACCCATGGACATTATGAAAGACTGGGTTTCTTCCTTTCTGATGCTTTTCCAAGCTCCAACAGCAACTGTCTTCAGTTGTTCTTTGTTTGTGGGTCTTTCTGCCTTTAGTTTTGTCTTCAGCAAGTGAAATGCATGCTCGATTGGGTTAAGATCAGCTGATTGACTTGGCCATTGCAGAATATTCCACTTCTTTTCCTTCAAAGCTCCTGGGTTGCTTTTGCAGTATGTTTTGGATCATTGTGCATCTGTACTGTGAGGTGCCATCCAATCAACTTTGCTGCATTTGGCTGATTCTGGACAGACAGTATATCTCTAAACACAGCAGAATTCATACGGTTGCTTCTGTCTTCTGTCACATCATCAATAAACACCAATGAACATATATGTGTCACCGGCGCAAAAAATTGTGTACCGAACAATAATATTTCCCTTAAAATTTGAGTTGCTGCATTAAAAAAAAAAACATTCGGTGAAAAAGTTATTAATATGTGTGTTGAGTGCGCTACTCTATTTGCAATACACCACTCCGTTTAACATTGTGTATCCCCAAACATTTCTAAACACATACCATATACCTTAATTAATTAATATTAAATAATATTTCCATAGACATCAGTATATAGAACAACGTGCCGCAAAATTCACAATGCTCCAGCATACGGAAAAGACCCCACATTCATGTGTATATGCATTTAAACATGTGAATTTCACACAAAAAAAATATTAGTATATTTTAAAAAAACACAAAAAATAATCACAAAAAACTATATAGTGTCCAAAAGTCCATGTGCAAAGTGCAATGTGCAATAAATTCAAAGGTTACTGTGCAGCCTTCCTTCAAGTTCATAACATTTGTCATCCGAGAGCGAGGGGTGAAGCGCAAGCCAAGAGCGGATGAAGTGCATATCGCACACCGGTAATCACGCTACCTTTTACACCTATCCTTAACTGCTGAAACAGCTTAGTACCGGCTCGAGGGCACTTTTAAATGTGAGTTTATATTCTTTTATTTGGCTAAAATAAACAGCTTTTTAAACTTATTGCGCAATGATCGTTGTTCATATATTTTCTATGAGGAAAACTATGGCTCGTGTGTAGCGCATTGGGGACAGCACATATATGAACCAGGTGGAGTGGTTATCCCTATTAGTGAACCGAAGGCGCATTGTTCATTAAACATCTGGTGAGTGGCCAATCCAAATGGTGGTGGTTTGTCACGGAGGTGGTGATTATGTCACGATGAATCACGGATGACAAATGTTGTGAACTTGAAGGAAGGCTGCACAGTAACCTTTGAATTTATTGCACATTGCATTTTGCACATGGACTTTTGGACACTATATCATTTTTTGTGATTATTTTTTGTATTTTTTTTTTTAAATATTGTAATATATATTTTTTTGTGAAATTCACATGTTTAAATTCATATACACATGAATGTGGGGTCTTTTCCGTATGCTGGAGCATTGTGAATTTTGCGGCACGTTGTTCTATATACTGATGTCTATGGAAATATTATTTAATATTAATTAATTAAGGTATATGGTATGTGTTTAGAAATGTTTGGGGATACACAATGTTAAACGGAGTGGTGTATTGCAAATAGAGTAGCGTGCTCAACACACATATTAATAAACACCAATGACCCAGTACCACTGGAAGCCATGCATGCCCATGCCATCACACTGCCTCCACCATGTTTTACAGATGATGTTGTGTGCTTTGGATCATGAGCTGTTCCAAACCTACTCCACACTTTTTTCTTCCCATCATTCTGGTACAGATTAATCTTAGTTTCCTTGTCAAAAGAAGTTTATTGAGTATACAATGTTATAAAGATACATAAATATACATAAAGTAAGTTTACAAGGATCTATAAAGTAAGCTCATTGTTTTACAGTAGGGTTTATATAGGTAAATATCATGAAATTTCAAATATTTAACATTGGGTTCACGTAAACCTAAATTAAAGATATATATCATTTCCTTAGTTACTTTTGTAGGTATTTAAATGATTTATACCTACTATACATATTGTTTACAAGTAGAGTGTATATAGGTCAAATAAGTTCTGATAATGAGCTTTAATCGTAAGGTGGAGAAAAGGAAAGAGAAAGAAGAAAAAGGGTTGAAAGGTAGAGGTATGGTCCACAAGGTTGTCCCGCTCGTCAGTTTATTATTCTTTTTAGTTCTCTTTGAAGCCTTAGAATGGGTGTCTCTGTAAGTCATTTAATCTGTTACCATGGCAACAGGACAGAGTCATTGAAATTTGACAGGAACTGTTGTTTTATCCAAGGATGCCAAAGTTTTTCAAATTTTGGAATTTGATTTTGATCGATGGCTACCATCTTAGCATGGGAGATTGTATTATTCATTCTGTGAATTGTTTCTGCTAGTACCAATGTAGGAGATTTCCATGCCTTGGCCACTGTTTGTTTTGCAGCCGTTATTAGTTGGATCATAAGTTTGAATTGAGAGAGTGTTAACCATTCCGGTTTTAGATTAAGTAAAGTTAAATATGGATCTGGTTGTATTATTTTTTTAAATATTTTAGATGCAATCACGAAGACTTCCTTCCAGAAGGTTTGGATTACTGGGCATGTCCACCATATGTGTAAATATGTGCCTATTTCTGGGCATCCTCGAAAACAAAGAGTTGAGGTATTAGGTGAATATTTTGCCACTCTAGCGGGTACAAGGTACCAGCGAGTTAGGACTTTATAATTTGTCTCTAGTGCCAAGATGTTGGGTGAAGATGACTTAGATGTGAGCCATATATTTGACCAGTCCGTGTCTTCTAAAGTTCGTCCCAGGTCCTCCTCCCACCTCTGAACGTAAGAGGGTCTATTAAGATTTGCTACTCCATATAATTGATTATAAAGTGATGAAATTGTACCTTTAGCAAATGGATCTTTTGTACAGATTGATTCAAAAATGGATAATTGGGATAATGGTGTATCCCCCTTTAGGAATGGTGTATAGAAATTTTTGATTTGGAGATATCTAAATATCTCAGAGTTTGGTAGATCATATGTTTCTCTAAGCGATGGGAATGAAAGGAATGATTTAGATGCTATGAAGTCATTTAGTGTCTGAATGCCTGATGTTGTCCAAGCTTTAAAAGAATTTGGGTAGATCCATGCCGGATAAAAGGCCGGATTTCTGATAAAAGAAAGGAGAGGATTGTGTGGAGATTGTAACTGATATTTGGTTTTTAGTTTATCCCAGAGAGATAAGAAGTGTTTAGTTATGGGATTATGAATTTTAAAGCGGTCTTTAGGATCAAGCCATAATAAATTTGATATTAATAGAGGGTCATTTTCTGAAGCCTCTATAAATACCCATAATGGGATTTCCTGTTTTGCATGGTATTTGGACAGACTGGCCAAATGTGCTGCTCTGTAGTAGTTAGTAAAATTAGGGTATCCCAGGCCTCCTTTATTTTTGGGAAGATGTAGTGTGTGTATAGGTATACGTGGTTTAGAAGAGCCCCATATAAACGAAGTTGCTCTTTTTTGTACTATTCTCAAAAAATAGGAAGGAATTGGAATAGGGAGGACTCTGAATAGATAAAGCAATTTGGGTAGAATAGTCATTTTGATTGCATTAATCTTCCCTATCCAGGATAAAGGAAGTTGCGACCATTGTTTTATTAGATTTGTGATCTGTCTTAATACAGGAGGATAATTGGTTGAGAATAAGTCAGAATGAGATGCTGTTAAATGAATTCCAAGATATGGGATTGATTTTTCTGCCCATGTGAATGGGAGTGCAGCCCTAGCCGGGATCAATTCCATGTTTGTGAGTGAAATATTAAGCACTAGGCATTTCTTAGGATTAATCATAAGGCTGGATAGGGCTGCAAATCCATCAAGAGCTGGTATTAAGTTAGGACCAGAGACCTGTGGTGATGATAGAAAAAGTAATATATCGTCTGCAAATATACATAATTTGTGTGTAATACCTCCTACTTCAATGCCAGTTATAGTTTGGTTTGTTCTGATGTATTGGGCCATGGGTTCGAGTATAAGGGCAAATAATAAGGGAGATAATGGGCAACCCTGTCGGGTACCTCTTTCGATATTAAAGGCTTCAGATTTATATCCAGCATATTTTATATAGGCTTTGGGTTTATTATATAATGCTTTGATCCATGTTAAAAAGTGGGGTCCAAAACCCCATTTTTGTAATGAATATTGCATATATTGCCAGGATACTGTGTCAAATGCCCTCTTAATATCGAGAGATAGAAAACATAAAGGGATTTTCCGTTTTTTAGCAATATGTGCCAATAACACTGCCCTGCGTATATTATCGCCTGCCTGTCTATTTGGCATGAAGCCTACTTGATCTCTATGTATTAATTTTCCTATAATGCTATTGAGGCGTTTTGCTATTATTTTTGCTAATAATTTAATATCGAGGTTTAACAGAGAGATAGGCCGATAATTCACACAGGAAGTATCATCAGAAAGGGGTTTTGGGATCATACAAACAATTGCCATTAGTGTTTCTTGCCGAAAAGAATGTCCATCTAGAAGTTTGTTAAAAGTTTCAGTGAGAATGGGAGAGAGTATTTCTGAGAATGTTTTATAGTATAGAGCCGAGTAGCCGTCTGGGCCTGGTCTTTTGTTAAGTTTTAGGTCTTTTATGGCGTTAGCAACTTCATCTATAGTTATAGGCTCATCCAAACTGCTTTTTTGATTCTGAGATAACTCAGGTAAGGTTATTTTTGAAAAGAAGGATTCAGCTTCTGTAGGATTAAATTCATTGTTTGTCTTGTATAAAGTTGCGAGATGTGAGTGAAATTTATGGACTATTTTAACTGGATTACAAGTGTAAACATTTTTTGATAATTTCAAACGTATTGGTTTGAAAGATTTGTTAGTTGAATTTAATGCCCGAGCCAAATATGTACCTGGTTTGTTTGTATTCATGTAGAAATTGTGTTTGGAGAGTTTGAGGGATTTATCAACTGACTCAGTGAGAAATAGATCGTATTCCAATCTAGATTTTTCCAGATGAGATTTTGTACTCTGAGATGGATTATCTTGAAATGATATGTAGGCTGCATTAAAATTGAGTTCTAGTTTTTTTGCTAGATTTTTGCGTTCCCGTTTAAATAGTGCCATTTGTCTTTGTATTGTACCACGCAAGACAGGCTTATGAGCTTCCCACAGTGTTATTGGGGAGATGTCTGTTGTATTATTAATTGATATGTATTCCTTTAAAGCTTGTTCAATGGCCATCTGATGTAGTGGGTGTTTGAGCATTATGTCCGGTAAGTACCACGTTGGGTCATGCGCTTTTGGTATGGCTGAGGCTATAGTAGTGTATACTGCATTATGGTCAGACCACGGAATCGGAATTATATCTGATGCAATAATTTCTGGTATCATTCCTATTGTTAGAAAAATATGATCTATTCTGGTGAAGGTTTGATGAGGGTGCGAGAAATAAGTGAATTTCTTTTTCATTGGGTTACTTTCTCTCCATGAATCTACTAGATTGTATTTGGAAAGAAGTTGAGAAAAAGGTCATCTAGAGGTTATTTTGGATGGTGTAAAAGGTGATTTATCTAGAAATGGGAGGAGGACCTGGTTCGAATCCCCACACATTATCACTGTTCCTATTTTGTGTGTATTAATCACTTGTAATATATGTGAGAGGAATGGTGTAGGTTGTTTGTTAGGAGCGTAGTAGGAAATCACCGTGATTGCTGTATCCATTATATAACCCATGAGTATCAGGTATCTACCTTCTGGGTCTTTAATTTCTGATGATAAGGTGAATGGTGTGGATCGGTGAAATGCAATTAGAGTTCCCCTTTGCTTGGTACAGGCAGAAGCCGTGTAAATTTGTTGATAAAAAGGAGAAATATATTTTGGAGTAGAATCTTTGGTGAAGTGTGTTTCTTGGAGGCATACTATGTGAGCCTTCTTGTTATGGAAAGTACGGAAGGCTTTGGTCCTTTTTTGAGGGACATTTATTCCCTGAACATTCAGGGAAAGTATATTCAGTGGTGCCATGGCAATAGATCAAATAGTTTTGACTTACTTTTTGTTATGCAGAGCTGACTGCGCAGATCAACCTGTGTGGACTGAAGAGATGAATAGATAGAAAAGAAACCAGTGAATTCTGGAGTAAAGAGTAAACAAAAAACATATGAGATTAGATGATACATTGTATAAATTATTTTTTGCAAGTAATCACAATTTACCCGTGAAAGAGAATAAATATCTCTCTCAGGGGAATAAGTGCCTTCGTCACACTCCCACATAATATGGTTGGGAGAATGAGGAGGGCTAATGGGGGTACACGGATCTTCCGCTTACAGGAGAGAAGTGCTATGTCAAAAGACATCAAAATGATGTTTCATTAATTGGAGTGCAGAATATAGTTTTTGTTGAAATTATTTATTCCAGGGTGGTTGTATATGGTTAGTCTTGCCCTAGGCTAAATAATTCAGTTAGAAAGGTACTGTTAATAACTTTGGTATTGATGAAGATAGTTTGAATTATTTTGGGATTTTAACCCTTTTAGAGTAAACAATTACATATTTTATTCATATGTAACTGTTTAGATATGTTAACTCATAAAATTGAGGTTGTATTGCTTCAGATTAGAATAAACAAAAACATAATTCTAGGAACTAGTTAGGTAATAATATATTTGTTTTAAGAAAAGAAAGAAAAAGCTTCCATTACTTCTGGATTATTGAACATATATGTCCTAAAAAGTAATAAATCTATTGTTATTACCTGATAATATATAACTGAACAAGAATTTCCTTATTTCACTTATATATTCTAAGGCTATATGAATCAGAAGTAATAAGAAATATAACTGGAATGTAACATGATCCCATACAGTGTGTGACTATCAGAATGCAGTTACATTCAGTTATAAATATAGTTTTTTTATAGAGAACCATCTTTTAGTATAATAAATGAAGAGATATCAGGAATTAGGATGTCAGTCCATTGAATCTTCTTGGTCCATGGATGATGTGGCATAACGGCCTCTTTTGTGAGAATGATGATTCCCATTTTGTTCTGAAATTTTCTGGGTGCTGCCTGAAGGTGAAGATGACGCCATTCTTCTGCATGTGGGAGTGTTGCTGCTTGTGGGTTCTGTCAGATTTAATTTTAAAAGGGTTTGTTGTAGTTCATCTGCTGATCTGCTTCTGTAAATTGTACCTTGGTAGTTAAATCTGACTGAAAAGGGGAAGCCCCATTGATACATAATGTTGTGGCATTGCAGTTCCATTAGTTGGGGTTTCATGGATCGTCTTTTAGTAATAGTAAGTTGGGATAGGTCAGCAAAAATTTGATAATTGTGTCCTTGAAAATTAAGTTCTTTTTTTTCTCTTGCAGCAATTAGTATTTGTTCTTTCGTTCTGTAATAATGAAATTTTGTGATTATATCACGTGGGGGTCCATCTTTCTTTTTGGCTGTGAGGGCTCTGTGTACTCTGTCCAGTTCTAAACGTTCAATAGGGATATCTGGCTTTAGTTCTTGTAATAGAGCAGTAATAGTAGATTGCAGGTCTGTCACAGTTTCAGGTATTCCCCTTATGCGCAAGTTTGAACGTCTGGCTCTATTTTCGTAATCTTCGAGCTTAGTTTGAAGTATTAAATTCTCTTTTTTTAATTGTTCCAATTCTGTTATATTTTCTTGGGTTGTAATTTCAATTTCATCCATTTTTATTTCTAAGGCTGCGGTGCGGTTTCCCAGCTCTCTTATTTCTTTGGTTAGGCTTTTTGTTATTTGGTCTGAGGTTTGTTTTAAAGCCTTATGAAGCATCTTTTCAAATTGTAATAATATTACTGGGGATACTGAGGAGGCTTGTGGAGAAGTTTGTGAGAGGATTTGTTCTGTATCTGACTCAAATGGAGAGTCTTGCTGTGACATTTTCTGTCTGTGAGAGCGCCCTGATGCTGTATCTTGTGAGGTGACTGGAGCTGCTTCAGCTGCAGTGAGTGCCTGTGAGCTCTTTGTGAGGTGATTTTTATTTCTGCCACGGTTTCCTCCCAGTACCATATTTCCTGCCCAAACTTTCACAGTTTGTTCCCTGGGGCAAAAAGGTTCAAATGGATACCTTTTGAGTCTGCAGGCTCCGCTTTGTCCATCTCTTCTCTCCTCAGCGGTGTGGAGCTCTAACAATGCATGTCTGCTCTGCTAGGCTCCGCCTCCTGCCCCTCGATTAATCTTAGTTTCATCCGTCCAAAGAATGCTTTTCCAGAACTGGTCTGTTTTTTTTAGATGTTTTTTGGCAAAGTCTAATCTGGCTTTTCTATTCTTCAGGCTTATGAATGGTTTGCACCTTGTGGTGAACCCTCTATATTTGCTCTCGTGAAGTCTTCTCTTGATTGTAGACTTTGACAATGATATGTCCACCTCCTGGAAAGTGTCCGTCACTTGTTTGGATGTTGTGAATGGGTTGTTCTTTACCATTCAGAGGATCCTGCGATTATCCATCACTGTTGTCTTCCGTGGACAGCCAGGCCTTTTTATGTTGCTGAGCTCACCAGTGCGTTCTTCTTTACTCGGAATGTACCAAACTGTTGATTTGGCCACTCCTAATGTTGCTTCTATCTCTCTGATGGATTTGTTTTATTTTTGAAACCTAACAATGGCCTGTTTCACTTGCATGGACAGCTCCTTTTAACGCATGATGTAGGCTCACAGCAATAGATTCCAAATGCAAATACTACACTTAGAAAATATAACGAAGAAGTAGCCAACACCTGGCCATGAAACATCTTTTGATTCAATTGTCCAATTACTTGTCCAATTCTTGTCCAAGTCAATTGCCCAGTTACCTTGAAAACAAGGGGATGGCTATTCTTAACCTCCCTGGCGGTATTCCCGAGTGTGGCTCGGGGTGAACTTTCAGTACCAAAAGCGGTAACCCCGAGCCACACTCGGGATCGCATTGCAGGATGTAGCCAAAGTTACTTACCTTGTCCCCAGGATTCTGCAATGTCCTCCCTCTGTGTGTGCGAGCTGTGTCCTCCGCCGGATCTATCAATGTGCCAAGCTCCATTCCCTGCGAGCTGCTTTTTTTAAATAAACGTATCGAATAGTTTTACACCATGAGACTTCCTTCTTGTCATCCTTCCCTCTGAGTGGTATTATCAAACAGAGTTGAGGGAATGCAAGAGGAGCTGAGTATTAAAAGGAAAATGCCCAACAAGCGTTTGTGACCACACTAGAGATAGGTGATCATGTCCATTTGGTGAGTGCAAGTCCATGTGGGGCACTACATGCACAGTGGAACAGAGCACTTTGTTGTAATTCTTAAAGAGCACCAGTGCTTTATCACTTGGAAAGATCCATGTGGGACTTTGCATTTGGCACATACTGTATATTTAAATGAATTGATTTTTACTGTTTTTACATTTTTTGTGAAGCACAATAATTGTACAAGACACATATTTTTCACTAATGTTGTTAAAGTAAAGGTTTAAGGTGACACGCGGTTTGTTGAAAAATATTTTCATATGTACAGTGGCCAGTCGGAAAGCTGTTAAAGTGGTTCAAAAGTCCCTGCATTAAAGCAGAGTTCCACTCAAAAGTGGAACCTCCGCTTATTTGCTTCCTTGTCCCCTCTGGTGCCACATTTGGCACCTTTCGGGGGAGGGGGTAACATTTCAGGCTCCTTGGACCGGTAAGTGTCCATATATTAAAAGTCAGCAGCTACAGTATTTGTAGCTGCTGACTTTTAATTTTTTTTTGCCCAGGCTGGAACACCTCTTTATGGTAAAAACCACCCCACTACTTGTTCTCCCCTCCCCCTTCACTAAACATTTACCTGACACCTCTGAAGACCCAGTGCTGTCCCTGCCGGCAGCCCTGCTCATCTCTCTTCCTGAATTCACAGACTTCACTGAGAGCAGCAGGAGCTGTAGGCTCCTGCTGTTTTCAGTCAAATCATGTGAGCACTCGAAAGAGAGGAAAAGTGGAGAACGCTGGCAGGCAACCACTAACAAGGAGGTAAGGGGCTGCTCTGTAAAATATTGTTGCACAGAGCAGGTAAGTATGTCATCTTTTTTATATTAACTTTTTATGTTAATTAAAAAATGACTTTAATATCACTTTAAGTTAAGAATACATACTTGATTTTCTTTTTTAAACTGGAGTTTAGTGTCAGTTTAAGTCCATGTCATATGAAGTGACTAGGACACTGCATTTCCGATAAGTACAACAGATGCTTTTTGTACTTTCTTAGCCTGAAAGTTTTAAACAACAGCCACCACATCTTAGAACTTGAGTTGAAATATCTTTTGAACAGGAAGCACTTAATGGTGTTAATTTTTCCTAAGTGTACTTGTGAACATTAGTATTCAAGATTCAGGGTTTATACAGCAGCAAGGTAATGTTTCTTCTCTGAAAATTAAATTAGAAAATTGTTGAAAAGCTGTATTGATCTGTTTTACAATTGAATCCGTTACAGCTGGATAAAATCTTGCTTATGCAACAAACAGATTAGAGATAGATGAATCGATGCAGTGTGGGTGCTTATTGAGATGTTAAAATTGATTCTTCCTGGTTTTTCTCCTTGCCTATGCAATAACAATAAATCTTGCAAATCACATAAATATATTTCTTCCCATTTCCAGATGCACAGTATAAGGCCTCTTATATAATTAGTCCAGACTCAGAAATCTTTCCCTATAAACAGATGTAAATGTTTAACTTCTAGTAAATTGCTTTTAGAAACAGAGATTGCTCAAACTTATCGAATATTGTATATTATGCATAAAAAATATATTATGGGATTGGGACTATGTGATCATAAAACTCAGAAGCACACAAAAATGGGGTAATACTCTTGATGGCAAAAGTGTGTCTGTTATCCCACCTTGCTTTCAGAAAGTGGGCACAAGCTAACTCTCCATGGGTCACTAATTAAAACTCCAGTTCGTGGTATTCAGCACAGCTAATTTAGTACTGATGTATAAAAAAGTCAAAAAAATCTTTTTGATACATCAGGGAAGGGATAAAACTTCTGTAAGATTTTTATTGTTGTATTTGTTCTTGCTGGTGAGATTGATCTATTTCTATTTTTCTATTTGTCCTTGCACCAAGGACAGAAACTGATGGTAAATCCTTGTCATTTAGACACGCTACTCAATGGTTTTAATGGTGCTAAAACCACCATGTTAATCATAAACTGTTACCCAAAGCTTAGTTATAAATATTGACCACTGCTGTGATTAAAAAGAATTATGCCGCGTACACGCGGTCGGAATTTCCGACAGAAAGAGTCCGATACGAGCTTTTCATCGTATATTCCGACCGTGTGTATGCCCCATTGGACTTTTTCCGTCGAAAATTTAGACGGACTTAGATAGAGAACATGTTCTATATTTTTCCGATGGAAAAAATTACTATTGGAAAAAAGCTCGTCTGTATGCTGTTCCGACGCACCAAAAACGACGCATGCTCTGAAGCAAGTACGAGACGGAAGCTATTGGCTACTGGCTATTGAACTTCCGTTTTCTAGTCCCGTCGTACGCGTCGTACGTCACCGCGTTCTGGACGGTCGGAATTTGGTGTGACCATGTGTATGCAAGACCGCTTGAGCGGAATTCCGAGTTTATTTCCGACGGGAAAACCGGTCCTGTGTACAGGGCATTAGGAAGCCCTTTTTGGTGTCTTATAAGTAAAACTGTAATGCCGCGTACACACGAGCGGACTTTACAGCAGACTTTGCCCGGCGGACGGGATTTCATCGAACAATTCGATCGTGTGTGGGCTCCAGCGGACTTTGTTTTCTCAAAAGTTGGACGGACTTAGATTTGAAACATGTTTTAAATCTATCCGTCGAACTCGAGTCCGGTCGAAAAGTCTGCTCGTCTGTATGCTAGTTCGACGGACAAAAAGCCACGCTAGGGCAGCTATTGGCTACTGGCTATGAACTTCCTTGTTTTAGTCCAGTCGTACGTCATCACGTACGAATTCAACGGACTTTGGTGGATTGTGTGTAGGCAAGTCCGTTCATTCGGAAAGTCCGTCATAAAGTCCGTCGAAAAGTCCGCCGGGCAAAGTCTGCCGTAAAGTCCGCTCGTGTGTACGCGGCATAAGAAAGTAGCTGGGCCAAAGGAGTTCTGGCTGGGACCATAATAATACTTGCATCATTAGTGGCATAGCAATATATATGCTTCATAAATCTAAATACATACTGTAGATAGCAACACCAAAGTCTACAATCATATTGATTCAGTTGGTCAATTATGGCATATGCGTATTATAACCTGGCAAATCCTCATATGAAACATTAGTCACATTATAATTCAATATTTTTCCACAGTCTTATAAGCCCACTAAACTTATCTTAAATGTACCAAGTCGCATTGTAGCTGCTTTACAAAATCACACTAAAAATTGGATTAAAATCGCACTGCACTAGTGTGCACTAGTGTGAACCTAGTCTTAATGGTTGGGTTGCGTGTAGTAGGCATAAAGACTGACCATATACCATATTTTTCACAAAAATTTATTTTCAATTAATTGAAATGTTCTATCGCTGACCCTAAACCTGGACTGAGTAGTCTGGTTTCATTCACAGCCAAAAGCAGTAAATCTAGGACTTGTTTACCAAAGTCCCCACTTGCTATCCTGAGCTTAAAAATCAGTGATATGACTGGCAAGAGAAGAGGATGGGACACAGCTGGACTGCTGGAGGTGTAGACGTGGTGGTGGTGGGTGCACCTGCTAACTGACAGCAGCACACTGGTGAGACAAACATGGGCTCTCCCCTTCTGTTGGCATCGTCACAATGCTAGAGTAACAGCATCGAACAAGTAGTAGAGCCTAAGTAGGCTCAGAGTGCTGACATCTCCTCCAACAGTGCAAGGGATTGCAGAGGGCTCCTTATTAGAACAAGCACATGCCACTTCTTACAGACTGTATAAAATACAATAAGAGTCTATATATTTCTTATTTCAGGTATGCCTGGAATTTAGCTTTAAAGTGTATGTCCAGCCAAAACTATTTTTCTTGGTTTGAGATGGAGTGGATAATCATCATGGACCTTTGTTATGTTTTTCTGCTATCTGGTGCTCCTTTAGAGAGATTTACCCCTCACTTTCTATCTTGCTAACAATATTTTTCCAGACATGAAGTGATGAGCACTCTCTAACAGAAATAAAGACCGAAATTAAAAAAAACTTTTGTTAGAAGATCCTTTCCCACAAGAAAAAAAGTTGCAGACATTGTTATTTCATAGTGTGCACCAGCAGCCACCATTCAGCCTTGCTCGCTGGTGTAAATAGGCCTTTCTAAAGTGATCGACATGGGTTTTATTTTAATGAGTAAACAGACACATCCTCTATGACTAGGAAAAATCCACTGGCAGCAGTCACCTGGATAAGAAGTATTGAAAATATCCCCAGTGGGTGTGACAAACGTGGGTCAGACCACTGTCCACTTTTACCCACTTTGTGACAAATGCTGGTCAACCTCACACCGCGTTGTAACTGATTCACAACAATGACACTGTCAGTCTCACCCGGCACAAAGAATTTCCAGCATTCAGGACCATGATCTAAGTGCCAACAGAGAGCGATTGTCACTGGGTTTAGTTAACTAAGCAACTATTCCATTTAACTGACACCAACTACTTTTATCGAAAAATAGTAAATGTTCACAATATTAGCAGTAACAATTATGATTTGAAATAAATGTTTGTACACACACTGTCACCACAGACAGGTATATCCAGAGATTTACCATGTGGTAGCGCTCTTCAAGAGACAGGAATTCTTAAAGTTTGTGTTTTTGCACAAACACAAATGTTTGTGCATTAGAGACAATTTTAACACTAATGAAAAGGTAAAAATGGTGCAAATAAAATGTTTACATAAAAAATGATATTACAAAGAAAACAAAGATTAGGTTTTCAGCAAAGTTCAATCAATGAGCAAAGTAAAAAAGTAACTCTCATAAACTTGACAGATCTTCCTTCTTGTTAATGGTAAAACGAGAGCTGTCAATTTTCAGAGCAGTCTCCTTTTCTTGTCTGCAGTGGTGTCTCCAGCTTTCATATTTGGGGGGGGGGCACATGGGGGGACAGCAACAAAAGTAGGAGGGGCAACTATAAAATGCAATTTGTATATATATTTATTTCAAGAATAGAATGCACTCCAGAGGTCTTGTTAGAAAGAGAGATGTTAGCCAAACATTGCAGCTGCAGACGGCCACTTCAATTCAAAGAGTGTAATTATTCTTTCAATGTTGGGCTAACATATATGCTCATCAATGCCGCCTATCAGTGCCACCTATCATTGCTCATCAATGCCACCTACCAGTGCAACTTATCAGTGCTGCCTATCAATGCCCATCAGTGCAGCATATCAGTGCCCATCAATGCTGCCTTTCAGTGCCCATCAGTGCCACCTATCAGTGCCTCCTCATTAGTGCAGCCTATCAGTGCCCATCAATGCTGCCTATCAGCGCTCAATGCCCATCAGTGCAGCATATTAGTGCACATCAATGCTACCTATCAGTGCTCATCAATCTCACCTATCAGTGCCCATTAGTGCCTCCTATTAGAGCAGCCTATCAGTGCTCATCAATGCTGCCTATCAGTGCCCATCAGTGCAGCCTATGAGTGCTGTCTATCAGTGCTCATCAATGCCGCCTACCAGAACCACCAATCATTGCTCATCAATGTCGCCTACCAGTGCAGCTGATCAGTGCTGCCTATCAGTGCCCATCAGTGCCGCCTATCAGCGCTCATCAATGCCACCTATCAGTGACTCCTCATCAGTGCAGCCTGTCAGTGACCATCAATGCTGCCTATCAGTGCTCGATTGCCCATCAGTTCCACCTATCAATGCTCATTAATGCAGCCTATCAGAGCCCATCAGTGCAGCATATCAGTGCCCATTAATGCTGCCTATCAGTGCCCATCAGTGCCACATATCAGTGCCCATCAGTGCCGCCTATCAGTGATTACCAATCCCACCTATCAGTTCCCATTAGTGCCTCCTATCAGTGCTCACCAATCCCACCTATCAGTGCCCATTAGCGCCTCCTATCAGTGCTCACCAATCCCACCTATCAGTGCCCATTAGTGCCTCCTATCAGTGCTCACCAATCCCACCTATAAGCATCAGTTGCCATTAGTGCCTCCTATCAGTGCTCACCAATCTCACCTATCAGCATAAGTGGCCATTAGTGCCTCCTATCAGTGCTCAGGAATGCTGTCTGCCTTCCAGCATGGCTCTGAGCTGAGAGTGTCTCTCTCATGGAATAGCTCAGAGCCCGAGAGCCGGCATTGATAGTTGTTTAAAAATATTTAAAAATATACTTACCTTTTTCCCCAACTTCAAGCGGGCTTGTCTAGGTGATGGTGATGTCACTAGGTTTTCTCACACAATCCTGGGAAAGCTGCTGTGGGGCCCAGTGACTTTATCAACAGGAAGTAGGGAGGTTTCAGGTAGTAAGGTGAGTATTTTTTTTCCCCCCCGTTTTCTTCAGTGTTTTTTTCTGTTAATGATTTGCTTCAGCATTTTGCAATAAGGAAGTGATGGACTCTCACAAAACTAGACCTTGTTTTAATGTAAGGTCTGTTTTAGGCTTAGGCTTATCGCAAAGAGTTTCTTGGTATCACTGCTATTCATGTTCACTACTGAGTGTATATAAAATCAGTCCCCCCTAAACATGTGAAGCTCCAAATGGCTTCACCTTTCACATGTATTTATTTATTTATATATTTATGTATGTATTTATATAATTCCAATAAAATGTGCAGCCTTCATCCAACAATTTACATTACTCCCTGCCCCATGGAGTAGCCCTGCCCCTGACATGCACTCTATAGGAACAATAGAGGTAATCTACCACCTCCAAACTCTAATGCCGCGTACACCTGACTGGTTTGTCCATCAGAATAAACTCCGAAAATTTCTCCGACAGAACTCCGATGGAATTCCATTCAAGTGGTCTTGCCTACATACGGTCAATCCAAAGTCCAAACAAAGTCCGACCGTCCAGAACGCGGTGATGTACAGCACGTACGACGGGACTAGAGAAAGGAAGTTCAATAGCCAGTAACCAATAGCTTCCGTCTCGTACTTGCTTCAGAGCATGTGTCGTTTTTGGTCCGTCAGAATAGCATACAGACGAGCAGTTTTCTCGATAGGAACTGGTTCCGGCAGAAAAATTTAAAACATGTTCTATTTCTAGGCCCGTCAGAATTTTCGAAAGAAAAAGTCCGATGAGGCCCACACAGGATCGGAATGTCCGATGAAACGATTCCGTCTGACTTTTCCTGCCAGAAAGTCTGACCGTATGCACGCGGCATAAGGAGATTATTGGGTTGATTTTCTGAAAAAAGACAGGCTGTTTTACTAAGCATAGTGAAAGTTCATTGAGTTTAGTAAAACCGATGAATATGCATTTATCTTAAGTAACCAATCATGTGCTAGAATCATACAAAGTTGTGTTTTCTCATTTCCTTTGTGCATGATTTGATATTCAAAGTGTAACACAGGTTCACCTTATTTACTGTTGTCAACTCCAAATGCTTTGCATCTTTGGTTATTGTATTAAGTAATATAAAACACCGCTATTGTATAAACCCCCCTGAGTGTTTTGTAGCTTGAAATTCCAAAATGCTCAACAAGCTGAATCCCAAAATTGTAAATAGTCACTATTCAAATTTGAGCGCTCGGACTCCTGTAGCTCAATGCTGAAACTGCTGAAACTGGAAAAGATACATGAGGCAGAATAGGGTGTTCTGGGCCCCCTTGACTTCAATGGGAGTCCACAAAGAAACGCACAAGAACGTGTGTTACACTTATTTTTAAGGTGCTCCTATAATAAAAGTTAATGGGCCAAAAAAAGAACAATCCTGCTTCTGTATGACACTTTGTATGAAAAAAAAAACATTAAAAAAATATGCAAACCCTTCAAAATGGCCTACATACACTTTTCTCAATGGGCTGAATGGGGCTAACGTATTTAAGTCTAGAGTGTACAGTTTTTATCCGTATTAGGTCAATATCTGCTAGTATGATTATCAACAGAGTATGTGCATGACAATTCATTATATCTCTGTGCTTAACTGATAATGGATGTTTCTAGATATCCGTTTGAGTATGTGGTAATTTATTGGTATGTGTTTCTAATTTAGCTCCTTTCATCACTACTCCTCTCGAGACACTTGATGGATTAGTGGAAGATGTTGCCACTTTCATGTGTGCAGTTGATTCATATCCTCCGCCAGAAATAACCTGGACACGTAATAACATTCCTATAAGGTATGTGAAACAATTTTGTGCCCAAAATGTGTTTATAAATTGTGTAACATTTTTACATGAATATTATATGAAATGTTCTGTAATAATAAACAGATACCAGAGATTATTATCATGTTAAACAGTATATTTAACAATGTAGTGGCAAGAGCAATGGAATTAAGTTGCGTAAAAGGAAGTAAAGTAAAAGGAAGGACTCATTTTGGTAAATTAACATGGATTATTGCTCAACCTCACTATTAAATGAATACATTTCATGCTTTTCAACACTTCAGTAGATACTGAGCACCATTTTTTTCTGCCACCTACTGCTTTCACTGTAGTTACACCACAGAAATGACCCCTGTGCCCAGACAATGGGCATTAAAGTAATTACATATTCTTAATGTGGTTCCAAAGGCAAAAGGTCTTCTAGAAAACTTTTCTGCAAGCAGCTCCTCCCAGCCCCCCTAAACACTTACCTGAGTCTGATCTTGATCTAGCGTTGTGCATGAAAGCAAAGGCTTTCCTGACTCTCTCTCTCCTCATTAGCTCAGACACAGCCGCGGGAGCCATTAGCTCCTGCTGCTGTCAATCCTAGCCAGTGAGGAGGGAGCCGGGGATGGAAGTCAATCCACTCTCTGTGTGTCTATTGGGCTTGGGAGCAAGTATGTACAAGTGCCCCCATAGAAAGTAGCTTGCTATGGGGGCACTCAGCAGGGGGAAGGAGTTAGGAGTGCTGACAGGGGACCACAGAAGAAGAGGATCAGGGATGCTCTGTGCAAAACCATTGCACAAAGCAGGTAAATATAACATGCTCATTATTGTTAAAAAAAGAAAAAAATGCCTTTAGAATCGCTTTAAGAAGTGAAAGAGTTATAAGATAAGCCAGTAAAGCATAAACAGTGTGGCCTGGTGCCCCTAGTGGTGCACCTCCATTCCTAATATTGCACAAAAAATATTCTCTTTTCTTTTTAAAACAAGCTATTACTGGCCTCTCTAGCTGTTTGTATTGTGAAGAAATGTATCATAATAGTGTATATATGTGATCCTGCACTTGCGCATACAGGGGGCAGATCGCCCTTGTGACAGGGGGGAAGGGGTGGATTCCGTGTTCCTGCAAAGCAGGGACTAGAATCCATCTTTTCCCTTAGCAAAAGCAGCACATACAGTACACAAATACACTGGTTAGGCACACAATTAACCCTTTGATCAACCTAGATGTTTAACCATTTCCCAGCCAGTGTTAATAGTACAGTGACAGTGCATATTTGTAGCTCAGATCACTGTATTAGTGTCACTGGTAGTGTCAGTTAGTGTCCGAATGTCCACCGCAATCTCGCAGTAAGTCACTGATTACCACCATTACTAGTATAACAAATAAATAAATCAATAAAAATTCCATAAATATATCCCATAATGTTCGCATAAATAAATATATACGCTTCTTGGGATATTTTTTTTACCAAAAACATGTAGCAGAATATATATTGGACTAAAGTTAAGAAATTTGATTTTTTTTTTAAATTTTATTGAATGTGTTTTTATAGCCGAAAGTAAAAAATATTGTTTTTTGTTTTTTTTTCAAAATTGATAGTCTTTTTTTGTTTATAGCGCAAAAAATAAAAAAGTAGGGATGATCAAATAGAAACAGAAAGCTCTATTTGTGGGAAAAAAGGACATAAATTTGGGTAAGATGTCGCACGACCATGCAATTGTCAGTTAAAGTAACGCAGTGCCGTATCGCAAAAAATGGCCTGGTCATGAAAGGGGGTAAATCTTCTGGAGGTCAAGTGTTAAAGTACTCTTTCTTATTACTGCTTATTCAGTACATGTAAATACTTTAATGTGCATTGTATGAGCACAGGTTAGCCCAACATAAATAGGCAATCAATAAGATAAAGTACAAACAACTTCCATTTTCAGAGATTTTCTGTAATGGAAGTTGTGGCATGTGTCTAAATATGACTGCACAATCTAGGATGTCATTGGACATGGTCAGACATGCCCCTCTCTTCTTCTGCATTAAAATTCTGCCTGCGGATGTATAAGATGAGCGATGGAGTCATTAGTCAAATATTCTAAGATTATAATATACAATTTGCACAGGCTCACCAAAACTGGACAATAGAAGATTGGAAAAACATTGCCTGGTCTGATGAGTCTCAATTTCAGCTCCGACATGTAGATGGAAGGCTCAGAATTTGGCTTAACCCCTTCCCGACCAGCTGCCGCAGTTGTACTGCGGCAGGTTGGCTCCCCTGGGTGAACTGACGTAACTGTATGTCGGCACGCCTTTTGACAACTAGAGGGCGCACCAGAACCGACCCACGATTGCTCCACACAGAGACTGAACGGAGATCTGTCAATGTAAACAGACAGATCTCCCTGCTGTCAGGGGTGAGGAGAACGATCTGGTGTTCATACTAGGTATGAACAATGATCGGTCTCCTAACCCAGTCAGTCCCCTCCCCCCACAGTTAGAATCACTCCCTAGGGAACACAGTTAACCCCTAGATCGCCCCCTAGTGTTAACCCCTTCCCTGCCAGTGACATTTACACAGTAATCAGTGCATTTTTATAGCACTAATCGCTGTATAAATGCCAATGGTCCCAAAAATGTGTCAAAAGTATCCGATCTGTCCACCATAATGTCGCAGTCCTGATAAAAATCGCTGATCACCACCATTAATAGTAAAAAAAAAATAATAAAAATGCCATAAATCTTTCCCCTATTTTGTAGATGCTATAACTTTTGCGCAAACCAATCAATATAGGCTTATTGCGATTTTTATTACCAAAAATATGTAGAAGAATACATATCGGCCTAAACTGAGGAAAAATTTAGCTTTTTTTAAAAAAAAAAAATTGGGGATATTTATTATAGCAAAAAGTACAATATATTTGGGGTTATTTACTAAAGTCAAATCCACTTTGCACTACAAGTGCACTGCAAGTGCACTTGAAAGTGCACTTGTAATGCACTTGGAAGTGCAGTCGCTGTAGATCCGAGGGGGACATGCAAGCAAGATAAAAAAAACAGCATTTTAGCTTGCACATGATTGGATGATAAAATCAGCAGAGCTTCCCCTCATTTCAGATCTTCCCCTCAGATCTACAGCGACTGCACTTCCAAGTGCACTTGTACTGCAAAGTGGATTTGCCTTTCGTAAATAACCCCCATTGGGAGTTATTTACTAAATTAAAATCCACTTTTTGCACTTGGAAGTAAAGTCGTTGTAGATCCGAGGGGGACATGCAAGGAAAATAAAAAAAACAGCATTTTAGCTTGCACATGATTGGATGATAAAATCAGCAGAGCTTCCACTCATTTTAGATCTACCCCTTAGATTTAGAGTGACTGCACTTCCAAGTGCACTTTCAGTGCAATGTAGATTTGCCTTTCGTAAATAACCCCCATTGCGTTTTTTTCGAAATTTTCGCTCTTTTTTTGTTTATAGCGCAAAAAAAAAAAAAAAAAATGCAGAGATGATCAAATACCACCAAAAGAAAGCTCTATTTGTGGGAAAAAAAGGACATCAATTTTGTTTGGATACAACGTCGCATGACCGCGCAATTGTCAGTTAAAGCGACGTAGTGCCATATCTCAAAAAAATGGCCCAGTCATTGAGCAGCCATATCTTCCAGAGCTGAAGTGGTTAAACAACATGAAAGCATGGATCCATCCTGCCTTGTATCAATGGTTCAGGCTGATGGTGTAATGGTGTGGGGGATATTTTCTTGGCACTAGGGATGGGCCGAACAACCCCCGGTTCTGTTCGCACCAGAACATCTCGAACAGGCAAAAAGTTCTACCGAACATGCAAACTCTTTTAAAGTCTATGGGACATGAACATGAAAAATCAAAAGTCCTCATTTTAAAGGCTTATATGCAAGTTATTGCCATAAAAAGTGTTTGGGGACCCGGATAATGCCCCAGGGGATATGTATCAATGCAAAAGAAAGTTTTTAAAATGATTGCTTTTAAAGGAGCAGTGATTTTTATTAATGCTTAAAGTGAAACAATAAAAATGAAATATTCCTTTAAATATCGTGCCTTTTGGAGCTTTAAAGTAATCTAAATGTAGGTCAGACCACAAGCACATCTGACATTCTGCTAGATATCTAGTAAGCCCATCCCTTGAGGTTTTGTGGTTGTAATAGATCGAATGCTAAAAATAATTCAGTCATTATACATGTTTCCCACTCTTTCTGAATTTTACATTTATTTTGGGAAAACACAAGAGGAAGAGTGTGAAGACTGTGCACTTTGTAAAGTGTAGTTGCACTCTGCAAGGGCATTTGCTCCAGAGCTTAGTAAACGAGCAGAAGCTCTGATGACTTCCATCATCCAATCATGTGCAAGCAAAAATGCATTTCTTTTTTTATTTTTGTTTTTTCCTTGCATGTGATTGGGTATTCTTTGCGAGGTAAAGCTTTACCTCATTTACTAAGCTCTGGCGCAACTGCACTTTGCAAAGTGCACAGTCTATTTGCCTTTAGTAAATTAACCCCAATGGCTCTGCAGGAGGGATTCCCCCATCAACACTGACTGTGTTGCTGGAGGAATCAAACGTTTTTTTTTTTTACTGCAACCTGTGGTTGCAGGAAAGAAAATTGTTTAGTCTTTGGCCGGCCTTCGGTTCTGATCTGTGAGTAGAAGATTGACAGTGTCTTCTGCTTTTAGTGATCAGTATAATACAGCCTTTCTCAGCTTGTCTACATGAAAGGAACTCTTGATATAGGTATCAAGCCTTGGGGGACTCCTGCAAGAATTTTTTAAACCTACAGTTCATGGTAAAATAGCATGATTAGTAAGTTGCAGAAATTTTTAAATATAAGAAATATATGACCTGCCCAGCATATGTAACATTCAGGGGAGACATTTTTTTTAAAATCTGTATCATGACACCCTCGCACGTAATTTTCTTATTGCCGTCTCTAAATAATTTTTGCCTCCGGAACCCTGATGTCCTCCCTACCCCTATACTCTTATTTCTTATTATTTTCCTTTTTCTTTCACAGATTATTTTCTTTTTCTAGTCAATCTTTTACACATATTATTTGTTAACAGGTAATTTTACATAATCGTAGTTATCGTTAATATTATTGATAGTTACAAAACATCAAATTAAATATACCTATGTTAACTATAATCTATTGAGATTTTCAACCGGAAAACAATATATCTATATGTGACAATCTAATATTTTGTTAATATGCAGAAGGATTATTACAATACCCTGATTATAATGGACTTCCTCAAAATGGATCCTTTCTTTAACAGTCATAATCTAGAGTAATATATTTACCTGTATTTTCTGTATTATAGAATACTATTTCTGTATTATACAATACTATTCCGAAAATATTGTCAGATATATTGTAATTGTTATTATTTGATATTTCAAATAAAAAATTTTTGAACAAAAATAAAAAAAAAAATTGTATCATCGCTGCTTTATGCAACAAAATAATTTTCAGTAATAATCTTGAAATAGACATTCCCTTACATTAGTAGCCAACTTAAAAGTGACCCCTTTGGTTAGTGGAAACTGCATTTTTGAATTGGTGGCCAGTGCAAGTGGGAGATAATTCATCATTGTTCACTGCTTAAGGAGCCATTAGAAAACCCTTATACCAATCATTGACAGAATCAATATGATGATGATTGTGTTGCACTGTAGTTAGCTGCAGGAAATCTTAGTGTGAAAAGAAAGAAAAAAATTGTTGAAGTCACAAATGTAAGTAGTAGATCACTGCCAGTGGCATTACTGCTAAGTCCCAGTGGAACCTACAGGTATGATGTGCATGGCTGCATGTAGTCCCATGGTATGTGTATGCATTCAAGGGTGACAAAGTCATGACTGCTATGTAAGGCAATTAGTAATGCCGTGTACACACGGGCAGACTTTTCGGCAACAAAGGTCCGACAGTCTTTCCAACGGACTTTCGACAGACTTCCGATGGACTTTTGAACGAACGGACTTGCCTACACACGATCACACCAAAATCTGACGGATTTGTACGTGATGACGTACGACTGGACTAAAATGAGGAAGTTCATAGCCAGTAGCCAATAGTTGCCCTAGTTTCGGTTTTCGTCCGTCGGACTAGCATACAGACGAGCGGATTTTTCTATAGGAACTTGGTCCGGCGGAGTTCAGACGTAAAGATTTAAAACATGTTCCAAATCTAAAGTCCGTCAGATTTTCGACAGAAACAGTCTGCTGAAGGTCCGATGAAGCCCACACGTGGTCGGATTGTCCGCCGGATTCGGTTCATCGGACCAGTCCGGTCGAAAAGTCAGCTCGTGTGTACAGGGCATAAGAGTTGTCACCCTGTAAAAGGAATTCCTATAAGCAGAATACTGATTGTTATCAACAAGAGCTAACATTTAAGTGATTTTTAGAGGAAAAATAACACCATTGTTTTTTCATATTAACTAGGGAATGGGAAAACATGTATTTTTTTCTAGATGCCTGGGGAAAACCTAAAATAAATTATATGTTTGCCCATCCCCAGGTTAATGTCAAAATGAGGGTATGACTTGATGCCATTATAATGCTATTGGCCTAATAAGGATGTGCTATGCTTCCTTATTTGGTGTTAGCCAACTGCCACTCTGCCTTGCCATAAAGTACCAGGTAAGTTAGTCCTTCTCAACAACTGCTTGTTAGAGCGAGCTGGTTGGATGCAAATTGATTTGTTTACCTCTATTAGTGAATGCACAGATATCTTGTACAACTCATAATGTTCTCTTTTATAGGTCACAAATGTCAAACAAGGTAACTGTTTCTGATCTCGTCCACTAAATTACAACAGCTAATGCCTCCTATTCTATTTATAAGTTTCCCAACAATAGATATTACTCCCATGGATTACACTAAGCAGCCGCTGAACTATGTTAGCAGGGGATGAATATTTGGCAAAAGCTAGCTCAAAGCCTGCACTCTGCTGTGTAATGCTGCACCAATTAACACAGATCTATAATGAATCACACATTGGTTGGTTCTGCGATTGTAGAGCTCTTAACATTTTCTTATTTCAAAGAAATAGATAAATTGCTTTATAATTTCTGGCATGCATTATAATTCCAAGAATGTGCCTTATGCCACAGTATTGAAAATGCAAATTTATGTCACTACATAAAAAAAAAAAAAAAATAGAAGAAATACTGGTGTCACCTATGCAGGATGATGAAGTGAGTAAATTACAAGACTACCTGAACAGAATTACAAATTCTTTGGCAGGTAATGTGTTTATCTGTTAGCCTGGAACTCTAATGAAGCTGAGATTCTTACAGCCGATGCTGATTTCCTTAGGGTTATGCTAGTTGCCTGGCTATAATGCTAATTTAACAGCTTCAGTGCTGTCTGCAAAACACTGCAAGTGAAGACAAGGTTCCTGATCTGCATGCTTGTTTCAGTTTAGTAACTTATTGCGTTAACATGACAGCTAGACAACCAGTATTATCAGAAACTGAGGTCAGAAATGGCAGCTTCCATATTTCTCACAGCCCAGTATCAGATACAACTTCACAGGGCTTTTCCATGTGTACAAGTTCACGTAGAATAACTTTCAGCCAGAAGCTTTTCATCATATTAATATTTCATGGAGTCCACTTTGAAATCCTTGAGTAGTAGTATTCATTAGGGGGACTTAGATAAAAGTGTAATTACAGAGTACATTTCACTTCACCACCATGGTGCGTTTCACAGGCTTTTCCTAGAATGGAAAAAAAGAAATAAAATACGGTCATCAAACACATTTTTGGCAGTTGTCAGCGCGTAGATGTGTTTCCAATGAGTTTATCTAAATTGTGCTTGCACAGAACAGCTGAGCATAACATTTTCCGTTTGCTCACCTTCTACTTGTCTAAACAGTTGAGTAGAAGTGTTCATATAACCAGGAGCTGAGGGATGTGTGTAAATGTAAAGATGTCCCCTCATATTGTACTGTTTCCAATTATGATATATGCTCAGATCCAGCATATGTGTGTCAGTGAAACTTCCGATAACGCAGCTAACCAAACAGATGAAATAAGTGCTCAGTCTACTGGAGCCTTAGTATGCTTGCAAAAATATAGCTGAACAGAACACTTACATTCTCATTCTTACATCAACTCCAGTGATTTCCTAGTTCTTCTAGAATCATAGATATGTCTTTCATGGCGAAAATGCCTATGATTACCCTCATCCAAACACACATATGCACTCACACATACAATATTTTGCCTATATCCCAGCATATATATTTCCCTATGTGCTGTTTTCACTGTTAGATCGCCACTGCGTAGATGCATAAATCCCCCAACAACTAAAATTAAGATTTAACTGAAGGCACACAATTTTGTTCTATAGAAAACACAAAACTAGATAGTGAGCAGGTGGGAGTGGAGCTACTATCACACAAGGTGTCAAAAAATATTGTAAAAGGTCTGCTGCACTACTTAATCTTAAATATCTAAATAAACAAATAGTTCTTCAAACAGCCAGCACAAAAAATTGCCGCTGGGCTCTGCCCCCATGTGTCGCGACGCTCGCAGAGAACGGAACTTGGAACACATAGAGCATCGGGAGGATCCGGCCGCCAGACACAGTGGGAGTACATTCCGGGATCCTGGGGACAAGGTAAGTAACCTCTTCCTGGATCCTGCGATGCGATCCCGAGTGTGGCTCTGGGTTACAGCTAATGGTACTGAAATTTCACCCCGAGCCACACTCCACCAGGGAGGTTAATTATGCACACAGCTACATCCCCAGTTATAAGAAGGTGTGCACACTTATACAACTACATTATTTTAGTTTTTTTTATTTTTACTTCCCCCCCTAAAAGAAAACAGTTTGTTTTTCAACTGTTGTACAGTTTATAGGTCAAATTAAAGGTGGAAAAAGTTCTGAAATGATTCATATTTGTCTCATTTTTTTACATCACAGAAACCTGACATTTTAACAGGGGTGTGTAGACTTTTTATATCCACTGTTTATATCTATATCTATATATATATATATATATATATATATATGGGTGTGATTCCCTGTAAATAATATGTGTGAAATGAAATCCCTTAAAAAAAGTGCCTAGTGCTCTGTGATTATAAATTGCAATGAAATATCTACACGTTACAATTAAATAAAATTATGAAACTACACATTAGTGTTTCCAAACCATGAAACCATGACCAGTGGAAAAAATAACATATAACTTTTACACATAGTTACATAGTAGGTGAGGCTGAAAAAAGACACAAGTCCATCAAGTCCAACCTATGTGTGTGATTATATGTCAGTATTACATTTTATATCCCTGTATGTTGAGGTCGTTCAGGTGCTTATCTAATCGTTTTTTTAAGCGATCGATGCCCCCCGCTGAGACCACCGCCTGTGGAAAGGAATTCCACATCCTTATCACTCTTACAGTAAAGAACCCTCTTCGTAGTTTAATGTTAAAGCTCTTTTCTTCTAATTTTGATGAGTGGCCACGTGTCTTGTTAAACTCCCTTCCGCGAAAAAGTTTTATCCCTATTGTGGAGTCAGCAGTATGGTATTTGTAAATTAAAATCATATCCCCTCTCAAGCATCTCTTCTCCAGAGAGAATAAGTTCAGTGCTCGCAATCTTTCTTCATAACTAATGTCTTCCAGACCCTTTATTAACTTTGTTGCCCTTCTTTGTACTCGCTCCATTTCCAGTACATCCTTCCTGAGGACTGGTGCCCAGAACTGGACAGCATAATCCAGGTGCGCCGGACCAGAGTCTTGTAGAGTGGGAGAATTATCGCTTTATACCTGGAGTTAATCCCTTTTTTAAAGTATGCCAACATTTAGATGGTTATATGTAGTGACAGGTGCTCTTTTAAAACCAAAAATTATAAAAAAAATTAAAATGACAATATAAATGGGATATGTGCAAAACGTCCTTAAATGAATAATCAGTCCATATATGGTTAAGAATTAAGGTGACAGGTGCTCTTTAATCGTGCATGTCACAAAGTCATGCTTGTACTGGTGCTTCACTCCGTACTCCCCTTATGCTACTGCACTCACCAGAGAGCTTTCCTCTCAAGAGGGTATCTTGCATTCACAGCTTAAACTGCTCTAAAACAGGACCCAGATCCACATTTATATATGTATTTTCCTCTCCTTCCTCCTGTATATTGTCAGCCCCTTTGTCTCGTCCACCAGCTCTTTCAGCTCCTCCTCAGACAGGACGGCGTTCCAGCACCGCTCCGGTCGAAGCGTTTCATTACTATGTAACATCTTCAAAAGTTGGACTTCTGAAGACATTATGTAGTGATGAAACGCGTCAAGTAGGAACACATGGTGCGTAGGTTTCCTGGCAGGTGAAGTGCACGCTGGAGTCCAGCGGCTCACCTCTTCATTTTTTGCACTAATCGGATGCCTATGTTTTTAAACCTTCATGTATGCTACCAGAAACGGATATATTTTTAAATAAAACCTAAAGCTTTTTACACTGTGAGGAGCCCATACTTCTCTTTCTTTCTAATCCACTTGGATCCGCTTTCTTAGCCATTGGTGATGCTGCCTTGAAGAGAGAACACTGGAGAGATGTTTGGAGAGTACCCTGGTTTTTTGAATGACCACTAAGTGTTTTTTACTCCTTTTATTATACAAGAAGAGGGTCAACTGCATTTGGTGAGTGGGGATCTATATCACACACGTGGTGAAGTGGTGGCACTAAAGTGGATGTTGGAGCTGAAGATAGCACAAGGCACTTTAACTCAGCCGAAAGAATTTGGCATATTGATTATCACCAATATTTGGGACTGAGCACTTTCATTATTTTTCACTATTTCTTTTTATTGCACAATTGTTTTATAATATCATCATTTATTATCAATCACAATTATGTTTTTTGTTTGAGAATTGCATATTGGTACTATAGTGTACTATATAATTTTACTATTTTATTTAATTGATTTGCATTTGCAAGTGCTGTTTACACACACGGAGCTAACACTCCTGTGGGTCATTTGAGCATTACACAGCTTAATTGGTTTGGAACAGCAGCTGAAATTTTTTGCACTGGTGGCACCAGTGTATTTTATATATCATGTTTCACCAAGTGCCACAAAAGTTCCAGTGATGTTAATCCTTCACCAATTATGCACTCACCAGATATATGTAGTATTAGTATAAGTAGTATTAACCCCTCTATTAGATCCCTATTGCAAACCATCTACCAGGCTTCATCTTGTTTGTGGCACAATCTTCCACTTAAAACTCCAAAAGCTCCATAAAAAAAGGTCACATTAGTGATATTCCTTAGCTACTGATAACTTGTATTTTTTTTTCTGCAACTGTAATCGTCCATCAGTAAGGAGGGTACTGGTGGACATTTGGAGTTGCAGACCAAACTCTGGTGAGTGCATAGTGAGATGGGGTTCAAGCACACGTCGTTATAGTTGCACTCGTCAGGTTTATTTATTATTTTGCCATCTTTGTCCATTGAGAAGATATCCCTTCACATCCTGTCCCATAGGCATAACAAGAATTGAGAGGAAATCCCTACAGAGGGAATTTCTGGTTGTCTCCAGGGTTTCCAGAACTAGTGCCCTACATTGGAAGATTTCTTATATATTCCTGTTCTGATGACCACTCAAAATTTGGAATTTTCTTTTACTTTCACTTTAAATTGATAACTGCCACCAGGATAGTTAGAGAGGGTGAATCTCCCTAATGAGGACAAAGACAGCAATAAAAACCTGACAGGTTTTCTAAACCATCTCCTTCCTATCCATAACTAAAATAAAAAAAATGTGTTGCTGTCAGTTATACTTTAAGCTAAATGGCAAGTATATTTATCTAAACTAGCTCTTTATGGAGTTGGTTTACTAATGATGTAGACAATGTACACTTTACAAAATGAATGTTCATGAATAAGATGAAGGTGTACTCAAAATGCCTAACCATGTACAAGAAAGATACATTGATTGGATGATTGAAGTAAAAACAACTTAACTTTATTCACTTGGCTATGTAACTTCATAAGGAAAATAGCTGAGTAACATTTATTTTACAAAGGGAAAACTTTTTGTTCCTTTGGTAAATCACCCTCACTGAGTGCATATGTGGTGTTAGTATGTTAGCTAGTAAAATAAATAGTAGTAAATCTAACATTTTGCCCACAGGTTGTTTGACACACGCTACAGCATTCGAGAAAATGGACAACTCCTGACCATTCTCAGTGTGGAGGAAGGAGATGATGGCGTATACTGCTGCGTGGCTAAAAATGGTGTGGGAGACCCCGCTGAAAGCTGTGGGGCTTTACAAGTGAAAATGAGTAAGTGTCAATGATAATAAAAATGAGTTCACTTTGTGCCAACAGTTGTTCTCTCCTTTAAACTCAATTAAGCAAGCCTGTCAAATTTTGTCAGATGCTTTTAAAACATCTGATGTAAATCCAGCTTTGAGATATGTGTGTTTAAAAATATGGGGTCCTTATATTCACTGTACTGGTAGTTATCAACAGTACTTTTATGAATCTGTTTACATTTTTATAGTATTATCTTATCAGCTATAAAAAAAAAAAAAAAAAAATCCCTCTCCTAAATTTATTAAACTAAAATGTAAACTTAAAGTGCATCTACACTCAAAAACAAAAATTAATATATTGCATCTTACCAGTTTTTAGATGTGGTGGCTGCATTCATTTTTCTTTTTGCCCTTTTTTCCTTTCTTTTCACTTGGTGATCCTGCCAGTGATATACTTCCTGCCTAAGGGTGACAATGCTGTAATGTATCTATGGAGGAGCAGTGCCACCCTAGGCTTAACTACAAACATCTTATACGACCCCCACTCCTAATCTCCATAACAATGAGGGGAGAGTTTTGTAATCCACAGAAAAAAATGGGAACAATGCTAACTGATAAAAGTGTAGTAGTAGTAGTAAAGTTAAAGCTCACTTTTAGGATTATTTTAATTTATATTTTGTTTCCCTTTTATTGGTTAAATTAGATGAACTTGTGTCTTTTTACAACCAGACTAACTATGTATCTTGAGAAAGTACAGGCCCACTAGATTTCTGGGAGGATCAGCAGGTATATTGTTTTGTACCTATGGAACAGATATAATAAAAAAACTCCAAAAGTATATTCAACAGTTCAAAAAGGATTAAATAGGAGAATTTTATTTTTAGGCCTCTTTTACACAGGCGATTGGGTCTGCCTGTCAGTTTTTTAGGAGGTTGTCTTTTAAAATAAAAGACAACCTCTAAGTGTTTGTGAAAGCTTACATCACACAATTTACTCAGCCAACGAATGGTAATGACTCCTTTTTTTATTTTTCTACTGCTATCAATGGCCAACACGGTCTGATACTTCATCAATATCTTCCATCACTCACAACAGGAAAGTGGCTTCTCCCCCCGTGTGAGATTTCTGACTGGATCATCCAATGCCCTCTATGGAGTGGAGGGTGTCAACGGACACATGTGCGGCGACATCTGATCTTATCCACTAAAAACAGACGCATGGGGAATCTGTTCCCCATCCATCTGGCGGATCAAATGGTCATTGGATGTAAATGGATAGGTGGTCCATTTACATCAGATCGCCCATAGAAGAAGATGCAGAGTGGACATGGACCTGTTATCTGCCTGCTCAGCAGGGATCAGTGGAGATATCCTCCACTGAGCAGGCGGATCTGCTGGCAGACTCTGCCAGTGTGAAAGGGGCCTGAGAGTTTACATACCCTCTGTTGTTGTTTCTGGGCCATGCTACAGCCTGTGTTCGCTCTAGATGGTGCTACCCAAAACTCATAGTCTGACCTTATAGTATTTATTTTCACTAACCTTCCACTTTGTAGACCTTTGAATTAAAGCATGGACGGACTAAATAAGAAAAAGGTTAATGGTCACCTACCCAGTGTGCAGCAAGTCAAGTTTTTATTTTCTTTCAAGAAATAGAAAGACACGTGTTCTGTAGCAATGTAGTGGCTGCATGAAGAAACAACAACGGCGCAGCAGAGGGTCACACTGTCCAACACACCCAGAAAGTGTTGAATAGCAATGGTGTCTTTTCTTGAAGTTAGGTCGTTTTGGCTCAGTACCCACCAGACAAATAATAGAAATCTTCTTTTCAGACTGTGGCACAATTGTGTTAAAATAGCACTTCAGTTAAAACAAATGTACTATACATAAGATCAAGCTATGAACAGTTGATTAGGAGCTTCATGTACTGTAACAACAACTAGAACACAAACAAGCTGATTTATAAAAGGCGTTCAGGATCTTCACATAATAAATTGTGTAAATATTTATTTGAATTATCTAGTCATGTGCAGATGAAATAAGAAGACAGTGATTTTCTCTTCAAATGGTTGCTTAATAGAATTAATATTCACACATAATATTGTATATATATTCTGAACTACTTTAGGAAATCAGCCTCGCTCTGTAGCATAGCCCAAAGACAAGGTCAAAAAGGCTGCAGCCCCTTCTGTGAAAAAAAGAAACCATCCAGTTTACCTCTAATATACATTGCATATTATAACAAAGCACTCCTCCGCTGTCACCATAGTCAGGGCTTCCTTCTTTCCCCAGTTTTCCTTCCGGGTCCGTGGACCACTTTGCTCTAAAAGGTCCGGCACGGTATGACTTCACCAGCTGCATCTACTGTGAATATCTCTTAAACACCACAAGTTTAGGAGATATTCACTGTACCTACAGGTAAGCCTTTTTTATAGGCTTACCTGTAGCTACAAATTTAAAGAAAATGACTTTACTTCCACTTTAAAGCCAGATGGGCTCAAAAATGATTGATTCTGTTTGTATACCTTGAGGTCTAATATTTCAATTTAGTAAGTTAAGCCTTGCATACACTATGCAAATTTTGGCCAGTTCCTGGTAAAAAGCCTGAAATTCGTTATGACGTGGCCGTGTCAGCCGCCTCCTGCCAAACATTTTTCAATAAAAGGAGCTGGACTGTTTTTTTGAATAGCGGCTGCATGTAATTTCATAGATAATAATTACATAGTTAGTCATGTTAAAAATAGTGATCTTGTGCAGTGAAAAATGCAAAGCACTCTAAAGTGTAAATTGCACTATATTTAAATAAAGTGCAATAAGAGGTGTATAACTGAGGATAACCAACAAATTACTCATATAAATAAATAAAACAAAAGGATGCTATCAGATGTCCATAAATAAACTTGTGTTAGTATAAAATATAAAATGATAACAAAAAGTATCCATAATAGTGAAAAAATTCTAAAATGATAAATGTTTCAGCAAAAAAGATGAAAAATGGACAGATGGGGAAAGAATGGGGAGGGTGATAACTCCAGTCTTCACCAACAAATAACGTCCTATATTAAAGTGAAGAAATGCTCAAAAAACTTCATAGCCAGAGAAGTGAATTAAGTCCATAAAGGATAGTGCCACAAATCGTCTCTTCTAGTGAACAGTCTCACAGGACTCTTAACTCATAGGTGAAGTAAACCTAACATGGGTTAATTTTTCACACCATTCTTTTGGACCTCTATATATGTGTATATCCTAGTGGTGGAACCAGGGGATACTTCTCCAAATGGCTATATGCCTCTCTATGCCGTCCTTGGGAGGGGTGTGCAGAGGACGGCATAGAGAGGCATATAGCCATTTGGAGAAGTATCCCTTGAGCAATTTTCTTTCCTTAAACCCGCAATTGAAGGAAAGAAATTGGTTAATGTATGGCCTTCCTGAGTGTGGCCAGGACTACAGTAGCAGCAGATAAGGATAATATTTAACAAGCAGGACATTAGATTATACAGAAATGAATACTGATGATAGCTTTTCTGCCAAACAAAATGCAGACACATTTAAATGGCTATTCTCATGGCTTACTTATTATTGAGATAATTCTTTTACCAGAAATTCTCCTTTAAATTAGATTGAACAATCAGTTTCATGCATACTTGATTTTGTGTTTTGCACTAATTAGTAACCAAATCCCATTTCAACGATCTAGGATTTCGTTATTACCGGTTAAACAGCTGGCACAAAAACAATAGAGAGATAGGAGAGTTAAGATGAGAAACTCAGAGCATTTCAGCTCATAAAAATTTTGTATGCTCATCCATGAAGTGTAAGGGGAACTCAAAATTTTTAATCACCATTGAAAGTAAAAGGAAAATATGATCCAGGGTCAATTTTATTTTTAAGTATTTAAAGAGACCCTATCACTAGACTTCACTTTAAATTTTAAACAATTGCAGTAACAGTGAATAATGTCTACTTCCATCCTACAAAACAAAAAGTTCTTTAAAATGTTACTTAACAATATATATATATTTTTTTAATTTTCATAATAAAAAATTACAGAGGAGGGAAAAAGAAGAAGGGCAAAGCTTAGGTAAATAACGGAGACCATAGGTGCGATCAAAATATAATTGACAACATGGATGTGCCCCTTGGTATGCATTGCCCTAAGAATGTTAGAACAGGATTGCGAATTTGGAGCAGGTGATCAAGTTAAAGCGTAAAAAGTAGACAAAAATAAAACAGTGAAAAAGTATGTATATGGTACCAAAACCCCAAATTAAATATTATATATATTATATATATATATATATTATATATATATATTATATATATATATATATATATATATATATATATATATTAAAAAAGAGGTCTCAAAAGTGAAAGGAAAAAGGTCAGGGAAAAAAAAGAGATGGGCTCATCGGCAAGGTAGCCAATACTGTGTAAAAAAATAGGGACTTTTAACACTTTTAAAGTCTATAGGACCCAAACTTGAAAAATCAAATGTGCCCATTTTAAAGGCTTATATGCAAGTTATTGGCCATAAAAAGGGATTTGGAGGCCTGGGTACTGCCCTGGGGGACATGTATCAATGCAAATAAAAAAATATATATATCATTTTAAAAGAGCAGTGAATTTAAGTTAAGAGTCCCCTTAGTCTGCCTGTAAAGTAGGGCATCTGTACCATGTATAGAACCTGCTGCAGCAAAAATGACATGTATAAAGAAAAAAAATGGCATTTAATTTTATTTTCCCTGCAAGCTTTCTTTATTTTGTAAGCGATTTGGGGAGCCAGTCTATATGATGAGGCCACAATTTAGTGCACTCGGAAGAAGATTAGAGATTTTTTGGGATAAATTGGACAAATTCTGGTGTCTCTTTGGCAGACTTTGGATGGAAATAATAAAGTTTTGCACCACAGTGAGCAAACCTTATGTGAAGAAGCCAAATTATGGTACACAGGCCAAGATTAAAATTTTTTTTTTACATAAAGTCTGGTGTCTCATTCACAGACTTTGGATATAAGTAACAGGTGTGGAAAAATTGGGCCTTGGGTGTTGGTGGTGCCTTCACACCATAACCCTTAACAGTTATTCTTGGCAAACACAGGATTAGATTCTGCTCTTAACCACTTGCCGACCGCCTAACGCAGATATACTGTAGCAGAATGGCACAGGCAGGCAAAATCACGTACCTGGTACGTGATCTGCCTCCCGCGGGCTGGAGGCGCATTGCGCCCCCCCTGGTGCCCGAGGCAGTCGGATTCATTAGGGGAGTGATACGGGCTCGCGATCACTCCCCACGAATGAGATTCTTCCTCTGCTGCTGTATAGTAAACAGCGGCAGAGGAAGTGATGTCATCGCTCCTCGGCTTGGTATTTTCCATTCTGACGCCGAGGAGAGAAGACATCTGAGTGAGTTGCACAACACAACACACACAGTAAAATACACCAGGCACACATTACACCCCCCATCACCCCCCGATCACCCCCTAATCACCCCCCAATCATCCCCCCGTCACAGTGACACCAAGCAGTTTTTTTTCCTGATTACTGCATTGGTGTCAGTTTGTGACAGTTAGTGTGGTAGGGCAGTTAGTGTTAGCCCCCTTTAGGTCTAGTGTACCCCCCTAACCACCCCTAATAAAGTTTTAACCCCTTGATCACCCCCCGTCGCCAGTGTTACTAAACGATAATTTTTCTGATCGCTGTGTTAGTGTCACTAGTGACGCTAGTTAGGGAGGTAAATATTTAGGTTCACCGTCAGCGTTTTATAGCGTCAGGGACCCCCATATACTACCTAATAAAGGTTTTAACCCCTTGATTGCCCCCTAGTTAACCCTTTCACCAGTGATCAGCGAATAACTGTTACGGGTGACGCAGGTTAGTTAGTTTATTTTTTATAGTGTCAGGGCACCCGCCGTTTATTACCTAATAAAGGTTTAGCCCCCTAATCACCCGGCGGTGATATAACTTAGGTTTTAGGGTCAGATAGGGTCTGCGTCGCCCCAGGCAGCGTCAGGTTAGTGCCAGTACCGCTAACACCCACGCACGCAGTATACACCTCCCTTAGTGGTATAGTATCTGAACGGATCAATATCTGATCCGATCAGATTTATACTAGCGTCCCCAGCAGTTTAGGGTTCCCAAAAATGCAGTGTTAGCTGGATCAGCCCAGATACCTGCTAGCACCTGCGTTTTGCCCCTCCGCCCAGCCCAGCCCACCCAAGTGCAGTATCGATCGATCACTGTCACAAAACACTAAACGCATAACTGCAGTGTTCACAGAGTCAGGCCTGATCCCTGTGATCGCTAACAGTTTTTTTGGTAGCGTTTTGGTGAACTGGCAAGCACCAGCGGCCTAGTATGTCCCAGTCGTAGTCAAATCAGCACTGCAGTAACACTTGGTGACATGGCGAGTCCCATAAGTGCAGTTCAAGCTGGTGAGGTGGCAAGCACAAGTAGTGTCCCACTGCCACCAAGAAGAAGACAAACACAGGCCCGTCGTGCCCATAATGCCCTTCCTGCTGCATTCGCCAATCCTAATTGGGAACCCACCACTTCTGCAGCACCCGTACTTCCCCCATTCACATCCCCAACCAAATGCAGTCAGCTGCATGAGAGGCATTTTCTTTATGTCCTCCCGAGTATCCCTACCCAACGAACCCCCTCAAAAAAGATGTGTCTGCAGCAAGCGCGGATATAGGCGTGACACCCGCTATTATTGTCCCTCCTGTCCTGACAATCCTGGTCTTTGCATTGGTGAATGTTTTGAACGCTACCATACACTGGTTGAATATTAGCATAGGGTACAGCATTGCACAGACTGGGTACACTTTCACATGGTCTCCCAAGATGCGATCACATTTTGAGAGACCCGAACCTGGAACCGGTTACAGTTATAAAAGTTACAGTACAAAAAGAAGTGTAAAAAAAAAAAAAACACAAAAAAATATTAAAAAAAAAAAATAGTTGTCATTTTATTGTTCTCTCTCTCTCTATTCCCTCACTATTGTTCTGCTCTTTTTTACTGTATTCTATTCTGCAATGTTTTATTGTTATTATGTTTTATCATGTTTGCTTTTCAGGTATGCAATTTTTTATACTTTACTGTTTACTGTGTTTTATTGTTAACCTTTTTGTTGTTTTCAGGTACGCCATTCAGCTGCAGCGGGGATTTATTTATCTTGACAGCAACAGCGTTTGCTCTTACTATATATAAAGCCGTGACTCCAGCAGAGGTGATATATGCCGAAGCATGGGGGCAGCGGGGGCGGAGGAGCGATTTGCTCCTAACTTTTGATGCGGATGCCCCAATGCTTCGGCATATATAAATGGTGCATGTATGCCCATCATTAGAAGTGGGTGGATGAAGGGAGGTATTCTAATGGTGGGCATACCCACCAATCAATCTCTTTTTTTCGTTCAGCCCACAGGCTGCATGAAAAAAAAAAGATTACAATATATGCCCAACAAGGACCAGCAACGTACTGGTATGTTGCTGGACTTTGAGTGGTTATACCAGAATGATGCCTGCAGGTTTAGGTATCATCTTGGTATCATTCTTTTCAGCCAGCGGTCGGCTTTCATGTAAAAGCAATCCTAGCAGCTAATTAGCCTCTAGACTGCTTTTACAAGCAGTGGGAGGGAATGTCCCCCCTCCCACCGTCTTCCATGTTTTTTTATAGCTCTCCTGTCCCAACAGGGAACCTGAGAATGCAGCCGGTGATTCTGCCAGCTGACCATAGAGCTGATCAGAGACCAGAATGGCTCCAATCATCTCTATGGCCTAAGTTACTGGAAGCTACGAGCATTTCACGACTTTTGCCGGATGTAAACAGCGCCATCGGGAAATTGGGAAAGCATTTTATCACACCGATCTTGGTGTGGTCAGATGCTTTGAGGGCAGAGGAGAGATTTAGGGTATAATAGACCCCATTTTTTTCAAAAAAGAGTACCTGTCACTACCTATTGCTATCATAGTTGATATTTACATTCCCTGACATAACTATAAAAATGATTAAAAAAAAAATGAAAGGAACAGTATAAAAATAAGATAAAAATGCAAAAATAATAAAGAAAAAAAAAAAAAGAAAAGCACCCCTGTGCGCAAGCATTGGTCTGGCGTCAAATGTAAACAGCAATTGCACCATGCATGTGAGGTATCACCGCGAAGGTCAGATCGAGGGCAGTAATTTTAGCAGTAGACCTCCTCTGTAAATCTAAAGTGGTAACCTGTAAAGGCTTTTAAAGGCTTATAAAAATGTATGTAGTTTGTCGCCACTGCACGTTTGTGCGCAATTTTAAAGTATGTCATGTTTGGTATCCATGTACTCGGCCTAAGATCATCTTTTTTATTTCATCGGCCTAAGATCATCTTTTTTATTTCATAGTGTGTTTTAGTGCATTAAAATTAAAAAAAGTGTGTTTTTTTCCAAAAAAATGCGTTTGAAAAATCGCTGCGCAAATACTGTGTGAAAAAAAAATGACACACCCACCATTTTAATCTGTAGGGCCTTTGCTTTAAAAAATATATAATGTTTGGGGGTTCAAAGTAATTTTCTTGCAAAAAAAATATTTTTTCATGTAAACAAATAGTGTCAGAAAGGGCTTTGTCTTCAAGTGGTTAGAAGAGTGGTTGATGTGTGACATAAGCTTCTAAATGTTGTGCATAAAATGCCAGGACAGTTCAAACCCCCCCAAATGACCCCATTTTGCAAAGTAGACACCCCAAGCTATTTGCTGAGAGGCATGTCGAGTCCATGGAATATTTTATATTGTGACACAAGTTGCGGGAAAAAGACAATTTTTTTTTTTTTTGTCACTAAATGATATATTGCTCAAACATGCCATGGGAATATGTGAAATTACACCCCAAAATACATTCTGTTGCTTCTCCTGAGTACGGGGATACCACATGTGTGGGACCTTTTGGGAGCCTAGCCGCATACGGGACCCCAAAAACCAAGCACCGCCTTCAGGGTTTCTAATGCCCCGTCGGACTTTGTTCGGACATTCCGACAACAAAATCCTAGGATTTTTTCCGACGGATGTTGGCCCAAACTTGTCTTGCATACACACGGTCACACAAAGTTGTCAGAAAATCGTTCTGAACGCGGTGACGTAAAACACATACGTCGGGACTATAAACGGGGCAGTGGCCAATAGCTTTCATCTCTTTATTTATTCTGAGCATGCGTGGCACTTTGTCCGTCGGATTTGTGTACACACGATCGGAATTTCCGACAACGGATTTTGTTGTCGGAAAATTTTATATCCTGCTCTCAAACTTTGTGTGTCGGAAAATCCGATGGAAAATGTGTGATAGAGCCTACACACGGTCAGAATTTCCGACAACAAGGTCCTATCACACATTTTCTGTCGGAAAATCCGACCGTGTGTACGGGGCATAAGGGTGTACATTTTTTATTTCACTCCTCACTGCCTATCACAGTTTCGGAGGCCGTGGAATGCCCAGATGGCACAACCCCCCCCAAATGACCCCATTTTAGAAAGTAGACACCCCAAGCTATTTGCTGAGAGGTATGGTGAGTATTTTGCAGACCTTGCTTTTTGTCACAAAGTTTTGAAAATTGAAAAAAGAAAAAAGAAATCCATTTTTTTTCCTTCTTCATTTTCAAAAACAAATGAGAGCTGCAAAATACTCACCATGCCTCTCAGCAAATAGCTTGGGGTGTTTACTTTCCAAAATGGGGTCATTTGGGGGAGGGGGGTTGTGCCATCTTAGCATTTTATGGCCTTGGAAACTGTGATAGGTAGTGAGGAGTGAAATCAAAAATTTACGCCCTTAGAAATCCTGAAGGCGGTGCTTGGTTTTCGGGGCCCCGTACGCAGCTAGGCTCCCAAAAAGTCCCACACATGTGGTATCCCCATACTCAGGAGAAGCAGCAGAATGTATTTTGGGGTGTAATTCCACATATGCCCATGGTATGTTTGAGCAATATATCATTTAGTGACAACTTTGTGCAAAAAAAAAAAAAAAAAAAGTTTGTAATTTTCCCGCAACTTGTGACAAAATATAAAATATTCCATGGACTCAACATGCCTCTCAGCAAATAGCTTGGGGTGTCTACTTTCCAAAATAGGGTCATTTGGGGGGTTTTGAACTGTCCTGGCATTTTATGGCCTTCAAAACTGTGATAGGTAGTGAGGAGTGAAATCAAAAATTTACGCCCTTAGAAATCCTGAAGGCAGTGATTAGTTTTCGGGGGCCCCGTACGCGACTAGGCTCCCAAAAAGTCCCACACATGTGGTATCCCCATACTCAGGAGAAGCAGCAGAATGTATTTTGGAGTGCAATTCCACATATACCCATGGCCCGTCAATGGGCTCAACATGCCTCTCAGCAATTTCCTTGGGGTGTCTACTTTCCAAAATGCGGTCATTTGAGGGGGTTTGTACTGCCCTGCCATTTTAGCACCTCAAGAAATGAGATAGGCAGTCATAAACTAAAAGCTGTGTAAATTCCAGAAAATGTACCCTAGTTTGTAGACGCTATAACTTTTGCGCAAACCAATAAATATACGCTTATTGACATTTTTTTTTACCAAAGATATGTGGCTGAATACATTTTGGACTAAATGTATGACTAAAATTGAGTTTATTGTATTTTTTTTATAACACAAAGTAGAAAATATTGTTTTTTTTTCAAAATTTTCGGTCTTTTTCAGTTTATAGCACAAAAAATAAAAAAGGTAGAGGTGATCAAATACCATCAAAAGAAAGCTCTATTTGTGGGAACAAAAGGACGCAAATTTAGTTTGGGTACAGCATTGCATGACCGCGCAATTAGCAGTTAAAGCGACGCAGTGCCAAATTGTAAAAAGTGCTCTGGTCAGGAAGGGGTAAATCCTTCCGGGGGGTGAAGTGGTTAAAAAATGTGGATAAAAAAATAAAGCGCTCCTAAAAAATGTCACATAGGTATGGAAAAATTGGACCTTGGGTGTTGGTGGTGCCTGCACCCTGTAACTCCTCACAGTTACTCAAACATCCTACTGAGTGCCCCACAAATTTGGGTGTTCACCAAACGGGAGAACAGGCGATGTTTGGGCTGAATTCGGCTTGAACTGTTCGCCCAACTCTACTCATGTGCACACTCCCTGCATCTTCAATGCTATATATAATATAAATTCACACTAAAGCTGGTGGCCAACAACAGCGGCAAGGGCTGGCCAACACTTGTGAATGCATGACAAGGATGATTAAGGCTAATTGTATGACTTGAACACATCATATAGCCCTGTTTGAAGAGAGCAAATAGGGGAGGGGAGAATACAGGGAAATGTGTTACTGGCTTTTTTTCAACAGAGCAATAAAAGTGACACTAAATTTTTGCATTAAAGAATATTCTTCAAATGTATTTGGATCCTCCAAATGTCCAATTCTTTTTTTTTTACATTTTTTTTTTATTTTTCTGCTGTGATCTGCCTTGCTGTTAGAGGGTGGCTACATTCAGTCTCCATAGTCCCACTTTAGGAACATAACCACCCACTGTTTGCTTGTTCCCTGGACTAGGGACTACGGTCTTCACATTACAGTGAAGCAGAAAAACACAGTAAGAAATGGTTTCATGAAATATAGATTACAGGGCCAATAAATAATATGAATTATTTTTGAAGGAAAAGGATATTGTTATAGTGTCACTTTGCTAACTATTGTTATGTAATGCTTCATATTTTTTAAACTTTTTTTGGTTTTCAACATATAAAATAAAGAAGGGATTTAAACAATATGTGTTCTCTGTAATCTACCTGGGCATTGAAAGAGATCAGACAATATAGATATTCTTACAGATATTTTATTTCACATATTTTTTATTACATTTTCATGTAGATCAAATAATAGGGTACAAATATATATCAGCCTGCTCGGCAACAAAGTGTCAACTGTAACAAATTATATATGAGACAATATGCTAATATTTAATTCCAAAACGTAGATCAGAAGTAACTTTTATAGTGAAGAGGAGCACTAACAGCATTCAGGTCCTCTAGGTGGAGAACTTTTCCCAGAGGCTCAAGTCTATATTGGGATAGTAAATCACCACCTATTTGGTGGGTGAGGTACCCCAACCCCCTGCCTTAGGAGGCAGCCGCACATCACCCCCATGGGATCAAACTGTGAGTGTGTGTTTCCCTCCCCGCAGCCCAGAGATCAGGGCCCCCCTCCATACCCTAGTGGTATACAGGGCTCGCTTTGGGGGACAGTTGCTCCTTTTCAAGCGTAAACTATAAAAATTCTATATGTGTAGAAAATGGGAGAGAAGTAGGAGAGGGAGGCATCATAATGTCTCTGAGAGAGCAGAAGAGAGAAAATATAGTGAATAAAGAAAGGAGAGGGTGGAATCGAGGAGGATCTGAAAGTCTGGTGTAATGCCCGGGCATACAGAAATGCCAGAGTAGGTTGCCCAAGGTTCCCAGATGGCCTCAAACTTAGGTACTTTGTCCAGAAGCTTCGCTACTAATTGTTCTTGTGACATAATCCAGGATATTTTCCTCTTTGCTGCCAGAAATGAGATAGAGGGCTTTTTCCAGGCCCCCGCTAGTGTAATCTTGGCACCCAAGAGGATAAAGTAGACCAAGGTTTGCACATGCTTGTGCATGTATTACGGTTCAGCAGAGCAATAGTGGGATCTTGAGGTATCGCCACTCCACAGATTTTCCTTAGGAGACGGAATACCTTGTTCCAGTAGGATCTGACCACCAGACATGGATCCCACCAGGCTGCAGTTTCTAAAGCATAAAGGAGAAACATCTCTGTACATTATTGCCAGCCTAGCAGGAACATATTACCATCTGGTGAGGAGTTTAACATTGTCTTCAATTAGTGATACATTGAGCATACCTTTGTAGGTGCGTTGTAGAGCCTGAAACAAGGTATTGCTGTCCCAAGAGATCTCCATGTTGTGCTCCCTTGCCCGGACATATGAAGGCTTGTCATCCCTGTTTGCCAGCAAGGTGTACATAATCGAGATGCCCCCCCTCTGATCCATAAGGCTAGCACACCATTGTTCATAGAGAGTAGACTTGGAGGGTTCTGTTCTATCTGGCCAGATCGAGGTTAGGAAGTGCCTGATTTGGGTGAGCCTGAACCTCTCTGAAGCGGGCATCTCCAGTTGGCGCGTGAAGTAGCTCAGGGACAGTGGGCCTGTAGAATTGAGAAAGTGTCCTATGCGGAATAAGCCTTTGTTCAGCCACCAACGAAAGGCCTGTATGTTCAAGCCGGGGGGGGGGGAGGTTATTGAATAAATGAGCCAATGGGTGCATAGTAAAGGTCACCGAATGATGTTTGTGTATGTAGTTGCATAGGGCTATTGAGTGAGAAAGGGTAGGCGATAGGATTGGGGGCCGTGCTTTTGGGTTACACCACAGCAGGTTTGAGTGTCGGGGGGCTGCTACCCTTTCTATAGCTACCCAGTCAGGTTTGGGTCCTCTGGAGTATACTGTTGATATTTGTGCCAACTGTGCTGCCTGATAGTACCACCAAATATTAGGGAGACCGAGACCCCCTTGCGTTTGGGGCATTTGTACAAATGTAATTTTGACCTCAGTTATTCTGCCCAGCCAGGATATGCCTATCTTTGACCAAGCCTTCAGGTCTTCCCACACTTCCAGAATATGGGAGGGTAATTGGCTCCATACAGTTTGCTCATATTCTGTGTTAGCTTAATCCCCAGATACGGTAAGGAGTCAGATTCCCAGGTGAATGGGAAATGTTGTTTCAATTGTTCTACTGATTGGGGTGTGACAGACACATTTAGGGCAACAGATTTGGTGCCATTGACTTTAAGGCCTAAATTGTTGTGTAAAGTGGGTTTAGATGCGCAACCTAAAAAATGCAAAAAAATACAAAGAAAAGTCAAATATGTGTGATATAAAAAATCAGTGTAAAAACTAACACCATATGATTAATACCAAACTAAAATTAAAAACTGAATTAAAAAACACATATAGTCCAGCAGAAGGCTTGATAGCGTCCATATCAGATGACACCCAAAAATATAGAACTTTGCTGGAATCAAGTCCTTCAATCAAGTAAGAAAATAAGAGATGTTTTCTTCACTATATGCTCCCACAAGTCAGGCAAAAAATGTACCCAAAGGCCGCTTACCAGATCTGTAGTTTCCCTATTGTGGAGATCTTATGGGCTCATATGTGCAAGATCCTTCATGCAGGGACGGCTGACTCGCACATCCATCCGGATTCCTTCCTCAACAGGCAGTTCCAAATGCTGCAATGGTCTCCGTAGGGTCCTTATCCAGGCAGAGTTACACGTGGAGTATTATGTAGAAAACCTGGTAATTTCTGAAGCCCTAGGCAGCATGCCTCCTTCCATGGACCGAACCTCTCAATTGTTGGCAAATTCTTGAAGCAGTTTGTAAATGTTTGGTGTAGATGTTAATGGGGACGTGAGGAATAGAAGCAAATCATCTGTGAACAAAGCACATTTGTGTTCCTGGGTGCCACAGATGACCCCTTTAACGTCGGGGTAAGATCTGATCGCTATAGCTAGGGTCTTCATAGCAATGGCGAATATTAACGGGGAGAGGGGACACCTTTGTCTTGTCCCTTTTCTAATCGCTAGAGAATCTGAGTATTTGCCCATCAAGAGAACCTGTGCACTGGGAGTTGAATAGATGGAGGTAACTATACCTTTGAAGTTGGGGCCAAATCCCCATCATTCCAGGATCTCAAAAAGGTAGGGCCACTATACCGAATCAAAAGCCTTCTGCAGGTCTATAGAGAGCAGGAATCCCTTTTGTGGGGAGCCCCCCTCCCATTTGGAGTGAAGTATGGAGATTATATCTATGGCTCTCCTTATTTGGTCCGGGCCCTGTCCTCCAGGGATGAAGCCAACCTGGTCCTTATGGATGTATCTTGGGGTAAAGCTAGCCATCCTGGAGGCCTTTTGATCCTGATTTTGTGGTCGGTATTAATAAGGGATATTGGACGGTAGTTGCTAACATTAGTCGTGCATTTCCCTGGTTTGGGGATTGCCAAGATGTATGCAGTATTTAGGTCCTTATCTACTGGAGTTCCATCCCCTAGTGAATTAAAAAACTGTGCCATATAGGGGGCTAAAGAGGGGCCAAATTTTTTATAGTAGCAGATTGAAAATCCATCTGGGCCAGGGGAGGTGCCAATTTTGAGTGATTTGACTATCTCTAGAACCTCTGTAGTGGATATGGGGTCATCTAGCAGGTCTCTGTGGCTCTTTGATATTACGGGAATAGGGAGAGTCAATTGCCGCAGATGGAGGGGGAGGGTCCTCTTTATAGAGTTGCGAGTAAAACCAGTGAAACAATTCCATAATCTGATGGGGTGCAAATTTTAGGGAAGGCTAGGATTCAGGGTTTGGGGGTAAGCTTGGCTGCTAGTTTGGAGCCAGGTTTATCTTTTTTAAAGTAGAATTTCGCTCCCGTCCATCGCAGATGTTTCTCAGCTTTGGTTATTAAAGCTAGATTAAGATTAATTCCGGCTGTGTCCAAGCGGGACAGGGTGTCGTGCATGGGGTTTCGTTGGTGGGTTTTGCTCAGTGAAAGGAAGTCCTCCGTACATTTTTGGATATCTGCTCCATGTTCGCGTTTTGGTTTGGACACTATCTGTATGAGTTTCCCTCTCATCACAGATTTGTGTGCTGCCCATAGGGTTTCGGGTTTAACTGTGTTATCGAATTTCTCATTGAAATAGTCTTTCAATGTCTTTTCCAGTATCGTGCCCTGTAAGGCTTCATTAAGTCACCATTTAAAAGGAGTGGGAGTCCCTAAAGGGCGCTGGGTTCCAAGTACCACAATGGAGTGGTCTGAGAGGGAGGTGTCACTAATTTTGGCAAACAGGGCTAAGGGGATTGAGTGCATTTTGCATAAAGATGTGGTCAATCCTGGCATGGGTGTTGTGTGGTGCAGAAAAATGTGTATAGTCTTTTGTATGGGGGTTGAGTTCCCTCCAGCTATCCACCAAACCTGCAGAATATAGTAGCTGGGCGATTTTTAAACTTTGTTTGGATGGATGCTTGGGTCTAGGTTTCCCGGTCACTGTTTTGTCCAGGGAGAGGTCAAATGCTATATTCGAATCTCCTCCTACGAAAACTGCCCTGACAGTGTTTCCGTATTGTGTTAGGGAGTCAAAAAATTTTGCCTGCCCTTTGTATAGTAGGAGATGAAAGTGTAGGTCTCTCCATCAATGGTGCCTGTCACTAGCACATATCACCCTGCTGGGTCTTTAAGAACCTTGGTTTGTGAGAAATTTAGATGTTTTGCAAAGCAGATTGCTACCCCTTTGGTTTTGTTTTCCCACATTGGTGAGAAAGAATTGGGGGTACCTTTGGTGTAGAAAGGTGGGCTGGTAGGAGATGGGGAAGTGGGTTTCTTGTAAGAGTAGTATATCTGATTTCATAGAGTGGTACAGTTGGAGTAGTTTCCGCCTTTTGACCGGAGAGTTCAGCCCTTGTGTATTATGTGAGATTATGCGTAAGGTCGAGGTGGCAGGGGTCGTCCTAGACATGGATCAAAGTGTGGTGCATCTCGGGATCATACAGTACCTTACTCCACATAGATGGATCAGTCGGCAGCCTTGGGTGCAGGCAATGGGTGCTGCTGCTCGGGCTGGGGAGTTAGCGACATGTGATCCTGCAGGACTCCTACAGGAAGAGATAGGCAGATAGAGCAAGAGGTGGGAAATAGAAAACAGAAAAAGAGAAAGTGTGAGAGAGACAATCTGAATAAACTTGTTATAGGGTAGACTGAATTTCCCATATCCCCCCCAGGACAAGAAAGGTGCAGCCTCTTCCTGTCCCATAACCAAAAGGTCGGAGGTCCCCTGGGTAGGGGTGCCTCTGTCAGCCATCGAGAGAAAGTAAACACCCCTCAAAGGCTGGTGGATGTGCACTGCATCCACCACGGTCTCACCGACATTTACACTAGCAATATTAAGTACATATGAACCAATTTTCATTCCCAAGATAATTGGGTTGGTAAGCAGCCCCTCAGCTGGCCCAGACCCCCCACCAGGGGAACCTCCGGAACATGGGTACCCCCTTTGAGGATCTCGACCCGCTGAATGGCCACCACCCTGCACACCGCCCAAATTCGGTATTAGGATCAACAAGCTTAGTGGACTATAAAAGAACTGTATAATGGGATATAATAGCACATTCCTGGGGTCTCCCCCCTGAGGGGGGGAGCTAGGTAGTATTATAACTTTAGGGATGTGTAAGATTCGTAACCGGAACATTTTTGAGGGCTGGGAGCCCCAGGCCTGCGGCCCTAGCCCACTACTGTAACTGAAGTGCAACAAAACAGAGAGAAAAAGAAAAAAAAAAGGGGGTAAAAAAGTGCCCTGGACAACAGAGAGGGACCATAATGGTGTGACCCTTCTCCCTTCCCACCCCTCAGATTGTTCCCAAAGGGCTGACCCTTCCGTAATGGACGATGGGTGTATTTCAATGTGGATGGGGTCAGCAACAAAAGGGGCAACAAAATAGGGTGTTCAGGTCATGTTGATTGCAGCTGCAACCATCCGACTGACCTTGGGGTGGAAGAGAGTTCTTGAATCTTTTGGAGTGGTGCTTTTGCCACGCTGGCTTGAGAGGGCTTGCAGGGGGCAGGCATTTTGCTGAGGGTATTGCACCTTTGCCGGCTGATGAGGGTTGCGGGTCTTATGATAATAAATCCAGGTGTAGTTGAAAATGCTTGCCTTCGGCAAACGATGAAAAGCCATAGCTTTTGTTGTGGAATGAGAAGTTCAGGCGGAGTGGAAAAGACCGTCTGTAGGTAATTTCGTTTTGCATCAAGACTTGGAGAAGGGGTTTCAAGGCTCTTCGTTTCTGTACAGTGTAGGGTGAGAGGTCCACAAAAATGTGGATAGGTTGACCCTGGAACGTCAGTTTTTTCCGCTGCACGCAACCTTTTCATTACCTCTTCTTTCACTGTGTAAAAATTTGGTTTTACAATGATGTCCCTTGGGAGGCCATCTGAGCGTGGAGGTTGTAGGGCTCTTAGTGCCCTGTCTAATTCCAGGCGGTGGTCTGGGATGTCAGGAATTATTTCCTTGATAAGTGCCCATATTGCTGGCTGAACCTCTTTCACCGTTTCAGGGAGACCCCGTGCCCTAAAATTGTAACGCCTGGGCCTTTTTCCAAGTCATCAATTTTCGATAATGCAGTCTCTAATTGGTCCTGTACATCCTGAATTCTGGACGAGTTTTGGTTAATTCTGACTACCGATAGATCTGCCTTTCTTTCAAATGTGCTCCATCCGCATGCCCAGTTGTTGTAAATCCTCATGGATTGATGAGGTTATTTGAGCAGCATTTTGCGCTAGGCCCCTGGATAGCATTTTGGTGAATGCTGACATCATGGAAGAGAAGTCAGTAGGTATAGGCAGAAGGCCCTGTAGTGTCCCCTCACCATTCTCTAGTAGTGCCAAAGGGTCAGACATTGGGGTCAGGAGTAGGCCGTCAAGCGTTCTCCCTATCAGGTTCAGTGGATGTGCGGATGTGTATGAGGGTGTCATCCTGTGGGCTGTACTCACTGTGTCCTTTTGCAGCAAGTGTGCTGTGGTTCCTGGGGCATACTGGTCCGCAATGGAGTCTTCCTCCTCTGTCCCTCTGCCCTGTGTAGTCGAGGCTGGAATGGCTGTGGGGCTCAGGGGCCGCGTTCAGCGAGCGTAACAGGTCTCATCTGGCCGTGGCCGCTGACATCAGGGTGATCCTGGGAGGTGCCCCTCGCTATTGCTCGAGCTCTCGGTCGGCTGCAGCGGGTGTTGTTCGACCGGGGAGGCACGGTGCTCTAGATGATCGTGGCCATCTTGGCAGCCTCTGTGCATGCGCCTCCTTCTTACAGATATTTTATGTTTCATATATAAGCTTTTAAATATCTACCATTTAATCACAGGGAAATTGGTAATAATACATATTTGGTTAGAAATATTTTCTTCTTGTTTTCAGAACCAAAAATCACCCGTCCACCAACGAATACAAAACTTATTGAAGGTGTAAAAGCTGTCCTTCCATGCAATACTTTGGGAAATCCGAAGCCTTTTGTTTCTTGGATGAAAGGAGAAAATACCATTAAGGTAATAGAAAAATTAAAACATTTCTTATTGCTATTATGGTCATCTATCCATTGCCTCATAACAACCTAACAAAGAAGAAGAAAACACACATTCAGCCTAGATTTTAGAAAATAAGAGACTTTAGACATTGCATAAAAAATATATATGAGCATAAGATAAAAATTGTACAAAATGTTGTTAATATTTCAGGTAAAAGCTCATCACAATCTGTTCATCAAACCAAGTGCTCGTTGGCACATGGCATGTTCATATGTGACCATCTCACATATCTATGCGCCCATTTCAACACATTTTGCAGTCAGTTTTGTCTCTTCAGGACCAGATTTACAGTTGCAGATATCAGAGTTGTTATGTAAAAGTCTGTATTCCATATAAATCAATGCATACAGAACAGAAATATGAATAATATTCTTGGTATAAAATTGGAAACAACCCATTAGTATAACTATATTAACAGACACAATTTCCACATATAGCACATACAAAGTTATAAATCTACTAAAAATAACTTAAAGTGGATGTAAACCTGATTCATGAAATTTGACCTAAATTTGACCTATTTGACCTGCACATATATCTGTAGTGTTTTCTTATCTCTCTGCAAAGCCCTGAGTCCAGTGTATTTCTGCTGTTTCATTGCTCTGTTATCAGCATAATAACTTCTGACAAGTTCTCTGTCAACCAAGATAAAACCAGCCTAAAATTTGTGTCCAGGGTGGTTGCTATAAATAGATCAGCAGAGAGCTTGACTTGTAACAGCACAGCTCTGCAAGTCTCTGCCTATGTGGAGTGGGGGGGGGGGGTGCTTTTCCTCCAATCAGCTGACTTGGCTGTATGCGAAGAATCCACTCCCAGTGCTGAACAAGGAGAGAAAATCTCTTAACACGATGTGCACTTTCTAAAGATATATAAAGCTGAAGACAGCAGATATGCATGTAAAAGTTATGTATGGAGATTTGTTTCATCTCTGATGATCTGCCCACACCGGTTTTAGTATGGATTGCTTCCTGAAATCCCAACAACCCGTGGAATCCACTCCGGCGATTTACAGGACAGTGTCGGCCACCATGCGGCTGCCAACACAGAGGGAGAGGCGGCCGCTCCTGAAGCTTCGCAGCAGCCAGGGATGACTACACCATGCCGTCCTACTCTCCTATCTGCGATCTGTCCCCTTGCCTTCCGAGATCTCTGGCAGTGTCCACTGACTTGGAGGAGAACACACTCAGCCTGGGGCAAGTTTCTCCCCCAGCCTCAGCCCCTCACACATGGATGAGCAGAGACCAAACACACACACTGCTACAGAGTACAGTGAATAACCTAACCAAAAAGACTGGAGCTTCCATTTAGATCACATAATGTATATATAATGTATATAGTTACACATAAATTATGCAGACTGGGACATGGGGGCAAAGGAGGCACTGCAGATGGGAACAGGGCTAGGGATCTCTCTCTTCCCCTCCTCTCTCTCCCCTCCTCTTCCCCTCCTCTCTCCCTCCCCCTCTCCCCCTCCTCTCTCTCTCTCCCTCCTCCCCCTCCTCTCTCCCCCTATCCCCCTCTTCTCTCTCTCCCCCTCTCCCCCTTCTCTCTCACCCTCTCTCTCCCCCTCTCCCCCCTCTCACTCTCCTCTCTCTACCTCTCTCCTCCCCCCCTCCCCCCTCTCCCTCCTCCCTCCTTTCCCTCCCATCTCCCTCCTCTCCCCTTCTTCCTCCTCTCCCTCTTCCTCTTTCCTCTCCCCCCCTCCCCCGCTCCCTCCTCTCCCCCCTCTCCCTCTCCCCCCTCTTCCACTCTTTCTCTCCCCTCCCCCCCCTCTCTCTCTCTCTCTCTCTCTCTCTCTCTCTCCCTCCCTCTTTTTCTCTGTGCTGTGCTGGGATCCCCCCACTCTCCTTCCTCTGTGGACGTAGAATGACTCAGTGACACCCCATGCCCATTCTCCCTAGGCAATGGGGGTAATTTCTAGAGGGATTGTCACCTTACTGGGTCCCAGATGTTGTATTGGCTGCATATGTCTGATGGATGAGGAGGTTTGCCCTGGAAGTGGTGCTAATCACCTGTGTACTTGATCTGTGTGTCTTTCTTGCTTGAATTATTTTTCCCCATTATGGGCGTGAGTGGGGTCTCATGTCTAAGTTTTGCCTAAGGCCTCACAAAGCCTAGAGCCACCTCTGTCTCTGTGTATCATCTGAGGCTGTTTACTTCACTGGGTATAGGAGAGGGTTTACATCCACTTTAAAACTTAGGAAGCTATCCCCTAATACAAACATTCCACAGCACACTGTCCCTAGTTACTCAGCACAAAAAACATAATCGAAGTGGAACTCTGCAAGCTGTACCCAAAAATGGCAGCAGGTGGCTAAGGACTAGTCACCAGTAGGTTGTGGCCATGTTAGGCCAATGATTTAAAAGGCATTCCTGGCCCCTTTGTGTATGTGCAACTAAGGGACGAGGAATCGCCCACCAGCAGCTGATCAGCCTGACACTCAAATATGCCTTCATGAGTTTATCAAAATGCAAACCTAAATTCATCCCTTATTACCAGTATTGCCTGTTGTCACCTTGCACAGATGTTTTCCCAGTTACTGACTTACCATGCCTTTTTTCCCTGTGTTTCTGTGGGGGAAAAGGGGGGTGGCCATCTTGGTACAGACAGGGATTTGCTTCCTCATGTCAAAGCAAGGAGAGCAATGACAGCACAGTAGTTTGATGTTATAGAACCTCCCTCCAGATCTCATGAGACTAACAGCCAGAAGCAGCAGTGCCCTAGGTCTCAGGCTGCAGCTATTGTATATAGCTATGAGGCTGTATACACAGGAATGCCTAGGCACACTCACATACCAGAAAAATCACTGCTACTTTTAGGAGAAATTCCAGACAACATGTACATATTTAGGGTCCTGCTTAGGGACAAAATAACATAACAAATCTTCACGTTATGAGTTTAGGCCCAATGTTTCACATAACAGTGTATGATTTGACTGCTATTAACAGACATGATTTATTTCTGTAATTATAGGAGAACACTCGCATCTCCATTCTAGAATCAGGAAGCCTGAGAATACAGAAAGTGCAAAGGGAGGATGTTGGTCAGTACCGTTGTGTAGCCAAGAACAGCCTTGGTACTGCAATTTCCAAACCTGCACTGCTAGAAGTAGAAGGTATGGTTATGTATAGCACTGTATGTCTATGAAAGCACACATGAGACCTGATCACTATTATTCAGAACATGTTATGCTCTATGTTTTCTAGTGTCTGTAATGGTTCCATAATCCATACAGAACCTGTTTTATTGCATCACTGGTATTTCAAACATAGGAATAAAAAAGGCAACATTACAGTAACCAGACCAGTGTTACATGATGGGAATTTGATTTATTTATTTTATTTATTTTTTTATTTATTTATGTCAGCATTTTACAAATTGCTGCCAGAATTATAATCACTAAAATACTACAAAATAGGTTTGTCTTTGCACAAGAAATATTTTCCTAAAATTTTAATCTGAAGTTAAATATAAGTATTGTGAACTGGGCTAAATGTGTTTGTTTCTTTGTCTGACGTTTGGAGTTCTGAGATAGGGCTAGGTTAAAGCTGGCCATACACTGATTGAAATTCATCCGGTTTAGCAGGGACCAGCCAAATTTTGGTTAGTTTGTCTAAATTTTTTCTTGATCAGTGGGTGCAGTCATTAGAATACTATGTCCTGGCAGGAAGCATTTCTCAATCCACCTTGTTTGTGTGGATGGAAGAATCTGCTAGTTAACAGTGTATTTTTTTTCTGACACTTTGTTTGCAGTGCAACTTCGCTCAAGCCTAGTGACTGTCCACACCTGGAATTTCCTGTACTACACTGACTTAAAGTAAATATAAACTCAGAAACAGAATAATAATATATTGCAGTTTACCAATCCATAGATGTGATGGCTGCATTAGATTTCATTTTTCAAACTTGTTCCTTTATTTTTACCTGGTGATCCTGCCAGTAACAAATAATAAGAAACATTTATAAAGATTGGAGCAGTCAGAATCTGGAACAGTTGTGCATGGTAACCAGTTAGCTTCTATCTCTCATTTTCAATGCTCAACTGAGCAAGTTGATGATAGAGGCTGTCCCGATACATTACTTCAAGCTTGCTCGTTTTACTGGTATAGCTATGTAAAACATTGAAGATAAGTGCCTATACTGTTTAAATTCCAGTAACGCATGGTCTCATACTACTTTGTACAGCCGCAGCTGTTTTCTATTCTAAGCACTGTGCCTAAAATCAGAGCCACTAGAAGTGGATCTGTTGACAACTTTACGAATTACTGCTGCTCAGGGGTTCTGGGCTTTAGAAAAATGTCCGGCTCTGGAAAGAAGAAACAGGAACAATGCTGCAGGCAATTTGCAGCACACACTAATTTTTGGTAGCATAATTATTAGTGTGAAATATATGCTGCTTGCTAGAATACATTACTTTTAAACCACTTCCAGCCCAAGGACGTTATATGACATCCTTGACTTTCAGTGGGAATATCTGAATGATGTCTGCAGCTACATGCATCATTCAGATATCCTCTTTTTTCAGCCGGTGATTCTGCGCACCATAAGAATGATCATAGCAGCAGTTCAGCCATTAGATCATTCTTACAGGCGACGGGAGGGGGCAACCCCCCTCCCGCCGCCCTCCAGTGCTTCTCCGGGCTCTCCCGTGCCATCGGGGACCCCGGGAAAGAATCGGCCACCGCCGGATGACGATCATAGAGACCGTTGGAGGCCCGGGACGCGCTTGTAAACAAAGCTACGATCGCAACTGGAAAGCATGGAATCGTGAATTTTTTTTAAAAATGTAAGCGTTGCCTATGGAGATTTTTAAGTACCAAAGTTTGGTGCCATTCCATGACGGTGCGCAATTTTAAAACGTGAAATGTTGGGTATCTATTTACTTGGCTTAACATCATCTTTCACATTATACAAAAAAATTGGGCTAACTTTACTGTTTTTCCTAAAAAAATGCATTTGAAAAATTGTTGCGCAAATACCATGTGACATAAAAAGTTGCAATGACCGCCATTTTATTCCCTAGGGTGTCTGCTAAAAAACATATATAATGTTTGGGAGTTCTGAGTAATTTTCTTGCAAAAAAATTATGATTTTTACATGTAGGAGAAGAGTGCCAGAATAGGCCTGGTATGGAAGTGGTTAACAAGTTATAGGTAATGTGTCACTTTAACTACTTAATGACCGCGCTATAGCCAAATGATGGCTAGAGCGCGGCTTGATAACTCTGGGAGGGTGTACATTGACGTCCTCCCAGAATCTTGCTCCTGCGTGCCCCCTGGGTTGCACACCCAGGAACATCCGTGACCGGACCCGATGCATTACGGATCACGGTAAATGGCCGCTGATAGTGGACGTTTACCACATGATCGCTCCGTCAAATGACGGAGCGATCACTTATAAACAAACCGGCATCACGTCTGGTTCCTCTTTCCCCTCTCTGTACAGATCGGTACAGAGAGGGCAGAGGGGAGAGATCAGATGCTGCTGCAGCGCTGTGGGCTGGATGTGTAGTGCCCACAGCGCTGCCCCGTGCCCACTCCAGCCATTCAGCCAGGCATCCATCCATACTGAGCCATCCATACTGAGCCCATCCGTACTGAGCCATCCATACTGAGTCAGTCATCCATCCATCCATACTCAGCCAGCCATCCATACTCAGCCAGCCATCCATCCATCCATGCTCAGCCAGCCATCCATGCTCAGCTAGCCATCCATCGATCCATACTTAGCCAGCCATCCATCCATCCATACTCAGCCAGCCATTCATCCATCCATGCTCATCCATCCATCCATACTCAGCAATACTCATCCATGCTCATCTGTGCTCATCCTTCCCTCCATACTCATCAATACTCATCCATGCTCATCCATCTATCCATACTCAGCAATACTCATCCATGCTCAGCCATCCATCCATACTAAGCAATACTCATTCATGCTCATCCATCCATCCATGCTCAGCCATCCCATCCACCTCCATCCATACTCAGCAATACCCAGCCATGCCCATCCGTACCCAGCTGTACCCAGCCGTACTCAGCCATACCCAGCCATCCCATCCGTACTCAGCCATACTCAGCCGTACCCAGCCATCCGATCTGTACTCAGCCCTACCCAGCCATCCGATCCGTACTCAGCCGTACCCAGTCATCCCAGCCATACCCAGCCGAACCTGGCTGTACCCAGCTGTACCCAGTCGTACTCAGCTGCACTCAGCCGTACCCAGCCATACTCATTCATGCTCAGTCATCCCATCCATACTCAGCCATCCCCATCCACGGCTCATCCATCCCCATTCATGCTGATCTATGCCACACAAGTTCTCATCCATGCCCCATCCATGCCACAAGAGTGACTCACAAAAGTGTAATAGGTAGTCAAATTAGATTTGACATTTATGCCCCTAGAATGCCTGATGGTGCCTTCTGCATGTTAGGCCTCTCTATGTGGCCAGGCTGTGTAAAAGTCTCACACATGTGGTATCGCCGTACTCAGAAGGAGTAGGAGAATCTATTTTGGGGTGTAAGTTTTGGTATGTACATGCAATGTGTTAGAAATATTGTATAAATGGACAACTTTGTGTGAAAAAAAGCGTTTTCATTTTCTTTACACATTTTCCAGAAACTTGTAGAAAAAAATGACATGTTCAAAAGGCTCACTATGCCTCATAGATTATACATCGGCTTGTTTTCTTTTCAAAATTGAATAATTTTTGGAGCGTTTCCATTGTCCTGGTGCTCCAGGGCCTTCAAAAGTGTAAGAGGTGGTCAAGAAATTATATATGTAATTTATGCTCCAAGAATGCCTGATGGTGCTCCCTGCATGTTGCGCCTCTATATGTGGCCACGCTGTGTAAAAGTCTCATACATGCAGTATCGCTGTACTCAGAAGGAGTAGTAGAATGTGTTTTGGGGTGTAATTTGTGCTATGCATATGCTGTGTGTGAGAAATAACCTGCTAATATAACAATTTTGTGAAAAAAAAAGAAAAAAAATCTTGATTTTGCAAAGAATTGTGGGAAAAAATTACAACTTCAAAAAACTCACCATGCCTCTTACTAAATACCTTGGAATGTCTACTTTCCAAAAAGGGGTTATTTGGGGGGTATTTTTACTTTCCTGGCTTGTTAGGTTCTCAAGAAATGAGATAGGCCATCAGTACTTCAGGTGTGTTCAATTTTCAGAGATTGGCACCATAGCTTTCGGACTCTATAACTTTCACAAAGACCAAATAATATACACCGATTTGGGTTATTTTTACCAAATAAATGTAGCAGTATAAATTCTGGCCAATTTATGAAGAAAAATAACTAATTAGCCAAATTTTATAACAAAAACTAAGAAAAATGCATTTTTTACAGAATTCTCTTTTTTCTTTTATAGCGCAAAAAATAAAAAACCCAGAGGTGATTAAATACCCCCAAAAGAAAGCTCTATTTATGTGAAAAAAAGGCCAAAAAATTCATATAGGTACAGTGTTGCATGACTGAGTAATTGTCGTTCAAAATGTGAGAGCACCGAAAGCTGAAAATTGGTCTGGTTAGGAAGGGAGTTTAAGTGCCCAGTGGTCAAGTGGTTAAGGGACCAAGAGGGAGCAAAAACAAGAAGCTGCTTGTTGGATTTACATACACTTTAATCTGCCTCTAAAGCCATTTTTTTCTGTAAGATGGAGATGGAAAGAGTTAAAAGTAGAGCACAGGTTCCTTAAAGATGCAGTCCTGTATATGGGCATTACGCATTTGTGCTAGAGATGGCTGACAAGCAAGCCTCTTGCAAGTATATGCACATGTTCATGTGCTTGAGTTGCTTGCACCATTGAACATTGAACAAGTGAAATGGTTTAGAGCTACTCTGGGTATACTGTATATTCAATAGCCTGCAGTAAAAAAAAATAGTTTGCTACAAAAAATGTTCTGTGCAATATGGTTTATATGTAATGGAACATTTTGAATTAGATTACAAATTGCATATAATGTTCTATTGCTACACAGGTATAATATATCTATATACTATGATATATATATATATATATATATATATATATATATATATATATATATATATATATATATATGATTCAGAAACAAATTCTAGTTCACTTTGAATACCCAGTCATTTGCAGATCCTTTTCATATAGTTGGATAATTGAAGTGAATGTTCATATTATTGTATTGTATTATTATTGTATAGTGAAGACTCTTACTTCCTTTAGTAAATCAGCCCATTTGTTATAATTGTACAACAACCGTGGAAATAGTAGAGGTTTAGAAGGTCAAAAGCTGTTTTTACAAGTCTGTAGTTGCCACGGTCAATATATTTGCTTAGCAAAAGGATTGAATTTATCCTGTCTATAATTTATGTTGTGTTTGAACAATGTTGTGGAAAATGCACTTGGCACAGCCTCATATTTTCCCTTTGATTTTTTTGTAACCTAAAGCTCCGGTTCTTCCTTGCACTGTTGCTCGACCCACATTCCAAGGGCTAATCGCTTGTTTATTGTAGAGATCACTTCACTTTTACTTACCTGATCTTCCACGCCCCCAGCAGATGGTGCTCCCCCATGTTCCATCAGTGCACGCTTCCTCGACATCCTCTCATACAGTGCAGGGCCCTTGATGATGATATCAGAAGGTCTTACACTATCAAGGTATGAAGGAGAAGTCTCCAGGACCAGTCTAGTAGAGATGGAATTTTTAGGTTTCCTGGAATTTAGCTTTCATTCATACAAAGTTCTCTGTTTGTATATTGCCACAATGCTTGTCAAAGCTCTAAGACTTAATGGATCTTTGCTACCTCCCCCTTTGAAATCACTTGATACCAATTTATCCTTAAGAGATTTTGCACATCTAAAGATGAATGAGCTAACTATGGGGTCCATTGTGAGCATATGCCAATATTTCTCAACCTTTCCGATAGAGACCATCTGATCCTTTATGAATCTGAACTTCCAGGAAAGTGATAGAGTTTGGATCGTGGGTCATAGTGAACGTTAGATTTAAAGTATTCTTATTAATGGTTTGGAGAAACAATTGCAAATTCTCGGGGGGCCCATCCCACACCAAAAACATGTTGTCAATATAACGATACCAAAGGACCACTTTCTCCATGAATGGGAGCAGGACCTCTGATAGACTTATCATACGTTCCCACTCCCCCAGGTATAGATTGGGTAAGATGGGGCACAGCAAGTACCCATCGCTACACCCTGTACATGGAGGAAGTGGGAACCATTGAAGGCAAAAAAATTGTGGTTGAGTGTGAAATCCACAACATTGTTGAGTTTCCATTCAAAATAACTGTTTTGAGATATAATATGTTTAATGCATGACAATCCTTTGTCATGCAGTATGGAACTGTAGAGTGCCTCTACATCAATTGCAACCAGGAATGCTGTGGGTAGAATATACGGCCCATCAATATTTTACAGTAAATGTATCAATGGCATATTTTTGTCTCTGTCAATTATAGATTTTATTGTTTTACCCATAACCACTCACCCCTGAAGAAGAGGAATGCAAATGCGAATCTCGAAAACACGTTGGGTATACTCTGTATAAGTGTGTTTCACTACACAAAGCAATTGGTTATATGTTTTGTAACTATTGTGTACCATACTGCACCTGTATCGATTGTAGTGTTTAACTATACATTCTGAATCTCCTGTTTTAACAATTTCAATAAACCATTTATATTTTATATCAATTATTTGATCCTTTCGAAGTATATGCACTTAAAAGTCCCACCAGAGGGATTTCTTTGTAGCTTGTAAAACAAAATAGAAACACTGATGTGATCATTACATTTAAGCAGGATATTGTTAATATTATCTAACAATTCTTGTTGTCACAAGGCGACACAATACAGAAACTTGTGGAATGTTCTGCTACTCTAACACAGAGAATAAAATAAACTCAAAGTACTATGCCATTTTTTAGCACATTTTATAGTCAGAACATTTCCTTAAACAAAACGTTCTGTTCAACTTTCAACTGAATGTGCAACAATAATGTGCAAAAGTTAAAATGCATGTTAGTAATTAGTGTTTTCTCTCATTATGGCATAAAAACATTTATCTTGTTATGGCATTAAAAATTGTTTTTCTTGTTGCGGCTGTCTATAAGCTCTTTGTTATCATGGCTTTTATGAGATGTTAAGCTGCTTGCAGACGTTGACAGCCAGAAAAAGGCTATGACATTTCCATAAATGAATAATGTTTCAGTAAAGGTAGAACGGAAACAGACAGAAGATGCCACCCTGTCCTGGAATGACATGACCTTCCGTTTTGCATTGGAATGTCAGCTTGCTGAATATAGCCCATAGGCCTGTATTTGTTCTGGATATAGTAGGGAGTTCTGTAGACGCTGGCTTCATAAAGGAGCTCTAGTATCAGCTATCTGTTTTCAATTTCCTCCTCACTTATTTGTAAAAAAAAAAAATCTATTTCTAGAAACGTGACAAGGCAACTTTGATTACAGAACATCATTACGAAGCAGATACTTTTGTAAATATAAAAACCCAGTCTATGCCTATTGCCTAATCTCCATCAGTGATAAACATATCAATCAATCAATGTGACCAAGAAAACTCTCCCCTCCTGTTTCTCAGTTGGACAGTCTTGGATAAATTAACGTCTTTTTTTAGGAAGGTCTGGCTGAAACTTGATGAGAACATAGTACAGGGTATTTTTATCTAGATTTAATTGGTATAGTTGGCAGATATTCTGACCTCCTACCACATCTCTAATGTGAGTGCTGACAATAAAATCATTATCATTTCAAAATGTGTATTAAGTTTCCATTGCCCCAGCCCTGGACCTCTATGCAGTATGTATCGACTTTGCTTACTGGCTTGTCTGTCATGACTTGAGCTGCTGTCCAGATAACATATTTCACCTTGAGACTTACATGGAATACTTGATACATAGAACCTAAACTTATCACAGTGACAGTAAAAGTGCAACAATTGACTCCAGTTTGCAGAATAACATCTGGTTCTGGAATGTATTTTGGGAATGAAATTTTCTGATGTTATCAACATGTGCAAATGTATTTAAAAACTTGTTTTCTGAATAAGCTGTAAATATATACACTATATTGCCAAAATTATTGGGACGCCTGCTTTTACATGCACATGAACTTTATTGGCATCCCGGTCTTAGTCCGTAGGGTTCAATATGGAGTTGGTCCACCCTTTGCAGCTATAACAGCTTCAGCTATTCCGGGAAGGCTGTCCACAAGTTCATTTGCCTGTAAAGGCAGGTGTCCCAATACTTTTGGCAATATAGTGTATGTTTGCAGGGCAGCCATATTTGCTCATTATACCAACAGAGGTTGGGCACAAAGTCTATGATGACTTATCCCAGTGGAACAAGGTAAAGCTTATCATGTGTAAGCAAAAAGGAATATATAATCACCCAATCATGTGTAAGCAAAAACTTTTTTTTAGTTTTTCCTAGGCATAATGGGGAATTCCTCACACTTACTGTTTTAATTAATCTAAGTAAAAAACCTCTTCTACTTCAGTAATTCGGCTAAGCAAAAAACTCTTGTACTTTAGTAACCTAAAGCCTATATTGTAAAAACATGGATGGTGAGAAAATATCCTTAACAATGCATTCGTTTTTTTTAATTTATCTTATAATGCTGTTTAATGCTATATGAGACTTAAAGGCCAAGTCCATAAGAAAAGAACATTTAAAGCTCAAATACAGCCAGCTTAGAAAAATAAATACCACTTGCCTTAGCTCATAAGCAACCTGTATGTATTTTTAATACACTATTTTTAATACACTAAGGAATTTATTTAAAAAAGGTTTGTCACATACCTGGTAGAGGCTGAAATGATAAGAGGACTCTTTTCCATCTCCTGTCCTGTTTGTCCCCCAAGAGTGATGACAGGGTTGGACAGAATAAGGAGTGGCATGGGCTCCTATAGTAAGTCCTAGCCAGCAGAATAATTGGATCTCGTAATGAAGTAGAAGCTGATTAACAGGAACTTGTGCCAAATTTCATCACAGGGTTTGCAGAAGCAGGAGGCAAGAAGGTGGTCAGACAGGCAGAAGTTGGCAATGAGAGGGCAGCAGAGGTACAGATTCAAAAGATGAGAGCATAAACAGGAGCCAGGCAAAGGTCAGTATCACATGGGAAGAAGATGAGCTAAAGGGATAAGCATGGAGGTGCGGAGTCAAGAAGCAAACTAGGTCAACAGCAGAGGAATCGAGAACAGGTGGAGTCAGTAGGCAAACCGGGAATATCACAGAAACAAGCAAGGTCTTGTCAGGCTCACAAATGTTGATGACCACTCAGCAATGATCTTGAGTCTTGCAGTGCTTTAAATAGGCCACTGGGTGCAGAGTCACGGTCCTGATTCTGTGCAGTTCTGTGGGAATTTCAGTTAAGAGCATTCAACAAGAAGAGCAAAGAACATTTGGCCAATAGAGAAAACAGCCTAACACTATACACTAAGAACATTTGACCGGAACTGTGTATAAAGTATATGGAGACTCCTGGGCTGTCAACCGACGATGTAATGAATCAGCTACTGCAGAGAGTGGACTGCTATACAGAATTGATATAATTTTGCAAAAACTGATGACTGATCTTCTGAAGTAATTGTGGAGGGTGGCCTCTGACCAGTCTTGTTGCTGTCCCTCTCTTTAATGTCATAATACCATCACTGTAACCAGTACAGGACTAACAGTCACACCAATGTGGCATGGCCCCTACCAGAGGTACCCACTTTCCAACATTGAAGATCAGAAGACTGGGGCTCAGGATGTCATTGGACAGCAAATTAGAGTAAGTATGGGTGTGAGCAACTTTTTTTAAGACCTACAGATTACTTACTGTATTTGCTGTAGTACATCTTTAAGTTATGGGTGAATGATGTTCTCCAGATGTGAAATATTCCCTCAGTTTTTAAAGCTGTGCTTATATGACCTCTGCCAACACCAAACTAAATGAGTGTATTACAATCCCTAATCTGGATTCTCTATAAAGTAAAGATGGATAAAAAAATAGGGAATCCATCCACGTGATACTATGATAATTGTCTTTGGTGCAGACAACACAAAACACTGAGATTATATTTTCCTCCTTATGCCCCGTACACGCAATCGGACTTTCCGACAACAAAAACCCTGGATTTTTGTTCGAAGGATGTTGGCTCCAACTTGTCTTGCATACACACGGTCACACAAATGTTGGCCAACAATTACGAATGTAGTGACGTACAAGACGTACATGATATCTCCATTACGAACGCTGGTTATATCTCCAGCTCGTGCTTGATTCCGAGCATGAGTGGACTTTTGTCCGACGGACTTACACACGATCAGAAAGTCCGACAACAAACATTTGTTGGCAGAAAATTTGAGAACCTGCTAGCCAACATTTATTGGCGGAAAGTCCGACAACAAATGCTCGACGGAGCATACACACGGTCGGACTTTCTGCCAACAAGCTCACATCCAACAATTGTTGTCAGAAAATCTGATTGTGTGTACGAGGCATTAGAGTTCCTGAGAAGCCAGCAAATGATTCAGCCCACTAGCACCCATTTATAACAGAAATATTTCCTTTGGGTGGATTTGGGATTTGGGTTTTAAGGCTTACAGATTAACAGTTTTATGCAGGCAATACCATGATATTAGGTCAACAGTGTATTTTAAATTCCAAGTGAAGTATCAGTAATAGATATTCTAACAATTAGGCATATCAAAACAACACTATCCATAGGACTTTTAAGGGTGCATCACCAATCATTCAATGGCCATATATGATTACAATGAATCTTCCATTTTATTGGTACAAAAAAATTGGTTGAAAACTTTCCTCACAGAAAGTAATATAAAAAATATGGCTAATTCAAAACATTTCATGGTATTTCACAGCTTAACATATTGGACATCTAAACACCAGTTAATCAAATCTAGTATTCTTTCCACTAAGCTGATCAGAGAGATGTTCTCACACAATTCCACCGAGTGGAGCAGAAAGCCTGATGTACAGGTATGTGATTGTGCCTGTACCTGTTGCCTTCTCGCAGTATAATTACTGTGAGTGGTCGGCAGGTGGTTAAAATAAATTTAGGGTTGGTGTTTAATTTGAACCATATATGGGTCATGGAGTTATTAACGATATTTAATTTTTTTGTTTTTAAGTATAATGTTTGGGCTATCCTGCTTGGTCTTTAGTTTACTTTTGTTTTTACGCGCTATGTAGTATATAAGGTTTGGGATATTATTGCTTACTCTTTGGACCTTATAACACTATTATATACTATAACACTAAATATACTATATTCATACTTCTATGTTTATATGTATTTATTTTTTAGGTCCAGTTATAGTATATTTGTATCTTTTGGGTTGTTCCTGTGGTCTACAGTCATCCTTTCTTCACCCTTCTTTCTGTCTCCCTATTTGGGAGCTTTTAAGGATGACTCCTGATGAAGTGAATACAAATTCAGGAAACACGTTGCTCAACATGGTGGAATTGTGTAAAAACATTTTCTGGCCAACTTGGTAGAAAGAATACTTAATTTGGTTAACTGTTTTTTGGATGTCCGATCTGTTAATATGTGAAACACGATGAATTGTGTTAAATCAGCCATACAACATGTTGTATATTATTTTCTGCAAGGAAAGTGCTTAACCATTTTTTGTACCAATAAAATATAAGATTAATTTTAATCAATACAGCCATTGAATGAATGGTAATGTACACCTAAAAGTCCCATGTGTAGTGTTGTTTTAACATGAATTTAAAGAGTAACTCCATTTTTGTTGAGAAAAAAAAAATTCCCCTCTAGGTGATCTATGTACATTACAAGGATTTTAAAAAACTTTGTTGCAGATTCCCATCTTTTGTTATTCTGAAGAAATCCCTGTGTGTTTCTCTGTGCTCAGGTTCTGAGCGAGTCCAACAGGAGTGGTTTCATAAATATCAACCAGCAAAGCTGCAAAGCTCTAAGGAGGACAAATACATCCCTTTAGACATGATTTCCTATTGGGTGTATCTGACCAAAAATTAACATTTTTGTGGTAGGGGATGCCTGAAATCTGACTTCGATCTTAGTGCAGACTTGTGCAGACTTGTGAGCCAATCACACAAGCAGAAAATGGCATATCTGGGGGTCAATCTGAGCTGCAGATTGAAAAAGAAAAGGTAATTTTTAATAACATTCAATTACGATATGACTTATGTCGCAATTGTATACGCTATATTAATTTTTTTTCCATTTGCTATTTTTTTCCCACAAAAGAGGAGTTACCCTTTGGGTATTATGAATATACATGTACATCACCAGGTGTACCAGATCGCAATAAGAATAATTATACTAAGAATCCTCATTTTCACAATGCCAGGTGTCTTATATACTGTATGATTGTGTAGTTCAATAGGTACCAGAGTTAGACCTAGTGCTTTATGTAATTAGCACTCAACAACAGACTTGTTAAGACATACCCACACCTTGTCCTCCCTGTTACTCAGGTATGCCAATGCAGGGCACTGGAAGGGGGCAGGGCAGGAAGCAGCATTTCTTCTGAGAGTAAAAAATGTTTTAAAGAATTTCAAAATAAAAATCATTCATAAATCATAAAATGTGTGTGTGTGTGCATGGGGGGGGGGGGGGGGGGGGTTAAGGACTAAAAAAAGATATGAAAAGGTATTTAGGTAGACTTGAGCTTTAACGGTACATTTTGAAAAATCCATATAATTACATATGTATATGAAATGTACATATGGATCCATGATGTTCTAAAAATATGTAAATATGTTACATAGACCAACTTGTTCCTCTTCACTGATTCTTCAAAATAATTTTTACAATGAATGCTAAAAGCATAAATTGCAACACATTTATCTTGAAGGAAGGGATGGTGTTAAATTACAGATTGCCTAGATTGCTGTCTTTAATTATAATAGCACAGCAGATGTTTTATTTATTTACCTTGCAGGAAATGGCTTGGGACAGCTACACAGAACTAAGTGACCTCATGGAACAGTTAGAAAGCTCTTGGCACACACTAGTTGCACTGCTGCACAAGTTAATGAGCTCAGAAGTGTGTTATACAGAACATAACTGCATAACAATAACATAAATTTTGACTTAAGCAGGATGTAAGATAAACTATTTAATATGTGTACGCTAAATAACATATGTTGACAAGTAGCATTGCTCATGCTAGGACATTTGCTTTGTCAGCCTTACATAATAAGAATAAGAATGGAATATTGTTAATTATAAATCTGCTGTAATATGAACCTTTCACTTTTGTGTATATAATAGACACCTCCTTTTTATATCTGATCTATTAACTGCTTAGCCTCATTAATTTGTAACATGAAAAGGCCCCACATCTTTGGTTTCCATTGTAAAAACAGCATGTTTCTTTATTAAACATTCAAAGAATTAAAATCCATTGATTCTTTAATCTTTAAAACGCCGCATATGGAGATTTTTAAGGGTAAAAGTTTGTCGCCATTCCACGAGCGGGTGCAATTTTGAAGCATGACATGTTGGGCATCAATTTACTCGGCGTAACATCATCTTTCACAATATAAAAAAAATTGGGCTAACTTTACTGTTGTCTTGTTTTTTAACTCAAAAATTAATTTTTGTCCAAAAAAAAGTGTGCTTGTAAGACAGCTGCGCAAATATGGTGTGACAAAAAGTATTGCAACAACCACCATTTTATTCTCTAGGGTGTTAGAAAAAATATATATAATGTTATAATGTTTGGGGGTTCTAAGTCATTTTCTAGCAAACAAAATTGATTTTAACTTGTAAACAACAAGTTTGAAAAATAGGCCCAGTCCTTAAGTGGTTAAAGATATCCATACTCCCTGCAGCCACCACCAATTGTGGGGGAGAGTTCCATATCCTTATTGCCCTAACAGTGAAGAACCCCCTACGCAGTTTAGGGTTAAACCGCTTCTTCTCCAGTCTCGTTGTGTGTCCCCATGTCCTTTTATGCTCCCTATACCTGAATAGATTATTTTCTATGTTGGGATCCCCATTGAGATATTTGTAGATCGCTATCACATCTCCTGTCAAGCGTCTTTTCTCCAGCGAGAATAAATTTAGTGTTTGCAGCCGTTCCTCATAATTGAGGTTCTCCAGTCCCCTTATTAGTTTAGATGCCCTTCTTTGGACTCTCTCCAGCTCCAGCACATCCCTTCGGAGGACTTGTGACCAGAACTGGACTGAAAACTCCAGATGAGACCTAACCAGAGTTTTATAAAGTGGCAGAATTATGGTTTTGGTGCTTGAGTATATCACCTTTTTTATGCATGTTTATATTCTGCCGGCTTTGGCAGGTGCAGCTTGGCACTGCATGCTGTTGCACAACCTGTCATCTACTAGTACCCCTAGATCCTTCTCCATTCTTGACTCCTCCAGCTGTACTCCACCTAGTGAATATTTTACATTTATGTTTTTTGTCCCCAAGTTCAGTACTTTACAATTGTCCACGTTAAACCTCATTTGCCATTTGTCAGCCCACTCCTTTATTTTATTCAGGTCATTCTGCAAAATTTCCATGTCCTGATGAGAGTTTATTACTCTGCTTAACTTTGTGTCATCCGCAAAAACTGAGACTGAACTATTTATCTCATCCTCTATGTCGTTTATGAATATGCTGAAAAGAATTGGTCCCAAGACAGAACCTTGGGGTACCCCACTCACTACTTCAAACAAGTCTGAGTACATCATGTTATTTATCACTAACCTTTGGATCCATCCCTGTAACCAGTTTTTTACTCAAGCACAAACCCTATAGTCTAAGCCTGCAGACCGTAGCTTGTAAATTAACCTTCTCTCCAAAAGTTTGAGCAGGTAAAGTACAAAAAGACTAAAGTGCCTGACACCCAATTGTTTGTCACCCCAATATAAGCTAGAGACCCACTCTAAGATGTTAAAACACTACTTTCATGCTGCTTGGGTGGTCATTATGCACTGCACAAGGGCATACTGACTGTATAGTATTGTATTATCTCTACAGATCCAGCTGAAACTGAGCTGATTATTTTGACATTGGGAATGTCTCTGTTACTAAGTAGGGGCATTTTTTTATTTCTGTCAACTTTTTATTGCATTTTATGTCTGTGTAATTCTCTTTACTTCCTGCCTATTTGACAAAACAGGAAATAAGGGAAAATCTCCCCACTGCTTGTCTATTTGACTTGTCTGAGCTCAGACAGAACAGGAAGTGACAAGAAATCCCATCAATTGGTATACAGATAGCAATAAAATTCATAATCTAGTAAAATGGGGAGATTTTAGAAGTTATTGTCTGCAGTGAGGGTGATTTCCTCTCACTTCCTATATCGTTGACAGATTTCATAAAGCACAGGAAGAGAAGCAAAACACTCTAAATGAAGACAAAAATCACATAAAAATGTAATTTATTTTGGCTGAAGTTATTAGCTGCTCTTCATCCTTGTGTTGAATGAATGCTGACTGCATTGGCAAAAAAAGTCCAAATGGCTAATTTCACCTTAGAAATCAATGCGAGTTACTAATTATAAAAAGCTGAAATTGCTCACAGTTGTGTTTATCTTTTGGCCATCCTTGTTTTGAATGAATGTTGATTGTAATAGTTGAAGATTTTTTTTTAAGTTTGGAAGGTTAATTGCAATTTCCATGGCCTGTTTATCAAAGTAATAACCATACATTTTGATAGGAAGCATGAATTCCAACAGTTTCTTCTGTTTGTAAAGCTTTTTTTTGGCAATGCCTTTACTAATTTTCATCACATTTCAACAAATGTAAACATAACCTAGGAAAATCAGTTGTATTTTTTTTTTTTTTGTGGGGGGGGGGGGCTTGGTACCCTTTTTTATATATACATTGTATCCACAATCAGGGCTGGTTTTAGGCATTGGTGAGCTAAGGGCAACCATTTCATTAGCAGGTCCTGAGAAGCACAGTTTATTCATGACAGCTACCACATTGAATTTAAAATTGCTGCTTAAGTATAGTTATATAAAACAGAACAAAATCAGTAGGATTGTGGTAATCTCCTTGGGCTCTTTCTTTGATCTTTGCAGCCTGGAGTAGGTGATAGAGACTGACTGGGCTAAGGTGGAAAACACTTGCATGGCTATTAAGGTATATACAATGTATATATAGACATATACCGTATGTATATATATTTATTGAACTAGATGCAATCAATAACAGGCAATTTTAAACAAAAGTCCAATCCATTGATACAAAGTGATACAAAGAAAATACATTGCAGTTAATGCTTATATGCACTGGCTAAGAGCCCATTCACACAGGGGCAACTTTAGATCCGACTTCAAGTCGCCCCGAGTCGCCCCTAGTTGCCTCAAGTCGCGCTACATGAATAAATCAATGTAAGTGAATGGATCTGTCTTAATGCACACTACTGCAGTCGCTCCAACTTCAGAAAAGGTTCCTGTACTACCTCAATCCGACTTGAAGGCAACTTGTACCCATTGATTTCAATGGAAGTTGCCTCCAAGTCTGATCACTGTTCATACTGAGGCAACTTTACAGGAAGCAGAAAGGAAACAGAAAGTAATTTCCTCCACTTAACAGCCAGCCCCCTCCTTCTCACACACAGCTGATAAGCTCTGATTGGCCACTTGTAAAGTTCCCTGTCCTGGAGGCGACTTCAAGTTGTGTTGTAAGTTGCCCCAAGTTGTGCTGTGATTCATACTCAAGTCGTGTCCAAGTTGCCTCCCAAAGTTGTGCTGGAAGTCGTGTTGCCCCTGTGTGAATGGGCTCTTAGGGAAAGGACTATTTCCTACATTGAGGGAAACTCAATGCATTTGTACAGGTTGGAATAAATGATGGTTTAAAGTGGATGTAAACCTGAAAAAAAAAAAAAAAAATTTTATATCATACTGTAGAGTATAATATTTCCTATCATTTGAGCCCAGTCTTGCCACACAGAGTTAATCCATCTCTGAGCAATCCTCTTTTATTGTTCAGTGAGAAAAATCTTGACAAACTGACAAAAACTTTGTCAAATCCTCCCCCTTGCTGTGAGTAACAGGTGATTTACATCTCGTGCATTAGCCTAAGAGACATGCAGTATTTTTTAATTCCCTCCCCCACTCCTTTCTTCAGCAGCTCTGCAAGGATTGGCTGTTCCACACCTCAGCATGATTTGGCATGCTGAAGTCATGTGGTTACTTTCCTGTCTTTTCACTGGATGTTAGAGATCATAGCAGAAGTTTAGCAGAAGTTCAGTGTTAGAAATACACAGAGAAAATGAATATTGACAAGGGGAGTGTAGAGGTGGGCGGGGAGTCACCGGTCCCAGTCATATTACAACTTACCATCCAGTCACACATAGCGATTAGTCCACTCTCTGTTCTGCACCCAGGTGACTCTGGCTATTGGCACACCGGGACTCAGCATTCCGGATCAGGCTGCCATTATGCAGCAGTGGTGGTGCGCACTGGAGAGCGATGTGCATTCTCTAGGCCCCCTCATGGTAAGAGGAAGCTGTGTCCTGTTTAGCTTGAGAAAATGCAGCTCTATCCCCTCCTCCTCGAAATCTCCTTCTGGAAAATTTAGTTCAAAAGCTCTTGATTACAGTAAAGTCAAAAGCCTTATCAATTGTGCCACTACGAAAGTGATCTATAGTTTACAGTGCCCCTGCAATAAGATATATATAGGGAAGACAAATCGCAAGCTACAGGTCCACATTGGTGAGCACCTTGGGAATATCAAACATAAGGAGCCGAAAAGTCCTTTGGCTCAACATTTTCTTTTGCACCATCAGTCCAAACCAGATGGACTGAGGGTTAAGGGATCTATGCTTTACAACTCAGCAAAAGATGGGGTGACTTTGACAAAGTTCTTCTCCAAAAAGAAAAAATCTGGATCTATAAATTAAATGTTAAAATTCCACATGGACTCAACAGGGAACTGAACCTACAAGTTTTCTTGGATTAATACATTTTCGTTGATAAAAATATATATATACTTTTTTAAAACTATTTTGGCTAGTTTCATTTCTAGATTTGGTATCCCTGTTGGGTGTATGTGCTCAGTGCCTGCACCCTTATGTACTACACATAGGTGTTCTGCCCTTGTGTGGTTTTCATATGTTCAGTTCATGAGTTGTATTTTTCATTCCATCTTATTTTTTATTATTTATTTATTTATTTTTTCTCACTTATTTTTGATTCTCTATAGCATTTCTTTTTTCTCTTTTCTCTTTTTTATTTTTTCCATTTCTCATTATCATTATAATGTTTATTTCTTTTCTGTGTCTACTAATTTGGTTTAATTTTGATTTTGTACGTGTTTTCGTGTACCTGGTAATGTTTTAATCATGCTGTGTGTGCGCTATCAATAATAGAGATGCTGCCACTGGTATGATTTTACCCTTCTTGTGGGGGTTAATTCTATCTATGACACACTTCCTGTCTGGGTAAAACACATGATTGATTTAGTTTCCTTGTGAGATAATTGATGCCGTGACAAAAATTATGTATATATACCTGTCACAGCCAGGGGGCACTAGTCCTGAAGAAGCTGGGGTTTCCCAGTGAAACGCATTGACATCACTCCCTTGAGCATCAGACAACACTAGAAGCATCAGCCAGCAGCACCGCCTTGCCTCACGCTGGTCCGTGGCAGGACCGCGCTTTAGGAACAGTGGAATATGTGAGCCGTGCTATCGTGCAGCAGCAGAGGCCAGCAAGCCATCCCAGCTATACCTCTCTGCTCTCCATACTCCGTGATTGATTGGCCTTTTGGAGGTACATGTTTGCCAATTCTGCCACGAGGAGAGAGTGTGGAAGCTTTGATTGGCTGTTCCAACTGTGCTACACAGCGCTGCCTTCACAATCTACTGACAGTGAGTTATGCATTCACGCATTACATTTGTCTATTGAACTATTGCCTTTATTCTACCTTGATTAGTTCACAGCCATCCGGGGAAAATTACCCACCTACCTGCCTTCACTGGAAATAACTGAGAGGCTATGGCAATTTCGGCTGGTTCAGGGCCATTCACAGTCTAGTGGATTCCATAGCCTTTGTGGATATGCAGCTATTCATCCCTGTTCTTTGCTCTTTCCCCTTTTCCAGGATTGTCCCACAGTAACGGTACTGCTCTCGGCCACGGAGTGGTGCTTTTTGGTTCCTTTTTTTCATTTTGCAATGGACATTGTTTGCATTATTAGTGACGGGACTGACTGGCTGGTGGTGTAGCCGCTTCTAATTGCACTCATCCACAGTGCCTTAATGTTATATTTGATTGGGTGATGTTAAACGCTCTGTTTTATGTCTTTATGTGTGTTTGTCTTTGGTCCCAGACAATGTTGTCTTTATAATGTTAGGTGTAGGATTTTTGTAATATTTTCTTTATGTTATTTGGTTATGCTGATTTTTCAATAAATGTATTATTTTTTTTATATATAAACAATCCTTTCCGGTTATTATTTCCCTGGGCTCATTCTATGTGGCACTTGGCACTGTGGCCTTCTCTGCAATAGTGCATATTATTTCATATGCTCTTTTCTCACTTTTCTCACTCAAATTGGGTGTGTGGATAAATACCTGGCGGTACCTTTGTGTACCTTTATTTAGTTGGTTCCCTATCCTTCTTTATGTGTTACAGTAAAGTCTCTCTCCTCTGGACGATGCATTGGTGCCTAACTCTGTCTATTGAACTCTTCCTGTTCAGCATTTCCCTCATCATATAGCTGTTAACCAGTTCCACACCGCAGGGCAGCATCTACAGAGCAGCTGCAGCTGCCAGTGTTTATCTCACTTTCCATTCTAAGCACCTGGCTTTGCAGGTCACAAGTTGTTTTACACAGAGATGACAACATTTAGATATATGTTTTTTGCACATTTTGAAAAACTGAATTTGAATGTTCAGACAGGGAGAAGGAGGAAGCGTTTGCAGTCCAGATTTTGAGAACAGCCTAGGGTGACAGCGCTACTCCTCCAATGATGCAGTACAGTAAGCAAGCGTTGTCACCCTAGGACAGGTTGTGTGTTACAGGCAAGATTACCAGGTATAGATAATGAAAAGGAAAACTGAAAGGAAAACAAATGTGTCAACTACATATAAGCACTGGTAAGCTGCAATATATAAAATTTTTGTTCTCGAATTTGATACAATTTGAGTAAATGCAATGTAGATATGAGTCTTCATTGTCATTTCAAGCTAGACCTAAAATAATGTAATGCTTGGCTCAAAAAGTATAATTTCCCATCAATAATAAAGTAGAGAAATGCCACGTACACGCCGTGTGTATGCAAGGCAAACTTGAGCGGAATCCTGTCGGAAAAACCGTCATATATTTTTCCAAGGGGATTTCGCTCAAGTTTGCCTTGCATACACACGGTCACGCAAAAGTTCGCTGAAATTACGACCGTCAAGAACGCGGTGACATACAACACTACGGCGAGCCGAGAAAATGAAGTTCAATGCTTTCGAGCATGCGTCGAATTGCTTCCGAGCATGCGTAGGGATTTTGCGCATCGGAATTGCCACAGACGATCGCATTTTCGGATAGGAACTTTCCCCGACCGAAAAATTGAGAGCATGCTCTCAATCTTTTGCTGGCTGGAATTCCGCCAGCAAAAGACTGATGGAACATACACACGGTCGCATTTTCTGACGAAAAACTCTCATCGGTCTTTTGCGGGCCGAAATTCCGATCGTGTGTACGCGGCAAAAGAGGAAGTGTAAGTGCAAACATATTTAGGAAAAGCAACACATATTATTTGTAACCTTGTCATGTGATCTTCTCTTCCTAGTGCTTGCCAAGATCATAAAGGCACCAGAATCAAAGAATGTAACATTTGGTGCAGAAGTGTCCTTGAAGTGTGCAGCAACTGGTATTCCAGTTCCTTCCATCAGGTGGTTTGAAAATGGAAAAGCCGTGAGTTTTTTTTCTGGTGTTAATTCTTATACATTACCCTATAGTTCTGGAATATATCAAGTCATGTCATTGCAATTTTGTAAATGAGTTACAATTGTATTAATAAAACAAAAATGTTTTACAATGGAGAGGTGTTACATGAATGTAAAGGTCGAATAATTCTATTCATCAATAGCTGACCTAAGTAGTAGCCTGTAAAAGTATTGTGATTGTAGATATAGTTTAATGCTGTGGTATAAAGGATGCTATATTCTCTTAATCAATATTAGACAAATGGTCCCAAATTACTAATTGAAAGAAGACAGAGGCCTGTAGACCAGGATTGACACCTACAGTAAGTGCCAATAAAATCCCCCAATATTTGTATATATAAAGTTGCCACCTCCTGGAAGCATCAACAGAAGGATCTAGGCAATTTGTCTACAGGCCCAGCAGGGGATGAAGCCTGTACACTCTTATGGCTCCCAAATGCTTTCCAACCATTGATTTGTGCCAAAAATCTCTTATAAAAACTAAAATATTCATTGCAGAGAGTTGAAAATAATTCATTTTGATTTACACATTTTGGGGTATGTGTACATTTAATATGGTCTGTGTAGTGTATATAGAATCCAAGAGAAATCCGCAAAACAGTTATAGGAAGCCTAACCTTGACAGCCAAGCGTTGATTGGTCTTGTTGCAATCGGACTGATGTGCAGGCGTCGAAAATCCTATTCTCGACCCAGCCATCAGAACCATTCATGGCCCATTTAACCCTAGTCACTTTGGAACACACAACAGTCCTGTGGGCTGGGAAGGGAACACCCCCCAAGGTTGATTGGCATGAGCTTAAGTCCAGTGCATATCTCACTAAATTGAGGAGCAGGAGAAATGGATGGTGTGATTCACACAGAGCCGGTCTAACTGTTGGGTTGCAATATTTCTGGCATGCCCCTGTCACAGGATAAACCTTGGTAAAGTTTATTTTGGTTTTTATTCCGTGTTCTTTTCATAGCACATATCCAAACTGCGTATGTCCTTTTTTTCTTTGTTGCAGTTTTTTAAATTCTGTTTCTTTGTATTTATATTTTATGTATCTCATATTTTATGCACTGCCCACTTTCAGGATATTAAATAATTAAATCAATAAGTCGCTTTTGTGTACTAAGCTAAGACTCATATCCCTGGAGAGATTGTTGCATTGTAGTATCTGTGTGCTCGATCTAAGTTCCTTGCTAATATGTATGCAATTCCACTGTGTATTGGCAGATTGCATGAAGATTGAAAAACTAGCAGTACTGCCAGATGGAGATCTGTGTGTGTATATGGTTGCCTAGCAGACCATCAACGGACAAACTGCTAAGTGGTGGCAAGCTACCGTGAGTCATGTGTCTGGTGTGGGGGTGTGTGTGAGCAGTGAGAAGAGTGATTAAGATAATTATTCTAGCTCGTAGGAAAGCTGGAAGAATCCTAGAAGTGTGTGCTAATTACTAAATTACTAGACTGCTCCCAAACCCTTATGCCCTGTACACACGATAGGATTTTCCGATGGAAAATGTGTGATAGGACCTTGTTGTCAGAAATTCCAACCGTGTGTGGGCTCCATCACACATTTTCCATAGGAATTTCTGACACACAAAGTTTGAGAGCTTGCTATAAAATTTTCCAACAACAAAATCCGTTGTCGGAAATTCCGATCGTGTGTACACAAATCCACACACAAAGTGCCACGCATGCTCAGAATAAATTAAGAAACGAAAGCTATTGGCTACTGCCCCGTTTATAGTCCCGATGTACGTGTTTTACGTCACCGCATTCAGAACGATCAGATTTTCCATCAACTTTGTGTGACCGTGTGTATGCAAGACAAGTTCGAGCCAACATCCGTTGGAAAAAAATCCATGGATTTTGTTGTCGGAATGTCCGATCAATGTCCAACCATGTGTACAGGGCATTAGAGTGCAACCAGACTGTGTGTAAGGTTCGTATTTGCCTGTGTGTGGTCAGACAGATTGATTGGAGTGGAGTCTCCCTCTAGTGGTGACCAGAGGTAGTGCAGGCTGTGGAAAATGTATCCCAGCCAGTTTTACTTGCCTAAAATAAGCTCTCCCGTCAATCCCTCCTACCCTAGTCAAGGGCCTTGCCCTCGTTAGCTAGCCTCTGCAGGCTTGCGTGCCTTGAGGGTACATTTACAAAATGCTTGAAGTGTATTTCTAGCCAAGTTTTAATTAGGGATAGAATGTTTGTTTTTTTTTTTTTGTTTTTTTTTTATAAGCCCCTGTCCATATCTTTTTTACCTTTTGCCTGTCAATTAGCAACAACATGAAGTAAAACAAATTATGCTTATCATGGCTCTCAAAAGGATTCCTAGCTAGGGAGGACACCAATGAAAATGTCACACTGGATACACTGGATATGGTCTGGGTGGCACCTTCCATAGCTTAGAAAGCCAGCAAAGTGGGGCCAATTGAAGCGCAGCCCGGTGGACACAGCACACAATAATTGGCACCTTAGTGTGTGGATGCATTAAAGTCATTGGTGCATTGGTGCATCTGAAGCTGGGAGGAGGAAGCATCCCAGGATCTCAAGATAGAGCTGCAAGGGGTAGCCGAGGTGACCAGGCAGCCTCGGGACAGAAAACAGGAAGAAGCACACGTGGATGGATGGCGCACAGGCCCTGTAGATAAAAGATAAATGATTCCGTGCTATGGACTACTGAAAAAAATGCTAGTAACTGCTACCTCCACATATACCAACCACCAAAAAGGCGGATGGCCAAAAATGAGGTACAGTGTGGGTAAGTGGAATTGGCGCTGCTATTTAATTGTTCTATCATATATAAAATAAATTCTGATGTGAAAAAAAGGCCCAGAACCAACAAAGAAGGCATAGGCAGCCTACACAGACAACAGGACCTTAATACAGAAAACGTTCTAAATGCAAGTGCAAATACACATATAACTGAACCATCAATCAAAATGCTGGTGTACAATTAAAAAAAAATAGCTATATAATTTTAACAAATATATATAGAAGGTGAATATATAAAAATAGATAAATATAATGACTCATAAAAAATCAATTGATAGGAATAAAATCCATAAATTTATAACAGAAAAATCCAGTGAACAATTAAAATGAAAAAGGTTCTGCAAAGGAAGTGCATGCAATCGGGCAATATCTTCATGTGGCACGCGTGTCTCATTCGTGCCCCTCTCTTGTGCTGCACTCACCAGATGCCACTACCCATCAAAGGGTGTCTAGCCTCCACAGTATCAAATGATTGTAAAAAGGGTCCTTGCAGCAACCTCCATAGTCTCCTTTGCCCAGTATGCTCATGTAAAGACAATAATAGAGCCCATAGCGTAACTCCATATAACAATTGACCCAGACTGTAATGCATGAGATTGACCACACACTGTGTGTTGCCAGTTATTGTGTGCTGTGTCCACATATCCACCTTGCTGCACTTAGATTGGCAGCCCTTTGTTGTCTCACTTAAAGTGATTGTAAAGTCTTGTTTTTTTAGTTAATAATAACAAACATATTATACTTACCTGCCCTGTGCCGTGGTTTTGCACAGAGCAGTCCACATCCTCCTCTTCTCGGGTCTCTGTTTTGTGCTCCTGGCCCCTCCCTCCTGCTGAGTGCCTCCACAACAAGCAGCTTGCTATGGCAGCACCTATGTCCATTCAGACACGGAGCCGCGACCTGGCCCCACCCTCTTTCTCTCCTCATTGGATGACTGACTTTGATTGACAGCAGCGGGAGCCAATGGCGCCACACTGCTGTCTCAGCCAATGAGGAGGGGAGACCCGGGCAGCCAAGACATTCCTGCAACATTGCTGGATCTAGATGTGGCTCAGGTAAGTATTAGGGGGGCTGAGGGGGGCTGCTGCACACAGAAGGTTTTTCATCTTAATGCATAGAATGCATTGGGTGTCATTTTGGATGTTTTATCATTTTCTGTCCGTTGTTACCAGGACAAATATAATTAATCTCTGCAGCAGGGACTCAGACAAAAGTTACCCATACACAGTTTTTTGGTAGCTGGCTAAACGAAAAAAAAAAAACACACAGATTCCTCTTTCCACACAAACAAGGTGGATGGGGGAACCCCCCCCCAACAAAACATTGCATACTGATCCCGCCTCTGTCAGAATATATTGATCCCTGCCTGAAGCTAATTGGCTGCTCCCTGTTGGCCAGGCCACATTTGGTTCACTGTATGTCCAGTTTTAGTCTTTCTCTCTCTATCCAAAGCTGGAAAAAAATAATTGGCTTTTTAAAGTATACAGTATACTGTATTAATAAATAAGCTGTGCTCGATTTTACTATCCCCTTTACAAGGCCACATCTTCCGTGACAGCCCAATTGAGAGCAAATGTTTGTCTGTGAATGTTTTACTTTACCCAGGTCATAGTACAATTACTAGTGGATAAGTCAAATTCAACACTTCATGACACCATGTTGTTTGGATCCAGGTGGCTGTGTTGTCCATGCAGGTATGAATGTTTGGGTATGTTTGGGTATGTTACCAACTCTCATTTGAGAGAAACCCATTCAGCTTAAAAGGTGAAATGCCTTTAACATTGATAAACAAGTCTAGTTTATTGTGACTAACCAGTACTAGTTCTCCAGAGTGAGGGCAAAACCCTTTTTGTCCCTGAAACAAGTGTCCCTATCGGAAGAAAGGCCCTTGCCTCCTGTTACAGTGACATCTATGATATTTTGAATACCTCCTCACATTTCGTCCCAGTGAGATTAATCACCAGGATAAACAAAGAGGTTGAATTACTCCAGCGACATAGATAACAATAGAAAAGAAAATCTGCCACTCCACTCCACACATTACCACACATCTTGAAAATGTGAATGGTGCCCCTTGACTGGTTTTTCATAGCAAGAATTGTTGTGTTTCTGAAACCACATTTTTTCAGTTTTTTTTTTGTGTGTGCGTTGACAAGCTTATTAAAATGTCAAGTTTTTATTAATATATTTTAACCCCCAAGATATTAGGGAAAGTGACAGCTTCAAATAAAAATTGTATAGCTACTTACCAAGGATGAGTGTTCCATCTTCATTTTTGTTCTGTTACCCTACCTTGTCTTTCTCTAAAGCCGAAGGGAATTATTTACTAAAGGAGCATGTTTTTCACTTAGCCGAGTGAATCTACATTCACCTTGCACTTCCCAATCATGTGCAGAGGAGTGTAATAAATTAGAACCTTCTTTGCACATAACTAGTTGATTAAAGTGAATTTGCCTTCTCTAAATTAAGTGAAAATGTTCTCCTTTGGGCAACTATATGTAGCACCTCATGACAAGCTTTGGAGAATTTCTGGTCAACCATGGCAAAAAAAACAGCTTCATTACTAAAGGTGTTACAGGAATAGATGAGTAGTTTGAAGCACCACAGAACACTGTTCAAAATATGGACTAAGTGACCTACAGACAAACTCTACTTTTTTAATCATTTGAAAGATACAGTTGACCTGTAGTTGACTTGCATTTGATCTGCTTAAAACAATAATAAAACCTCAGTTTTTTAAAGCGGTGTTCCAGCCGCAAAAATACACTGCAGCTGCTGACCTTTAATAAGGACACTTACCTGTCCAGGGAGCACACGATGCCGGCCCCCCGAAGCCGATCCGTCCATCGGATCGGGTGCAGGCGTCGCCATTCTAACTAAGGTAAACCGGCAGTGGATACTTCAGGTGTGTGGTGGTTTCTGAATGGCCCCATCGTCTTCTGGGACACACACTGGTACCAGAAGGCAGCGGGGGAGCAGGAGGATAAGATGCCCTGGGCCGCGGCGAGGCTGGGACGGAAGTACATTATGTACTTCGTTTAAGGTATGAAAGAAAAAAAACAAAACAATTGTTATCCAAAAACGATTGGTGGAGGTGTGGTCTTTCCTTTAAGACCAAGTTATAAAAGTGGGTGGAACTCCGCTTTAAGTACTTTGTGCAGCTGAATTAATCACTTACTGAGTAGGCCGCTTCTTCATCTTTTATTTCTTGCCTATATAAACAAACAGAAAATTTCCCAGCACACTTACCAGATAGCCTGCAAAAAAAGCAAATTGACCCTGTCTAACAATTTACGTTCAAAACAGAGATTTTAGTTTCACACATCTGCAAATATATGTGGAAGCCTTGCCGAGGCTCTTCTGTAAAGTGCGGTCTTAAATCTATAATTTGAGAGTCTCCAAGTTGGAACATACATAGCAGTAGATACATTAATGGCAGGTATGCCTAGGATGAACCTATTCCTCCATGCAGAGAACATCAGAAGCCCAGCAAGAGCTCAATTGCATTTTAAGGCATAAAATGTGTCCACATGCCAAATCCAGCAAGCAGGCTATACAAAAACAGCAACCACCCTCATTTTTTGATTAGCTTTTGAAGTAAGGTGCACATGGAAGGGCATTGCACAGTACAAACAAACAGAACATTTTCCCAGAACACTCATACCTTGCCTATGTTCCTTTTTAAGCTGCTGCCATATCTCTGCCCCAGGTTTCCTCTTTCAGGGTGGCTTCTTTCTTTTGCAGCAGCCTATCGAGCCACCCTTTCATGCAGGGACTAGAATTGCGTCTTCCTACACTGTGTCCATCAAATGGAAACACACAGTGCAGTAGCCTAGGATGGCAAGGCACTCTCCTGCTCCTCCCTTCTCCTCTCTTCCTTCTCCAAGTTAACACACTAACTAGAGACTGCACTGTCCACTATTTACTCTTTTCTGTGAAGACCAGAATTTTAGGGAAGCCGCACTGAGAGCAGAAGCCAGAAACATTGAAAGTTATAAACTCCAAGCCCTGGGGCAAGAATTTTGACAAAGAGTTCACTGGGGAATGTTTATTTTATTGTGCTCAGTGTGTTAAGCTGAATGTTAGCGGGTAATACTATTTTAAACTTCTCATGCATTCCCTTAGAATTATATAGAGAGAACAGTAGTTTTGAGGCAAACAAAAGCCAGTTGACAATGAATCCAAAATGACACTGAAATGGTGTTGGTGACAAAATTGGATAGTAATTTTAGCCCTTTCACACCGCATCCAAAGCTAAAAATAATAAATATTTGTCTGAAGGTAGCTTCTTTCTTTTAGAAGTAATAACCTGCAGTAACCTGCATCTTTTTCATTATCTAGCTACAGTATGCTGAAGTCTGATTGGCTGCATTTATGCACTACTGAGGTCTGCACATGGTTATTACACCTTTAAAGATCCCACCCAATTAAAATAAAACCAATTGTCTGTAAGGCATGCATTTGAGCATGCATAGTTTGTCAAGTATATGCAGTTTTGTGAAGTTCTTGACTCTATATCACTGATATGTATCTTGTGACTGTGTTGAAGAATTTAATAATACAAAAAAATGTCTTTGTCTACAGCAGACACTGACCAGTGCAGTCAGAAAAAAAGTGCCAAAAAAATTAAAATATTACATAATATGTAAAAAGTTTACTTTTCTGAAAAGTAAAAAATGATCTATAGAAACTTATTTTTGCTTTGCTCAAGGTTTCACCAGAGTCTGTGGAGGACTATGTCAAAGATGGAATGATCTTCTCAAAGCTGCATGTTACAGCCTCCAGACCAGGACTGTTTACCTGCATGGCGGACAATAAACACACGGGTAGTTTTGGTCCTGCCAAAGCAGCAGCAGCAATCAGCATATCAGGTTTGAAAAGAATGCTCTGTGTGTATAGATAACTGTATGCTAGTAAACCAGTATCTACTAGTTTTCATTGCTCAATACAATAACTGTATATTATTATTATTGTTGTTCACTTATATAGCGCCAACAGTTTCCACTGTGCTTTACAACGTGAGGGCAGACAGTACGGTTACAATACAATTCAATACAGGAGGAATTAGAGGGTCCTGCTCGTTAGAGCTTACAATCTAAACGTATAATAGCACTATTTACTTGTTCAAAGTCTGAACTCAGAAAGTGAAGATTTGCTGACTTAGAGGTAAAATCTAGAAATGTTAATTGTGCTGAAGTAGTATGCCAAAAGATTTAACTTTGCCCTCATGAAAAATAACAGTTCACTTTCTGAATGTGCACTGTTAGCTCATCCAAGGTATCTAAGACACTGCTGTCAATAACTGTTATGCCCCGTACATACGGTCGGATTTTCCGACGGAAAATGTGCGATCGGAGCGTGTGGGCTCCATCACACATTTTCCATCGGAATTTCTGACACTCAAAGTTTGAGAGCTTGCTATAAAATTTTCCGACAACAAAATCCGTTGTTGGAAATTCCGATCGTGTGTACACAAATCCGACGCACAAAGTGCCACGCATGCTCAGAATAAATTAGGAGACGAAAGCTATTGGCTAGTGCCCTGTTTATAGTCCCGACGTACATGTTTTACGTCACCGCGTTCAGAACGATCGGATTTTCCGACAACTTTGTGTGACCGTGTGTATGCAAAACAAGTTTGAGCCAACATCCTTTGGAAAAAATCCATGGATTTTGTTGTCAGAATGTCTGATCAATGTCCGATCATGTGTACGGGGCATTAGTCTCATGGGTTTTGAAGTGAAATTTGGTGATATCATTGTTGTGCTGCTCACCATTCTTGCTGGATAGAAAGCTGTACCAGAGGACCTGTAGTGGAAAGATAAAGCTGTTCCTACCTCATTCATTCTGTGGATCTGTGGTGTCTATATCTTCCCCCCTGCTTCTTGAATATTATCCCATCAGCCATCAGATCACCAGAAATCAGGGGACCAGCACAACCCTGTCTCCAACAAGATGGCTGCCTCCACACAAAAACACAGTTCAGAACAAGATATGGTGAGTCAGTGACGGGGAAAAAGATCAGCTGCAGGGAGACCATAGGGAATACTCTTAACTAGTCATTTTCTCTGTAAATGACAATTTTTTAGAGCAACTTAAAAAGAATAATTCCTGTTTAAGTGTTTTATATATCTTTAACCACTTGCCTACAGAGCACTTACACCACTTACCTTACATTACTTGGCCCAGGCCATTTTTCAGCTTCCAGCGCTGTCGCCCTTTGAATGACAATTGTGTGGTCATGCTACACTGAACCCAAACAAATATTTTAGCATTTTCTTCACACAAATAGAGCTTTCTTTTGGTGGTATTTAATCACTGCTGGGTTTTTTATTTTTTACTTAAAAAAAAAAGACCAAAAATTTTGAAAAAAATAGTTTTTTACTTAGTTTCTGTCAGTAAATTTTGTAACTAAGTAATTTTTCTCCTTCACTGATATGCGCTGATGAGGCAGCACTGATGGGCACTGATAGGCTAAACTGGTGGGCATTGATGAGGTGGCACTTATGGGCACTGATTAGGTGGCACTGATGAGGAGGCACTAATATGTTGCACTTATGGGTACTGATAGGTGGCACTGATGAGCACTGATAGGTGGGCACTGATAGGCGGCACTGGTGGGCACTGATAGGCGGCACTGATGGGCACTGATAAGCGGCACGGATAGGCCGCTCATATGATGGCATCCCAGAACGAGAGCCGCATCTCCCTGCCGTCATTTGATGGTGGGCGGGCAGCAACTAGTTAAAGATACGTTGAAGATATTGAAAAAGAGACAAACAGATATTCAGATTTACCTATTCTTGGAAATGACCAGGTATACACATTCAGATATTTGGATGCCAATCATGCAACAGTCAATCGTTATCATCAAATACTTTAGGCCGTATCAGCAAATTATTCCTTATCTATCAGATAATAGTTTATGGATGGGCTTAATAATGACCTCTAGACAGTGAAATTAAAAGGGGATACTTAGAGCTCATTCTACTAATCTGCACAAAACATCATGATACCAGGCCCATAGTGATATATTGTGCTCTGTTCTGGTAGAATATTTTTTTTGCAGGGTCTAGATCAATATGCATGACCGACCTAAACCCTTCATTTGCAGTGCGTTTTCAGAGGATATTCTTACTGGTAAAGTCAGGTATTTTAAGAAACTGTGGAGCAGGGGTGTCCAAACTTTTTTCAAAAAGGGCCAGATTTGATGAAGTAAACATGAGGGGCGACCATTTTGCCTGACATTCTTTGAACCAACCAAGAAGAATTCTCCTGCCTTTGTGGCTGTGTGTGGTGAAGAAATGAGCTTGGGCATGTTATTTGGATATACCGTATTTATCGGCATATAACATGAGGGAAGTTTCAGGAAAAAAAAAAAAATTTAATCAAAGAACTGTGAAGCAAAATAAGGCTCAGTGCCCATCAATGCAGCCTAATCAGTGCCCATCTGAAGCCTCACAAGTGCCATGAATGCAGCCTCACAAGTGCCATAAATGCAGCCTCACAAGTGCCATAAATGCAGTCCCACCACTGACATGAATGCAGCCCCACCATTGCCATGAATGCAGCCCCACTATTGCCATGAATGCTGCCTCACCATTACCATGAAGGCAACCTCGCCATTGCCATGAATGCAGCCCCACTATTGCCAGGAATTTAGCCCCACCATTGCCATGAATTCAGCCCCACCACTGTCATGAATGCAGACTCACCATTGCCATGAATGCAGCCCCACCATTGCCATGAATGCAGACTCACCATTGCCATGAATGCAGACTCACCATTGCCATGAATGCAACACACCCATTGCCATGAATGCAGACCCACCATTGCCATGAATGCAGCCCCACCATTACCATGAATGCAGCCCCACTATTGCCATGAATGCAGCCCCACCATTGCCATGAATTCAGCCTCACCATTGCCATGAATGCAGCACCCCCATTGCCATGAATGCAGCACCCCCATTGCCATGAATGCAGCACCCCCATTGCCATGAATGCAGCACCCCCATTGACATGGATGCAGTACCCCCATTGCCATGAATGCAGTTCCCCCTATTGCCATGAATGCAGCACCCCCATTGACATGAATGCAGCACCCCTAATGACATGAATGTAGCACCTCCATTGCCATGAATGCAACACCTCCATTGACATGAATGCAGCACCCCCATTGACATGAATGCAGACTCACCATTGCCATCAGTGCAGCCTGATCCATGCCCATCTGCAGCCTTGGAGGGGACAGGGAGGGGGCGGGACAAGCGCCAACAGATTACATACAGGAGAATCTGTTTTCTCGTTAGCCTCTATAATACAAAGTCCGGCCTCCTCTAATGGACAGAACAGTCATCCAATGGCAGCGCAGGAGATGGGACTTCCTATTACAGAGGCAGCCATGTAAACAGGAAATTCTCCTGTATGTACAGCACTCATCCCACTCTCTCCCTGTCCCCCTCCAAGGCAGCCAGCATATATATCTTTTGTGGCCCCGGCACTGGGAGATCGTTGGGGGTCACAAAAGATATACGTCCAAATTATCAGGCGTGTCGTTCCAAACCAGAACTCGGGCCGCAATTGATCCGTGGGCCAGACTTTGGACATGCCTGGTGTAGAGAGTAGAAGTTGGCAAGGACCCCAGTCAAAGAAGGATGTTGCATTAAAATGAGAATTGAATCAACACATTTAGCCAAATACATTTTTCTACTTTCATTTAAATGAGAGTACAGCTAATATGTAGTTCAGTACCTGACACACTGATCCATGGTGCAGTGTCTTGCAGTGCCAATCATTTTGAATGGTACACTAATGCATTTTGCCAATGCCATTTGATGCACATGCATTCCAGGATATTACAACAAACCAATGTGAACATTCTAGTGCTGTGTTGAAAAATCAAGGTGGAGTTTTTTGTGAATTGTGATGCACGGTTAGTCCATTCCAAACTAATATGCTGTTTCAAGCATATCTAACAATAAACACACACAAATGTCTACATTATTGTGTTTTTTTCAGTTGTTTCCTTTTTATTTGGGATTAGTAGCTCAGGCTAGGTTCACACCACACACGTATGATGGAATGTGTGTGTGCTTCTGCTCAACACGTGTAGGGCAATCTATTCATTTTGAACATAGATAAGAAAACCCTGACCTTTTTCCAAAAACACAGCGCATGCAAAAACGCATTCATTAGCAAATGCGTAGGGGTGCCATTACTAATAATTGCACCACCATGCATCTGATAATGGTTATTATGTTTCTGTGCGTGTTGGGCAACAATACAATTTTGTGTGTATTCCGACACGCACAAAGTGTAAACTTAGGCTTGCACAAAAAAGAAATTATTGTTTTTGTTTCCAGTATTTCTATCTCACAGGAAGTGACAGACACTGCATTTCTTGTAAGATCAAACTTTATTTTTTGTATGCCTCTGTTCCTTCTTATATGGCCATGACAAGGGTGTCGCTCTTTTGTGCCTAGGTTTACTCATTTAATTATGTATTCTGGTTTATGTAATACCCATCAAGACTGAGTTCAAGCATAATTTCATAGTTAAAATAAAGTGGGATTTATGGTGGTATTATTTTAGCACTGACGTCTGTGACATATTTAAGGTGCCAGCATGTAAATCAACACAACTCTGTAAAAACTAGAAGCGGAAGAAGTTGGCCTTGAAATAGAGCCATTCACTGCAGAACATTAAGGCATCAAACATCAGGAGATCTAAAAATAAACATCATAGGACACAAGTCTTTTTGTTTATAAATTCTACTATAGGAAAATACCCTCAGTAAATTAGGAGTTACTCATATTCCATAGAGAGGTGCAAATGTTGAAGTCAGATGATTAAACAAATGGCTTCACTGCAATCCAGGTCAGCTGGATTGCAGTGAAGGAAGGACTTTTGTGGGGAAGTCAAGGGCAAGTTTATACTTACGGATCTCATGCAAGAAACCAAACTTTTTAAAGCTGAAGTTTCATCTGCATATATTTTGCCTTCCCTGGTTCCTCCCTCCCCTGCTCATTAAAATTTTAATAAACATTTTTAAATACAGCATTTCTGTTTTCATTATACCTTATTTTAGACCAATAGAAAACATTCTACTCTGTCAGTGTTAGTATGCAAAGTGTATTTGCTTTGGAAGAATAAATTGCCTCTAATGCTGGATGGCCTACGTGTGTTGATGCTGTCGCATTATGTAAAACTATTAAAGTCATTTTAACATTTTAAAATTGTGTGCCTTGAGACTGCCCATAAGAGTGCCTTAAGAATGTCCATCATTTTAAAGGGTGCATTGGCTGAAAAAAAGGTTGAGAAATACTGCTCTACACCATGACCATCTCACAAATAGAGAACCAGATTTTTGTTGCTTTTTGGAAGCACAAGGATGTGCAGTCATTTAAAGTGCACCTACATGGAAGTGTGATGCTACAGAATTAAATTTTACATGCAAGCAACTGAAAAAAAGATAAAATGTAAAATAGTTCTGCATGTATTCTTTTTGGAAAATCATAATGAAAACTAAACAGTTTGAACCTTCTGGGCCACGTCTGCAGATATTCTTTTTTTTTTTTTTTTTTTTTTTTACCTAAAGTGAAGTGATGCATAAAATATTTTTACAATTCATTAACAGCAATGACATTCTGAGGTTTCATGAACTTTTCTGAACTGTTGCATGACAAGGTATTGCTCTTGGCTATTCTTCAGTTTCTCGCACTTCATAAATAACAAAAGCCACCTTCTCCCCCTCCTTGAAATACCCTCATCACCTGCCCATGCTGAGTTAACTGGAGCTTCTCATAATGAAGACTGAAATATGACCAACTTGTTATACAGCAATATTCATACAAACGTCTATAGGCAGGGAATTGATGGCAGCACAGATAGATATGCCTTGGCTAATTCTTCTTGTTTTTTTCTTGTTTCTACATGTGTTCTTGGACTGCATCATAAAACTTCACTGTAGAATGGAGGTAGGATACTTTTATTTGTACATATTTTAATCACTATAAGCACAAAAAAAGAGCCTAAGGCTTGAATAAAGCAATACACACAGATATTGACGTAATGTAATGTAGTTTATTGAAGTCTAGGACACAAGCTGTATTTTCTCAGTTATAAGCCAGCTGGTTCTATAATAGCCCTACTGAAAACTGCTTTCATTGGATCATCAATTACTAATACAAGGCTTTGTTTTTTTTCCTCTTAACCAGTAAATTTGAGCTATCCAATGTTTGGTACAAATGTTCTTGTTTGGAAATATAACAATAGCAGCCCTATCCATTTTCATATAAATATTTGCCCAGTGGGTGACAAACAGCAAAGATGCAAACATTAGGTTTTGCATACCAAAATTAAACTTTTGTGCAAAAGAAAAAAAAACAAAAAAAGTATGGCTATTTTTTTTACAGTTGTATCCATTTCTGTAGCCAAGAGCATCACATTTACAGTATCTCACACCCCTCACACTTTTGTAAATATTTTATTATATCTTTTCATGTGTAGTGAGTGTACAGCTTGTATAACAGTGTATATTTGCTGTCTCCTCAAAATAACAACACACAGCCATTAATGTTTAAACCGCTGGCAACAAAAGTGAGTACACCCCTACTTGAAAATGTCCAAAATGGGCCCAAAGTGCCAATATTTTGTGTGGCCACCTTTATTTTCCAGCACTGCCTTAACCCTCTTGGGCATGGAGTTCACCAGAGCTTCACAGTTTGCCACTCTCTTCCACTCTTCCATGACGACATCACAGAGCTGGTGGATGTTAGAGACCTTGTGCTCCTCCACCTTCCGTTTAAGGAAGCCCCACAGATGTTCAATAGGGTTTAGGTCTGGAGACATGCTTGGCCAGTCCATCACCTTCACCCTCAGCTTCTTTAGCAAGGCAGTGGTCGTCTTGGAGGTGTGTTTGGGGTTGTTATCATGTTGGAATACTGTCCTGCGGCCCAGTCTCCGAAGGGAGGGGATCGCGCTCTGCTTCAGTATGTCGCAGTACATGTTGGCATTCATGGTTCCCTCAATGAGCTGTAGTTTCCTAGTGCCGGCAGCACTCATGCAGCCCCAGACCATGACACTCCCACCACCATGCTTGACTGTAGGCAAGACACAGTTTCATTGTACTCCTCACCTGGTTGCCGCCACACACGTTTGACACCATCTGAACCAAATAACTTTATCTTGGTCTTATCAGACCCCAGGACATGGTTCCAGTAATCCATGTCCTTAGTCTGCTTGTCTTCAGCAAACTGTTTGTGGGCTTTCTTGTGCATCACCTTTAGAAGAAGCTTCCTTCTGGGATGACAGCAATGCAGACCAATTTTATGCAGTGTGTGGCGTATGGTCTGAGCACTGACAGGCTGACCTCCCACCCCATCAACCTCTGCAGCAATGCTGGCAGCACTCATACGTCTATTTGCCAAAGACAACCTCTGGATATGACGCTGAGCACGTGCACTCAACTTCTATGGTTGACCATGGCGAGTTCTGTTCTGAGTGGAACCTGTCCTGTTAAACTGCTGTATGGTCTTGGCCACTGTGCTGCAGCTCAGTTTCAGGGTCTTGGCAATCTTCTTATAGCATAGGCCATCTTTTTGTAGAGCAACAATTCTTTTTTTCAGATCCTCAGAGAGTTCTTTGTCATGAGGTGACATGTTGAACTTCCAGTGACCAGTATGAGAGCGATAACACCAAATTTAACACACCTGCTCCCCATTCACACCTGAGACCTTGTAACACTAATGAGTCACATGACACCAGGGAGGAAAAATGGCTAATTAGGCCCAATTTGGACATTTTCACTTAGGGATGTACTCACTTTTGTTGCCAGCGGTTTAGACATTAATGGCTGTGTGTTGAGTTATTTTGAGGGTACAGCAAATTTCCACTGTTATACAAGCTGTACACTCACTACTTTAAAATGTAGCAAAATGTCATTTCTTCAGTGTTGTCACATGAAAAGATATAATAAAATGTATACAAAAATGTGATGAGTGTACTCACTTTTGTGAGATACTGTATGTTACTACACATCATTAAATGATGAATCTTGCAATCATAATATTCAAAGTTAGAAGTACAGAATCTCACCTCAAATGATTACATTTAAGAAAACTGCTTAAAGCTCAACTCTGGGCACAATAATTTTACTGTATTACAATTTCTAAGTAGCTCTTTACTTTGACTTTGTAGTAAGGCCCCTTTCACATTGGGGCATCAGCGCTGCTATTTTTAGCGGCGCTTTACTGTTGTTTTTGCAGGGGTTTTCAGGCAGTAGCGGGGCACTTTTAACCCCCGTTAGTGGTCCAAAAAAGGGTTAAAACGACCCTGCAAAGCGCCGCTGCAGCTGGCGGTTCGGCAATGGTGCCCATTCATTTCAATAGGCAGGAGCGGTGAAGGAGCGGTGTATACACCGCTCCTTCACTGCTCCAAAGATGCTGCTTGCAGGAGTTTTTTTAATGTTCTTCCAGCGCATCGCCTCAGTGTGAAAGCCCTCCGGCTTTCACATTGACACTGCAGGGGAGCCGTTTTTCAGGCGCTTTACAGGCGCTATTTTTAGCCCAAAAGGTGTATAAGTGTAGCGCTAAAGTGTTTGGGTTGATTAACACAACCCAACCATTACCATTGAAAAGTGAATCACAAAATCTCAGTGAATCAAATTAAGTAAGTCTGCAAACCATAATAACTAATAGAATGTACAAAAAAATCACAAAATTACCATATGTGATATGTACCATGTAAGTGACTAAAAACTGAATACAAAAAAGTTTGTGCAAAAAAGTAAATAAATAAATAAATAAGTTCCTGAAATTCTTTGTAATCCACAGTGTATAGTGAGTAGATTGAAGATCCACAGTATATAGTGAGTAGATTGAAGGTCCTAATCACTGCATTGGCATCCAATATAGTGGATAAAAACTAAAGACACCGGTGCAGTAAAGCTACCACTAAGGTAGATGTAAGCTTACATACGTTCTGTGAGTCAAACAGGCTTATGTTGTCAGCCAACAACCAGGATGGAGTCTTAGGAATCATCTGTGGTTGAAACGCAGAACATCCCGGAACCTCATGAGAAATCGGTCTCCATACAAAGATGGTTGTATGTCAGAAGATGTGGATATTGGTCAATTGGATAAGGGAAATGGAAAGAGAGGGCCACATAGCATAATTCTGTATGAACCTAACAAGCCGAGCCCTTTTTACCAGGTCATTGAGCTTACGTAGGGCTGAATGCCGCTATTTTTAGCCCAAAAGCGCCTGAAAAATGCCTCAGTATGAAAGGGGTTTAATATACGTTTAAATGTTTGAAACATTTTTTTTTTTTTACAAATTAGTACGGTTAGACTAATTTGTATTAGTTTCTGGTGTAATCAGAAAGTACAGGGGGAGATGCATATAATAATGCAGTGAAATTATTGTGCCTGGTGTTGGAATTTAACTTCTCCTTTTGGGAAAAATACTTTACAATTATATGAATACATCACCAAATACACACACTTCACAAAGCTATTCTTTATAGCACCCACTTTCTGCCCTCAAAATATGAACAGTGTTCCTGACTCCCTTTCACCCCCAGTGGGGTACCTCCTTCTATTGCAACCCAGATATCTAGATAATGCCTACAGAGTGCATCGCTCCTAATTGTACTCATGCTCACAATATGTATATTGCAAATCTGTATACATTTATTTTTCAGTTTACTCCACCATTTGCTTGAGTAATGCAGATAATGCACTTTGCAAGAGTTATTAAAAAAAACACCACAATGTATGTGTCTTGGGATTAGATGGGATTTTTAAATATGATGATTTCAAAAGTAAAGAACTATGAAACCAAAAGTGATTTAATTTAGTTCTGTGCTTAAAAAAATCTTTTTATCCCCCCTTGTCAGACTGTACAAAGGAGATACTGGCTACTGCAGCACCTACAGAGGGGACATTTGTAATACAATGCTTGCAAAGGACTCTTTAGTTTTTTTCAATACATCTAACAGTGAACCAGAAGAGAGCCAGGAGATGCTTGCTCAAACTGCCTGGACAGAGCTGAAAACAGTCAGCCCTCTTTGTCGCCCAGCTGCAGAAGTTCTGTTGTGCAACTACTTCTTCCGAGAATGCAACCCAACAGGAGATGGTCCTGCACCAAGTCCAATATGCAGGTAAGATGCACTTGACTAAATGAAGTGAACCAATATTTTGTAGCTTATAAGTAAGTATGTGAGTCAGCCAATTACCAGTATGATCAGATGAAGCCACTGAAAAAAATCACTATAGTGTGGTCAATTGCAAATGGTATATTCATAAGAGTCAATGATTTGATTCTGGTTAAGGCCATTTATCATTTGGGTCTCCAGTCAATATTAAATGATTATTGAGCCTATAAAAACCCTATGTTGCTCTCTAAAGCATTTTTTCATCATCATTATCATCACCACTGCCATATTTATTATTGTATAACTCTTTCCTAATTTAAAAACATTTTGTAAGACATAGTATCTTTTGTTAAGCAAAAAAATAAACAAGAAAAATCTGAAAATATAATTTAGGAGATGACTTGTTTTACTACAGTGCTATGCTTGCTGTTTTCAAAGTCAGCAGATACTGTACATGTAGCTCTCATCAGGTAATACAGTAAATTTACAGTGAACTTATTTCTCAGTATCCCTCTGAGAAGCAACTCTTTTCATCAGTTCTGGAAGTCCTTCTTGTGGCATCAAAACAGCTATTTCAAAAATCACCAGTAGCTAAAACAAGAAGCCTTTAAGAAGAATAAGAATGAATGTAATGGTTAGGGCATTTATATTTTAATGTTGACAGCTGCTGTTTGACCTTCATGAAATGAGGTGTTGATGTCAGTCATCGGCACAGTGGGCTGATTTCCATAAGCTGTTTACCTAGCTGGCACACTGTAAAAAATATTGTGTTGGGTCTACTCAAAAAATTGAGGCAACTATTTGCATCAGCTTTTTTAGTACTGTCAACTAAACTTATTTTTGTCTGACTCATTAGACTTTTTATGTTTTTAACTTTGTTGTTTTAAGTAAAGCTAACTCAATTTTTTTCAGTTTCTAGAAAAGTTTAAGTTAGGGACACAACCTATTTATTTCAAGTACTTATAGAGCACTGTCAATTTACACAGCGCTTTACATATACATTGTACATTCACATCAGTCCCTTCCCTCAAGGAGCTTACAATCTAAGATCCCTAACTCACATTCATAGATACACATACTAGGGCAAATTTACACAGGAGCCAATTACTCTATTAACTTGTAACTTACTCAATTTTTTAAAGTTGGTAAAACTTATTTTCCATATGTATTTGATATATGTTTAAAGGTTTTTATATAAAAATAATACAATAATATGTTTTTTTTAAAAAAGGAATAGTATCATGAAACAGGCTTTCAAAACAAATGAACATTTATTATTTATAAAGTGTTACAAATGTAATATTATTAAAGCAGCATCAAATGTAAACATTAAAAAAAAAAGTAAAACATTTCTCTTTCTCAGCTAACAAATAAAACTGAAACACACACATGTAACATACAGTATATCTGTAAAGAATAAAGAACACAGAGGGGTTGATTTACTAAAGGGAAAAAGACTGTGCACTTTCCAAAATGTTCTCCAGAGCTTAGTAAATGAGTAGAAGCTCTGCTGACATCCACTATCCAATCATTTCAAGCATAAATTCAGTTTTTTTTTATTTTCCTTGCACGTGATTGGGTACTCTTTGCAAGGTGAAGCCTTACCTCATTTACTAAGCTTTAGAGCAACTGCACTTGCAGAGGGCAACTACACTTTGCAAAGTGAACAGTCTTTTTGCCTTTAGTAAATCAACCCCAGAATGTATTAACTTTTTTTAAAGCCTTTTAGGAAAGTAATTTGCACTTTAAAGTGTCCCATAATCATTCTTTCTGAAACAAAAAATACACTATACCAATATGCTTGTTTTTCCTGCCAATGCAGCATAAATATAGTATATTTGTTTTTGTAATGTAATAATGTGCAAAGTGGGCAGGGCTTTAGGTTACATAATCTATTGTTAAATGTCCAATATCTCAAAAACCGAACAAACAGAAAGGTTTTTTTTGGTACAAATCAGCACAAATGCAGCACAAACAAATTGTATTGAAAATGTAATAACATGCGGTTCAAAATGGGAAAGGTTTCAGCAACTATAATGCGCAATATTTCTGAAACCAAACTAGCACATGTGTTCATTTTTGCAGCACAAATCAGAACAGATGCAGTACAAACTAATGCTATATTTGTTTTTAAATTTTAATAACATTCGGTGCAAAGTGGGCAGGGCTCGATGTTACATAACCTGAATTGGAATTCCAATATCCCAAAAACCAAACCAGCTGAAACATTATTTTTTGTGGCACAAAATAGTTTCTTAACAGCTGGCGGTCCCTAACCCTGCATCTTGGTTGCATTCTGCCGCATGCAGTAAGCGCAAACTTTGTGTGCGCACAAGTGAGTTGTCTCAGTAACGTTTAAAGCATGTGAACGATAATTTGCTGTTCATTCTTACCTTTCAATGCCATTGCATGGCTTTGTAGTGACTTTCTAGTCACTGGTGGCGCCATTTTGTCCTGGTGGGCCTCAAACCTATGGGAACTGCTTTGTGCAGGCTTTCAAAGTTCCAAAAGATGTCAAGCTCTTTAAAATATACAGCATCAAAACTCGTGCACGTTTGGCAAACAAAAGAGTCCCACAATTTTAGTCAAATGAAAAGATAACTTTTTTAAGTAAATGTAACTCAATTAGAATATGGAAATGCACATACAGTGCCTTGCAAAAGTATTCAAGCCCCCCCCCCCCCCCCGGCATTTTTCGCGTTTTGTTGCCTCACAACCTGGAATTGACATGGATTGTTTGAGGATTTGCATCATTTAATTTACAGTACATGCCCACAACTTTGAAGATGTTTTTTTTTTTATTGTGAAGCAAACAACAAATAGGACAAAATAACAATACCACAATACAGTCAATACTTTGTAGAGCCACCTTTTGCGGCTATCACAGCTCCAATTCACTTTGGATAAGTCTCTATGAGCTTGCCACATCTTACTACTGGGATTTTTGTCTATTCCTCCTTGCAAAACTGCGCCAGCTCCTTCAGGTTGGATGGTTTGTGCTTGTGAACAGCAATCTTTAAGTGTGACCACAGATTTTCTATTGGATTGAGGTTTGGGCTTTGACTAGGCCATTCCAACACATTTACATGTTTCCCCTTAAACCACTCAAGTGTTGCTTTAGCAGTGTGTTTGGGGTCATTGTCCTGCTGGAAGGTGAACTTCTATCCTAGCCTCAAATCACACACAGAGTGGTAGAGGCTCAAGAATATCCCTGTATTTTGCACCATCCATTTTTCCCTCAACGCTGACCAGTTTCCTAGTCACGACTGTTGAAAAACATCCCCACAGCATGATGCTGCCACCACCATGTTTCACTGCGGGGATGGTGTTCTTTGGGTGATGTGATGTGTTGGGTTTGTGCCAGACATAGCGTTTTCTTTGACATCCAAAAAGTTCAATTTTAGTCTCATCAGACCAGAGCACCTTCCTCCATACATTTTGGGAATCTCCCACATGCCTTTTCGCAATCTCAAAACGTGCCATTTTGTTTTTTGCTGAAAGTAATGGCTTTCTTCTGGCCACTCTACCATAAAGCCCAACTCTATGGAGCGTACGGCTTATTGTCGTCCTATGTACAGATACTCCAGTCTCTGCTGTGGAACTCTGCAGCTCCTCCAGGGTTACCTTAGGTCTCTGATTAATGCCCTCCTTGCCCGGGCCGTGAGTTTTGGTGTGTGGCCGTCTCTTGGCAGGTTTGCTGTTGTGCCATGTTCTTTCCATTTGGTTATGAAAGATTTGATGGTGCTCCTAGGGATCATCAAAGATTTGGATATTTTTTTATAACCTAACCCTGACTTCTACTTCTCAATAACATTGTCCCTTACTTGTTTGAAGAGTTCCTTGGTCTTCATTGCAGTGTTTGGTTAGTGGTGCCTCTTGCTTAGGTGTTGCAGGCTCTGGGGCCTTTCAAAAAGGTGTGTATATGTAATGACAGATCATGTGACACTTAGATTGCACACAAGTGGGCATCATTTCACGAATGATGTGACTTCTGAAGGTAATTGGTTGCACAAGAGCTTTTTATGGGCTTCATAACAAAGGGGGTGAATACATACGCATACGCCAATTATTATTTTTTTATTTCTGAAAAATAGTTTTATGTATATATTTTTCTAATTTTACTTCACCAACTTAGACTATTGTGTTCTGACTCATCACATATAATTCAGATTAAAAAAACATTGAACTAAAGGCTGTAATGTAACAAAGTAGGTAAAAAGCCAAGGGGGTGAATACTTTTGCAAGGCACTGTACCTTAAAAGTTTTGTCTAGATTACTCAATATTATACATTATTTTTGTAAATGTAAAAGGTGTGTTTTAAGAACTGATGAAAATTAAGTAAGGTACTTAAAATATCAAAGTAAATTAATTAACTTTTATTTATATGTTGAAAATGATAACATTTTTATGTTAAAATTACAAGCCAACAGAATCATTTTTATCAGTGTAAATAAAGCACAAATGGTTTATATAGCAAATTAATTTCACTCTGGTATGTTGAAATGAATGGTTGTTGGGGAAAGTCACCAAAGAGGAACTTTGACTTGTTCTTTTTTTCAATCCCCCATACCTTTTTGTTAGGTTATACTCACTAAATACTTTGGCATGCCCAATGAACCCAGCATCGTTCTGTTGTGACACCAACAAGAACAATAGACCCAATAGTGACTGTTCCACCATAACAAATGTGGATAATTCCTTGGAAGCCTTGCTGCCCTCTTGGACTGGGGTTGTCCTTGAAGTACTGCAGAAATGAATAAAAGAAAGAGGGTGCACTGGCCTAGTCCATTATCCAACAAATATTTATTAAAAAGTTATAAACAAATAATATCTACTCACAAACAGAGGTGGTAAAAACGCTCATAAAACCACACCATGTGGCTGAACACTCCCAGACCTCATGGGTGGTTGGCTGGCTGAGGCATCTCAAAGGAAGGTCCTTCTTCTTCAGAGCCAAACTACAAATGGTTATTCAGCAGTACTTATACCTTCACTTACAATACAGACACACCCATAACGCGAGAGCCAAGGCCCCTCCCTGAGGGTGGGGAAAGGAAAAGTTAATAGAAAAGGGGCAGGGATAAGAAAGGGTCCCCTTGAAAAATGTGGTGTCCCCGGGCTGTGTTGCTGTATGGTTGCGACCTGTTGCTCTGTTGCTGCACACTAGGTCATGTGTCACCATCTTCCTTCCTGAGTTATCAGGTGTCAGCTGCCTTTTCCTGGTTCTTAAAGCTGGCTCGGATGACGCAGCCTTAGGTCCTTTTTCCAGCGCTGTGTGGAAGCTGGTGCCTCAGTTCATGTCTGCTGGGATATGTGACATGAAAACTCAAGGAGGCTGCAGAAGCAGGGTTCTTGTCATTCTTGCCTAGATGAAAAGAGAGGTAGGGAACGGGATGGACTGTGAATAAAAAAAAGAGAGAAAATAACACACAAAAAAAAACAACAAACTGTCTGCTTGTTTAGATTATGGAGGGAAGAGGATTTCAAAGATGTAAAGTGATATTTTTGTGTGAAGGTCCACTTTAAGTTCCATGAGGATGGATGCATCTTAGCATGGCTCATATTATTGCTGAACTATTGCTGAAATATTTCATAGCTTTGCTATGGTAGTTAAGGAGATGACAGTTATAAACCAGTGAACAGCTCAATCCCAGCTTTAAAAAAGTAGGTTCCAGAGTGCTCTAATTCCAAGTTAGGTAATCAAATTAGGTGACCATGAACATGACTTGTTAGATCACTTGACCCAAAGCAGTCCTACACATAACATGAAATTAGAAAGGGACCTGGTTTTTATAGCTGACAAGTACATTTATACATCATGGAGGGTACTGAGTCATATGAGCAGTAAATCTTGCATGCAGCATGGGTAAGATCCTGGATACAAATATGCTTGCTGTCAACTAAGATCACTAATGCATTAAAATGAGTGGTGCAGACCACTGAAATAAAATCAGACAAAGAATTATTCTCAGGACCTGCAAGTGGGTGAGCCACTAAGCCAGACAGATCTACATAATTCAAGTTCTTAAAGCGGAGGTCCGTCCACCGCTGCAAAAATTAAAAGCCAGCAGCTGCACATACTGCAGCTGTTGACTTATAATAATCGGATACTTACCTGTCCTGGAGTTCAGTGATGTCAGCACCGCAGCTGACGTTTCCATCAGCTGTCGGGTGCATGCCGCCTCCATTGCAAGTAAGGGAACCCGGCAGTAAAGCCTCACGGCTTCACGCCGGGAACCCTACTGCACATGCGTGAGGCTCCACTCCTCTCTGCTATCTGTCTATCCAATTTAATGGTTTCTGCTTTAGAGGTCCTTAGAGTGCTAGATGTTTTTGTTTCTATAGCATAGACCAGGGGTCTCCAAACTTTCTAAACCAAAGGGCCAGTTTACCGTTCATCATTACTCATCATTGGAGCCATTGGGAGTAATTGTACCCCTTCATTGATGTCAGTGAATAAATTAGTGCCCAGAGGGCCAAATAAAAGCAAGCAAAGGGGTGTGTCCGGACCCTGGGCTGCAGTTTGGAGACTACTGGCAAAGATGCTGAACTGGATGCTTACTGGGACAGGGAATATGGTAAACGGTGGTAGATACAATGTAAAGTGATCTGCAATTTGCTGTTGCAAATAGATACAGTTAATAACTAAAATGCAGTGCAGATTTGGAGCTCTGTATTTTACTGAGAGCAGGAGGGAAGCTTTTATGTCTTCTAAGGGTAAATAGCATGAGACCTTGATGTATTCGGTTTTTAAGCAAGTCAAACTTTTTTTGATGTATTGCCAGCTAATATAATAGCGTGGTTTTGCTGTGAAGTTGACATAACTTTAATAACTAAACCTTTGGAATTGTAATACTGACTGAAGAGCTTGCTCTGTGCTAGATAAATCTTGGCTTAAGAGCCTTCCTTGGCAGTAACAACAAATTTAGACAGAAGCCATCAAAGCGCTGGAGATAAAAATCCATCATGAAATCCATATTGCATGCTGTGAGAAGATCAATATTTTTTTCAGTGCATATTTTTAAGTAGAAGTGAGGAAGATTGATCCTGACCTCTGGGCCTTGTAATATACTTGGCATTGTGAACACTGGCTTTCCATAACCTTTACTAGGAATTCCATCAGTCACCTGCAGTTTTAGAATTACACTGCTTGCCACAGAAGCTGGCATATTACAGCGCGTGCATTATTAATATCAACACATCTTTATGTAACAGTTTATTCCTGTTGTCACTGTGATGAGCCTAGTTTGCTGCTGTCACTCTGTCTGGATTTTCCAGAGTGTGATAAATGTGGCTCTTGGGTGTGAATTATGTATGAGAGCAGTTTGTTCTGTACAAGATTAACAGGTTGAAGTTATTTCCTAGACTTTATCACACTGGAGAGAAATAAGGAAATGACCTGAGATATTATTTGGGGAATAAAGTCTGCACTGGCTTGTTTAATACCTAGGATCAGAAACTGATGTTTAAGTAAAATAAAAATGGAACACTGGTTAAACTATCTTTAATTAAGGTTGATGATTTCTGTGGTCCCCATTATTGTGCATTTCAGTGGGGATTGGGAGCCCAGCTCGATTTATTTATAACATAAAAGTAGGTAATCTGCAGAAAAACACTAAGACTTTTTTCATGGGGATTAGAAGATTTTTACAGCCAGGTGATTGGAGCATGTTACAGGAATGGGGTGATCTTGAAGAAAAAAGAGAAAACATGTCCAAGAGGGCCAGAATATGTTAAATGAGAAGTATGGCAAATTCTTTTTGGCCATACTTCTCTTGTGGGTCACATAAGTGCAATTACTTTCTTTTTGTCCACTAGGATAAAGTAGTGCTTTGTGGTTAAATATATAGCAAAGAGAGATAGGGGTGATGGGTACGGGAACATGGTAAATAGGGTAGAATTGGGGCAGCAGCTATATGCAGTTATCTCTGGACAAACCCCCTAATTAATAATAAATAAATATCTCACATTTTTTTAAAGTATTTATGGTTTTCTATGGTTATAAGGGGCAGAGTTTTCTTTGCAGTGAGTTTTGGGGGGTGGGGGGGAATGGGTATTGATATGTAGAATCAGAGAGGTTTCCATTTAGTGGGGCCCCCTGACTTTCCCTTCCTACAGTAGTGATATTATTTGTATCTTCCTTTTCTTTTTTTTGAGGAAGATCGGGAGAACTCAGGAACTATATGTACATTAGGGGGTATTTAGAATGTTTTGTAGTATGCATATTCTAGGAATGCTATATATATATATATATATATATATATATATATATATATATATATATATGTATATATATATATATATATATATATAATTTTGAATGTTATGTTTTGTTTATGTCTTTTTTAAAGAAAAAAAAAGAGAGAACATCCAACCATGCCACATGAAATTGCCAACATCCCTTGTATAATCAGTCTATAAAGTCCCAGCTCTTTTGGGGGGTACTTCATTTTCTACACTTTTTAAAGAAAAAAAATAAGTTTAAGAAGAATCAGTTCATGTCACAAAGTCTCTCCAAAGTATCAGGATCCACCCAGCTGTCTTATTGACAGCTGGCTCTGATTCTCAGCAGGCAGCTAAGAGCTGAAGTATAGGTTTGAACAGAAAAGATATTCTTCTGTGCTGGTGTGCAGGGCCTTAGTGAAAAGTGGTAGTATTTCCTGATGATGTAAATATAAGGTGATCAAGCATGCCCCGCTGCCTATGTTGACTAGGGTATGTCAAAGAGGCTATGTATGAAAAAGGAAGGAGGAAGGCTTGTGGCCTGATGCATTAATCAAGATAAAAAAAAGTTTATTCCAAACAAATTGGTATATACAAGGAAAATACTACGTGTTCATGAATAAATAAATGACAGTATCACACTTTTGTAAATATTTTATTATATCTTTTCATGTGACAATGTGACAACACTGAAGAAATGACACTTTGCTACAATGTAGTGAGTGTACAGCTTGTATAACAGTGTAAATTTGCTGTCTCCTCAAAATAACTCAACACACAGCCATTAATGTCTAAACCGCTGGCAACAAAAGTGAGTACACCCCTAAGTGAAAATGTCCAAATTGGGCCCAAAGTGCCAATATTTTGTGTGGCCACCATTATTTTCCAGCAATGCCTTAACCCTCTTGGGCATGGAGTTCACCAGAGCTTCACAGGTTGCCACTCTCTTCCACTCCTCCATGACGACATCACGGAGCTGGTGGATGTTAGAGACCTTGCGCTCCTCCACCTTCCGTTTAAGGATGCCCCACAGATGCTCAATAGGGTTTAGGTCTGGAGACATGCTTGGCCAGTCCATCACCTTCACCCTTAACTTCTTTAGCAAGGCAGAGGTCATCTTGGGGGTGTGTTTGGGGTTGTTATCATGTTGGAATACTGTCCTGCGGCCCAGTCTCCGAAGGGAGGGGATCATGCTCTGCTTCAGTATGTCACAGTACATGTTGACATTCACGGTTTCCTCAATGAGATGTAGTTCCCCAGTGCCAGCAGCACTCATGCAGCCCCAGACCATAACACTCCCACCACCATGCTTGACTGTAGGCAAGGCACGCTTGTCCTTGTACTCCTCACCTGGTTGCCGCCACACACGCTTGACACCATCTGAACCAAATAAGTTTATCTTGGTCTTATTAGACCACAGGACATGGTTCCAGTAATACATGCCCTTAGTTTGCTTGTCTTCAGCAAACTGTTTGTGGGCTTTCTTGTGCATCATCTTTAGAAGAGGCTTTCTTCTGGGACGACAGCCATGCAGACCAATTTTATGCAGTGTGTGGCGTATGGTCTGAGCACTGACAGGCTGACCACCCCATCAACCTCTGCAGCAATGCTGGCAGCACTCATAAGTCTATTTCCCAAAGACAATCTCTGGATATGACGTTGACCATGTGCACTCAACCTCTATGGTCGACCATGGCGAGTTCTGTTCTAAATGGAACCTGTCCTGTTAAACCGCTGTATGGTCTTGGCCACCATGCTGCAGCTCAGTTTCAGGGTCTTGGCAATCTTCTTATAGCCTAGGCCATCTTTTTTTAGAGCAACAATTCTTTTTTTCAGATCCTCAGAGAGTTCTTTGCCATGAGGTGCCATGTTGAACTTCCAGTGACCAGTATGAGAGAGTAAGAGCGATAACACCAAATTTAACATACCTGCTCCCCATTCACTTCTGAGACCTTGTAACACTAACAAGTCACATGACACTGGGGAGGGAAAATGGCTAATTGGGCCCAATTTGGATATTTCACTTAGGGGTGTACTCACTTTTGTTGCCAGCGGTTTAGACATTAATGGCTGTGTGTTGAGTTATTTTGAGGGGACAGCAAATTTCCACTGTTATACAAGCTGTAAACTCACTACTTTAAATTGTAGCAAAGTGTCATTTCTTTAGTGTTGTCACATGGAAAGATATAATAAAATATATACAAAAATGTGAGGGGTGTACTCACTTTTGTGAGATACTGTATGTCCATGCACAGTGCATGTGCCCATGACACACATGTGTATATATAAAAAGAGTTCACCCGGACATACACACACATATACGCTCCCTCAGATGTATGTGTGAATACACGTAGGAAATGGACGATGGCTCAACTAAATATATGTATAAAAATATTAATATTGATAGGTCTCATACATTATTGTGAACATGAATCAAAACAGCGGCAGAGGCCCTCCTCAATGGAGTAAGTTGACACAAGTATATTGAAATAAAATTGAATTAAAATTGAATTAGACCAACGCACATGTATACCCTAACATGTATATACATATGCAAAGCCAACCAGAGTTAATAAATATGCACATAAGCCCACGTGGGAGGATGTGTGCATGAATTCTACAAGAATTTAGATGAGCGAATGTGTCATAGATGGGATGAGAGTATAGTGGCAATAGAAGTAATAATAATACTAGTGGTCAAAATACAAAAATACATATATTGACGCAAATATTATATATATATATATATATATATATATATATATATATATATATATATATATATATATATATATATATATATATTATATATAATTATATATATATATAATTACAATTACCTTGTTTAAAATCAGTGGTGTAGTGGGTAGCACTCTCCCCTAGCAGTAAAAAGGGTCACTGATTTGAATCCCAACCACGACACTACCTGCCTGGAGTTTGCATGTTCTCCCGCCTGTGTGGGTTTCCTCTGGGTACTCTGGTTTCCTCCCACACTCCAAAGACATGCTGGTAGGTTAATTGGCTTCTGTCTAAATTGGCCCTAGTATATGAATGTGAGTTAGGGACCTTAGATTGTAAGCTCCTTGAGGGTAGGGACTGATGTAAATGTACAATGTATATGTAAATTGACAGCTTCAGTTTTCTAAGCCCCTATCATACAAATTTTATGACAGCGTACCATAAATAAAAGATAAAGAAAAGAGTGGGCTAAGGAAATGGAGAAGGGAGTCAGAGAGGTGAGAATGGTCATAAAATTTGTATGATAGGGGCTTAGAAAACTGAAGCTGGCCATAGATGATTCTTTTTTTTTTTTTTTTCATTCAGCTTGTGGGTTGAATGACGTAAATTAACAGATTCCTCTAGCAACTCAAATGAGGTGGATTGAGGAATCCCCACTGCTGGGGCATTGTATTCAGAAAGTGTGACTCTGCTGTCAGAATGTAATGATCAGTGACTGCAGCCAATTGGCTGTGGCCATTGATTGACAAAAGTTTTCCAGCTTGTCCATTTAACAGAAGTCGATAATTAGACTTCACTAGAACAGGGACAGTCACACAGAGATGGAACCCGCCAAATTTCAATCTGTCTTTGGCCAGTTTTAGGTTCATATTCAGTCCATTATTTTTCCGTGCTTTATTGCCTGGACTCATTTGTAAATAGTTTGCTAATATGTATCTATGTCCCCTTGTCTAGACCTCTTAGCTTTAGCCTATGCTTTATGCCTACCCCCAGAAGAACACCCTTAGAGTGGGCTTTAGACTAGGGAGGTGCTACAGCCAGCATTAACACAAATAAAGAGGTGCTTTAAACCTACAATAGGGTCACATATGAGATGGGAGAATAAGTAAAAGTTTGCAAATTTTCCTAACAGTTCTTCTTTAAAAATTAGTCTTCTCTGACATCAGCTCCACCCTTTTTTATTAAAAACAATCCCTTCATATTAGATAATAAACTATTCGTTCTTTTATACATTCAGGTAACAGGAACTACATGAACACATTTGAAAATGTTACAACTGTAGTATAAATACAATTTTGCTGTGCTCTTTCTGCTGAAGCAATCTCTAAAGTGCTGTTTTGTTTAAGTAAAAGGTTAACTTTGTTCCTAATCAGTGATACTATGCATTTACTTGTTTCCTGTGAGAACTGCAACTGTGCAATGATTGATTAAGCAATGATAAGTTCTGGCAAGATTGACCCTGAACATCATACCAGCCCTTCAGACCTGTGAGGATAGATACAAGTGTCTCATGTCATTGACGTCATATGACATTTTCACAGCACACTCAAGGACTTTGCATATCTTATGGGTATTTAATGAAAAAGGGCATTGCATACAAAATAGTTGTATAAATAGTTATGTAAATACCATGCCATGCTATGGAGAAGTTACTTAATACGCAGTTAACGATCCCTAGCATACCTAAAGTAATTCTATTTATCTACTTATCCATCTGTTACCTTTTACCCTTGAAACCTCTTCTCCCCGTAATCAATGCCAAATGACTATATTCCTGTGACACTTTAGTTTCAATATTTTCAATAGCCAGTTGGCCATAGAAAGTATTTTTTTTACATTGTATGAATCAGTAGCCGTATTGAGATCTTGTAGAACACATTATTTTGAGACCCAAATAAAAGAAGTACAGTAAGCAGAATATATTGTTACGAGGAAAAACAATTGTACATAAAACCTCAGCTTAAGAACCCGAGCAGGTTAAATTTAAAGGCATTCATCTAGGAAATTTCCAGAAAACAATTTTATTTGAAAGGAAGAAAGTTCAAGGGCTTAGAAATTGATGATTACACAAACCAAACTATAACTGGCATTGAAGTAGGAGGTATTACACACAAATTATGTATATTTGCAGACGATATATTACTTTTTCTATCATCACCACAGGTCTCTGGTCCTAACTTAATACCAGCTCTTGATGGATTTGCAGCCCTATCCGGCCTTATGATTAATCCTAAGAAATGCCTAGTGCTTAATATTTCACTCACAAACATGGAATTGATCCCGGCTAGGGCTGCACTCCCATTCACATGGGCAGAAAAATCAATCCCATATCTTGGAATTAATTTAACAGCATCTCATTCTGACTTATTCTCAACCAATTATCCTCCTGTATTAAGACAGATCACAAATCTAATAAAACAATGGTCGCAACTTCCTTTATCCTGGATAGGGAAGATTAATGCAATCAAAATGACTATTCTACCCAAATTGCTTTATCTATTCAGAGTCCTCCCTATTCCAATTCCTTCCTATTTTTTGAGAATAGCACAAAAAAGAGCAACTTCGTTTATATGGGGCTCTTCTAAACCACGTATACCTATACACACACTACATCTTCCCAAAAATAAAGGAGGCCTGGGATACCCTAATTTTACTAACTACTACAGAGCAGCACATTTGGCCAGTCTGTCCAAATACCATGCAAAACAGGAAATCCCATTATGGGTATTTATAGAGGCTTCAGAAAATGACCCTCTATTAATATCAAATTTATTATGGCTTGATCCTAAAGACCGCTTTAAAATTCATAATCCCATAACTAAACACTTCTTATCTCTCTGGGATAAACTAAAAACCAAATATCAGTTACAATCTCCACACAATCCTCTCCTTTCTTTTATCAGAAATCCGGCCTTTTATCCGGCATGGATCTACCCAAATTCTTTTAAAGCTTGGACAACATCAGGCATTCAGACACTAAATGACTTCATAGCATCTAAATCATTCCTTTCATTCCCATCGCTTAGAGAAAAATATGATCTACCAAACTCCGAGATATTTAGATATCTCCAAATCAAAAATTTCTATACACCATTCCTAAAGGGGGATACACCATTATCCCAATTATCCATTTTTGAATCAATCTGTACAAAAGATCCATTTGCTAAAGGTACAATTTCATCACTTTATAATCAATTATATGGAGTAGCAAATCTTAATAGACCCTCTTACGTTCAGAGGTGGGAGGAGGACCTGGGACGAACTTTAGAAGACACGGACTGGTCTAACATATGGCTCACATCTAAGTCATCTTCACCCAACATCTTAGCACTGGAGACAAATTATAAAGTCCTAACTCGCTGGTACCTTGTACCCGCTAGAGTGGCAAAATATTCACCTAATACCTCAGCTCTTTGTTTTCGAGGATGCCCAGAAATAGGCACATATTTACACATATGGTGGACGTGCCCAGTAATCCAAACCTTCTGGAAGGAAGTCTTCGTGATTGCATCTAAAATATTTAAAAAAATAATACAACCAGATCCATATTTAACTTTACTTAATCTAAAACCGGAATGGTTAACACTCTCTCAATTCAAACTTATGATCCAACTAATAACGGCTGCAAAACAAACAGTGGCCAAGGCATGGAAATCTCCTACATTGGTACTAGCAGAAACAATTCACAGAATGAATAATACAATGTCCCATGCTAAGATGGTAGCCATCGATCAAAATCAAATTCCAAAATTTGAAAAACTTTGGCATCCTTGGATAAAACAACAGTTCCTGTCAAACTTCAATGACTCTGTCCTGTTGCCATGGTAACAGATTAAATGACTTACAGAGACACCCATTCTAAGGCTTCAAAGAGAACTAAAAAGAATAATAAACTGACGAGCGGGACAACCTTGTGGACCATACCTCTACCTTTCAACCTTTTTTCTTCTTTCTCTTTCCTTTTTTCCACCTTACGATTAAAGCTCATTATCAGAATTTATTTGACCTATATACACTCTACTTGTAAACAATATGTATAGTAGGTATAAATCATTTAAATACCTACAAAAGTAACTAAGGAAATGATATATATCTTTAATTTAGGTTTACGTGAACCCAATGTTTAATATTTGAAATTTCATGATATTTACCTATATAAACCCTACTGTAAAACAATGAGCTTACTTTATAGATCCTTGTAAACTTACTTTATGTATCTTTATAACATTGTATACTCAATAAACTTCTTTTGACAAGAAATTGATGATTACAGAAATAGAGCTCTTTATAATGCACATGTTCTTTTGTATTTGCCATAAAATTTCACATGCAAACCTGAACCACCAGTTCTGTGCTGATAACCACAGGCTTACCCTGGGGCTCATTTTTGCATTTACCCAGGAGTCCTCTCTACTTTTGTAAGGGTTCATTTGCACTGCATGGTTTTAAAGGAAAACTACAATGGCTTTTGTGTCAATATTATTTTACATTTTGTATAGTTTATAGGCATTTTGAGATATATGCATTTGCATTTAAACTGATATCTTAGATCTTTTATTTCATAATTATATGAAATATTAAACAAAAAAAATAAAACTGTGCTTTTGGTCTAAACACCTTGAGAAAACATATAAGAAAAGCATCTACAGGATATACTGTGTCTGTGGTACCAGAATGTAAAAAACAGTGCAGTGCTAATTTTAAAAGTCACATCACCATATACAGCAGGGATATGCAATTAGCGGACCTCCAGCTGTTGCAGAACTACAAGTCCCATGAGGTATAGCAAGACTCTGACAGCCACAAGCATGAAACCCAGAGGCATGATAGGACTTGTAGTTTTGCAACAGTTGGAGGTCCGCTAATTGCATGTCCCTGATATACAGTATCTCACAAAAGTGAGTACACCCCTCACATTTTTGTAAATATTTTATTATATCTTTTCATGTGACAACACTGAAGAAATAACACTTTGGTACATTGTAAAGTAGTGAGTGTACAGTGTTGTATAACAGTGTAAATTTGCTGTCCCCCCAAAATAACTCAACACACAGCCATTAATGTCTAAACTGCTGGCAACAAAAGTGAGTACACCCCTAAGTGAAAATGTCCAAATTGGGCCCAATTAGCCATATCTCCCTCCCCAGGTGTCATGTGAGTCATCTCAGGTGTGAATCGGGAGCAGGTTTGTTAAATTTGGTGTTATCGCTCTCACTATCTCATACTGGTAATTTTAAGTTGAACATGGCACCTCATGGCAAAGAACTCTCTGAGGATCTGAAAAAAATTATTGTTGCTCTACATAAAGATGGCCTAGGCTATAAGAAGATTGCCAAGACCCTGAAACTGAGCTGCAGCACGGTGGTCAAGACCATATAGCTGTTTAACATTACAGGTTCCACTCAGAACAGGCCTTGCCATGGTCAAACAAAGAAGTTGAGTGCACGTGCTCAGCATCATATCCAGAGGTTGTCTTTGGGAAATAGACATATGAGTGCTGCCAGCATTGCTGCAGAGGTTGAAAGGGTTGGGGGGGGTCAGCCTGTCAGTGCTCAGACCATATGCCGCACACTGCATCATATTGGTCTGCATGAGACCAGAAGGAAGCCTCTTCTAAAGATGATGCACAAGAAAGCCCGCAAACAGTTTGCTGAAGACAAGCAGACTAAGGACATGGATTACTGGAACCATGCCCCGTGGTCTGATGAGACTAAGATAAACTTATTTATAAGGATATCGGACTACCAAATCAAGGTGGAAATAGATATATCTGTGTATAGAACCCCGCACCTCATCCCAAAATTATAATAGAAAAAATGGAAAAAGATTGCCCCAGGGATTGTATGGGTGGGGTTTTTTTTTTAGAAAGGAATAGTAGGTATATGATTGGTATAACATGGGTAAAAAAAAATAGTAAAAATATTTTTTATTCAAAAAGTTACATGAAATATAGTTAAAAAACAATAATGAACAGCTCATACAATTAATTTCCTATATCATGTTGTCAAGGGCTCCAGGATAAAGAAACACATACAAACATGATATAATAGAAACCCAACATGTTTCGGATTATTATGGGTACAATTCCTTCTTCAGGGGTTTCCTGTGAGGATATATTGTATGATTAGTTCATAAAACAGTACCCGTATCCTAGGAGTATGGAGTTAGTGAAGAGGATTGGATGCCTCTTTTACCCGCTGTGACTATGTTGTCGTTCATCCATTAGGCTCTTTTTGACTTGGGGGTCAAACTTTTCTTGTAAGTCTTCTGCTGTGTCAGGGTGGTGTGGACTGTACGATGGAGCACATATGAAGATTCACTTTCGTTGCACTTTGATTGCACAGGCCATCATACATATGGATTGCTTTCATCATTAATACACAGACTTGTTTTATATTCACATTTGTTTATATAAAATATTGCAAAAAACAATCTTTTTAGAATGCATTGAAAACATGATGCACCTATCTTCCATTTTTTATTTGGTAGGAACCTTGCTTCAATTCAGGGAGGAATTGATTAAACCTGGAGCATGCAAAATCTTGTGCAGCTCTGCATAGAAACCAAACAGCTTCCAGGTTTTATTTTCAAAGCTTAATTGAACAAGCTGAAGTTAGAAACAAATTGGCTATCATGCACAGCTGCACCAAATCTGCTCCAGTTTTTGCTAAAAAGACACAAATCAGGAAAAACTGCAAAAATGGTAGCAAAGGACTTGGTCATGGAGTGGAAAGATTACTAAATTCCTCTATTTTCTGGTGTCATGGATAAACAGAAAATGTATAAGCCATGTGCAATGTGCAGTCTTTGGGAATTAATTTGCTGCAAAATCTTTTTATTTTTAAAATTTAGTTATTATGTAACCTTTATACATTTGTAAGAGGGAGCCTTGAAGCCTTGAAACTTTGCCAAGTATGGAAAGTGTTTTCTCTATCTGGATTTTGAAATAAATTAAAACAGCACCTTTGAAGCATGTAATATCCTGTTGTCTGCACTATAGCAGCAGTACCTAATTTATTCAGCCATACTGTCTTTAGAGAACTCAAACCATAATTTTTTTTTGGCTTACATGAAGACTTTGACCCAGGGCTTTTTTCTCAAACAATAGGTGCTGGAACTTAACCACAGCCCCACAAAACCCCTCCCCCTACACACACCCTCCAAATCACATCAAATAGTGGGTGTGTTCAGTCAAATTTCACGAAAACAGTAGGAGGGTATTAAAGGGGCATTAAATACCAGAAACCAGACTTCTGTATTTACAAGTGATCGTGGTGAGCAGGCACCAAAGGGTCTGAGCCAGAGGTGGTGGAACTGAGTTCCACCAAGTTCCCCCTGAAAAAGCTCTGACCTATTCGTCCCAAAATGTAATTCATTCTTCAGCCAGTCTATTGTAAATGTATTGGTGTTTGTAAGATACCTGTAACATTATATGGCATTCACTCACTTCTAGGAAAAAAATTATAATGTAAGTTTTCAGAAAATATTAACTATGTATTTATTTTACTCCTTTGTGCTAACAAAGCCTGATCAGACTTGATCACTTTTTTTGCTAAAGTAATGTGAATTTGAAATGTTATGTGAAAACCCCTAAATTGGGGATGCCTTGATAGGCTAGTCTTCTCCTTCCCATCTTTTTCGACTCTCATCTGGACATTTAGGCCCATCAACTGAACAAAAAATAGATAGTTACAGAGGTGAGGGATTCTAGTGCCCATAAAAGTGGAGAATACTCAGTATGCTGGATAAAGGTACGTGCAGACTCCTGAATAATAATAAGCCTGAATAACATTCTAGCTACTACTTTACCTTTCTAAAAGAAAGGGTTGCTATAAATACATGTGCACATTTTAATATGCGTATTAAAGACTTTTGATAAACACTGCCATCCACTGTACTGTGCTATAACATTTTAACATGCATCTTATTTTTGCATTTTGCAGAGGAGAATTTACTTTCTGCTCTATGTGTGAGACTGTGTGCACCATAATACATATAATGGCATTTTTAAACATGCTACATGAAAACCTATTGGTAAGAGCTATATGGAAACAGACCTGTAGAAATATCCATGCAGCTTAAAATACAGGAAAGAGTACCCAAAGAGAAGAAGTATAAATTGGTTCATAGGGAGAACAACCAACAATATTTGTAAGTTACTTTATAAAACATAGCAGTGATGAATTTTTTAAATGGCTCCAAGCTACCCTTTAATGTTGATATTGAAACTTAGTGGAGTGGAGAAAACACTATTTTGTATATACTTTGTGGGTTTAGTATCATGAACCTTTGTTGCTAGCTGCTTATTTGTAATATTAACCTGAGCGCAGAGATTTTTTTAGTTTAACACTACAGTACTAGCCTATGTGGCTGGTAAGGCATACTTCCTTTTTTTTTTATTTTCTTGTTTCTTTTTTTCTGGTTTGCCTTTGTACATAATATCTCCTGTTTTTCAGGGAACACTGCCTTGCTGTTAAAGATCTATATTGCTTCAAAGAATGGCTCTCCATGGAGGAGAATTCACGCAAGGGGATTTATAAGCCTGGCCTAATGTTGCTGACACTTCCAGACTGTGAGAAACTTCCCAGCATGCAGAAGAATCCCAGGTCTTGTATTAGGATTTCTTTTTTTGGTAAGGTTTTCTTGTAGACATCTTTCTTCCAACAGCTTTTAAATTTATTTTAGCTCTTGCCATCTTACCAAATGAAGATGCTAGAGAGCTACATTTAATAATTTTGCTGTCTGTAGATTTTGTGTACTTATGTTGGCTATGCAGAGCCATATTTGTTCAATCGGTAACATTTATCAACAGCTGTGTAGTGCAGGTGCCTAGGTGACTAGTCCTCATTGGCGAGAATTCTCTTTACTCCCCTCCAGGTGAAGGCTGTCAGACAATTTCAGAAGTTAGGGGAAATCTCCTCCCACTCCACGGGGAACAAACACACCATTTAACCACTTCAGCCCCGGAAGGATTTACCCCCTTCCTGACCAGAGCACTTTTTGCGATTCGGCACTGCGTCGCTTTACCTGACAATTGCGCGGTCGTGCAACGTTGTATCCAAACAATATTGACGTCCTTTTTTCCCCACAAATAAAGCTTTCTTTTGGTGGTATTTGATCACCTCTGTGGTTTTTCATTTTTTGCGCTATAAACAAAAAAAAGAACGACAATTTTGAAAAAAAGCATTATTTTTTACTTTTTGCTATAATAAATATCCCCCAAAAATATTCAAAAAAACATTTTTTTCCTCAGTTTAGGCCGATATGTATTCTTCTACATATTTTTGGTAAAAAATCGCAATAAGCGTGTATTGATTGGTTTGCGAAAAAGTTATAGCCTCTACAAAATAGGGGATAGTTTTATGGCATTTTTATTATTATTATTTTTTTATTAGTAATGGTGGCGATCTGCGATTTTTATCAGGATTGCGACATTATGGCTGACAAATTGGACATTTTTTACACTATTTTTGGACCATTGTCATTCATACAGTGATCAGTGCTATAAAAATGCATTGATCACTGTGTAAATGACACTGGCAGTGAAGGGGTTAACCACTAGGGGGCGATGAAGGGGTTAATTGTGTCCTAGGGATTGATTCTAACTGTGGGGGGGAGGGGCTACAACACACATGACAGCGATCACTGCTCTCGATGACAGAGAGCAGTGATCTCTGTCCTGTCACTAGACAGAACGGGGAAATGCTTTGTTTACAAAAGCATCTTCCCGTTCTACCTCTCTGTGACACGATTGCGAGCACCCGGCGGACATCGAGTCCACGGGACCCGCGGTCACGGAGAACGCAGCGCCACTTCTTAAAGGGGACGTACCTGTATGCCCTTTTGCCCACCAGTGGCATTCTGCTGACATATATCGGCGTGTGCTGGTCGGGAAGCAGTTAAAGGCTGGTAGAGGATCTGTGCTTTCTCACTCAATCTAAACAAAATTTGTGCCTAGGGTGGGGCTTTAATACAGTATATTAAATGATCAGATTGTAAAGTGTGTCCAGCTTTAGAGACAAAATGGAAATGTGCTATGCTTGGCAGAAACCTAATAATACATGTTTTTTGGGGTATTAAAATGATTGTCGGCGCATGAGCGGCTCTTGGTGGATGGTGGACGCACTGTGGAAGAGCTCCGGTCCCGCTCCGCTCTCTGTGGCCCCTGTTTAGCAACACAAGCCTTGTACAGATTCAGGGGTGAGTGACTTCAGACCCTACTCCTTCTGGGCATCCCTTGGTGAAAATTGGTGTCCAAAAGCCATACCCCCAGTCCCAAACTGAGCTGTGGCCTGCTACCACCATGGAGTGGTTCCTGACTAGGCCTGCATCCCCTGTCTCAATTTTCCAGGAAGACCCGGTTGAGCATATCCATGTCCTTATGGCTGAGACCTCCTCTCAAACACCACCCCCCCCCGTACAGTGGCCCCCATCCTCCCAGTCGCTGTTAACCCCTGAGATGCTGGATCAAAATCTCCAGGCAGTACTTCTCCAGCTAACCCGCACTATATCTCTGGAGGTTGGGAAGCTATCTCAGGAAGAACTACGGGAAAGATAGACCAGATTGGGGAACGCACAAACATGTTGATGATATGATTCAATATGTGCATGCTCTAGAAGAGGAGAATTCCTCCTTTAAACATTCAGTGTCGCAATTGCAATTACACCAGGAAGACCTGGAAAATAAAGAAAGACGCCAAAACCTACACATTCGAGGGGTATCAGAAAATGTGCATGACAACAAGATACATTCCTATCTCCTGAGTCTATTTAACCATCTGGCTCATGATGTCGCTGATATAGACTGGCGTTTGGACCTTGGCAACTAAACCCCCTGCTGGAGCCAGGCTAAGAGACATAGTGGTATGTTTCCATTACTACGACAGCAAAGAGGCCCTCACCCTAGCAACTCGAAATCATACTCACACTGAATACAAGGGAGATAAAATTCAGATCTTCAGCGATCTTTCTCCTATCACCTTGGCAAAAAGGCACAACCTGCGACCCATCACCGCACATCTACAGTCTCACAAAATTCCTTATTATTGGGATTTCCCATTCCATCTGAGTGTCATGAATGATGGAATACAGCATATCCTGCATGCTCTACATGAAGGAGAAGCCTTTCTCAAAGGCCTGGGTCTTCCACCACTTCCAGCAGAGGATCTACTTCCACCACCCTCTACTCCACGGGCCCCATATGCTCCCTCTAGGTTCTGGACCCCTGCCAAGGGAACGGAAAGGAAGACCTCCTCTACTCCTCAACGCTCTACTACTCAACTCTACCCATCTGGACAGATACCCAACCTGATCTCCCTCTGGTCATCCTCCAGGCTCTAAATATGGCTCGGCATCGCATTGATCTCTACATGAAACCGTTTCATCATTTCATCATTCCATCATTCCATCACTTCATCATTTCTGTTCTCTTTTATTTTTTTACATATAAGATACAACATTCTGCTTTTTTGTTTTAGCCTAGAATTCGAAGTGACATTTTTTCTCATCTATTCTGGTCGGAGAGTGAGACGATAGCCTGTCACATCATCTTGTGGCATCTCCATGTCTCTCCACGACAGCACTGGCTGGGCTCCTGAGACACCATTGTCTCTCAGGTCTACAATTGTTGTTCCTGAATTATTTTTCTTTTTTCTAGGCCAGTTTGACCTCTTGGTTGTTACGCTACTGACTATTCCATGAGGCTATTTTTCGGGGGGTTTTTTCTTCTCTTCTCTTTTTTTAATTATATTTTTTCTATTTGTGCTCTACCTGTTAACTTTGATTTTACCATCACCTCCCACGCCATTGGGTTTTTTTTCCACTATACATTGCTTACCTGTGCACTATGCTTATGCCAGGTTATGACTTTAAAAATCTTATCTTACAATGTTAAGGGAGTTTAAAGCTTCTGGGGCAGATGTGATTCTGATCCACACTTCCGCCCATGAGGTTCCTTTAAATTCGCCTCTAGGTACTTCCCCCACTCCTACATGGCATCTGACTCATCCGGCAAGGCCGGGGTATAGATATTTATTAAACGTGCCTGTCCTCTCCTGGTCGAGTCCACTCGTTTAGACCCTCATGGTCGCTATGTGATTTTGGAATGTGAATTTATGTCCACTACTCTCACGCTAATGAATGTCTACGCCCCTAACTCTGTTCAGATAAAATTTCTCACTGAGGTATTTCAGGTATTACAACAATACTCCCATCCTTTTACAATTGTTGGTGGTGATTTTAATGTTGCTTTCTCCCCCTCATTAGATAGAAGATCCTTGTTCAACACCAATATCCCTCCTCCAATGCAGGCTTTAGCCACTTCTTTTCGGAAATTGATCCGCTCTCATCATGTGTTTGATTCTTGGAGAATCAAACACCCTACCAGTAAACAGTTCTCATTCTATTCCCCACCACATAAGATGTTTTCCAGATTAGATTACTTTTTTGTCTCAGCCCTAATTTTGAATAATGTGGTGTCATCTGAACTGGGCTCAATAACCTGGTCTAATCATGCCCCATTATGCCTAGATCTCCCCCTCTCAAAGGCCTTCCCTAAAACCTGCAATTAGCGACTGAATGAATCCCTTCTAAATCAACTGGACACTAAGGAAAAACCTTCTCAGGCCCTGACTGAATTCTTTCAGCTTAATACCGGCTCAGTGGAGGGGGCGTCCATCCTATGGGAGGCTCACAGGATCTTTTTTTGAGGGCAGTGTATATCAGAGGGATCTCACTTAAAAAGAAATGCAGCAGCCCAAAAAACATCCCTCTTAACTAAATTATGCTCTGCTGAACATCACCTTGTGTCCTCCCCTATGGTGGCTTGTCTCCTTGCAGTGACATTCCTATGTCAGCAACTCAAAACCATCTGTGGTGTTTTCTATGTATGATTTATTTTTGTAATTTTGTAAAACCTTAATAAAAATACAATTAAAAAAAAAAAAATATTGTCTAGACATTTTAGCTTAACCACTTGCCGACTGGCTCATGCTGATATATGTCAGCAAAGTGGCATGGGTGCGCAAAATCACGTATGGGTACGTCGGCCCTTTAAGAGCCGCCAGGGGGTGTGCGGACGCCAACGGAGGCACGCGCGTGCACCCGCTGCACAGCGGGCAAACTGGTGCGCGTGGCCAGCGGGTGCGATCGCCGCCTGCCAGGCGTGATCGCATGCACAAGCCCCAGCACAGAGATTTGTGTGCGTAAACATACAAATCCCTGGGCTGTCATGTGAGAGGAGACATGTCGTTTGTTCCTAGTAAAAAGGAACAAAGATATGTCTTCTCTCTTACTCAGTCCTATCCCCATACAGTTAGAACACACACTGAGGGGAATACATTTAACCCCTTGATCGCCACCTAGTGTTAACTTCTTCCCTACCAGTGACATTTACACAGTAATCAGTGCATTTTTATAGCCCTAATCGCTGTATAAATGTCAATGGTCCCAAAAATGTGTCAAAAGTGTCCGCTTTGTCCGCCGCAATGTCGCAATCCTGATAAAAATCACAGATCGCCACCATTACTAATAAAAAAAAATAAAAAATAATAATAATAAAAATGCCATAAAAATGCCATAAATATTTTTCCCATAGTTTGCAGATGCTATAACTTTTGCGCATATCAATCAAATATAAGCTTATTGTGATTATGTTTTTCACCAAGAATATGTAGAAGAATATATATTGGTCTAAACTGATGAAGAAATTTGTTTTTTGAAAAAATTATTGGGGGTATTTATTATAGCAAAAAGTAAAATACATATATATATTTTTCGAAATTGTCGCTGTTTTTTTGTTTATAGCGCAAAAAATAAAAACCGCAGAGGTGATCAAATACCACCAAAAGAAAGCTCTATTTGTGGGAAAAAAAGGATGCAAATTTTGTTTGGGTACAGCATCACATGACCGTACAATAACCAGTTAAAGCGATGCAGTGCCAAATTGTAAAAAGTGCTCTGGTCAGGAAGGGGGTAAAATCTTCCGGGGCTGAAGTGGTTAACCACTTGAGGTCCGGGCCATAGCCGAATGATGGCCACAGTGCGGACCTCAATTTCCGGGAGGCCGTCACAGGACGTTCTCCCCTGTGCACGCGCACTGCGCGCATGCGCGCTGTGCTCACCGAGTCACGGAGACTCGGATGATCACAGATCCGATCCAGGCCCCTTACCATGTGATCAGCTGTCAGCCAATGAAAGCTGATCACATGATGTAAACAAAAGCTCGGTAATTGTTTTTTTTTTCTCCTCACGCTGTTAGCGTGAGGAGAAAAAAAAGCCGATCACCGGCTTATGTTAAAGGGACATCGGTCCCGAAGAGGAAGGAGGCACATATGCCTCATCTGTGCCAGCCAGTGCCACCTGCCATTGTCACCTGCCAGTGCCCACAGTGCCCAGCAGTGCCACCTATCAATGCCCACAAGTGCCACCTATCAATGCCCACAAGTGCCACCTATCAATGCTCACCAGTGGTTACAATCAGTGCCACCTAGCAGTGCTGCCATCAATGTAAGCAATCAGTGCCCATCACTGCCACCCATCAGTGCCCATCACTGCCACCTATCGGTGCCCATCAGTGACGCCTCATCAGCGTACATCAATGAAGGAGAAAAATTACCTGTTTGCAAAATTTTATAACAAAATATTAAAAAAAGTAAATTTCTTCAATTTTTTTAACAAAAACTAAAAACCGCAGAGGTGATCAAATACCACCAAAAGAAAGCTCTATTTGTGGGAAAAAATGATAAAAATTTCATTTGGGTACAGTGTTGTATGACCGTGCAATTGTCAATCAAAGTGCGACAGCGCTAAAAGCTGAAACAGGAGGGAGGTTTAAGTGCCCAGTAAGCAAGTGGTTAATGACTAACTGCACGTTACTGGCTGCAATGCATTTCACCATTGGCAGTACATTCAGGTTTGGACATTCCTGCAGTGTGTTTCTTGAGGTTAATTTTACAGATATTTAATAAGAAGCAGTGCACAATACTACAGTTAAATTACAGGTGACATACCCAGATAGGAATGCAGCTGTTGGATGTGCTTACTGCATATTAACTGCAGCTGGGTATGCAGCATTCTCAGTCACAGTAGACACTGGTGTCATCAAGTGCATGCAAATGCAAGTACTACACATATTAATGTGGACATACCTTCAGGCAAGATTTTAATTGCTCTGACGATACTTATTTAGGTGTTTTAGATTTAATTAGGTGTTTTAGATTTAATTAAAAATATAGTTGATGAAGGTGTTTTAGTGCTCCAAGGTAAGATTTTTTTTTCTATCCCTCACTTCCCTTCTCCATTCTACCAGTAATAAGGTTGTGGAAAATATACTCCTCTGTCCACCACAACTCAACAAAAGCGATGATCTAGCTTAAATTTGATTCGCCTAGAGTTGAAAATGATAAAAAGATTATCTGAAAGCAAATTTTGAGGCAAATTGCAGTGAAGTCAATAGATGAATTTTGATGGACAGTTTTGGCTCCGTTAGGTCTGCTGGTCAAGCCACTGCCAAACAAATAGCATGAGAAGCCATGCACTACTATGAGGGATCTTTGCCAAGTGAAAATAAAAAAGTAAAGTGTGGTAGGGACCTTTTCATATGGCTTCAAGTGCAACATGAAAAACACACAAATCCCTTTCAACCCCTAGTTTAGGGGATGCTTTAAAGCTGTACATAGACTTATAGAACCAGCCATGGACAGCCTGTGTGACAATGGGGTTGATTTACTAAAATGGAGAGTGTAAAATCTGCTGCAGCTGTGCATGGTAGCCAATCAGCTTCTAACTTCAGCTTGTTCAGTTAGGCTTTGGCAAAAAAGAAACTGGAAGCTGATTGGTTTCTATGAAGGGCTGCATCAGATTTTATCCTCTCCAGCTTTAGTAAATCAACCCCAGTGTACTTGATAACATATTTTGGCTTTGGAATGAATTATTTTCTTTTGCAGATAGCTTTGCTTCCAGACAGCAGCAGCACCCTTTCTATTTAAATCATATTAAGTAAAAATGTAGATGATCCTCATGCCCCAACTTCTTTACCTGCTTCACAACACACCTGTGGTTATTCCACTGAAAATTGTTTGAGTGGTCAATTCCCTATTCAAATTACTCCTTTGGCATAACAATCCCCCCAGGATTAAAATGGAACAGCTACAATATCCGAAGGAGGGGGGTGGTCTTGCACTCCCCAACCCTTGGATATACTATATGGCTGCACAGCTGCAGCACTTAATTGGAGCTATGGCTCCCATACCTACTGGTTCATCAGCCAAACTACTACTTGTTAGCATACAAGAAAAAGAACCGCTGCTCCAGGTGTATAAAAATAAGGCTGATTGGAGTATCTTGCAGAGTGCTAGCCCCGGCCCACCTCCGTGGGAAACTTGGAAAGAAGAAAGAAATGGCTGCACATCCAGAACTTCCGATTGCCTTTTATTTTGTTTCACAAAGATAACACCAAAGACACCAAACTGTGGTCACGTAGACGCGTTTCACACATACTTCTTGTGCTTAATCATTATCTTAATGATTAAACATGAGATGTATGTGTGAAACGCGTCTACGTGACCACAGTTTGGTGTCTTTGATGTTATCTTTGTGAAACAAAAGAAAAGGCAATCGGAAGTTCTGGATGTGCAGCCATTTCTTTCTTCTTTCCATACTACTTGTTAGCACAGGGCCGGAGTCAGTACTGGAGGGCCTGGAAGCACAGCTGTTTCAATGGTCCAACAAACAAATGCCCACTTACACTCTCCTTCAGAAGGTGTGGAATAAGGTCAAACAATTGCAACAAGTAACAGGGTATATAGCTTATGACCCATTTTGGGGAAATAAATCATACGAGGAACTGGCCAAACTCCAACAGGTACCCAGGTGGCGCTCCATGGGAATAACTCATCTCCGACATGTCTTTCACAACGGGAGACTGCTCTCTTTCGCAGACTTGCAATCTAAATTTGCACTGCCTTCCAGCATGTTATTCTACTACTTACAACTAAAGCATGCTGTTAAAGCACAAGGTACTGCAGTGAAATGGGTACAGTCACCTACCCTTGTTTTCCACATACTGCAAAACACAAAAGACACAGAGGGTATAATATCCCAATGCTATTTTATGCTCTTATCCGCACTCTTGGAGGGATTCCCCATGAAAGCAGTAACCCAGTGGGAGGTAGACTTAGGCCCTATTACAGGAGAGCAGTGGGAAGAAGCCCTTCAAGCTGTACGTATCGCAAAAAGTATCCCAATCATACAACCTGTTGCAAGCACACTATACCTCAGTAAAACTCTATAGAATGGGCAAACTTCCCGACCCATTGTGTGGCAAGTGCAAAATAGTAGCAGGTGACCTGATACATCTCCTCTGGAGTTGCCCCAACCTCCACAGATATTGGAAGGGGGTCCTGGCCATACTTAACCTGGTATTCCAAACAAATGTCCCTCTTGATCCACCATGGTGCCTTCTAGGTGTACTGGAGGGGGCAATCCCAGAGGAAATGACAAGGACGACCTTTATTCCAAGATAGGAAAATAATACTTATGAGCTGGAAATCTGCCACTCCGCCGTTGGTTAAATCCTGGATTCAGCACATGGGTAACTCCCTTATCATGGAAAAATACATATATCAACATAGGGGGAATCCTGGGAAATTTGACAGATTATGGGCCACATGGCTTGATACACCAGGTATTAGTCCCAGAAAACTGGTACAGATGACGCTGCTCAGATGCCCATAGATTCAATGGATGCCCAGGGAAATGCTTGCTGGAGCATAATGTATCACTGCAGGTAAAAAGCGGGGATGGTATGGATGTCAGTACATCCATAAGGAATTAAACATTGAATGTGCCATACAATGACTACTCATTGTTACTTGTTTATTGAAGGGTATGACTAATGGTCATGTAACTGATTTTTCACTGACAAATGAAAGTGTAATGTGATACTTGTTTGGATTTGCTTTGTTTTTCTTGGGCACTAAAAACTTTTTGATAAAAAAAAAAGTAAAAATGTGTGTAAAATTGTGCTTGCATCAAGTAATAGTGGCCCTGCTTTGACTGGCAGAAGTAGCAGTGGCAAAACATCTAAAAGCACAGTGGAAGGCCACAGGGAGATGTCTTCCTAAAAATATTAGCTAAAGGGGAACTTCAGTCATTTTATCAACTTTCCATCTATTAAATCTTCTGCCCTTGTTGTGACAGGAAAATACTACAGATATGGCAATTGTATTAAACAATCTTTTTACAAATGTCACATTGCACTTTAAATTACTTGCTCCCTTGGCCTGCATGGGGCAGTTTATGTAAAAGGCAAACTTAATCTTTAAATTTAATATGTGATATCAGGGAGAAAGCACTGTCCATATAGCTATTATCCTTAAAATAGACTTATGCCCTGTACACACGGACAGATTTTCCGACAGAAAATGTGTCATAGGACCTTGTTGTTGAAAATTCCGACCGTGTGTAGGCTCCATCACACATTTTCCATAGGAATTTCTGACACACAAAGTTTGAGAGCTTGCTATAAAATTCTCCGACAACAAAATCCGTTGTCGGAAATTCTGATTGTGTGTAAACAAATCTGACGCACAAAGTGCCACGCATGCTCAGAATAAATTAAGAGACGAAAGCTATTGGCTACTGGCCCGTTTATAGTCCCGACGATCGGATTTTCTGACAACTTTGTGTGACCATGTGTATGCAAGACAAGTTTGAGCCAACATGCGTCGGAAAAAAATTCATGGATTTTGTTGTCGGAATGTTTTATTTTTTGTGCTATAAACAAAAAAAGACCGACAATTTTGTTAAAAAAAAACTATATTTTTTACTTTTTGCTATAATAAATAATCCCCCCAAAAATGTAAAAAACAAATACTTCATCAGGTTAGGCCAATATGTATTCTTCTACATATTTTTGGTAAAAAAAAAATCACAATATGCGTATTTTGATTTGTGCAAAAGTTATAGCATCTACACAATAGGGAATACATTTATGGCATTTTTATTACTATTTTTTTCTAGTAGTAATGGCGGTGATCAGCGATTTTAAGAGGGACTGTGAATGTGCGTCAGACAGATCGGACACTCTTGACACTTTTTTGGGACCATTGACATGTATACAGTGACGATCAGTGCTATAAAAATGCAGTGATTACTGTATAGATGTCACTGGCACTAGGGGGCGATCAAGGGGTTAAATGTGTTCCCTGGGAAGTGTTTCTAACTGTGGGGAGGGGGCTGACTGGGAGTACAAAGGGATCGCTGTTCCTAATTACTAGGAACAGACAATCACTCTGAACTCCCCTGACAGAACTGGGGTCTGTTTGTTTACATTGACAGATCCCCGTTCTGGGTCTCTGTGGAGCGATCGCGAGTAGTCAGCGAACATTGCGGCCTCCAGCCACGTGCATCGGCTCCTCCGCTGTCCCGTGGGTGCACACGCCCACTATATTTGTTAAAGGGACCACCGTACAGCTATGGCATTTTGCGGGAATGAGCCGACCTGCCGCCATATCGGCAAGTGGTTAAGCAGCAACTTTGTGAAAAGCAATTAGCAAGGAAAACAATTATAGTCTCCAGGGGTTAACCTGTTCACTTTGATAATGATCCATAAATGACTTGATAAAACAGCGCTGACTCTCATAAGGGGCTTGGTAAAACAGTGGCTTCTGTTTCCAAAAGAGATGGTAGGAGGTGCAGTTTTTTCCAGTGCATAGCTAGGGCTTTAAGTAATAATGGTGCTGCTACATGGAAGGCGGCAAGAATGGGAAGTGTCATTATAATGGGGGATTTTAATGATCCAGACATAGACTGGGCAAAAGAAACTGCGTATTTGTCTAAGGCTCATCATTTCCTGAATATCTTGCAGGACAATTTCATGGGTTAGATGATGAATGCACCAACAAGAAACAATGGGTTACTAGACCCACTGATTACTAACAATACATACCTAATCACAGATGTGGAAATACGGGGAAACTTAGGAAACAGCGACCACAGGTCAATTAGTTTCAGTATAAATCACATTAATAGGAAGCACAAGGGTAATACAAAGACACTGAATTTTAAAAGAGCCAACTTCCCTAAACGTATAATAATTACAGCGCTTGTAATAATTACAGCGCTTGCAAAAGTGCATGGATCATTCCATTGAAAAAACTTCCAAAAATAACAGAAAAGAAACAACAATCAAATAATCTTGTTGAAATATTGCAAAACGTCTCAAATAAAGGTGCTTAAGTACTCCAATCCTTATAAAGTGCAGTAGTGCTCCAAACTTCCACTCCGTGATGTGGCACACACCCCTCCTGTGTCCCCACTCACCGGATGAAATGGACCCCTACCTTTTAAGTCTAGGGGTCATAAGAGCTGTAAACCTGTCCAGGAATGGCGACTCACAGAAGGTCCAATGGAGATATCCCCCAACGTAATAATCATGAGTTGGTAAATGCACCAGAAATAAAAAGAAGGGACTAATAGTGAAGCACAGTAGTATGGTGTTTATTCCGCAAATACAGGTTGGTACTTACAGGACAGAGAAGTAAAATAAGCATATAACAATGCAGGGATAAAATCAAGGAAATGCCGAATCCAGCGTGCGTTCCAATAGATTAATATTTGTAAAGTTGACATAATCATGTAAGATATATGTTTGCGGACTGACGTCCCTTGGATTGATGATTATTTTTTGATTATTTTTAATCCACGGGAAAATGGGCACTTGCTGTTTATCAGTGGGTGTTTGTCCAAACCAATAAAATGGCCACCATGATCGTTTCGATTGGCTAAGCAAGAGGGAGGGGACTCCTCTCTTGTATATAAACTCGGTCCCAGTAACCGGAAATTAGGTCCTTGATGGCGCCTTGTGAGAGAGTGAAATGTGTTGACGTAATTTCCGGTGCCGAGTTCAAACTTTGTCACTTCCGGTTTCGATGGAACGCACGCTGGATGAGGCATTTCCTGGATTTTATCCCTGCATTATTATATGCTTAGTTTACTTCTCTGTCCTGTAAGTACCAACCTGTATTTGTGGAATAAAGACCAAACTACTGTGTTTCACTATTAGTTCCTTTTTTTAATTTTTGGTGCATTTACCAACTCATGATTATTACGTTGGGGCAGATCTCCATTGGTTCTTCTGTGAGTCGCCATTCCTGGCCACCTTTACAGCTCGTATGACTCCTAGGCTGAAAAGCTAGGGGTCCATTTCATCCAGTGAGTGGGGGCACAAGAGGGGTGTGTGCCACATCACGGAGTGGAAGTTTGGAGCACTACTGCACTTTAAGGACTGAAGCACTTAAGCACCTTTATTTGGGATGTTTTGCAATATTTCAACATTATTATTTGATGTTTTTTTTTTCCGTTATTTTTGGAAGTTTTTTCAATGGGATGAAATTATGTATTATATTCATTCAAGTGTATAGCACTTTGTGTACAGCAGCTGCAATTATTATTATATTGGTAATTTCAATTTTTTTCCACTTGTTTCACTTACAGCGCGAGTATATTTAATTTTTCACAACTTCCCTGAACTGTACTCTTTGCTAGAAGATATTAAATGGGATAAAATCCTAGGAACAAAGAACACGGAGGAAAAATGGGAGTGCTTAAAGAGCATACTAAATAAAGGTATTGGCCAGTGCATTCTAATGGGAAATACTTTTAAAAGCGCTACATGGCCCAACTCCAACATAAAAATGCATATAAAAGCAAAGGAAAAGGCCTTCAAAAAATACAAAGCTGAGGGGTCATTGTCAGCATTCCAGCTTTACAAAGAATGCAATAAGAAATGTAAGGGTGCAAACAGGGTGACTAAGATAGAACATGAAAGGCACATAGCAGAGGAGAGTAAAAAAAATCCCAAGAAATTCTTTAAGTATATAAATAGTAAGAAAGGGAGGCCAGAACATATTGGTCCCATAAGGGATGATGGAGGGAAGCTGGTTCCAAAAGACAGAGAGATGGTGAAGGTTTTGAATATATTCTTCTCCTCGGTCTTCACAAGGGAAACGGAGGGATACAGTAACCAAGACTGTAATGTTAATTTCCATAGCATGTCACAGGAAGCACCCTCATGGTTAACAGAGGACAGAATTAGAAATAGACTTGAAAAACTTAACATAAATAAGTCACCAGGGACCAGATGGCTTGCACCTGAGAGTCCTTAAGGAACTCAGTCAAGTGATAGCCAGTGCATTGTTCCTAATTTTTGTGGACGGTTTACTGACTGGAATGGTACCAGCTGATTGGAGAAAAGCCAACATGGCACCAATATTTAAAAAAGGCCCAAGCTATATCTCGGGGAACTACAGACCAGTTAGCCTAACATCAATAGTCTGCAAGCTATTGGAGGGTACGATAAGGGACTATATACAAGATTTTAGTAATGAAAACAGTATCACTAGAAGTAATCAGCATGGATTAATGAAGAATCATTCTTGCCAAACCAATCTATTAACCATCTATGAAGAAGTGAGCTGCCATCTAGATAAAAGAAGGGCTGTGGATGTGGTGTATCTGGATTTTGCAAAGGCATTTGATACAGTTTCTCACAAGCATTTACTGTACAAACTAAGGTCTGTCGGCATGGACCAAAGGGTGAGTACCTGGATTAAAAACTGGCTACAGGGGCCAAAGGGTGGTGATAAATGGGGAGTACACGGAATGGTCTGGTGTCGAAAGTGGGGTCCCCCAGGGTTCTGTCCTGGGACCAATCCTGTTTAATTTATTCATAAACGACCCGGAGGATGGGATAAACCGCTCATCTCAGTATTTGCAGACAATACAAAGTTAAGCAGGGCAATAACTTTTACACAGGATGTGGAAACCTTGCAAGAAGACCTAAACAAATTAATAGGTGGGCAACTACATGGCAAATGAGTCTTAATTTTGAAAAATGTAAAGTAATGCATTTGGGTGAGAAAAATATTAATTCAATTTACTCGCTAGGGGGAGAACCTCTGGGGGAATCTAGGATGGAAAAGGACCTGGGGGTCCTAGTAGATGACAGGATCAGCAATGGCATGCAATGCCAAGCTGCTGCAAGCAAAGCCAACAGAATATTGGCATGCATTAAAAAGGGGATTTATTACAGAGATAAAACGATAATTCTCCCATTATACAAGACTCTGGTCTGGCCGCACCTGGAGTATGCCATCCAGTTCTGGGCACCAGTCCTCAGGAGGGATGTGCTGGAACTGGAGAGAGTCCAGAGAAGGGCAACAAAGCTAAATAGGATCTCAGCTTTGGTGAAAGACTACAAGCATTGAGCTTATTCTCTCTGGAGAGGAGACGCTTGAGAGGGGATATGCTATCAATGTACACATACCATACTGGTGACCCTAGTGTAGGGAAAAAAACTTTTTAGTTAAAGGAAATTTAAAAAGACACATGTCCATTCACTACAATTAGAAGATAAGCGATTTAACCTTAAACTGCGTAGAGGGTTCTTTACTGTCAGAGTGGTAAGGATGTGGAATTCTCTTCCACAAGCAGTGGTATCAGCAGGGAGCATCGATAATTTCAAAAACTATTAGATGGGTACCTTAACAACCACAGGATACAGGAGTATACAATGTACTATTAACATAAAAGCGCACACAGAGGTCAGACTTGATGGACTTGTGTCTTTTTTCAACCTGCATGGCAGATGCTGGCTTGGAAAAGGCAGTAATACATAGGATTGACTCCAGACTGGTCGCTAGAAAGCCCTGTATACACGACCGGTTTTGCTGTCGGAATAAACTCTGAAGGTTTTTCTGATGGAGTTCCGACGGAATTCCGCTCAAGATGTCTTGCATACACACGGTCACACCAAATTCCGACCATCCAGAATGCGGTGACGTACAACACGTACGACGGGGCTAGAAAATGGTAGTTTAATAACCAGTAGCCAATAGCTTCCATCTCGTACTTGCTTCAGAGCATGCGTAGTTTTTGGTGCGTCGGAACAGCATACAGACGAGCGTTTTTTCCGATAGTAATTTGTTCTGTCGGAAAAATATAGAACATGTTCTCTATCCAAGTCCATCTGAATTTTCAACGGAAAAAGTCTGATGGGGCATACACACGGTCGGAATATACGATGAGAAGCTCCCATTGGACTCTTTCTGTCGGAAATTCCACTTGTGTGTACGTGGCATTAGGTTTCCTGCGTGTGCAACCTGTAGGTAACGGAAGTGAAAAGAACTTAGAAGGTTTGACTGCTCTCAGAGGGTACGGATTGGAATAAGCTTTTGTTGGCTTATAATATCCTGGGGGTTTTAATGCCAAATTTACCTAAAAATTGTGCGTCAGGTAGCTTCAAACAATTGTTGACATTTAAGATTCCTTCATAAGGGTGTGAAAGTAGATAGGACCTGGGCGTCACTACTTTTTTAAAGAGTAACTCTACTTTTGTTAAAACATAAAAAATATCCCCTCTGGGTGATCTGTGTACAAGGCAAGGAGTTTACCAAACTTTGTAGCAGAGTCCAACCTGTTTCTGTATGCTCCATTATGTCCTTGGAATGCTGATTCCTGAAAATCGGTGTCTGCGTTTATTCTAATCAGCTGATGCACGTGCAGTGTTCTAATGAGGAAAGTTGCACCTTAGTGCAGACTTCTTGGAGCATCACACAAGCAGGAAATTACATTACTGGGGAAGTTCTGTACACCAACTGTGTACAGAATGCCCCCGGGTTGCCACAATATTGCATTGAATTTTACAGAAAATTACAGTGGCAATGGATTGAAAAGAAAAGGTCATTTTTTTTAAAGTTAAGGCCCCTTTCAGATGGGCTTTCTGATCAGGTCACCTGATCAGAAGGTCCATTCATCCGTATATGGACAGGCAGGTGTAAATGAACCTGTGTCCATTTGCACCCACCTACCTCCAGGTCCAATAAAAAAAAACGGGAGAGGACTCTGTCTTCTCCCTTTTAGGTGGAGTAGATTGGAAGGAAGTCAGATGTAAACAGAGCGCGGAGTCCATTTACTCCCAGCCACCCATAGAACAGAGCTGGCTCTGCCCATATACTGAGTGGACAAGGATGTGTAATCTGCCCGTTCTGCTCTGATCAGCATGGGATTAGCTCAAAGAATCGTGTGAAAAGGGCTTCATTTTTTTTAACATGGTTTGTGTAGCAATTGTTAATGTTATATTTTTTATTTGCTTTATATTTTCACAAAGGCGGAGTTACCTTTTAAGTAAAAAAAAGTGTTTTGTTTTTTTCGTGCATTTATTCCAGGTGCTCTGTTTTAGTTTATCTTTACTTGTGTCACATACTTTATAAACTCAACAAAAAAAAAAGAGTACATTTGAAAAGCATATTTCTCTCTTTTTGTCTTCCAGAGTTGCATAAGGAAAGCATTACTAGTAAGTTGAATTGGAAAAATCATTTCATCATTGCAAAATGTGTCTCATTTTCTTTTAGCCACATTTATTACACACTTTGTGACCCAAATCTTAAAATCTGCGGATAGTTGGAAAACATTAAAGTAAATGTTTTGAATTTAGGGCAGCTGGCTGCGGCTGTAAGCAAGCAACTTTGACTCCGTGGCGCATATATACACTAGTTCTTGACATTGTATGGTCCTACACAGCCATGTGAATGAGCCTTGCAATCAAGTTTTTAAATGTTTCTTGCAGTATTTTCCTTTCCATAAGATATTTTTCATTCACTCGCAATATGCCTTAGAATCTGCTGGAAATGCTACCACATGCCTTGCATATCATAACCAGCAAGTCTTCTGGAAATTTCGAATTACATTCTGTGTTGAAAAATAAATTTGAGGCTATGTGGACTTTAATGGTACCACCGTAGACAGCAACGCATACATTTTACTAAAAACATTATTTTATTACATCAATTTAATAAACACAAAATATTGTGCCATCTCACAGGCACTAAAACGCTCTCTCTTAATTGGATGAATAAAAAGTAATGACAGAGTTTAGCTGGTATATTCTATCACATGAAGTTTATTCATTTCTTCTCTGGGCATTGCTTCTTTGGGAGTATATACCCTTAGATCATAATACACACCAAATCCAGGCAGAGATTCCAAAATGTTCCACGAGTTCCAAAAATTACAATAGAAGTTTTTCTAGGGGAGCGGTGGACAAAAGTGACCCAGGGTCTGGATATTAATGTGGTTCATCTTTGGCAACATTATATGTTGGCACAATATAAAGTTCTAGCTGCAGGGGCTTTTTAGGATACAGTTTAAACAGGCTTTAAATATTGGCTTAAACCACATAGTCACTTAGGAGTTGTGACCAGGCAAGCATTTATCATTATTAATCACATTTGGTCTTAGAAATGTTCCTCTGCCTGCTACCTAAACCCCAGTATACTTCATTGCCATGACTATGCACTATGCAGATTCTGATTTCATTTCTGCCCCACACCACCATCTCAGCCCTTTTACAACTTTGCCCACTGTATGCCTAGGGGGAAATATGGACAGCTTAGTGGCCCTGCTGGAATTAGCCCGAGAGCCAGGGCACTCTGCTCTGCAGAGGTAAGTAGATGAGACAGTCTGGTCACAGACCGACAATGTCGTAAATCAGAACATACAACCTGTGTAGCATCTGTGCTCAGAGTACCAAACATCAGTAAGAGGCAAATATTTCACTGCAGCAAAATAAATCCAGTTGATGTTCTGATGAAAAAAAAATTTCTACCTAATTACAAAGATTACACAGACTGGAGTACTAGTTAAAATTAAACCTCAAACACAAATGCAGTGCAACAACATCTGTGCTCAGCATAGGTGAATCAATCTATACAAAAAATAATAATAATAATGCCCTGTACACACGGTCGGACTTTCCGATGGAAAATGTGCGATCGGAGCTTGTTTGTCGGAAATTCCGACCATGTGTGGGCTCCATCAGACTTTTTCCATCGGAATTTCTGACACACAAAGTTTGAGAGCTGGCTATAAAATTTTCCGACAACAAAATCCGTTTGCATAAATTCCAACCGTGTGTAGACAATTCTGACGCACAAAGTGCCACGCATGCTCAGAATAAATTACGAGACGGAACTGCTCGGTCTGGTAAAATTAGCATTCGTAATGGATATAGCACTTTCGTCACGCTGCAATGTTTTAAATAGTTTAATGCAGCGCACTCTCATCTTCTTTATAATGCTAGAAGAATGAAGTTGTTTTGCTGCTCATATTCACACAGATTTCTCACAAACGTATTTTTTGATTATTTCTTGTGATTTCATGAATATAATATTTTTATTTGTCAGATCTACCTAAAAAAATTTTTGGTTTTTATATTTTGTATTATTTGTGGTTTGTTTTTTTAATCCAGATCTCCTGTTTTTTTTTTTTTTTTTTTGTTTTTTGGTGATCTCCATAATTGTTTTGGGTGTGTTTTGTGTGTCAAGTTACCACAACACCATTATTCTCTTGTCTTTTTTAATCTCAAGGAGGTTGCTTGGTGTTGGTGTCCCTTGTTAATTTGACATTGTATTTTTGAAATGTACCTGCCTACTCACAAACAAACTGCACACAGCAGGTGCATGATAATAGCAGCAACGAGGAGGAGGAAAGCCAGAAACGTCCCAATCCTGCAGGCAATTTAAGGCATCAAATATGGCCTTTGTAGAGATGGTAGAGATGGGGGACATCTTGAAAAGGACCGACTATGACGGGAAGTATGGACCTTACCAAAACCCAAATGTGAGAAAGGCCAAGGTCATAACTAAAGTTGTGAAGAGTCTGCGCAGGAACTTTGGGGTACAATGATCCAAGGATCAACTGAGGAAACAATGGTCAGACCTCAAATTGAGGGAGCATGATCAGTATAGAAGGATCAGGAGAGTGCTGCAAAAAATAAGTATTTGTCCTGTGTTCCTATTCTTTATTTTTATTACATTCGTGCTGCTCCATGTGCTTTTCTTTACTGTTGTACAGTTTAAAATGGCAACTTTCATGTTCATGGGCACATTAATCATTCGTAGGAAACTAGATTCAGGGTAAGGAGAGGACACTCAGCAGCTGTATACACATCTGGACGCCGGAGCACTAGTGTGGGACACCAGAACAAACTTTTTATTAGGGTGTCCCACACAGGTGCTCCAGTGGATACTATAGGGGTGTCACCATCTGTGAAGCTTGCACAAAACAGGTAAGTATTCCAGCTTTACAAAGGTAAAACAAAAAATTCTTCAGCTTGGAACTCTGCCAAAACAGACAATTGTACCCCACTTCCAAGCAATGTTTCATATTCCTATTTCTGCCCTCAAATATCTGAGTGCAAAGTATACCTATTTTTTTTTCACATAGGGGAGAAAAGACTCAGAGGAAACCACTCATCAGAGGACAACAGGGACTCCACACCTCAGCAAGAAGGGGAAATCCCCCAAACCCAACCAGAGGAGGAGAAGGGAGACGTTGTTGAAATTGGCAAAATTGTCACAACAGGTGAGTGTCTGCGACCACAGCTTCAGGTAAGAGATGGATGCCTGCATATTTATAATACATGTTTTTTTTTTTTTTTAGGTGATGGGGATGTTGTGGAAGAAGGTCATTTCACCAATGAAAGTGCCCAGATCCTCATGGGGGAGATAATGATTTGTTTTGAACATCAATGATGTTCAAAACAAAATGAAGAACATCATTGTTTTAGGGAGAATCTAAAACACCCAGAAATCCCTAACATTTTTCTTGTTAATTTTTGTTTTTATGACTAATTTTTTACTTATTTTAAAAGTCAAATTTTGAAGATGCACACAGTGTGTCAACATGTGCCACCTGCCATCACGGAAGATCAATGTACACGTTTTGTGGGTGCAACCCCTTCCTCGATAATAAAGTAGGTGATTGGAAGGGGTTGCACCCCCAAAACACGTCCATTGATCCCCCATGATGGGAGCTAGCACATGTTGACATTAGGCATGGGATCTGGAGGGAAATCTCCATTTTGAATCCCAATTTGTGTGCATCTTCAAAATTTGGCTTTTACAGGGGTGACATCACCCCATTTGATGAAGACAGTATCAAACACAGTTTGTACATACTCATGTCTGATATTGCCTTCACTTTATAAAAGTTGAACTTTGTAAGTTCCAGAGTTGTGTATTGTTTTATGGTTTTAAATATGCCTGTTTTACCTATAAAAGGCGATTTCTACTTAATGTGACCTAAAAAAATGTTATACAACAAACATGATGGTTTGTTCAAAACCCCTTTTATAAACGCACATGTGATTGTGCTTTGAGTAAAAAGTTTGATAATGAACAATGTGTGGCTTCTTCTTTTAATGCTCAAAAGCAGTTTTTGGAGTAAAGTTGTTTTTTTTTCCGTGACAATGGGGGTTACTTACTAAAGGCAAATCTCTTTGCACTACAAGTGCTGTTTCAGTGCAGTCTCAAGTGCACTTGTAGTGCAAAGTGGATTTTCCTTTAGTAAATAACACCCAACAGTGCTTTATAATTTTACACAATCACGCCATTTTCACGACTCCCCAAATTTCCGTCATGGTGCTGAAAATAATGAATATTTTTGTCAGTAATGCATTACATACATTAACAACAAAAACAAGGTGTGTGTGCAGCAGACCCACAACATAATAATAATAGTTAGCCAAAAGAAGAGATTGTCACCTCATGTCTCAAAGAAATTTCATTTGCACTGTTGAAGAAAAAGGCCAAAAAAATAATACCATTAAAAGATAACCGAGGAGACAGCTAAAAGAAAGCCAAGCAGTAAATCAAAGCAAATATTTGTTCAGTTTCAAATATATTTTTATTTAAAAAATGTCTCAGACATTGTCTGGCATATCGATGGCCCCCCTACCCGCAAAGTATTCAAGGTATCTTAAACGGACCTCACGGGCACTGGGGGGGGGGGCAAGCCAGGACAGCCAGTTTCCAGCGCTGTCAGGATTGGTTAATTCAGAATTCTGGCCTCAGGCCCAACTGAGGCAGCATAGTTCACAGAATTTCCCCTTAAAAAGTTGTGGAGAACACAGCAAGACAGGATGATGTGATTAAGTTTATATTCTGCCATGTGTTTCGGTGTACAGAAACAAAGACCAATTAATTCTGCGCTGCTCCAAAACAGCAGCTAACACACCATATATGAAAATAATGGTATTTAAAACAAATTTAACAAAAGTGTAGTGCTGTGTTTCGGTGTAAGAAAGAGGCGGAACCAGCTGGCCATTATTCCAAATGTGTTCTCCATCACTCTTCTGGCTCTGGCCTGCCAGTAATTAAAAACCCTCTGGTCCGGGGTGAGGGTCCTCATAGGGATTGGCCGCATAAGATGGTCCCCCAGTGCAAACGCTTCATCTACAACGAAGACGGATGGGTGTCCTTCCGCATTGTCTTCTGGAGGTGGCAAGCCCAAGCTGCCATTCTGGAGACGCCTGTAGAACTCGGTCTGGGCAATGACTTCACCATCCGACATCCAGCCATTATTCCCCATGTCCACATAGTGAACTTTTAAGTAGCCGACACCACCGCCAACATCACAATACTATTGAACCACTTGTAGTTGTAATAGTATGACCCCGAGTTGGGGGGTGGGACGATGTGGACGTGTTTCCCATCAATTGCCCCTCCGCAGTTGGGAAAGTCCCAACGGGTGGCAAAGTGGGAGGCCACAGTCTGCTGAAATAAACACTGAAAGCAGATTAGACACAAATATTCTTGGCCAAAATCACTATAACATTTATTTTAGGGAGTATTTAAAGACAAAAGTATAAGGTCCACCTATCAGATTCCTCACCCCCTCTGATGGCCCATTGTAAAAATTTTAGGGGGGGAGATGTTTTGGACAGGTAACCCTCTCCACTTCATTGAGAGATGAATGCATAAATAATGTGTATTACTTTGGCCAGCCCCTCCTTACTTACACTATTGGCAGCCCACTGGACAGGTAAGAAGTGTCATAATGCAAATATATAAATACACACTGTCCAAATTGGAGCACATTTTTACATTCTGCAATTACCTATCAAGATAATAATAGGATACAAAAACTTTAAACAGTACCATTTGAAAGTATTCAGGCAGGCCCTCATACTACATGCTTTGGGGAATTCATCCATAAATATGACCACAAAGGAAGTAGGTATAGTGTTTATAGGTTTTGCAAAGTCAGCAGGTAGAGGATTGGTATCAGCTGAGTTAGCGGTTGGGGGAGGGGGGGTTCCAAATGTTTTTGGGACCCCCCCAAAAAAAGCCTCTGGCACTCTGAATTTAAGGACACAAATAACATTTGTACACATTTTAGGGCAGTGGTTCTCAACTCCAGTCCTCGGGACCCACCAACAGGCCAGATTTTAAGTATTACCTTGGGGAGATGCAGACTAGAATACTGCAATCACTGAGCAGCAAATTATATCACCTGTGATGTATTTCAGTTATCTTACAAACCTGGCCTGTTAGTGGGTCCTCAGGACGGGAGTTGAGAACCACTGTTTTAGGGGGTGTTTAGGGTAAAGCACTACTATGGAGCTAACAAAATACATTGTTAAGTGACTGGACTGGGTGGATATAGGCCCAGCATAGCATGCTGGGGAGGTAAGTGAAGGCAAATATGCATGAAGGACAAAAAACAAACTTTAAAAACTTCCAGCATGCATGAAGTCAAAGGGGACATTCACAGCATATTACAATCCTTGTAATTAGGGAATGATGAAAGAAATACAATACATTAGCAAACATTAAATACATATAATGAGATTTTAAAGGATAAATCTTACCTTAATATAGTCCTTCTGCAGGACCTGGATGATGGCAGAACAGGTCTCTGGGATAATGATCCCCAGAGCCTGGGGGGAGATGCCTGTCGAGAACTTGAGGTCCTGCAGGCTTCTCCCCATCGCCAAGTACCGCAGGGTGGCGACTAGCCTCTGCTCCGGAGTGATGGCTTGCCGCAGGTATAAGGGGTAAGCAAAGCCAACAAACGGTGAAAAACGGGGTCAGTCATCCGGAGAAAGTTCCTGAAATCATCAGGATTATTCTCACGGATCTCATGGAGCAAAGGCATGTGACAGAATTGGTCATGCTGGAGCAACCAATTCTTGGTCCATGAACTCCTCCCCGCTCTGTTCATGGAGTGGGCTTGTGTCAAAGTAAGAACCCCAACACCAAGCCCCCGCACAGCACGAACACTATGATGAGTACGTACACGCAACATGGCTTCAAAACGGTTGGCTGGTCAGAACGAAGTAACAGAACGCACTGAAGAACAGCAAGGCCTGTGAAGAGCAACCTGAAAATCAGCAACGAGCGGACAATAACACACTGAATAACCAAATACAAACTCACTGCACGCACTGAAGAACAGATACAAACCCACAAGCACAAACTGAACAGCAGAAAAACGATCTGAAAACCACGAGTCTGAAAGGCGCGAATCGTCTCTCACCACACTTTTACTAACACGAGATTAGCAAAAGGAGCCCAAAGGGTGGTGCACTTGGTATTGAACTGCCCTTTTATAGTCCTGCCGTATGTGCTGTACGTCACCGCTTTCTTGACGTTCGGAAATTCCGACAACTTTGCGCGACCGTGTGTATGCAAGACAAGTTTGAGCCAACATCTATCGGAAAAAATCCGATGGATTTTGTTGTCGGAATGTCTGATCAATGTCCCATTGTGTGTACAGGGCATAATAATGGTGTACCCCACGCAAAATTATAGGTTATCTATGATTAAGTCACGGTCTTATATTGTTGTTGTATGTTTGCCGTCTAGTGCACTGAATGTCATGAGTGCACTTTATTTGAGTATTTTAGCCTTTTTTAATTAGTGATACTTTTGGTACTGCACCATGATGGTATCCACATTTTTTGCATGTATTTGTGCTAAAGGGAGTCTTGTCATTTAAAAGAGATTGCATATACCATATCAGTGGGACTGAAGACATCTGTGGATAATAATAATAATGGTGTACCCCATGCAAAATAATAGGTTATCTATGATCAAGTCATGGTCTTATATTGTTGCTGTATGTTTGCCATCTAGTGCACTGGATGTCACGAGTGCACTTTATTTTAAAAGAGATTGCATATACCATATCACTGGGACTGAAGACATCTGTGGATATATACCTAATATTGGGATTGGCGTTTTTTTACCTTACCTTTGTGTAGGTCTAAGCATTAGGTTAGGAGTCAGAGTGTACACTGTGGTGTGAGATATTATCGGTAGAACTTTTCTTCAAGCAAGATTACTTTGAAGTTTTTGGCACAGTAGCCTGCTGGGCCCAGTAAGCCTGCTGGGCCCAGTAAGCTCCTGTCTTCCTATATGTCTTACAGTTGTGCTCATAAGTTTACATACCCTGACAGAATTTGTGATGAATTTATGATTTTTCAGAGAATATGAATGATAACACAAAAACATTTCTTTTACTCATGGTTAGTGTTTGGGTGAAGCCATTTATTATCAATCAACTGTGTTTACTATATAAGGGCAACAGATACTATCCAAATGACCCTGATCAAAAGTTTACTTAAAGAAAATAAAAACCGCGCTACAATATTTAAAGTCCTTTTACAAAAAAAGTCCAACAGTCATAAATCATAGATGAGTGATGTGAAAATCCTCAAATTTCAAATCTTGTGAGTGAATAATCAGGTGAACACATCTAGAAGGTAGAGCGCTTACCAGAAGTAAGCCATAATAGGCGAGTGGCTTGAAACCCAGCCAGGGCCTTTGAAGACCGATCCGAATGGAATAGAAGGGTCACACTCGAGCCGTAGGTACAGATCCGTCAAGGATTATCAGATACTTAAAGGCTAGTGGACATGTAACCATCACCAAAATGAACAGTTTAGAAAAGAATCCCTCTGGGTGCAACAAGCCACTTGTGGAATCTGCTTACCAGATGTCAGACTAAATTAAGCAGATTTATACAGATGAAATCCAAACACCATAAGGAATGACATAGGGAATGGAGTTCCAGCGAGCCCCTCAATAAAACGCAAAAGAATTTGGGCCCTCAGAGATACCAATCCCCTCAAAGACCAATAGGGCCTAATCAACTTAATAACATTCCCCCTCACCACTCTTATAATTCAGGGCCCCCCAGATTCAATCATCCCCAAAGGGGAGGTGGGTCAAGGTCTATTCCACCACCCCCATTGAGAGAAGGTCACCATGTGAATGGGAGAGGGCGGGGTCACCCAGATTCCAATAGGGGTCGGGGTTACAGTGCCAATTATCCAGATTGGTGGAGACCTAATCAGAACTATGATTCTTTTCAGAGGGCAAATTTCCAAGATTCTTATAATGCTGGTTGGGATTACAATTTCCCTACACATAATAGGTTTTTTCCAATGGGGATATGAATCCTTGTGATGAGGATTTTGATCCATTTGAAACTTATGGATGCCAACAGGATGTCCATGATCCTTCTATGATTTATCCCTCCCAGGACCTCACCACGCCCAATCATACTGTCCCGCCCTCTAGAGGACCAGGGACTTGGGGTTTTTCCAAGCCGGGTCAAGGTCTAAAAAGACCAGTAGAAAGAAGCGAGGAACTAGAGGGGGGAGGCGCCAGCGAGCAAAAAAAAAGCCAGGACATAATAGGGCAGGGCATTTTTAACTTGAGTACCAAGTTAAAAAAAAATGGTCCTAGATAAAGGACTCAAGTTTGCCCCTCCCAGGGGTTTAAATAGATTTCAAACCTATATGGATGTCCACAAGTTTGTCCGCAAACTTAATATTAAAAGATACATGATTGGCAATCCCATCACTAGGAATTCCCAAACCACTGACCAATTTGTTCATTCAGGATTGGCCAATGCATCCCTTTTCAACCCCCCCGCAAAACTTGCTCCCACACTTAAGGTATTTAGGGATGTTGTTTTAAGGGATCTTGAAAGGTTGGAAATAAAAAAAGCTAAGAATTCAAAAGTCATACAAGAAGGTTTAGATTATTTGTGCAAGAACAAAGATTTGATTATCCGCCCAGCGGATAAGGGGGGAGGGATAGTGGTGCTTGATCGTGGGGACTATATGGCAGAAATGACCAGGATCCTTAGCGATACGGATACTTATACTCCCCTCCCCTCCGATCCCAAGATTGGATATCTAAGGGAACTATGTAAGATCGTTTCTAAGGGTTCCACACTAGGAATCTTAAAGGAGAAAGAGAGCCTATTTTTAATCCCTAAGGCCCCGAGGACCCCAATTTTATATTATTTACCTAAAGTTCACAAGAACCCTATCTGCCCCCCGGGACGCCCTATTGTTAGTGGCATCGATTCAATCACATCCCGGGTGGGCAGATATATCGATTTTTTCCTTCAACCCATAGTTCAAAAAATGCCTTCATATATCAAAGACACTCATCATGTGCTGAATCTCCTTTCTAACATTGAGATTAGGTCTGGCATGTGGATGGTGAGTGCCGACGTCTCCTCCCTATACACTATAATTCCCCATGATATGGGTTTAGATGCAGTAAGGGGAGCTTTGAACAGAGATTCGGGTCTCCCCACATGCCAAATTTCTTTTGTTATGGAGCTGCTTGTTTTTGCTGCTTCTCATAATTATTTTTGGTTTTCTAACCAGTTTTATCGCCAAAGTCGTGGTGTTGCTATGGGGGCTAAATACGCCCCCAGCTTGGCCAATCTTTTCATGGCCAAGTGGGAGAAGGATGTCATCTATGCCCACAGGAGTCCTCATCTCGTCCTCTGGGCAAGATATATAGATGACATCCTCCTCCTATGGGATGGTGATGGCCTGGAACTTCAGCAGTTTTTGTCATCTCTCAACACCAACAATCGTGGTATCCATCTCAATTTTGAGATGAGTTAAACCCAAATACATTTTTTGGACCTCACTTTAGCTATAGAGGGCGGGGTTTTATCTACATCCACCTTCTTTAAAGAAAGTGATCGCAATTCCTACATACCATTGGAAAGTTGCCATTATAGACCCTGGATAAAATCAATACCTAAAAGCTAATATATGAGAGTACGTAGGAATTGCTCTGACCCTGACAAGTTTGTATCACAGAGTAATATTCTTACCGAGAGGTTCCTTGAAAAAGGATACACCAGTGATAGTTTGTTACCTGTCTTAAGGGATGTGCAGGGGATGGATAGGGAGCTCCTCCTAAGGGATAAACCAAAGCCAAGTGGGTCAGGTCACAATTTAGGAGTACCCTTTATTACCACCTACTCCCTTCAATACAAGGAAGTAAAACAATTGGTTTCCAAGCATTGGCATATAGTTACCAATGATAGAATTTTGAAGGAAGCTTTACCGCCTAAACCACAAATTGTTTTTAGGGGTGCTCCTTCCTTTAGGAACAAACTGGCCCCCAATATATTGGATCCACCAATGAATAGGACCACCTTTTTTGATCAACTTACTGGATTCTATAAATGCAATAGATGTTGAGTGTGCTCCTTCAATTCCTGCACGAATAGGAGGACTCAGTCTACTAGGACAGGCCAAACTCATTCCATCACTCCATTCATCACCTGTTCTACTTTGGGGGTAGTCTACATGTTGCAATGCCCTTGTGGCTTGCAATATGTGGGGCGGACCAAGCGGCCCCTTCAAGTTCAATGAGCACATTACTAATATTCTTACAGGCTTTAAGAACCACTCGGTTTCCAAACATTGTCATTTGGCACATGATAGAGATCCCTCTAACACCCTTTTTTTAGGGATCGACCGGTTTAAACCTCATTGGCGAGGAAGTTCCATGGTGCGTGAGATTTCAAAACTGGAAATGTCTTGGATCCATAGGATCAAAAGTTCCACAGCCTTTAAGGGGCTTATTAGTTTTTTCATTAAGGAAATGAATCAATTTTCACTCCTATTTTATATTATGTTTATTATGTGGAGGTATCCCCCCCTTTTTTTTTGATATATCTGATATTATATCTAGTTCATAGTGGTATTTTTTATTTTTTAGTTTACATATATATATATATATTTTTCCCATTTTAAGTTTTTATACTGCTTTTCAATATATTAGTCAATGTTTATGCTCAGCAATGGGGAGCTTGAATGTATGTAGATCGTTATTTAATGAGGTCCTCCCATTACAGTGTTAAGTGCAGAATGGCTATGTTGTAAATGCCCCATTTTCCTTGTCAAAAGAAGTTTATTGAGTATACAATGTTATAAAGATACATAAAGTAAGTTTACAAGGATCTATAAAGTAAGCTCATTGTTTTACAGTAGGGTTTATATAGGTAAATATCATGAAATTTCAAATATTAAACATTGGGTTCACGTAAACCTAAATTAAAGATATATATCATTTCCTTAGTTACTTTTGTAGGTATTTAAATGATTTATACCTACTATACATATTGTTTACAAGTAGAGTGTATATAGGTCAAATAAATTCTGATAATGAGCTTTAATCGTAAGGTGGAGAAAAGCAAAGAGAAAGAAGAAAAAGGGTTGAAAGGTAGAGGTATGGTCCACAAGGTTGTCCCGCTCGTCAGTTTATTATTCTTTTTAGTTCTCTTTGAAGCCTTAGAATGGGTGTCTCTGTAAGTCATTTAATCTGTTACCATGGCAACAGGACAGCGTCATTGAAGTTTGACAGGAACTGTTGTTTTATCCAAGGATGCCAAAGTTTTTCAAATTTTGGAATTTGATTTTGATCGATGGCTACCATCTTAGCATGGGACATTGTATTATTCATTCTGTGAATTGTTTCTGCTAGTACCAATGTAGGAGATTTCCATGCCTTGGCCACTGTTTGTTTTGCAGCCGTTATTAGTTGGATCATAAGTTTGAATTGAGAGAGTGTTAACCATTCCGGTTTTAGATTAAGTAAAGTTAAATATGGATCTGGTTGTATTATTTTTTAAAATATTTTAGATGCAATCACGAAGACTTCCTTCCAGAAGGTTTGGATTACTGGGCACGTCCACCATATGTGTAAATATGTGCCTATTTCTGGGCATCCTCGAAAACAAAGAGCTGAGGTATTAGGTGAATATTTTGCCACTCTAGCGGGTACAAGGTACCAGCGAGTTAGGACTTTATAATTTGTCTCCAGTGCTAAGATGTTGGGTGAAGATGACTTAGATGTGAGCCATATGTTAGACCAGTCCGTGTCTTCTAAAGTTCGTCCCAGGTCCTCCTCCCACCTCTGAACGTAAGAGGGTCTATTAAGATTTGCTACTCCATATAATTGATTATAAAGTGATGAAATTGTACCTTTAGCAAATGGATCTTTTGTACAGATTGACTCAAAAATGGATAATTGGGATAATGGTGTATCCCCCTTTAGGAATGGTGTATAGAAATTTTTGATTTGGAGATATCTAAATATCTCAGAGTTTGGTAGATCATATTTTTCTCTAAGCGATGGGAATGAAAGGAATGATTTAGATGCTATGAAGTCATTTAGTGTCTGAATGCCTGATGTTGTCCAAGCTTTAAAAGAATTTGGGTAGATCAATGCCGGATAAAAGGCCGGATTTCTGATAAAAGAAAGGAGAGGATTGTGTGGAGATTGTAACTGATATTTGGTTTTTAGTTTATCCCAGAGAGATAAGAAGTGTTTAGTTATGGGATTATGAATTTTAAAGCGGTCTTTAGGATCAAGCCATAATAAATTTGATATTAATAGAGGGTCATTTTCTGAAGCCTCTATAAATACCCATAATGGGATTTCCTGTTTTGCATGGTATTTGGACAGACTGGCCAAATGTGCTGCTCTGTAGTAGTTAGTAAAATTAGGGTATCCCAGGCCTCCTTTATTTTTGGGAAGATGTAGTGTGTGTATAGGTATACGTGGTTTAGAAGAGCCCCATATAAACGAAGTTGCTCTTTTTTGTACTATTCTCAAAAAATAGGAAGGAATTGGAATAGGGAGGACTCTGAATAGATAAAGCAATTTGGGTAGAATAGTCATTTTGATTGCATTAATCTTCCCTATCCAGGATAAAGGAAGTTGCGACCATTGTTTTATTAGATTTGTGATCTGTCTTAATACAGGAGGATAATTGGTTGAGAATAAGTCAGAATGAGATGCTGTTAAATGAATTCCAAGATATGGGATTGATTTTTCTGCCCATGTGAATGGGAGTGCAGCCCTAGCCGGGATCAATTCCATGTTTGTGAGTGAAATATTAAGCACTAGGCATTTCTTAGGATTAATCATAAGGCTGGATAGGGCTGCAAACCCATCAAGAGCTGGTATTAAGTTAGGACCAGAGACCTGTGGTGATGATAGAAAAAGTAATATATCGTCTGCAAATATACATAATTTGTGTGTAATACCTCCTACTTCAATGCCAGTTATAGTTTGGTTTGTTCTGATGTATTGGGCCATGGGTTCGAGTATAAGGGCAAATAATAAGGGAGATAATGGGCAACCCTGTCGGGTACCTCTTTCGATATTAAAGGCTTCAGATTTGTATCCAGCATATTTTATATAGGCTTTGGGTTTATTATATAATGCTTTGATCCATGTTAAAAAGTGGGGTCCAAAACCCCATTTTTGTAATGAATATTGCATATATTGCCAGGATACTGTGTCAAATGCCCTCTTAATATCGAGAGATAGAAAACATAAAGGGATTTTCCGTTTTTTAGCAATATGTGCCAATAACACTGCCCTGCGTATATTATCGCCTGCCTGTCTATTTGGCATGAAGCCTACTTGATCTCTATGTATTAATTTTCCTATAATGCTATTGAGGCGTTTTGCTATTATTTTTGCTAATAATTTAATATCGAGGTTTAACAGAGAGATAGGCCGATAATTCACACAGGAAGTATCATCAGAAAGGGGTTTTGGGATCATACAAACAATTGCCATTAGTGTTTCTTGCCGAAAAGAATGTCCATCAAGAAGTTTGTTAAAAGTTTCAGTGAGAATGGGAGAGAGTATTTCTGAGAATGTTTTATAGTATAAAGCCGAGTAGCCGTCTGGGCCTGGTCTTTTGTTAAGTTTTAGGTCTTTTATGGCGTTAGCAACTTCATCTATAGTTATAGGCTCATCCAAACTGCTTTTTTGATTCTGAGATAACTCAGGTAAGGTTATTTTTGAGAAGAAGGATTCAGCCTCTGTAGGATTAAATTCATTGTTTGTCTTGTATAAAGTTGCGAGATGTGAGTGAAATTTATGGACTATTTTAACTGGATTACAAGTGTAAACATTTTTTGATAATTTCAAACGTATTGGTTTGAAAGATTTGTTTGTTGAATTTAATGCCCGAGCCAAATATGTACCTGGTTTGTTTGTATTCATGTAGAAATTGTGTTTGGAGCGTTTGAGGGATTTATCAACTGACTCAGTGAGAAATAGATTGTATTCCAATCTAGATTTTTCAAGATGAGATTTTGTACTCTGAGATGGATTATCTTGAAATGATATGTAGGCTGCATTAAAATTGAGTTCTAGTTTTTTTGCTAGATTTTTGCGTTCCCGTTTAAATAGTGCCATTTGTCTTTGTATTGTACCACGCAAGACAGGCTTATGAGCTTCCCACAGTGTTATTGGGGAGATGTCTGTTGTATTATTAATTGATATGTATTCCTTTAAAGCTTGTTCAATGGCCATCTGATGTAGTGGGTGTTTGAGCATTATGTCCGGTAAGTACCACGTTGGGTCATGCGCTTTTGGTATGGCTGAGGCTATAGTAGTGTATACTGCATTATGGTCAGACCACGGAATCTGAATTATATCTGATGCAATAATTTCTGGTATCATTCCTATTGTTAGAAAAATATGATCTATTCTGGTGAAGGTTTGATGAGGGTGCGAGAAATAAGTGAATTTCTTTTTCATTGGGTTACTTTCTCTCCATGAATCTACCAGATTGTATTTGGAAAGAAGTTGAGAAAAAGGTAATCTAGAGGTTATTTTGGATGGTGTAAAAGGTGATTTATCTAGAAATGGGAGGAGGACCTGGTTCGAATCCCCACACATTATCACTGTTCCTATTTTGTGTGTATTAATCACTTGTAATATATGTGAGAGGAATGGTGTAGGTTGTTTGTTAGGAGCGTAGTAGGAAATCACCGTGATTGCTGTATCCATTATATAACCCATGAGTATCAGGTATCTACCTTCTGGGTCTTTAATTTCTGATGATAAGGTGAATGGTGTGGATCGGTGAAATGCAATTAGAGTTCCCCTTTGCTTGGTACAGGCAGAAGCCGTGTAAATTAGTTGATAAAAAGGAGAAATATATTTTGGAGTAGAATCTTTGGTGAAGTGTGTTTCTTGGAGGCATACTATGTGAGCCTTCTTGTTATGGAAAGTACGGAAGGCTTTGGTCCTTTTTTGAGGGACATTTATTCCCTGAACATTCAGGGAAAGTATATTCAGTGGTGCCATGGCAATAGATCAAATAGTTTTGACTTACTTTTTGTTATGCAGAGCTGACTGCGCAGATCAACCTGTGTGGACTGAAGAGATGAATAGATAGAAAAGAAACCAGTGAATTCTGGAGTAAAGAGTAAACAAAAAACATATGAGATTAGATGATACATTGTATAAATTATTTTTTGCAAGTAATCACAATTTACCCGTGAAAGAGAATAAATATCTCTCTCAGGGGAATAAGTGCCTTCGTCACACTCCCACATAATATGGTTGGGAGAATGAGGAGGGCTAATGGGGGTACACGGATCTTCTGCTTACAGGAGAGAAGTGCTATGTCAAAAGACATCAAAATGATGTTTCATTAATTGGAGTGCAGAATATAGTTTTTGTTGAAATTATTTATTCCAGGGTGGTTGTATATGGTTAGTCTTGCCCTAGGCTAAATAATTCAGTTAGAAAGGTACTGTTAATAACATTGGTATTGATGAAGATAGTTTGAATTATTTTGGGATTTTAACCCTTTTAGAGTAAACAATTACATATTTTATTCATATGTAACTGTTTAGATATGTTAACTCATAAAATTGAGGTTGTATTGCTTCAGATTAGAATAAACAAAAACACAATTCTAGGAACTAGTTAGGTAATAATATATTTGTTTTAAGAAAAGAAAGAAAAAGCTTCCATTACTTCTGGATTATTGAACATATTTGTCCTAAAAAGTAATAAATCTATTGTTATTACCTGATAATATATAACTGAACAAGAATTTCCTTATTTCACTTATATATTCTAAGGCCATATGAATCAGAAGTAATAAGAAATATAACTGGAATGTAACATGATCCCACACAGTGTGTGACTATCAGAATGTAGTTACACTCAGTTATAAATATAGTTTTTTTTTTTTTTTATAGAGAACCATCTCTTAGTATAATAAATGAAGAGATATCAGGAATTAGGATGTCAGTCCATTGAATCTTCTTGGTCCATGGATGATGTGGCATAACGGCCTCTTTTGTGAGAATGATGATTCCCATTTTGTTCTGAAATTTTCTGGGTGCTGCCTGAAGGTGAAGATGATGCCATTCTTCTGCGTGTGGGAGTGTTGCTGCTTGTGGGTTCTGTCAGATTTAATTTGAAAAGGGTTTGTTGTAGTTCATCTGCTGATCTGCTTCTGTAAATTGTACCTTGGTAGTTAAATCTGACTGAAAAGGGGAAGCCCCATTGATACATAATGTTGTGGCGTTGCAGTTCCATTAGTTGGGGTTTCATGGATCGTCTTTTAGTAATAGTAAGTTGGGATAGGTCAGCAAAAATTTGATAATTGTGTCCTTGAAAATTAAGTTCCTTTTTTTCTCTTGCAGCAATTAGTATTTGTTCTTTCGTTCTGTAATAATGAAATTTTGTGATTATATCACGTGGGGGTCCATCTTTCTTTTTGGCTGTGAGGGCTCTGTGTACTCTGTCCAGTTCTAAACGTTCAATAGGGATATCTGGCTTTAGTTCTTGTAATAGAGCAGTAATAGTAGATTGCAGGTCTGTCACAGTTTCAGGTATTCCCCTTATGCGCAAGTTTGAACGTCTGGCTCTATTTTTGTAATCTTCGAGCTTAGTTTGAAGTATTAAATTCTCTTTTTTTAATTGTTCCAATTCTGTTATATTTTCTTGGGTTGTAATTTCAATTTCATCCATTTTTATTTCTAAGGCTGCGGTGCGGTTTCCCAGCTCTCTTATTTCTTTGGTTAGGCTTTTTGTTATTTGGTCTGAGGTTTGTTTTAAAGCCTTATGAAGCATCTTTTCAAATTGTAATAATATTACTGGGGATACTGAGGAGGCTTGTGGAGAAGTTTGTGAGAGGATTTGTTCTGTATCTGACTCAAATGGAGAGTCTTGCTGTGACATTTTCTGTCTGTGAGAGCGCCCTGATGCTGTATCTTGTGAGGTGACTGGAGCTGCTTCAGCTGCAGTGAGTGCCTGTGAGCTCTTTGTGAGGTGATTTTTATTTCTGCCACGGTTTCCTCCCAGTACCATATTTCCTGCCCAAACTTTCACAGTTTGTTCCCTGGGGCAAAAAGGTTCAAATGGATACCTTTTGAGCCTGCAGGCTCCGCTTTGTCCTTCTCTTCTCTCCTCAGCGGTGTGGAGCTCTAACACTGCATGTCTGCTCCGCTAGGCTCCGCCTCCTGCCCCCCCATAAATGCCCCATTTTCAATATTTGTTTTTTAAGAGTCTTTGATGTGCAGGTCATTAGTAGTTTTGTGACCGCCTCTTGGGAGTGTGGGGATGTGAGTCTGGTGTTTTATCTTACACTATTGGCTCCTTTCCTTATTTTCCCTTAGATATTTACTGTTGTTGCCCACATCCAAGATGGCGCTCTGAGATTCCCACAGCAGGACTCAGGGCGAGGCTTGGTGTGCGCATAAATAGTGGTGGCTTAGCACGCTGCCCGTTCCCCATTGAGAACGTCAACGTATGATGAAACGCGTCTGGGAGGGACGTGCTGACGTCACCACGTCGCCCTGTTGAGGACGGGAGCTTTGCTTTTAGTGCCGGCCGGCATCACATTTTATCTCTTCACCTATTGTAAGTGTTATTCTTTTAATAAAGTCTTGAATATATACAGTATCACACTATTGGCCATTTCTTCCAAATAATCTTGCACTGCTGAGTTCGGGTCAGGATTTCCAGGACGCATCCACGCTGTTCCTGCTGGGACTTTGGTCTGTGTGCGAGTCAGTCTGCCTACCCTAATCTGACATCTGGTAAGCAGGATTTTCACTAGGCCCGCTGGAACTCCATTCCCTATGTCATTCCTTATGGTGTTTGGATTTCAGCTGTATAAATCTGCTTAATTTAGTCTGACATCTGGTAAGCAGATTCCACAAGTGGCTTGTTGCACCCAGAGGGATTCTTTTCTAAACTGTTCATTTTGGTGATGGTTACATGTCCACTAGCCTTTAAGTATCTGATAATCCTTGACGGATCTGTACCTACGGCTCGAGTGTGACCCTTCTATTCCATTCGGATCGGTCTTCAAAGGCCCTGGCTGGGTTTCAAGCCACTCGCCTATTTTGGCTTACTTCTGGTAAGCGCTCTACCTTCTAGATGTGTTCACCTGATTATTCACTCACAAGATTTGAAATTTTGAGGATTTTCACGTCACTCATCTATGATTTATGACTGTTGGACTTTTTTTGTAAAAGGACTTTAAATATTGTAGCGCGGTTTTTATTTTCTTTATTCTTGTTCGGTGTGCCTCACTTATAACTGCAGCTTATTTTTATTTCTATATCTATTTTATTTTCCCTAGTGCAGTTTTTTATTTTTTAAAAGTTTACTTACCCTGGTGATTTTGGCCTGATAACATGCATGCAAGTTGACACAAAGGGGTTTGAATGGCTATTAAAAGGTAACCATCCTCACCTGTGATCTGTTTGCTTGCAATTAGTGTGTGTGTGTATAAAAGGCCCTACATTTCTGGACTCCTGACAGATCCTTGCATCTTTCATCCAGTGCTGCACTGACGTTTCTGGATTCTGAGTCATGGTGAAAGCAAAAGAATTTTCGAAGGATCTGCAGGAAAAGGTAGTTGAATTGTATAAAACAGGAAAGGGATATAAAAAGATATCCAAGAAATTGAGAATGCCAATCAGCAGTGTTCAAACTCTAATCAAGAAGTAGAAAATGAGGGGATCTGTTGAAACCAAACCACAGTCAGGTAGACCAACTAAACTTTCAGCCACAACTGCCAGGAAAATTGTTCGGGATGCAAAGAAAAACGAACAAATAACTTCAGGTGAAATACAGGACTCTCTGAAAACATGTTGTATGGCTGTTTCAAGATGCACAATAAGGAGGCACTTGAAAAAAGATGGGCTGCATGGTTGAGTCATCAGAAAAAAAACATTACTACTCAAATGCCACAAAGTATCCTGCTTACAATACGCCAAACAGCACAGAGATATGCCTCAAACCTTCTGGCACAAGTCATTTGGAGTGATGAGACAAAAATGTAGCTTTTTGGCCACAACCATAAACGCTACATTTGGAGAGGACTCAACAAGGCCTATGATGAAAGGTATGAAGGTGGATCGCTGATGATTTGGGGATGTGTGAGCTACAATGGCACAGGAAATTTGATCAAAATTGTTGGCAAGATGAATGCAAAAAAATACTGGAGGAACATTTATATTCATCAGCCAGGAAGCTGTGCATGGGACGTAATTGGACACTCCAACATGACAATGATCCAAAACACAAGGCCAAGTCGATCTGTCATTGGCTACAGCAGAATAAAGTGAAAGTTCTGGAGTGGCCATCTCAGTCTCCTGGCCTCAATATCATTGAGCCACTATGGGGAGATCGCAAACATGCAGTTCATGCAAGACAGCCCAAGAATTTACAGGAACTGGAGGCTTTTTGCCAAGAGGAATGGGCAGCTTCACCATCTGAGAAGATAAAGAGCCTCATCCACAAATACCACAAAAGACTTCAAGTGGTCATTGATGTTAAAGGGGGCAATACATGGTATTAAGAACTGGGGTATGTAAACTTTTGATCAGGGTCAGGATCATTAGGGTAGTTTCAGGGTCATTAGGGTAGTTTCTGTTGCCATCATGATTTAAAAAGAGTAAACACAATTGATTGATAATAAATGGCTTCAGCCAAACACTAACCACGAGTGAAAGAAAAGTTTTTGTGTCATCATTCATATTCTATGAAAAATGGCCAGGAAATCATAAATTCTGCCAGGGTTTGTAAACTTATGAGCACAACTGTATATGACTTTACTCACCAGCATTTACAAAAAACTGTTATAATAGTTTTGGGTTGAATGGCCTTTTACTATACAAAGAGTAATCATTTAAAAGCCTTTTTATGTATCCTAGAAACATGTTATAGAGGCACTGGAAGACATTACCAAGGAAATGTCAACACTACAGCTTCAGGAATTCCATGCCAGAAATGGAGTCAGCAGGTAATTTATCTTACATCATATTATACACAAAACAGAAGCAAAATACTTAGTCAAGGGCAGCCCAGTGTCTCTGGCTTCGTTAAATTCCAGTTCTCTTGTCTCAGGGAAAATGTCAAGATCCAATGTGTTATCTTAATATGGGAAAAGAGCTAATAAAATAAATTCTTATCCAGTTGAGACCTTTGAAAAATATTTGCTGTTCTGCACAAGCACCTGCATATTCCTCTGTTGCACCATAATGAGATTTTCTAATGCTTTATTTGGTTTTAAAATAAGTAACTTACGATATAAACACAGACTCTATAACAGTTCTAAGAAATGATAAGTGGCTGCAGCTGCAGTTGTAATTGCAGTTCAGTTTACAGCATTTTACAGAGAAAATCAGTTATCAGTGGTTCATTTTTCATGTGTACATAACCGATAAGAAAGACACATTTATTTATTAGTATCACTTACTTCTGTACCCTTGGCCTGATTTGCTAAAATATAAATGCAAAGAGTCAATGAATGAAACATCCAAACATGGGAAGGAGAATTAAGGACCAAATGAACTTTTAAATTGTAAACAGCTAAATACATCTAGTACATCTAAACAAAAGGTGTGCTAACTCAAAGACAGACGTTCTTCAAGGGGTTGTAAACCCTCATGTTTTTCATCCTATGCATTAAAGTAAAAAAACTTCTATCACTGACCTGTCCCCCCCGTTTTACTCACTTCCTGTGAGTTCTGTAATTCCCATGTCGGAGATGCGCTCTTCCCCTTTGCGCGTTGTCTCGGCTCTTGATTGGATTGATTGCTAGAAGCGCAGCCATTGGCTCCCGCTGCTGTCAATCAAATTCAATAACATGGGCACCGGGGTGCGGGGCCGAGTCCGGCATTCAGCGTCTATGCAAGGTAACCCCCCGGGAGAGTGCTTCCCCTAGGGGGTTATACGATGCGGAGAGGAGCTACCAACGCCACCGGGGGACCCCAGAAGTCGAGGATCTGAGCCACTCTGTGCAAAATGAACTGCACAGTGGTGGTAAGTATGACATGTTCGTTTTTTTTTTTGTTTGTTTTTTTTTAAAGAACAAAGCCTTACAATCACTTTAATCAAGATTCCATGTAATCCTAGGGTTCCTCCAGAAGTTGCTAGGGATTCCTTGAGTAATGAGCAATTTCTGCCTCTCAGATAAGTAACCACTGACATTGTGACTGACAGTGATTTTTTTATCTATTTGTAAGTGAGGTATTCTTCCCGATGACTACAAATGTAAGGAGCATTCTTTCCAGTGACCAAAGTTATATCAAGGTTCCTCTGTGTTAAAAAGGCCGAAAAAGGCTGGTCTAAGGGCTCATTTATACATGCAACACCTTCTGAAGAGTGATTCATAGTGAAATGCTTTCCACAGGGCCTTCTCACCACCTGTTTTAAGCCCAAAGGCCCAGACCATTGTGTCGTTCTATTCACTTGAACCTCCCACCCAACAAGACAACAGGCATAAGCAATAGTTAGGGGATTGTAAAAACACAGCCCAAGCACAAGTGTAGCTCATTTTCTTTAGAAAGCAGCCACAGCCTGAGTAGAAGACCCTGCAGGCATTAAAATAAAATAGAGCTTTGCTTTCTTACATTTGAATGATGGCAATAAGGATTTCCCTGCACTTAAAGTGCTATTAAACTCTGGTTAAAAAATAAATTCTATTTAAGTGTATATTCTTCAAAAATTTGTAAAGGCGCATTTTTTATTACAATAACAAACATGTTATCTTTAAATGTTCTGTGCAAAGGTATTGTACAGAGCAGCCCCAAACCTCCTCTTGTGGGACCCCCCGCTGGCAATCTTGGCTCCTCTTCTGTGTCTGCTGCCATAGCAAGTGCTGCTATGGGGGCAGACATGTGAACTTGATCCCAAGGCGGGCTGCGTGCATTTGTAGACACACACAGTGTGGCTTGGCCCCGCCCCTGATTCCTCCTTACAGGATTCGGCTGACAGCAGCAGGTGCCAATGGCTCCCACTGCTCTCAGTCCAGCTTGTGAGAGCAGGGAAAGAGAAGAGAAGACCAGCAGGTGCACTCAGTGCTGGATTGATACAGGGGGGAGGGCACGGCAAATGGCAAAATGTTTTTTACCTTAATGCAAAGAATGCATTAAAGTGATTGTAAAGGCAGAAGGTGTTTTGTCTTAATGCATTCTAAGCGTTAAGATAAAAAAAACCTTCTGTGTGCAACAGCCCCCCTCAGCCCCCCCCCCATACTTACCTGAGCCCATCTCGATACAGCAATGTTTCTTGAAAGACTCGGCTGTATGGGACTCTCCCTCCTGTCAATCAAACTCAGTGAGCCAATGAGGAGAGCGGGGGGGGGGGGGCAGGCTCCATGCCTAAATGGTACCTAAAAGGTGCTTGCTGTAGGGGCACTCAGCAGGGGGGAGGAGCCAGGAGCATTGAAGAGGGACCCGAGAAGAGGAGGATCTGGGCTGCTCTGTGTAAAACCACTGAGCAGGTAAGTATAACATGTTTGTTATTTAAAAAAAAAAAATAATGAGACTTTACAATCACTTTAAGGTAAAAAAAAAGTTACTGTGACCCAAAGAGACCAAATTTAGGTACAGAGGTAAAGTCCAACTAGACCACTGTAATTGCAGACAGGGACAGCGAGCTCATCCTAGCTCCAAGCTGCAGCAATGTCAAAGGAAAAGATCCATAAGATCCACATCGTGAAGCAGACCCATGTGCATGAAGTGAGATGAATGGCAGCCTCAGCCCGAACTCCAGCCAGGCCACAGCCCCAACACATTTCGCTTCGCCCCTTGGAGCTTAATCATGGGGGAAAAAATGGTTTTACCTTTAGAACCACTTTAACCCAGGAAATTACCTTCTATTGCTCTGTCACCTCCAAATCCCCAAGTTTTTTTTTTTTTTGTTGCTATAATGTGACTTCTTGTTAGAGGGTGACTATGTTCGTTCTCCATAATCTCACTGGATGTAGGAACATAGTGTCATTCTCTTGCTTGCTCCTGAGGTGGACAAGGGACTATGAACCATAGTTCACTCTGGGATTTGTAGTGTGCATAGAGCAGTGCACATGACCACAACTAAACGGTTGTTCACAGGGGATCTTACAAGGTGGCAGATAAACACAGCAAGGAACACTTTCATGAAAACATATTACTGGGTCATTAAGTAGTGAAAGCATCTGAATTATTTTTTAAGAATAAGTATATAGTTTAGTGTCACTTTAACCTTAATTATTACTACAGAAAAATCATCCCTTTTAAAATTAATTTACTAAAGGATTATTTTTTAATACAGCTCTGTGAAATTGTACTCTCCATAGGCATTTTTACATGGGCCAATACTAAAAAATGTTGGGCTGGTGGATCTGAGTGACTGATTCAGAAATTGATGAATGAGGGACCTACAGTCAGTGACACATGGTGGCCACTATATAGATACTTGCTCCCCATTCGGGCCCATTCAGACATTTAAACTGTACCTTCCAGAGAGAATTCTTCTGGAGTCAATTTCTTTGTGATTATGAGATGTCATGTGAATAAATGCCAAGGGAAGCTGGTGCTGGAATATGAAATTTAAACTAGTCCAGAAAAGGTCAAAGGTCCCCAGTCCTCACCTGGTAATCAAATAGATCTATGCATTCAGAAGATATCCCAAGGTTATGTGTTTTTAGGGGAAAATAGTCTATTGTGTTAAAAAATGTTACGTGTATAATTAAAAGATTAAGAACTAGGTCAAATGTGTAACTAGTGTTGTTCGTGTCAATCATAGTAAAGCTTCAAGCTTTTATTTTTCTAGTGCAGATTGGAAATTGAATAGGAGAATCTGATAAAATGCAATAAATGCCATTAAAACTTCATCATACTATTTAGGTACAGATTATTGGCATATTTTTCATAAATACACTGTTAAGGTTTTTCTTTACCAAAATATGCAACCATTTAAAATGCTAGAGATTTTTATTGCAGCTACCTCATCTACACAGAAGGATGCCAGATGTTTTCCAGGAGCTGGCCAATTCTGAGAATTATTGTAGAAACCCGGGAGGAGAACATAATCGTCCTTGGTGTTATACAGCAGATCCCAATGTTCGATGGGAGCACTGCAACATTCCAATGTGTAAAACGGGTAATGTACTTTCAGAATCTGGTTTATGCTGCTTACTTTGATTTGTAGAAAACATTCAGATATTACAAGGTAAAACATTAAGATTAAAAAAAAAAAAATGTAATTGGTTATAAATTATTTGCCGTATAATTTAACCTTTTATCTGATTACTTTTGATTTTACTTTACCTTTATTATGACTGTCCCTACAAGTGTTCCTGATTTTCAAATACTTTAAATGTACCACCTAGGGGTGGGTCTTATAAACTTAAAGTGGTTCTAAAGCCTTAATGTTTTTCACCTTAATGCATTCTATGCATTAGGGCGAAAAAGCTTCTATGCTGCAAAATCCCCCCCTGCCCCCCCCCCCCGTTATACATACCTAAGCCTAATCTGATCCAGCGAGGTGCTCTCTCCACTCCTCCCCCCTCCTTGGTAATATTCAAAGGAGCAGCAACTATTGGCTCCCACTGCTCTCAATCAAATGCTGTGCAGAGCGAATGGGGGCGGGGCCACACCGCCCGCTCTGTGTCAATAGACGTAGACAGGGCAGCTCAGGAGTGAGCACGCACAGGTGTCCCCATGGAAAGCGGCTTTCCATGAAGTCACTTGCCAAAGAAGAGGAGCCTGGAGTGCCAGCAGAAGACCCCAGAAGAAGAGGATTGGGGCTGCTCTGCGCAAAACCATTACACATAGCAGGTAAGTATAACATTTTTTTTTTTTTTTAATAAAAAAAAAAAAGGCGAAGCTTTAATGTCACTTTAAATATCTAATTGGTTGTTGTACTCTACATCCTCCCTAGTATTTGACTGCCTTAATGAACAAGGCCCCTTTCATATGGGCTGGATCAGTTTTTCTCCCCCGCTGAGCAGAGCTTATGCAATGTGGACACGGACGCAGCCCACCCTGCTGTTCTGTTTACACCCGACTGCCCTCTGACCTGGCCAGACGGAGGGAGGATCCTCCCTCCGTTTGTTTTTGCAGGATCAAATCAGATTGGAGGTAGCCGGGTGTACACGGATACAAGTTTACATTCAGCTGCTCATAGAGGAGAATGGAGGGTCCAATGGAGGGAAAACAGACAACCTGACCCGATCTGACCTCTTGTATGAAAGGGGCCTAAGGTTATACCTGTATATGATTTACTTACAATACTTTTACAATGCAAACCCACACACACACACATAAACACACACTATATACAGTATATGAATATGTTTGTACAAATGGGAGAGTGAAGCTTTATAGCAAGCGCTGCACAAACTGTTGGCACCATATAAACCCTGTATAACAATTATAATGATAATAACTCACTCTTATAAACTGTATTGTGCAAAAATATAAAAGTTAAATGCCATGCAGAAGAAAATAATGTACTAAATATAACTATGTACCAAATATGTATAGATAATATGCAAAGTAGACATTGCCTACTGCTTAGGGCTTATGTTATCCATTTATATTTAACGATGCAAGCCACCCCCTGCTTCCCAGTAATCTAGCATTCCAGTTCTAGTGATTGCCCAGGCTACTGTCATGTACCTGGTAGGAGTCTGATATGACGAGGTCGGCCTCCCTTGTATCTCCAGCCCAAGCCCCACTGAAGGTGGAACAGATGGTGACTAGGGCCAGGAGGAATACGAGTGCCTGTAAGTGTTGCTTACAGAACTTGCAGATGGAGTAGTAGGCTCGGTGACACAGGCAGGACAACAGGCAGTGTTTGAGCCAGGCGAAGAGCAGGAGCAGGGTCTCAAGGATAGCCGGGTTCGGTAACAGGCAGGCAGCGAAGTACAAAGGCATGAGCAGAAGCAAGATCAAAATGGAAGCCTAGATCAGGAACCGGTAATCAGGAATGTATCAGAGTCCAGAGGCAGAGTCAGGGCAAGCCAGGTTCAGCAACAGGTATCAGGCGTATAACAGGAATCAGAAGATCAGGACACAGCTGAAGACCAGTCAGCGCTGTTTGTGAGTCAGAGCATCTTTTAAATAGGCCGTTGGGCGCCAACCGGCATTAGGGACGCGCTCCTGCGCGTGCACGCAGTCCGTTGCGCACACACATCAGCTCCCGGACTCCCTCAAGTCCGCTGTTGCCCGTGGGCACATGCATGCGCACGTGTGTGTGCCAGAGCAGTTCTCTTACACCTCTGTTGCCCGTGAGTGTGCGCATGCGCACGTGTGTGCACCAGAGCAGTTCTCTTACAGCTACACTGAATTGCAACGAGGCAAAACCCCCAATAGTGGGATTATGTGGGCCCAAAGTCAACGTGCATCAGTAGTAATAATCCAAAATAGTATAGAAGCAAAATTGCAGTTTTTAGTCAGGGCAATTCTTAAAAAACACAATAAATGGCTGGTGTGACAGCATTATCACCACAAAGCGACACATAGTATTCAGACATATGTTGTCATTCTGGTGCATAAGCCGTGACTGCTCAATACAGCATTGCATAGAAGCATCCAACGAGTTTCAGAATATACATTCTTTCTTCAGGGATTGATGGCAGCAGCATATGTATCACTTACGTCCTTTAGGGGTGGAAAACACATGTACAGCAGCCAGACAGGTTAAAAAACAATAGTGATATCCATCAAAGCAGCAGGACAGCACATCCTAAATGCCCATATAGGGGGCTCAAAACAAGAACAGCTAAGGGTCACATCTAGATAGTTGCACATACCCCCAACATATCTAAGAAAAAAATAATGGGCATGTCCTCCTGCTGCTATGATGGATGCCACTGTTGGTTTTTAACCTGTCCGAGTGCTGTACATGTGTTTTCCACCCCTAAAGGACATAATTGATAGGATACTATGTATTACTATGTGTCGCTTTGAAGTGATAATGTTACACCAGCCATTTATTATGTTTTAAAAACTGCAATTTTGCTTTTATACTATTTTAATGCTTACTATTGATACACATTGACTTTGGGCCCACATAATTCCACTATTGGGGGGTTTCTCCTCGTTTCATGCATGTATATTTAGGGGTTATGGCCTAGTTCTTCTAGAGCATACCTTCTTTCCCTCATAGGCTGTACTCAATTTGCAACGAAATCCTGCCCCATCCAAGTTCTAAGTGCCATTCCATGCATTTCAGCAGACCATCTACAGCTTGCTAAGGCTCTGGTATTGGGCTTTTTAATGACAGGGGCCAGGTCTTAAAGGTTTCCCTGCAAGAAAGATAATTAATACTTGCCTTCCTGCTGCTCATGCCACCAATCTCTGCTGCAGAAAGTGTTGGTTTATAAACATTCTTTTTGCCACTACAGCACTTGTAGCAGAAGAGTTGAGTATTGATTATCTTTTTTGCAGGGAGACTTTTATTTTCAACATCTATTTATGCAAAAGAATTGCTTTTGGATGGACTATTCTTTCTATCGGGCCAAAAAATGCCAAACTGCAAATTCAAATGGGTATTTAAAACACCCTATTTTTTCATATCAGTCTTAAACTTGTATTTTTATTCCTCTTTAAAAGGTGTACCACATTTACCAGCAACTATAAAAACAGCATTTGAGGCACCAGCTATACCATCATTGTCTTCGTCCTTCTCTCCAGCACACTCTATGATAGTTATCATATCCGCCATCTCCAGCTTTGCTGCCTTGATATTGCTGATAGCTGTTGCACTCGTTTGCTGTCGCAGACAGAAGAAATTGAAGCATATAAACAGGTATTTCCTTATTATATATTACAATTAAGGTATGTGCAAGTTGTGCCTCACATTCAACGCTTGAAACAGTCTGACAATCTGTCCATGTAAAAATAACTAGCAAAATGTTTGTTGGGGCAGCTATGGTGGTGAGAGTAGATGAACTGAGGTGGTGGCAAGTAAAGTGGTGTTGGTAAGTTTAAGAAGGGTGAGTGCAGGCAGGGTCATGTGCTGAGGGGAGGGGGGTTAAAAATTGCTGGTAGATTGCTGAGAGGGTGGCAGTACAGTTTGGTGAGAGTGTGGGGGCTACAGAGTGGTAAGGGGAGATAAGTGGTGAGAGTGTTAGGGCTACAGAGTGGTAAGGGAAGAAGAGTGGTGAGATGACCAAGGGTGATGCAGACCAGCAAGGGAGGGGGCATCAGAGTGGTAAGAAAGCTGGGAAGAGAAGTGAGAGTTGGGGTTGTTCAGATGTGAGACATTGGCATTGTTACTTCTGTACCTACACTGTTCCGTTCATCTGAAGATCAATAGGATGAGTCTCGATCTGCATATGATGTCAGTTAGGGACTCATTCACACCAGCTCACATGCATTTGCCCTCATTGATGCTGAGCTTCCATGACTGAAATAACTGAAATCCAATCAATAAATAAATAACTATACTCCTAGAGCCAATGGCTTACTTTTGGATTACTTGGAATCAGCATACTTACTAAAACCAATGTAGTAGCAACTTGTGGTAATGAAAATCAAACCAAGTTTGATGCAGCTGAGTAATCCACTTTAATGTAGTCCAGATGCACATCTATGCAATATATAAAAAAAAGTGGGGAAGGAGTGGAAGGCCAAATAGAAAATATATAACTTCCAGTTACATAATATGGTGCTCATAGCTCCTGATAAGGTAACTGTATATCCAAATTGTTAAACAAGCGACCGATTATTAAAAATTTAGCATATACTGCTTATAAAAGACAATATGTTATTTGCTGCAAAATGCCCCTAAGGGGGATTGGAGCAATGTACATATATGTATCTCATTTGGCCACATAGATATATGTAATTACTCCCGCTGCATAAGGCTGGATTTAATGAACACTCACCTCTGGAGTAAGATGACCGCTGCTTAATTACTACGTGGAAAGGCTCCCCAAGTTCTGGCAAAATGGTCGCTAGAGGCCTGGTTTTTGTACCCCCTCCACCCTGCTGGCGCGTGAGGTCACGGCAGGGCGCAGACATCCTAAGGGGTAGGATGCATGTGCGCCAACCCTCCCACCTCCCCCCCTGTCAAGAGTGTGCAGACGCAGACAGCGAGGAAAGCCACATCCAGCCCACACACAACATCCGGCTGGATACAGCACATCCACCAGCTGCCGCACAGCGCCCCCTGGTGCACTGGGGAAATGGCAACACCATGAAACCCTCAGGAAGCCCACAAAGCATCCAAACGTCCATAGAGTGCTTGTATACCAGGACCAAGATGGACACAACCACGACAGGGATGGTGCAATAGAACCACCAGCAGGGGGAGAAAAAAGAAAAATATGGCACATGCACACATGACGCCCCAAGAAAAGGGCGTCTCATATGGACCACCTCGGGTCACCCCTCCTCCACTGGAGGAGAGGGAGAAACCGAGGGCCATTGGTAACACCCTGGGTATTCGTACAATGGCCTCAAAAGAGGGGACAGTAGGAGAAACCACATAGATCCCGGGCACATGCCAGCAATTCCCATGCCCAAAAGACAACTCCCCCTCCCAGCCCCATTGGATCGGGGAGGACCCTAGGAGCATAATGGTAGTGCAGTGCACAACACCATTAAATCAAATAAAGACAGTATGCATGTCAATATATTCAAAAATGATTTTTTTTTTCCCAAAAAATTTCCAATGAAAAAAGTAACAATACATAATGCAAACAAACACATGAATTGAAAAAAAAAAGCAAAAAGAAAAAAAAATGCAGTACATAGGTATCATTTGTTTATAAAAAAAGGTTTGTAACTAATAGATTCATTAGGTCCAGGAGGGCTTGTAAAGAATAAACCCCTTTTGTTTCCAATTGCAATAAAATATGGACAATGCCCCATCACAATCATGTGTTCTGCTGTGAGAAGCTCACAGTGTGCAGTAGAATCAGAGTAAGCAATTCCAGTACAAGAGAGGAGCCTGTACAACTGTGCATGGCTAAAGGTAAGGCGTTCAGCTTTACAAAAAAAGAAATTAAAGAAATGTGGGAGGGAAGTCCATCAGCCTCACTGGGCCACAATGGAAGCAATTGGGTCCATACTTAGCTTTGAACTATCAGTAGGAATGTTAGTCATTTCACGCTGTAGGTCAGAGTAGGTGAAGCAGGTAAGACCCTTGTGTGTAATTCAAGTCTTAGCTTCTGACAGTTTTAGTGAGTTAATAACACATATATTAGGTTTGGGTAGTTCTGCCATGTTTGCATTTCATGAAAAGAGCATTATGTACTTGAATACCTCTTTAAGATTTATTACTATCTGGATAACTACTATGCATCTGAGGAAAACAATTTTTATCATTCATAAGACAAAGCACATGCTGGCCATATAAGTCCTGTAATTACCGTAAAGGACAGGAATGTCTGTTCCAATATGCTTCTCAACAATTCTGAATTATTCGGTGAGCAGCTGGATTAAGCCACTTCTATGTGTGTGGTACTTAAAAAGAAGTGTGGCTGTGAAGGGTAATCCTGATATTAAGAAAAAAAGATGGCTTTATGTTTTTTTCTAGGACAAAATAAAGTAGAAGTCAGTTAAAGTGGCCATAAATGGATCTAATTTGTCGGTTAAGAATATATTATCTTGGCAGGGGGATTCCTCCATCTACATTGGTTGTGTAGATGGGGGAAACTGCTTTTATTTTTTTTCCGTTTAGTCTGGTGGCTGGAAAGAAAACAGCCAATTTTAGTAAGTAAAAAAAATATTGCATTATTCATAAGGGCCCTTTCACACTGGGGCGGTTTGCAGGCACTATTGCACTAATAATAGCGCCTGCAAACCGACCCGAAACAGCCGCTGCTGTCTCTCCAGTGTGAAAGCCCCGAGGGCTTTCACACTGGAGCAGTGCGCTAGCAGGACGGGAAAAAAAGTACCTCTCCTTCACCGCTCCTGCCCATTGAAATCAATGGGACAGCGCGGCTATACCGCTGGCAAAGCGCCTCTGCAGAGACGCCTTGCGGTGGTTTTTAACTCTTTCTCGGCCGCTAGCGGGGAGCAAAACCGCTCCGCTAGTGGCCGAATACCGACGGTAAAGCACTGCTTACAATAGCGGCGTTTTCCTGCTGCCGCAGCCGCCGCAGCCCCCGCCCCGGTGTGAAAGGGCCTAAAATGCTTTTAGGTGTTTCAACCTTGATTTGTAAACAAAGTGATTTGGACTTTGTCATTGCAACTTTCTCTTTATCTGGAGAGTGAATATATTCCTTTAAATATTTATGAATATGTATTTTTCATCTGTAGTAGTCAAAGGTGGGGGGTGATGCATTCTTCTGTATTTGTGTTATTACCCAGTGACTCTAGATATATATGTAGGGGTGTTGAGTCTCCAATGAGTTTTTTTTTGTTATTCATAGTAATAATTTTGTTGTTCGATGGGACTCATTGTTGAATTATGTAATTCTTTACTGTCAGATGCATAATTATAAAGTGGTCATTTGTTTGTCATGTATTTAATGCCAGGTCCCCATCGGATCTTTAGTTATAGTTATGAAGCATCTTTGCCAGATTCCACCATGTGTCAACTCCTACCATTTGGCACTCTTCTGTATGTCCCATTTAATAGAAAACCGCATTTCAGTATCTCAGCATATAAAATATAATGACTGCCAAGGCTGCTGGCATCAACATGTTTTTAAAATCTGCTTTATACCCTAAGGGTATAAAGTCTGACTATGCAATAGTATATCCATACGTGAAGGGGACTTACATGGACTTGCATCAACTCTCATTTAAACTAAATTTGCACTTTTCCCATTGAATGTTAAACATCGGGTTCCGTTTGATGACAACCCCTGCAGTTTCTTTATCACCTTTTCTTTGCTCCATCATCACTCCAGTTGCCTGGGGAAGCAAAAAGATATACCCAGTATTTCCTGCCATGACAGCACTGATGCTTGGTGATTTGGTACTAAGGCACCCAGCATTGCTACAAGGGGATAAAAAGAATGCCCTCAGCCCTATATGACCTTCTCTTTGCTTCCATAGGTGAAGAGAGTGGTGCGAGTAAAGTGAAGGTGTGTATAGGCAGCTGTTTGGGTGGCACTATAGTGAAAATGTTGCTTTGATCTGCATTATCAAAAGCACAGCTTCACTATAAAGAGCAATTATTTTTACAATATCCCAAAAAAAAAAATTAGAGTTACGCTTACCATTAACGTCTTTTCCAGTAGTCTTTCAGGACAGCCACAATGAGACCTTGGCTCCTCCCCTTCCTAGGAAACACTGTGCCAGCTCATAAATTTCCACTTACCCCTGCCAGACTTCAGTTTTTTTCAAAGAGTACCTTGGCCAACTGGGGAGACACAAGAACACATTAATAACATACCATCACATATTACTACCGTGCCTGTGTTGAGGTCTTCCTCAAGACCCCCCATGAATTCGGGTGGGTAACTAGTGCTGTCCTCAATGACTCAGCCACAATGAGATGATAGATGAGCACTTACCACTTAGGGTGGGACTACAGCTTGCAAAAACTTTCGCCCAAAGGCTTGCACCAGATCCACCCTGTAATGCTTCACAAAGGTTGGCGAAACTGGACCACATTGCTGCTTCGCAAATTTGCTCTGGCATCCCTCCAGCCCTTTCTGCTTGAGAAGCCACCATAGCCCTAGTAGAGTGTGCTTTTATTCCAACAGGAACTTCTTTTTCTGCCAACATATAGGCCTGGCCAATGGTTACCCTGAGCCATCTCTGGCAATAGTGTGTGGAGACGCTATATACCCTTTCTTGCCCCAGAAAATGAAATAAACAAATAATCTGACTTCCTTACTGCTTTCGTCAGTTCTAAGTACTGCAGGATACATCTCCTTACATCTAAGGTGTGTACCCTAGGTAGGTAATGCACTGAGATGGAATCAATGTGGACTTTTCCAGGTTCAGCAGCCACGCCAGACCTGTCAGGATCTCCTTTGTCAGTTCCAGATTTCTAGTTAACTGTTCTGGAGATGCTGCGAAGAGGAGCTGGTCGTCCAGATATGCTATTATTGAGACTCCTTTGAGTCGCAGAAAAGCCATGGCTTCTGCCATGACCTCCGTGAAGATTTGGGGTGACGAGGATAGGCCGAACGGAAGCGCCTGAAACTGCAGATTGATTGTTTCTCCTATGCTCACCGCTAGACTGAGAAACTTCTGGAAAGCTTCTGCGATAGCGACATGGAGGTAGGCGTCTTTGAGATCTAGCGACGCCATGTAGCAATTCTGGGATAACAAGGCTCTGACCGTAAAGATTGATTCCATAAGGAACGTCTTGTAGGATACAACCTGGTTCAGGGGTTTTAGGTTCAGGATCAGTCTGTATTTTCCTGAGGGTTTTTGCACAAAAAATTTGTGTGAGTAAAAACCCCCACCTTCCTCCCTCTTTGGAACTCTGCGTATTACGTTTTGTTCCTCCAATTCTTTTAACGCCCCCAGTAATGCCTCGGCCTTCTCCGCACACCTGGGAAGGTGTGTGACGAGGAGTCTTCGTCGGGGTGGTTTTGGAAATTCCAGGTGGTACCCCCTCCTTACGATCTGCAAGGTTAATTGACTGGAGGAGACCGCCTCCCGCTGTGGGAGGAAGGCCCCAAGTTTTCCTCCCACCGTGATTGGAACGTCATTGGCTTTTTGGCGGCTATTCAGGAGGACGAAAAATCGCGCCTCCCCTGCCCTTGCCCCTTTGACCCAAGTTTTCTTTTCCCCCTCAGGCTTTCCCCTTTTGTTTCTGTGGCCGAAGCCCTTTCTTTGTCTGAACTGGAGGTTTGCGCTTAACCGGGAAGGATTTCTTTTTGTCTGCTGTGCGGTCTAGCAAAGCTTCTAGACCGGGGCCGAAAAGTAAATCTCCCGTCAATGGGATCCCGCACAGTTTAAACTTTAGAGGCACTATCGCCCAGCCATGTTTTTAGCCAGAGGGCTCTTCTGGCCGAGTTGGCTAGACCTGCAGTTCTGTCAGACATGCGGACAGACTCTGTGGACACATCTGCTATATATGCCACTCTTCACAGAATAGTAGGAAAAGACGTCAATATAGTTCCCTTGGTTCCCGCTTCAATATGAGCCTGGAGTTTGGAAAGCCAATGCTCCAGGTTACGGGCCACAACTGTGACAGCCATTTCTTGTTTCAGATTTCCTATGGTTGATTCCCAGGTTTTCTTCAGAAGGGAATCCATTCTCTTATCCATAGTATCTGCTAGAGCTCCCATATCCTCAAAAGCCGGATCTGTATGTCTAGAGACCTGGGAGAAGGCAGCATCCAGTTTGGATTTTTTATTCCAGATGGACGATGGATCTTCTGAAAACGGGAACCTTCTTTTCAAAGATCTAGAGAAAAAAGGTTTCCATTCAGGATCCTGTCACTCCTTTACTGTTTCTACCAGGACATCATGGACTGGGAAAACCTTCTTTTTCTGTTCCCCCCATGCCCCTGTACATCTGGTCGTGGAGTGTCAGGGGTTTTTTGTCCACCTGAATTCCAAGGGTGGTGTAGATTGCACCCAAGAGGTCCTCTACCCCTGCCAGGGAAAGCTTATATCTTTAGGGTTTCCTGGACTCCCCGTCCCGGTCTTCTCCCTCTGACTCCTCCTGAGAACCAGAGGTGGCACCATCCAACTCTTCCCTAGACTCCTCTCTGGAGGCCCCGGTAGCTCCATCTGCCGGAAGGTGCAGAGTCCTGTGCTTGTGGAGGGGTTGTAATTTGGGGTGCAGGTGAGGGATTAATAGGAAGCTGAAATCCTTCAAACAAAGGTTTAAAAGACTGAAAGATGGAGGAAAGTTCCTTCACCGAAGCTGCTAACCCTGATTCCTGCTCTGATGCCCCTTCTCTGACTAAAGCATTTATACAGTCTTTGCATAATACTTTTGTCCAAGATTCTCCTAGGGTATCCCTACAAGAGGCACACTTTCTCCTAGAGCTATGTGACAATCTTGATTTTTCAGTAGCTTTCTGAAATACATGCAAGAAAATTATAAATAACATCACCTTTCCCCCTTGCATACAGGTTACAACCCTGGGAGTGTTCTAGGCCTTTTAAAAAGGTAAGGACCTGAGCCTCCCCCCTCTGACCACCCAGAGGGACGCCCCCTACTATCAGGAACCATCCATGGAGGGGGGAAATCCTAGATAAAGAGGACCCCTTACCTTTCGATGGCTGGAGCTAGCATCGCTGTGCGCTGTCTGGGTGTCCACTTCAGACATGGCCACGCTGGTGGTTGCTGCTGTGGAGTCTCACGCTGCCTGTGCCGCATTCCCGACTCCTCTCCAGACTGTGCCTGGCCAACTATGAGTACCGCAACCTGGAACCGGAAGTCGCGGGTCAAAGGAAAACATCTGCCCTCCGCCAGAAATTACGTCACCCATCACTCGGCCCGCCTGGTTCCAAATGCAACCTGCATCCATGTACAGGGAGAGCGGAGCTGCCTCCCTGCTGCATCCCTGTGAATGTGATGGTGGGCCCCCGGATCCTCTGCCCACACTCAGTGAACATGGGGTGGAGAACTGTGTGGTCGGGTATGTACCTCACCATGTCCCTGGGATCTCCCCGGCCTCCCTAACAGGGCTTCAAAAGCCACAGTCTCCCTGACTGTCTGGCCAGGTTCTAAAACAGTGTCTCCCCACCAGAGGAAACACAAAAAACTGAAGTCAGGCAGGGGGAAGTGGAAATTTATGGGCTGGCGCAGTGTTTCCTAGGAAGGGGAGGAGCCAAGGTCTCTCATTGTGGCTCTCCTGAAAAAAGGGTAGGGAAACTATGTTCTAGCAAGGCTTGAACAATTTCAGAATCATTTCCATGTATTTTATTTTTAGTATGCTAAATACCTAGAGAATTATCCTGAACAATTCCTGAAATGTTTGCTGAGAGAAGCATAGAAGCTTGCTGACTTCTCATTCTGCAACTACTAAATGCCTGAATGTCATACTGAGCCTCTGATCAAATCCAGAACATATAAGAAGCAAAATGACATCTGACTAAGTATTTTTAACTGTATATCTGTTCCTGATCTTTGTTTCAAAGTGCTAAAACCAAAGGATCAGCATAACAGTTAGGCAAGTAGCATATTCAGAAGCTCAGCAAAGGCAGCCTGTAGATTTCTTTTAGTAGAAGTTTACTTTAGAACAAAAAGATTGAAGATCACTTGAGAGGTCTGTTACATATGTAAAAACCTATGCGGCCTTGTCTTTTATACAGCCACACACCTTCTCTGAAATTGCTGATACCGCAAAATTTTGCAGGGTGTGAAGATTTCTTCCATTATTATTTTGTTCCTCTAGCTGCACATGAAACATTGAATTAATGGTAATTTGTTAATGACGGTAAATTACATTTATTTCAGGGAGTCCGCTGTCCCAACTCTATCAGCCCTTCCTTCAGAGCTCGTCCTGGACAGATTACATCCAAACCCAATGTATCAGAGAATGCCTCTACTTCTTAACCATAAACTCATCACCCTTGAATATCCTAGGAACAATATAGAATATGTCAGAGACATAGGAGAAGGAGCATTTGGGAGAGTCTTTCAAGCCAGGTAATTATGTATTTGTTATTCAAAACATATCTAGCATGTGTCTTCATACTCCATCACTTAGCTTGAAGTGGATTTTTTTTACAGGACATCATCCCCTTGTCCCCAACCACAAGGATACTTACCAATAACCTGACTTACTGGAAAATAAGTGGTTTGGGATCTATTTTATTTTTCTGATGTTTTATCTTGTTTACCATCTATGTAAAATGTATAACTGAAGGCATTTTTTTTGGTTTTAGATTTTAGAAAGTAGCAAGCGATTAGGACACCTGTCAGGTTTTTATTACAGTCCACACCCCTGTTAAGTAAATTCACCCTCTTTATTTGCCCTGGTGACCGTTACAGAAAGTAAAAAAGAATCTAACATTTTTAGTGGCCACAAGAACACGCATAGAGGGGAAATCTTCCAATGTGTAAATTAGTTCTGGTGACTACCAAGGAATTCCTTCACTTTGGAGGGATTTCCTCTCACTTACTGTTTTTTCTATGGGACAGGAAGTCAACCCTCCCCCACTCTGCCCAAAATGAAAAAAAAAAACTTCAGTTCTACCTAAGTATTACTACAAAATATTTAATACAGTGTGTACCAATGAGACACATCTAATGCCCCGTACACACGATCAGAATTTCCGCCAGCAAAAGTCCGATGTGAGCTTTTGGTCGGAAATTCTGACCGTGTGTATGCTCCATCGGACTTTTGCTGGCAGAATTTCCGCCAGCAAAAGATTGAGAGCAGGTTCTCTATTTTTCCAACGGAAATTCCGATCTCTGTAGCAATTTCGACGCGCAAAACTCCTACGCATGCTCGGAAGCATTGAACTTCATTTTCTCGGCTCATAGTTGTGTTGTACGTCACTACGTTCTTGACGGTCGAAAGTTCAGAGAACTTTTGTATGACGGTGTGTATGCAAGGCAAGCTTGAGCGGAATTCCGTCGGAAAAACCATCCAAGGTTTTTCTGACGGAAATTCCGATCGTGTGTACGGGGCATTAGAGCATATTGAAATTCTTTAGAGAAAGCATACTAGATCTCTCTATTTGACATTATGGGGTTGACTTACTAAAACCGGAAGGTGCAAAATCTGATGCAGCTCTGAAGAGAAACCAGAATCAGCTTTTTTTGTCAAAGCTTAATTGAACAAGTTGAAGTTAGAAGCTGATTGGCTACCATGCGAGACTGCACCAGATTTTACACTCTCCAGTTTTAGGGAATCAACATCTGTGTATGGAGCAGTACAGAACAGAAGAGTTAAAGACGTGTCATTTTCATTCGGTTGTGTGGGTAATTTGAGTTTGCACTAATGAGCCCCCTAAACAGCAGGCTGTTTTAAGCAGTTATTATTGGCCTGGTGGGGAAAACAGTCTAGAGAATAGATAACGCAAAATGCCTGTCTCCTCTAGTAGCTGAAGTTACATTGGCCATTCTCAGCAGAAGCAATACTAGATGATATGAGTCACCAGGAGAGTTTACAGTATAGCCCATGTTTGACTTCTAGTAAACCAAGTGGTAGACACAGGAATGGAAGAATACTCTCTCTCTCTCTTTGGCTTTCTTTTTACACACAAAAGGGGTCTTAGTGGGCCAGTGATTGACATATCTTTCCTTACCTTTTGTTACAGTAAATCTTTAGAAAGATCTTTGGAAAATCTTTGAAAAATCTCTGAAAAGGGAGATAACTGTTCACTGATCCAATGCTACCTGATAGTGAAATCTAATATAATCGAATCTAATATTAGGGTTTTTTATTGGTGAGTATGAGTACCGATACTTTCGGTCCAGTACTCGCCGATACCGAGTACCGATACTTTGCAGGGTGATTTGCGTCAATACAATATAAATGGGCGCAAATCACACTGCAACAAAAATTTGCATGCGGTTCGAACAGGAATGTGGTGCAATTTCTGTCTAAATTGCATGCAATTTCCTCCATCGCTCTGTGCGTGTGTATGGAAAGGGAAAAGCGCCATCTAGAGGGTAGTTTATTAAAAATTTTAGAACTCACATATCTGGCCAAATGAAAAATCTGCAAAGATGTCCCGGTCCCGCCGATGATAGAGCATCATGGCTGCTGGAGGTGCTCACAGGGCTGGAGGAGAAGTTCTGGTACCCTGTTGGAATAGGGCAGAAGTGATGTCAACTTGGGGGAGACTATCTATACATCTCCTCCAGCGGCTGTGATTTTCTATCATCGGCGGGACCGGGATACCTATGCAGGTTTTGCATTTGAACTGAACTTAATGTGAGTTCTAACATTTTTAATAAACTGCCCACTAGATGACACTTTTCCATTTCTACACACACACACAGAAGCAGTTGGGGGAAATCGTATGCAATTCAGACAGGAATCACACCGCATTCCTGCTCAAATCGCATGCGATTCTTTGCAGCATGATTTGTGCCCATTCATTTTGTATTGACACAAAACTCCCCGCAAAGCATCAGTTTCAGTATCGAGAGCATTTTCACGAGTACACGTGAAAATGCATAGTATCGGCACCGATATCGGTATCAGTGCATCCCTATCTAATATCATAAAGCCACTATATGGATACACTTATACTTCATGGGTGGGGTAAAGTGGGGACCTAAGGATGTGAAACACCTTACTGTAATCATCAAAATCAGGGGATTCCCTTTAAAAAATGAAACTCAATCTTTAAATAACTTTCATATTTTATAAGACATCTGGTGTAATATTTAAACCATGACAAGATATACATTTTACATCTTTGTCTTACATATGCTCTATGTCTCAGATTTACATTTTGGCACCATATGTTCATGTCTATAAAGTACAACATTTATCAGCATAAGGCAAATCATCTCCTTCTGCTTTTGTTAAAATATTTGTCTTGTCTTACTTTAAGCACATTTGTGTTGCTAAACTTAGTAACCTTCTTCTCTCCTCTAGTGCAGCATTTTGCCTCCTGTGACATAATTCTGAGTTGTGCCAATAATATGTCAACCGGCAGCATTCTGTTTATGCCGCTTGCAGCCTGCATATAGTCAAGAAGCTTGTCAATGCAGGAAGTAAGGGTCATGACATTTATTAAATCTCTAAAGAGGAAGTACTAATTGTCCAACATGCAGCTGATAAACACATACTGCTTAAGGGCCCAGTCAAACTTGTCTGTTCCTATGCATTGTGTTAGGAAAAAAGAGAGAGAGACTTCCACCATGTAAAGTATAGAGTGTGGTGGTCCCATCCCTACTGTTCAAGCAAGAAAGAGTAACCCCCTAAATGGGACTTTGACAGACCACCACCTCAATAATAAAAATCTATCTTTTAATAATATAAAAAACATGTGCCATTAACACATAACAAGAATACGTACAATGCATCACATGGAAGACATGAAAAAATATGCACAAATACAAATCATCTCAAGTACTCTCCATGGGGTTGTGTGCCCTAAATCCCGACGCGCTTTCAGTATTCAACATTCATATACCTTCATCAGGGGTGAGAGTTGGATGTATTTACAAAAATATTGATTCCACTGGAATGATTCCATGTTAAAGAAGCACTAGAGGCGAATAGATCCAATCAGGTATTGCAAGGGCGCCAAACTATGTTGAGGAACACATTTTTTAAAGTGCAATGCGTATACGGCATCTGTATAACAGAAAGAGATATCCTGAGTAGCAGGAGAGCCAGCCCAAGATACAAAAAATGGAGGACGAGGAATGTGGGACAAGCTGTTGTTGGAGCCTGGACTATGGGCTCAGTGACAGGCGGAGAAATGTCCAAGTGTCCCAAGGTAGGTGTATCCTACTTGGAGGCGTCCCAATTCGGTGTGTGGCGTGCTGTCTTTTTCTAAGTGCCTGCCCATGCATTGTGTTAAGGCATGTACCATACCTCCCAACAGTCCCTGATTTGGAGGGACTGTCCCTGATTTGGAGCAATGTCCCTCTGTCCCTCATTCCGCCTCATGTGTGCCTTATTTTGGTCTGATCTATATACAGGGGGTCCCCGGATTACAAACAAGATAGGGACTGTAGGTTTGTTCTTAAGTTGAATCTGTTTGTAAGTCGGAACAGGTACATTTTTTAAGTGTAGCTCCTGCCAAAAAAACAATTTTTAAACTTCTTGGATAGAATAGGGAAGCGTTAACACCCCTGTAACATTTGTTTTGCTGTTTCTGCCCCTGTTCAGAAGATTTCACCTCACTTTCTGTCCCAATGACAGTTGAATTTTGAAAATTTTGGGTTGTTGTGGAAACAAAGATTGGTGATAAAGCATCAGTACCTTTTCCCCATAATAGCTCTTACAGGAGTGAATTTCCCTTCCTAGGAGTAGATTTCCTCTCACTTCCTGTTATCTCCCTCCGTTTGAAAGTAGGAGTCGTTTGTAAGTCGGATGTTTATAACTAGGGGACCCCCTGTAGTTGTATATAAAATGCACTTTTTATCTTTCAAAAAGTGTTTCCCAGTGCTAAACCTACCTCCAATTTCTAAATTGCTGCATTTGTACATTTTAAAAGCCAATATAAAGGAATAGTAGTGGTAAAAAAAAAGCACTTGTGGATTTAATTAAACTTTTTGGGTGGTTAATTCTCCTTTAAGGGGGTGTGGCAGGGGGCGTGCCCTATGCTTACATACATTTGCTAGTAGGTGACACTCATTCCCATCTCAAAATGTTGGGAGGTATGCATGTACCTTAACACATGATAAGTCATTTGCAAACATGCGCTGCATTAGCGCAGCCCATTCATTTTGAATTAGTCTCCACCCCACAACAATGGGCTAAAAACAGAAATGCATAATTTTTTAGATGGACTGGTCTTTGCAGCAAGGAGCACTGGAAGGGCAACGTATGTCAAATAAAACCAAATAAATTTCCAAGCTCAACTTACCAGTTGTAGGTGGGGGCAGTGGCCACTTGTTTGTACTGTTGATATCTTGGTCAGGCAACACACTGACACCATTGCTGTCATAGTGTTATTTGCTGGGTGTTCAGTGAGCTCCTGGAGGGGTGGGCTCCCTCCAGCTCACCTGCCCTCTATTTATCCATCAGAATGCATGTGCTCCCATTAGGGAGACACTTAAGAGTCAGAGTTAGGGACTACAGGAAACAGGGTGCCTTTACAGGGCCTGTAGCTTACACATGTATTTGCAAATGGTTGCAGACTAAACCCTTGTTCTTAATGCATACTGTTAGACCAGTCAATTCGGTTGGTCACAGGCTGGTCGGTAAGTTGAGCTTGGAAATTTCTTTGGCTTTATTTGACATACGCTGTCCTTCCAGTGCTCCTTGATACCAGTAACAATGACCCTGCATCAGCAACTCAAATCAAATCGAACTTCTGATTTTAAGAGTGAAGGCCAAAGCAAACATACTTCTATCCAACTTACTTTGAGTTGAGAGGTATCTTGATATAGCGCGGTCTTCCCCGAAGGGTCCCGATGCGCTTGGCGGAGTCCCTAGAGAAACCCAGGGACTAGGAGGAGACAGCAACAGGAAAGCAGCATGAAAAAGCAGATCAAAGCTCAAAAGTATTTTCCAATCGCCAAAGTAGAAATTACTTCTTTGCCTGACAAAGTTAAAAATTTGATGAGAATACACCAGACTTTGTAGTTTTTTTGATGGTTTTTTTTTCAATGAAAAAAGAAGGAAATAAATATTTTATCTGTTTATGCAGTCAATTTTTTCAGGCAGCTACTCAGTAACTTACTATTTAGTGAACGGTTTACAAATAGCAAAGATAATTTTCCATCTTGTTTTGTTAAGTCTTGCTGACTGTTTTCATTTACTTATTAGTAATGGCATAAAAGGGTTAAAATTAAAATATAAATAAATATAAATAATATAGCAGTGTAAATGGCAGTAGAGTTTTAATCAGGTGAATGCGAGTCATGTAATATGAGGTGGTTTAGGTGCCTGTTATTATGGTGCCTTTTTTTTCTTTAAAACAAATATAAAAAAATTAAGTTTTTTACAAAAAATTATTTAAAAAAAATAAGGGAAAATACTTAAATTTGGGGTGCACAGGCAGAGCACATAGGAAAATGTACCCAAGCAATTCAAAGAACATTGTTCGTTAAAGTAGGTGTAAAACCAACAGCTAAAAATCTTGCATAAGCTTTAAAGCGGTTGTATTGCCCGTTTGGTAATTTTTACCTACAGGTAAGCCTATAATAAGGCTTACCTGTAGGTAAAATGAATATCTCCTAAACCTGCATGGTTTAGTTGATATTCACCCTTCATGCAGCCTCTGACATCAGCGGTACATGAGCTCTGAAGGTCCAGTTGCTCCTGCCAGAACTTGCCTTAACGAAGGACTCATGCATGCATGCGCGGGAGTGTCATCATTGCAGCTCCAGCTACTCACAGAGCCTGAGCCCATGAACCCAGAAGAAACACAGAGGGAACATGTCAGCCCCCTCGGCGGTGACTGGGCGAGCTGCGGGAGCTTCGTTCTAAGGTAAGTATTTCATAATGTGCTAGTATGTGATGCATACTAGCACATTATGCTATTGTCATGCAGGGTTCTTTTTTTTTCCGGAGGTTTGCTACCACTTAAACAGTTGGTGATACAGATGGAAAGGTCATTGTTTAGGCACTTTGTGTTGTGGGATGACAACCCCCTGCTCCTGTCTCCAATTATCTCTTACCTGCAAATCATCCTATCACATGCCTTGCCAAAGGCAAAATAGGCTTCTGTGTTGATGCAAATTGTCCAGGAATATTACACAGTTTTACAAATAAAGAAAGCCCTTCAATAATTTGCAGTCAGTTACAATTAGGAAATATGCCCTGTGAAAAAACACATGCAGCCAGTTCTCAGTCAAGTGCATGTGGACAGCAACATATAGTGAAAAAAATAAATTGCAGCCAGTAAAAATGAAAGTGTTACTAAACCCTCAACAGTAAAATCAGTTTGTATATGCAGTAAAGCATGCTTGCTATACTTACTGTGGAACCTAAGGGGTTAATCCTGCACATTGTGTAAAAAGGCTGTTTGATCCTGTCTTCTCTGATCCTCCCCTTCATTTACTGCCCCCAATACATCTGCTGATAGAACGCAGCCTTGGAGGCAGTCTGCACATGCTTAGTTTGATGTGTATTGCTAGAGGTTTTATTTTTTTTTGGGGGGGGGGGGTGCATGTGATCAGCACAAGGCCAATCAGCACTGTCCAGACAGAACATAAGGGGTCATGCAGCCTCATAGGACAGTCAGAGAAGAATGAAAACTCCTCCTACAAGCTTTAACCGGTGCTCAGCTGGACACTGATAGAAGTTAAAAGACTGCCATACGATGATGCTGATGAGAAAAGGTATTTAGCAGTTTATATTTACTAAAATAATTGCATTTCCATGTTCTGTGTACTGTGGGAGACCAAAATCTAGTGAATGCAGGGTCCTAGATTTAGTAACACATTAAGAAATACAGTATGTCCTGTGAAAAACAGTTTGCTATGACTGCAGTGCATGTGGAGAGCCTGTAACGAAGTTGCCAGACACATTTGCATCAATAGGATGTTAAAATCCATTCTTCCTTGCACCCTTAAATTTCCCTAACCACAATATTTTTATATCTAAAGGACATTCAGTAATGGCTCACTTAAAGAGACAAGAGCTTACAAGCACTATACTAATCTTTTCATATGTACTTTACCAGCAGCATTCCCTATGCCAGTGATGGCAAACCTTGGCACCCCAGATATTTTGGAAGTACATTTCCCATGATGCTCCACTACACTGCAGAGGGCATCATAGGAAATGTGGTGCCAAGGTTCGCCATCAATACCCTATGCTTTCCCCAATCCAGCTAAGCACATTCTCAATATGGCTGCAGGGAACCCTGCCTTTTTATAGTGAGGAGGTTGCCACATAACAAAGCCCTCATTTTTAATAATTCTGAGAGTTTGCTGCTACTGCCAACATGTTGGGTTCCCCTCAAACCCGTGCTCGTGCCACACTTAAAGACCATATTAATAACTATTTCTACGTACATATAATTTTTTATAAGGACATGCCCCTTTGCTTAATTTTTTTAGCATGTCATTAGCCGTAACAATAGTTATTTTCATCCATATGGCTGTGATTTTCCACTGCCATTGCTGAAAATTCAGCTATTATGGCAAATCAGGATTACTGCTGCTTTGTAACTTGAGTTGGAATTTTAGTGTGCGGAAAACCACTGCAAATTAGTCTTTTCAGGAAATTATCCACATATAGAATGAATAAAGAGATCGAGACTGGGAACTTAGACTGCAGTAACTAAAAGCAGGTTAGATATTACATGAATTGTTCATTAATGATAAGATGAATCAAAGATCTGAGAAAAACTTTCCAGGAAATTTCAACAAAATCTAGGACAGTCACTTTCCCTTTGTTGGTTTTGCCTTTTGGAGAAATGATAATCTTCTGGCTCATTACACGTGTGCTAAGCAAACATGTCTAGTGGTCTATAAGTTTACTTTGCACGTTTCCGCATTTCATGCTCTTAGCTTTTGGCATATTTTTTGCAGTGTGATTCCGGAACCAAGTTTGTCTTGTCTGTTCTCATTTCTAAGAAACAGATTTGTGCTGGGGGTTGAAATTTGTTGCCTCGATGGCATTCAAACTATATCACAATATTATTTTCAGAACAAATTGAGTGCAAAGAATCAGAATTTGGATACTCGCACCTGTTCTTAATTGAGTTATAAATTGTTATGATTGAGTACTATCATGCTGCTTAGTGGCTTTGAGCAAACAGTAAACACACTTCTGGTATTATTAGGACAGAGCTGAATGTAGCTGGGATCATTTTGAGGCAAGTTTGACGAACATTACAAAATTTTAGGTGTTGAATGTGAACCCCATTGACGTCAAAGGAAGCCAATAGTTAAAAATCAGCTGTGGCCATTTTCTAGGTTAATTAACAAGTGTTTGTCAAAAAAATCATTGTGGAGGCTGAGTTTAAAAAAAAAATTAGTTTGGCAGGGGGCAGCAATTTTAATAATGCTTAAAGTGGAATATTAAAATTAAAACATTTCTGTAAATACCATGCCCATGGGATGCCCTTAACATGTCTGTGAAGTGGTACATCTATACAATTAATATAACCTGCTGCTGCAAAATTGACATTTGCTAACTAAAAAGCTGTTTAAATTGCCAGCTTCAGCTGCTTTATTTTTGCTTGAAAAGAAACAGCCAGGGATTCCATCATCTATACCAGACCCTTATCCTGGATATGGGTCTAGTATAGATGTTAATTGGAGACCCCAAAAAAGCCCTGTGATTCCCTTATAGTACAAACAACAAAAATCCCAACCTCTTGGTGAGGGGACACCCTGGACACCTTTGCTGCCATTCTGCTTATTTCTGGGTGTCCAGTGCGCCCCCTTCCAGGCTTACCTACCCTCAATCTATCCATTATTTATATATATATATATATGCTCATACCATGGAGGCTCTCAAAATCAGACAAACAGAAGAAAGGCTTATGTGAAGGGAATGTGGTTGATAAACAAAGCTTAAATACATTCATTTAAACCAATGATAAGTGAAAAAAATCACAAAATGATAATATAAATAAAGTCCATGTCATAATAAGTGAAAAAAACTGTGATGATAGTGCATAAACGATGATGGACAGGTGTTTCCTGGGCATGCGGAAGGGTTGTTTAGACCAAGCAACCTGGTAGGTGAATGGGCCACATGGAGACCAAACGTGCACAAAGGATTGGAATCAGTGCCAGAACCGTCACCAGGAATCATAGAGGCTTACCAGAAGTATTGGCCTGAAATTGCATATGCCAAAACAGGTCAAAAAGGCTTGATGACCGACAGGTCTGAATGTGACAGCTGGTCAGATGTTGTCGTCGCACAGAGAAGGGGAAAGGGAATCAGCACGGCTTCCTCTTCACATGCTACTTACTTAATACCTTGGAATGTCTACTTTCTTTTTTCGAATTTTGAATGTTAGTTTAACCCTGAGTCTACAGGTGTGTTGGCTGCTGTTCACTCCCTTTGGCGCAGCGCTGTACTTAACCACTACTTACCAAACAGAAGAAAGGCGCCTCTAAGTGCAGAATTAAAACTTTTAATATCCCCAAAAAGGATTAAAACTTTTAATAACTTAAACTAACACTTACAGGATATAAGAATGAAGGGAGCATGCACATGGTTTTTAAGCCAAGACCATCAATCTCTAGCAAGTTTGCAGCGAGTGACACCGCGATCTACAGCGGCACACAGTGCAGTACATTTGGAGGCTCGCATAGCGGAGATAGGCGTGAGAGCTGGAGATGCAGTGGAGACAGCGAAGGTGGAGAGATCTTTCAATACACTGATCTACTACACAGGACATTAGTGGAAGTTGCTAGTGCTGCATAGGTGGTGCGGCCCTTTTTCTCTCCCACTGCTCTCTATTTCCCTCCCCACTCCCCTCCTCACTTACAGATGAACTTTCTCCTGATCATCAAATCAAATGTGGGTAACTTTCCCCAGACTGATCTTAGACACAAGTCTGCCATCAGCCAGAAACTTATCAGTGAGCTTAGCCCAAGTCCATTACAGTTGGGCATCAACTGATGTTTTGTGATTGAACAATTTTATTGGGCTGCTCCAAGAATATTAACCTGCTAGTCAGCACCCGCATTTAAACACACGTTCCCCTTTTTTGGTGAAGGAATCCTGGACGGTCATGTACTTCATCAAAGTTGAAGTCCAACTATCTTTCCAGATCATTAGACCGTTAAGAAGTGAGCGTGATTGATTGAATGTATGGGTGCGTGCGCAGCTGCGATTTCCCCAATATGACCACGTTGGCTTTTTAAATTTTGTTTTTGAAGGTCATTCCCTGAATTCTTGCTGTGTGTTATTCCAATGATGCTTTTTTCTACACTAAAATATTTTTATTAAACCATGGTGTTCCACTGATGTGACCTTCTTAGTAGGTCTCCTCCTTCTTGTATATGGATGGTAAGTTGAGCTGGGAATTTCGTTGTTGCTTGACTTGTGATTATTATTATACAGAATGTGTATAGCGCCAACAGTTTGCGCAGCGCTTAATAATGTTAGGGCAAACAATACAGTAACAACACAATTCAATACAGGAGGAAACAGAGGGCCCTGCTTGTTAGAGCTTACAATCTAATTCCCCCATAATTCAAGCCTTTCAGGTCTGATAAAAACTGGGCATCAAATTCTATAAATTCTATACCAGACACTATAGATTACCTCTTATGATTCACAAAAAAACAAACAATAAATAAACACACACTTTTTGAAAAAAAAAACAAAAAAACGCACAGTGTAATTTCATCATCAATCACCTTATCCACGATGCAGATGTATGCCAATCATGAATAATGATGCCTGCCAATCCATTGTATGGGGCTGGTGACATCACTGGTTGCTATGGCAGGTACTGATATCCCCTGCTAAAGTAGAACTATAAGCAAATCTTTTTTTTTGGGATAGAGCAAGGGGAGGTAATGACCTTTGTCAGATTTTTTTTCCCCATCTGTGTCCCATTGCAGAGATTTTCTTTCCCTTCCTGTCCCATAGCCACGCAGGAAGTGAGAGAAAATCCCTGCAAAAGGGAATTCTTTGGGGACCCCCAGGTCATCAGAACAAGTGTCTCCATTGGAAGATTTCCCCTCTATTACTTTTCTGGGGACAACCCAATCTGGGGTTTTCTTTTACTTTCACTTTCAATGATAATGGTAAGCAGGACATATAGAGAGGGTGAATCTCCCTAATGGGGGCACAGACAGCAATAAAAACTGACAGGTGTTCTAAACCCTCTTCACTAATAAAACAAGTTTTGTTATTATTATTTATTATTATTAAACAGGATTTATATAGCGCCAACAGTTTGCGCAGCGCTTTACAACATGAGGGCAGACAGTACACTTACAATACAAATCAATACAGGAGGAATCAGAGGGTCCTGCTCGTTAGAGCTTACAATCTAGAGTTTTGTCTTTAGTTATACTTTAACAACCTTGGCAGCTGTAAAAGAAAGCTGTCATACAGTGCCTTGAAAAAGTATTCATGCCCCTTGAAATTGTCTACATTTTGTCATGTTACAACCAAAAACATAAATGTATTTTATTGGGATTTTATGTGATAGACCATTACAAAGTGGCACATAAATGTGAAGTGGAAGGAAAATGATAAATGGTTTTCAAATTTTTTTACAAATATATTTCTGAAAAGTGTGGCATGCATTTGTATTCAGCCCCCCTGAGCAAATACTTTGTAGAACCACCTTTCACTGCAATTACAGCTGCAAAATAGCTCAAGCTCTGTCGGATTGGATGGAAAGTGTCTGTGAACAGCAATGTTCAAGTCTTGCCACAGATTCTCAATTGGATTTAGGTCTGGACTTTGACCAGGCCATTCTAACACAAGAATATGCTTTGATCTAAACCATTCCACTGTAGCTCAGGCTGTACGTTTAGGGTTGTTGTCCTGCTGGAAGGTAATTCTCTGCCTCAGTGTCAAGTCTTATGCAGACTTTTATGCCGTGTACACACGGGCAGACTTTCTGACCGGACTGGTCAGACAGACCAAATCCGGCGGACAATTCGACCGTGTGTGGGCTGCATTGGACGTCCGATGGACCGTTTCGGTCGGAAATCTGACGGACTTTAGATTTGAAACCTGCTTCAAATCTTTACATAGTAACTCCGCCGGACTCAATTCCTAACGGAAAGCCCGTTCGTCTGTATGCTGGTCCGACGAACCAGATACGACGCAAAGGCAGGGTACTACATCTTGCGCTCGCTGCAATAGGAAACACAAATTTTCCTATTGCGGCGAGCGCGAGGGGGAGACGACGATGTCCCTTAGGTCTGGTATAGATTTTAAGGGGAACCCCCATGCCGAAAAATCGGCGTGGGGTCCCCCCAAAATCCTTACCAGACCCCTATCTGAGCACGCAGCCCGGCCGCTCAGGAAAGGGGGTGGGAATGAGCGAGCACCCCCCCCCGAACCGTACCAGGCCGCATGCCCTCAACATCACCCGAGGACCACGCCCCCTTATGAAGTCACAGTCCCAACATGCCCCGGGACTGTGACGTCATAAGGGGGCATGGGTCACCGCCTATATAAGTCATTGCTGAGAATTACAGTGGGAGAGAGCGGGAGAGAGCGTCGTGTCAAGAGAAGAGGGAAGAACACGACGCAGAAGTCCGGGCCACCGCTAGCAAAAGAGCGGCAGAAGATAGGAGAGGAGCTGGCAGAAGAACCGGACACCGGGAGAAGAGGCTGGAGAGCGATAGAAGAGCCGGACACCGGGAGAAGAGGCCGGAGAGAGCGGCGAAGTCGGAAGAAGACCCTGAAGTTGGAAGAAGACCCCCAGAGCTGTGTAATAAATTACTTTAAAAACCTGTGTAGTGTGTTTTTTTATTGACACTTTTTCCCTAGGTGTAGGGGTACGATGTACCCCATACTCATTCACATAGGGTGGGGGGCCGGGATCTGGGGGACCCCTTATTAAAAGGGGGCTCCCGGATTCCGATAAGCCCCCTGCCCGCAGACCCCGACAAGCAACATTTTTAAATAAGACTGTAACATAACTAAATGTGGAAAAAGGGAAGTGCTGTGAATACTCTCTAGATGCACTGTAGGTGACTTCTGAAGGCAATTGGTTCCACTAGATTTTAGTTAGAAGTTTCAGAGTAATGGGGGCTGAATACAATTGCACGCCACACTTTTCAGATATTTATTTGTAAAAAAATTTGAAAACCATTTATCATTTTCTTTCCACTTCACAGTTTTATGTGCCACTTTGTGTTGGTCTATCACATAAAATCCCAATAAAATACATTTACGTTTTTGGTTGTAACATGACAAAATGTGGAAAATTTGAGAATTTCAAGAGGTATGAATACTTTTCAAGGCACTGTATATAGTAACAGAAGAAAAACCTGCTCCAATATATGAGGAAAAAAAAAAAAAGAAACCAAAAGTGTCACTAAACCCACAACATAAAAAACTGTCTCTCACTCAGTCACTATGAGATTTTTTTTCTGTATTCTGTAAAAAACTTGGTTGATTCTGCTGCTCGCTATGTCTACCTTTTTGTTCATGTCCCCAATTCAGCTAGGAATATTGCAGCTGTGGTGGTATCTCTGCACATGCTCAGTTTTCAGTGAGTTTCTATGCTGAGCATTTCCTCTCTATCATCGAGCAGCCCATGTGACTATAGAGTCACACATGTTGGTGCATACACAGTGGTAAATGACAGCCCACTTCATCCCTCCTCCTCCATGCCCACTAACCAGCTAAACACAATGGGGGTGGGATATTACGTCTAGATTAACCACTTGCCAACCAGCCGCGCAGTTATATTGCAGCAGGTTGGCACGGCAGCGCAAATCGCCGTAGCTGTACGTCAGCTCTTTAGGATGCTATAGCAGGCCGCTGGGCACCCGCGATCGCTCCTCACAGAACGAGAACGGGGATCTGTGTGTGTAAACATACAAATCCCATTTCTGTCAGGGGAGTAGAGACAGATTGTGTGTTTCTACTAAGTAGGAACAACGATATGTCTCCTCTCCCAGTCACTCCCATCCCCCCCCCCCCACAGTTAGAAACACACATAGGGAACACAGTTAACCCCTTGATTGCCCCTAGTGTTAACCCCTTCCCTGCCAATTACATTTATATGGTAATCAGTGGCTATTTTTAGCTCTGACCTCTGTATAAATGTCAATGGTCCCAAAAAAGTGTCCAATCTGTCCACTGCAATGTCGGAGTCCTGATAAAAATCACAGATCGCCATTACTAGTAAAAATAATAATAATAATAATAATAATAATAATAATAAAAATGACATAAATCGTTCCCCTATTTTGTAGACACTATAACTTGTGCACAAACCAATATACACTTATTGCGATTTTTTGTTATTTTTATTTTCACCAAAAATATGTAGAAGAATACATATTGGTCTAAACTAAAGAAAAAACTTTTTTTTTTTACTTTTTTTTGGATATTTATTATAGCAAAAATTACAAAATATTGTGTTTTTTTTTTTTCAATATTATTGCACTTTTTCTGTTTTATAGCACAAAAAATAAAAACCGTAGAGGTGATTAAATACCACCAAAAGAAAGCTCTATTTGTGGGGAAAAAGGACATCAATCTTGTTTGGGTATAACATCGCACAACTGCGCAATTGTCAGTTAAAGCGATGCAGTGCCGTATCGCAAAAAATGGCCTGGTCAGGAAATCCTTCTAGGGCTGAAGTGGTTAATGGTGGCTGCACCTTCCTCTTATTCTAAGACACAGGCAGCTCCTCCTGCTTATGTTTCCCCGCAGACAGGCTGGGAAGAGCTGGGTCATGTGACAGCTGTATATCTAGTAGGATAAATGTACTTAGATTTTTTCTTTATTAAAATAATTACAGTGCCATCATCCACATAAAGAAATAGAAGGGAAGATGTAAATTAAACAGTGTGTGTTTAGTATCACTTTAATACATATCTTATTTAGATCTCTGTATATAAAAGAGAATGAAGGTGATGATATACAATATAAGGATTGTACTGTCACAGTTTCAAATCTCCTACAGTCGATTAAACTTGATATGACGGTAATGTATTCACCTTTATGAAAAGATCATTTTTATAAATATATAAATAGTCCTTACAAAAAATTCAATGGGCAGCTGTAGACATAGGGTAACCACAAAGAATACTTGGGAACTTCTTGCGACTGGAAGAAAACAAATTTAGCCTTTGCAATTGGAAAGGTTCTTTCCTGTAAGAGCTGTAAAAAATATGTGGTAATCTTCTTTAGGATATGTTTCTAGGAAAATAACTACTGGATGATAAAAAGGGCTGGATGCTTTAAAAAAAAAAAAAAAAAAAAAATCACATAACGGTAAAATTCTCTAGATTCTTTCCAGTTTGCCGTTACTATTGCACTATTTTATTAATATTATTATTATTAATATTATGTTTGTATGAATATTGTTATGATCTTGAGAATATTCTATACTGCAACTTCAAAAATGGGATACAGAAATGAACAGAATATGAACATACTGAGGCTATGGTAATAGTACACAAAGACGAGCAGGGGATTCATTGTGAAAAGATACTTTGCTCTGGCTAAGAGACTTCTGTTAAAATGCATGAAGCTATTGTTACTGTTAATTTATGTGATATGTAAAAAAAAAACCTGTAAAATTAACATAAAATATAATGATCTTCCAGGGCTCCAGGACTGCTTCCATATGAACCCTTCACCATGGTGGCAGTAAAGATGCTGAAAGAAGAGGCGTCAGCTGACATGCAGGCAGACTTCCAGAGAGAGGCAGCACTCATGGCAGAATTTGATAACCCAAACATTGTAAAACTTCTAGGTAAGCTGTTCTTCCATAAAGAAACCATACACTTACTATTAAAGTGTCATTAAACCCACATCATAAAAAAACTATCAATAAATGCTGTATTATATGCTGTTCATACCCACTCAGTCACTATGAAATTCTATTTCTATATTCTGCAAAAAACCTGGTTGATCCTGCTGTTCTCTCTATCTCTCCATTCTGTCCAAGTCACCAATTCAGGTAGGTATTTTGCAGAACAGTGTTGGCAGCTTTGCACATGCTCAGTTTTTAGTGAGTTTCCATGCTGAGCATTTACTCCCTATCACATCTGAGCAGCCCATGTGACTATAGAGTCACACATGTGGGCGTATACACAGTGGTAAATAACAGTTCACTTCCTCCCTCCTTCTCCATGCCTTCTAACCAGATAAAACACAATGGGGAGGGATATTACATTTAGATTGATGGAAGCTTCACCTCCCTCTTAGGACCCTTTCACACGGACGTGTGTACGGGCTCCGCTTTGTTCAGCGGGGGATCCCTCCATCAATCCCCGCTGAGCAGACAGATGACCAGACGGTCTCTGCATACTGTGCAGGGATCGACCTGTCAGAGTGCCACTCTCCTCTATGGGGGATCGGATGAAGATGGACCGTAGAGTCCATTTTCATTGGATCCGATCCGCAGACAGATGGAAAAGTAGAATTTTCCTCCGTCACACTTTAGCGGATAGGAGCGGGTCGGATGTCAGCGGACATGTCACCGCTGACATCCGTCGCTCCATAGACCTGTATGAAGCGTCCGTTCAGGTCCGCCTAAAAAACTGACAGGTGGACCTGAACGGTCCACCCGTGTGAAAGGGGCCTTATTCTAAGACACAGGCTGGAGGGACGTAACACAGCCTGTGGTTGGCAGAAATCCGCCCACACCAGGTTATTGCCAAAAAGTAATAAAGATTCGATTCCAAATGTATATTTTAAGCCCCATACACATGATAGGACTTTGTACAAACTTTCCCTTGGATTTTTGTACAAAGGGCGTTGCCCAAAAGTTTGTCTTGCATACAGACGACAGGACTTTTCCAGCCAACTTTCACCATATCACATGGTTTTTCAGCTCTTTACCACCACCCTTTGGTCAACTTGTGTATTGTTGTCTGATATTGTGTCAATCTCGCCACTTTTTTTTTTGGCGAGATTGACACCTTGCGAGCCGAGTTGACACTGGTGCGGGGATCCGACTTGGATCCCCGCCAATGCCAGGCACTTTGTTTGGTATGAATCTTGAGGGGGAACTCCACGCCAAATTTTAAATAAAAAACCGGCGTGGGGGTCCCCCCCAAGTCCATACCAGACCCTTATCCAAGCACGCAGCGCGGCCGGTCAGTAAAGGGGATGGGGACGAGCGAGCGCCCCCCCTCCTGAGCCGTACCAGGCCGCATGCCCTCAACATGGGGGGTGGGTGCTTTGGGGGAAGGGGGCGCCCTGCAGGCCCCCCACCCAAAGCATCTTGTCCCCATGTTGATGAGGACAAGGGCCTCTTCCCGACAATCCTGGCCATTGGTTGTCGGGGTCTGTGGGCGGGGCGCTTATCGGAAGAGGGTGACTGGATCGGACAGTGAGAGCTCCAGTACAGGTGGGCAGAGCAGGCAGACAGCACTGCACTGCAGCCCCGACATGGGAGCTTTCCTCTCTCCTCACTCTTCCTGCAGACTGAAGAAAACAGATGACAAAAAGCAGACTGCTTTCTTTCCCCCTGCACTGAAGTGCACTGAAAGTGCACTTGGAAGTAAAGTCGCTGTAGATCCAAGGGGGACATGCAAGGAAAATAAAAAACAGCATTTTGGCTTGCACATGATTGGATGATAAAATCAGCAGAGCTTCCCCTCATTTCAGATCTACCCCATAGATTTAGAGCGACTGAACTTCCAAGTGCACTTTCAGTGAAAAGTGGATTTGCCTTTCGTAAATAACCCCCTATATCTTAATGAATCATGCCTTTTAATAAAATATAGTGTGAGTGTGTGAGTGTGTGTGGGGAATACATTTATGTAGAGCCTGAAATGTTCCGGTATATTTCTAATGCCTCGTACACACGAGTGGACTTCTCGTCAGACTGAACTCCGAAGGACTTTTAGACAGAGTTCCGAAGGAATGGACTTGCCTACGCACGATCCCACCAAAGTCTGATTGTTTCGAATGTGATGATGTGCGACCAGACTAGAATAAGGAAGCTGATAGCCAGTAGCCAATAGCTACCCTTGCGTCGTTTTCGGTCCATCGGACTAGCATACAGACGAACGGATTTTTCGATAGGCGTCGAGTCCGTCGGAAAGATTTGAAACATGTTCTATTTCTAAAGTCCATTGGGGAGGGCTCAGGACGGCACGACAAGACAGCTTGTAAGCTAAGGAGGACGCTCGTATCATCCCGATACCACCCTGGTATAATCTGCTACATGTTCATCATAGAATGGTGCACTGACACACCTGATATATGTGAGTACACCAGATGGGGATCTTTGCTTTAGTAAAAATAAATTGTTTAAACCGTCATTGCACTATAGAGTTTTTCCTTTCACATATCCCGGATAACTATGCTGAGGAACCCAGGAGCCTGAGATTCTAAAGAGCCCAGAGGTGGTTCACATGCGTGCTTTGACTTAGCTTAATCGCAAAGTTGCACACCCCAAGGTGAGCGTTTACTACCTAAGGGGGGCACCTGAGTGAAGACACCCCAGCACATCTTGGATCACACTTTTTATTGTTCCTGAATTACACAAACTTTTATCACTTTAATAGAGACGCAGTTGGATGCGATTTATATGCACATGAGCACTTTATCTTATTACCGGAATCACACATCCCTTGCAGTGTTGTTTATTTTCAGCACGGTCATTTATGACATATTTGGACATCACATATTGCACAGGAGCACTTTTCCTATACATTTTTTGTTTATGTTTATGGTTTAAAACACTGTTATACACGAGACACTTTAAATTGGTTTTATGTATATATCATATCCATATATTAGTTATATTAATTTGATTATTTTTACATAGTTTTAGTGTACACTACAATCTATATAATTTTTTAGCGTAGCGTATTCAATCAGTTTATTTATCTTTGCATGATATATGTGACGTGTTCAACGCTAGCTGCTTTTAGATCATTTATTCATCTTTCACGATACATGTGACAGGCTTAATATCATTATTCTTTGGGTAATATAATCCGCTTTAAACATCTAGACAGTGGTGGCTCACAGGATTTCTTTCTATACAAGATAATATACTGCCATCATTATTTGGAGACTACAGTTACGGCCTTTAACTGACTTAGACCAGATTCAGACTATTGTGTTGCAGTATTGTGCGGTAACACACTTTGGGGTTTATTTACTAAGGGAAAAACTACTTTGCACTACAAGCGCACTGCAAGTGCACTTGGGAGTGCAGTCGCTGTAGATCTGAGGGGGACGTGCAAGGAAAATAAAAAATAGCATTTTTGCTTGTACATGATTGGATGATAAAATCAGCAGAGCTTCCCCTCATTTCAGATCCTCCCCCTCAGATCTAAAGTGACTGCACTTCCAAGTGCACTTGTAGTGCAAAGTGGGTTTGCCTTTAGTAAATCAACCTCTTTGTGTGTGCAGTGTGCTGCAATACCACACTAATGCCCTCTACACACGATAGGATTTTCCGACAACAAATGTTCGATGGGAGCTCGTTGTCGGAAATTCCAACTGTGTGTAGGCTCCATCGGACACTTTCCATCGGAATTTCCAACAAACAAAATTTGAGATCTGGATCTCAAATTTTCCGACAACAAAATCTGTTGTCGGAAATTCCGATCGTGTGTACACAATTCCGACGCACAAAATTCCACGCATGCTCGGGAATCAAGCAGAAGAGCCGCACTGGCTATTGAACTTCATTTTTCTCGGCTCGTCGTACGGGTTGTACGTCACCGCGTTCTTGACATTCGGAATTTCAAACAAGATTTGTGTGACCGTGTGTAGGCAAGACAAGTTTGAGCCAACATCCATCGGAAAAAATCCACGGTTTTGTTGTCAGAAAATCCTATCGTGTGTACAGGGCATGAGGCAACACACCTGCATTTCATCATGCTTAGTTGTGTGTTGCATTTCTCAGAAACGTTGATGGGGCTTTGGCCTTTGCTGCAGTGCATTGGCAGCCCATTCAAAGTGCAAGTAGTGTATGTTTCCATATGTTCAGTGTGAATATGGCCTTAAGGTCACTCACTACAGTTAAAAAAAACACTGATTGTAGCTCTGCTGGTTTTTAGCTTGTGCTCTTAAACTGGGACTGTAGTAGCTATTGCTACTACACTATGGGGTTGATTTACTAAAGGCAAATCCACTTTGCACTACAAGTGCACTTGGAAGTGCAGTCGCTGTAGATCTGAAGGGAAGATCTGAAATGAGGGGAAGCTCTGCTGCATTTAACATCCAATCATGTCCAAGCTAAAATGCTGTATTTTATTTTCTTTGCATGTCCCCCTCGGATCTACAGCGACTGCACTTCCAAGTGCACTTTCAAGTACACTTGCAGTGCAAAGTGGATTTGCCTTTCGTAAATAACCCCCAATGACATTTACTATACTACATTATAGGAAACATTTGCCAGAACAGTCGGTGACCACAAGAATCGTAGTATGCTGGTCTGTGTGATCAGGCTTTAAATAAAAAGTGTGGCCAAATGATCCTCGTTCCAATTATAATACAGTAGTTACAAATTGGCCCTGCTACATTTACTGAATTTTCTCTTACTATATTCCAGAGACTGCCAAAATCCTCATCTTTTGTTACTTCATTGCCCAAAGTGAAGTGAGATATGATATGAGTCTGTGAGCAAATCTACTGCCTATCTTGCACTCCCTAAACAGTGCACAGAGAAACCGGCATTTATATTTCCAGGCAGCGGAGTAACACCTCCCTCTGTGCATTTAACAAGAAACATATGGCAAAGTGCCACGGCACTCAACAACGGTCCACTGCCTAGGTGCAAGTTTACTTGTACACTCTGAACTAATGTTCAGTCCAAAGGGCAGAATTTTAGCAGTTTCTTGCATATCCAGGAAGATGCAGAACACCATTGGATACTTTTGACAAAATGTTTCCCCGTTTGATCAAGTTAAACACTTTTTAGCTGTTTTTTTTCCAGATTTACAGAATTCAGACACTGAGTTTGGTTTGTTACAGAAGTTGGGATTCTTCACTCAATAAATTGTGTGATTTGGGAATATTCAATATCTAACTATGTGAAAAGCAAATCCTTGTTCACTGTAAATACCAAGTCATATGCAAATATAAAGTAATAAAGTAAGGGAATTTCCACTTGATTGATTAACTGAAGTTGAATATTCACTCAATTTAAAGGATAAGTTCAACTTTTTAGCTTTCATAATTAGAACCGTTTTCCAATGCCATTTCTGGCCCACCCATCCCAATGTGCTTTTCTGTCACTTACCTTGTATGCAGGATGTTTAAAGTCTTGTCAGTTTATTTTTATTTTGAACTGATTTTTAGATTTCATCACTTTCTCTAGCTTGTATCAGCCTTCACTTCCTGTTAGGTCATCTCCCAGAAGCCTTCACTTCCTTGTTGCATCACAGAAGAGGGTGTGATAGAGTGTGTTCACCACTCTGGACCACACCTCCCTCGTTAGAATACCACCTTCCACCTACTTCCTATACAATCTGATTGTACACTCTCCTTTGGATCTCCCATCTGCTATGTAATACAAGGACCTGGCAGAATTGATACAAATGTAATGGATTGTTCAGATGTGTTGTCCTATTCCATAGGCCTGGTAAATCTAAGGGAAATCATACAGAGATTGTACAATCAGATTGCATAGGTACATAGTTACATAGTTGGTGAGGTTGAAAAAAGAAACACGTCCATTCAGTTCAACCTGTGTGTGTGTGTGTGTGTGTCAATGTCATTGTACATCCCGGTATGTTGTGATCGTTAAGGTACCCATATAATTGTTTTTTTTTTTAAACTCTCAATGCTCCCTGCTGAAACCACTGCTGTGGAAGAGAAGTCCACATCCTTACTGCTCTGACAGTAAAGAAACCTCTACGCAGTTTAAGGTTAAACTGCTTCTCTTCTAATTTTAGTGAATGACCACGTGTCTTTTTAAATTCCCTTTCACAGAATTTTTTTTTCCCTATGCTAGGGTCACCAGTACAGTATTTGTACATCAATATCACATCCCCTCTCAATCATCTCCTCTCCAGAGAGAATAAGTTCAATGCTTGTAGTCTTTCTTCATAGCTGAGGTCCTCCAGTCCCTTTGTCAGCTTTGTTGCTCTTCTCTGGACCAGCACATCCTTCCTGAGGACTGGTGCCCAGAACTGGAAGGCATACTCCAGGTGCAGCCGGACCAGAGCCTTGTAGAGTGGGAGAATTTACGTTTTATCTATCGAGTGAATGCTCTTTTTAATGCATGCCAATATTTTGTTGAATTTGCTCGCCACAGCCAGGCACTGCATGCCATTGCTGAGCCTGTCATCTACTAGGACCCCCAGGTCCTTTTCCATCCTAGATTCCCCCAGAGGTCCCCCCCAGCAAGTAACTTGCGTTCATATTCTTGGCACCCAAATGCATTACCTTACCTTATAGGTTATGGCCATCTTTATACAAGTACATAGGAGGAAGTGAATGGAGACACTCAGCTGTCAGGCCTCGTTCACATCTCCACGTAGTGAAAACTCACATTCCTGCATGCGTTTGTTTTGGGTGTTTTGTAGTGTCTTCATTCGGCACGCATAGGGCAGTCAATTTATTTGAATGGGCTGCCCTATGCACAATCGCCCCAGAGAAGCGCCAGGATTTCTTTTGGAGTGGAGCATGGTGCGTTACCGCAGTTTTTGGTGCATTTGGCGCACTTAGAAACCCCTAACATGTAACACAAGCACAATGCACATTTGCAGTGTTTCTGAAACATATGGCAAAGCACGCATTTTCTGTGCAGTTTGCCATGCGTTTGGAAACACACAGATGTAAATTAAGCCTCATTGTTCTTGTGTAATCACACCAATTTAACTTTCAGGCCCCATTCACACCTAGAGTAGTGGGAGTGCATGTTTTTTGGCTCGTTTCTCCCGTGACACACATAGTGTAGCCAGTTGATTTTAATGGGCTGCGCTACACCTGCTCCTCGTCTGTGATAGGCAGAACACTGATACAGTTTCTCAGCATCGTATCAGTGTTCCTCTATCATGGACAGATGAGGAGGAGGCAGGTGGGCTTTGTTTCAATGGACGGCTGAACAGAATGCATTACATAGTGGGAGACACACGCTGTTTTAGTAATGAAAGGTGTCTCCTGCTGTGTAATGCATTCTGTTTAGCCGTCCATTGAAACAATGCCCGCCCTGCCTCCTCCTTGTCCGTCCGTGATAGAGGAACACTGATACGATGCTGGGAAACGGTATCAGTGTTCCGCCTATCACAGACGAGGAGGAGGCGGGGCGGGCATTGTTTCAATGAACGGCTGAACAGAATGCATTACACAGTGGGAAACACACGCTGTTTTAGTAATAAAAGTTACGGCTGCAACTGGGCACATTGAGACTGCAACTGGGCACATTGAGACTGCAACTGGGCACAGTGTGACTGCAACTGGGCACATTGAGACCGCAACTGGGCACAGTGTGACTACAACTGGGCACATTGAGACCGCAACTGGGCACAGTGTGACTGCAACTGGGCACATTGAGACCGCAACTGGGCACATTGAGACCGCAACTGGGCACAGTGTGACTGCAACTGGGCACATTGAGACCGCAACTGGGCACATTGAGACCGCAACTGGGCACAGTGTGACTGCAACTGGGCACAGTGAGACTGCAACTGGGCACAGTGTGACTGCAACTGGGCACAGTGAGACTGCAACTGGGCACAGTGTGACTGCAACTGGGCACAGTGTGACTGCAACTGGGCACATTGAGACCGCAACTGGGCACATTGAGACCGCAACTGGGCACAGTGTGACTGCAACTGGGCACAGTGAGACTGCAACTGGGCACAGTGTGACTGCAACTGGGCACAGTGAGACTGCAACTGGGCACAGTGTGACTGCAACTGGGCACAGTGAGACTGCAACTGGGCACAGTGTGACTGCAACTGGGCACAGTGAGACTGCAACTGGGCACATTGAGACCGCAACTGGGCACAGTGTGACTGCAACTGGGCACATTGAGACCGCAACTGGGCACAGTGTGACTGCAACTGGGCGCAGTGAGGCTGCAGATGGGCACAGTGAGGCTGCAGATGGGCATTGTTTACCGGTAGCTGCTGCATTTTCCCACCCTAGGCTTATACACAAGACAATATTTCTTCCCAGTTTTTTGTGGTAAAATTAGGTGCCTCAGCTTATATTTAGGTCGACTTATACTCAAGTATATACGGTATCATTTTCCTTCCACTTCACAATTATGTGCCACTTTGTGTTGGTCTATCACATAAAATCCCAATAAAATACATTTATATTTTTGGTTGTAACATGAGAAAATGTGGAAAATTTCAAGGGGTGTGAATACTTTTTCAAGGCACTGTAGAACTCCATGATTGAATCATTGCTATTTTAAAATCGAAAATGCTCCTATAATGAGAGTGCTTAGGCATATTATGATGAGGATTGTTGTTAAAATGTGACCCACTCTGGCCAGTTATTTTTGCAGCTTTTAATTTGTATGACTTATAACCAAGATTGATTCACCAATGTCACATTTCATGGTGGTTATAAGAAGCAGAACGAATGGAAAAGTCATGCTGAAATTTGATGATTATGCAGCTGTCACTTTTATAATAACTCATCAACAAAGGTCAACAATTAGGATTACTACTCAATATGATCATGCACATGTTGTTTGTGGTCAGCTGTACTTTGTAATCATATAGTTATCCTTGTCAATCCCCTTGAGGACAGTAAACAGCATCTAATGAGGTATTTTCTATACTTTGACACCATCTCTGGTAATCAAAAAAAGAGGGGAAAGGGGTTTGGGACTTTGAATGAATCACATAGGTATAAAGTATTCAGTTTATTGTATAAATTAACATACAAACGCATAATCATGAGTAAGTGTGTATCCAATACAATTATAATAACTGGCACAATTCATAAAAATGTATATCTATACATACAATGTAGACGGGTTGCCACATGATTATAAACGATTAATATCAAAAACTATACATACTGAGAGATATCAATTGACTCATAGGGACACAGCATATAATAAATCTATGCATTTGGTGGATTGATCCATTCTTCTGGAGCATGCACGTGAGTTCAATAAAACATAATAGAAGGAGTTGCTGTATGGTCTGATCCTACCCAAGGAAAAAAAGAACCTCTTCTGGTGATGCGTTTATATCCTCATCACTTTTCACTTCTTAAGCCGCGTACACGGGCGGACTTTCCAACGGACTTTCAACGGACTTTTGACAGACTTCTGACGGACATTTTAACAAACAGACTTGCCTACACACGATCACACCAAAGTCCGACAGATTCGTACGTGATGACGTACGACCAGACTAAAATAAGGAAGTTGATAGCCAGTAGCCAATAGCTACCCTAGCGTCGTTTTTTGTCCATCGGACTAGCATACAGACGAGCGGATTTCTGGGTCCGGCGAGTTACGTCGTAAAGATTTGAAGCATGTTCCAAATCTAAAGTCTGGAAAAGTCAGCTGAAGGTCCGATGAAGCCCACACACGATTGAATTGTCCGCAAGACTTGGTCCGTCGGACCAGTCTGGTCAAAAAGTCCGACCGTGTGTACGCTGCATAACACCTTGGCTACCACCAATACCTTTTAGTACTTATACATATATATTTACGTATACATATATATTTTTTCAGAAGTCTTTCATTGATGGTCTCAGCACTTATGGTCACTCTGACTACTTCAACTTGAAATCTGTGTCCCCTGGATGATTTTGTTGCTGGACAGCAGGCCACTCACACCTCCTCAGCCCCCATTGGAGATGCCCCCTTTTGGGTGTCCCCGTTCTTCAGTGCCACACTTTTATTACATAGTCAACCTTGTAAGTATGGTAGAGAGTGGGTTTTTATACTTGGTTTTATTTTATTCTTTATGATTTTTCTTTTTTCCTTGGGTAGGGTCAGACCATACCGCAACTCCTTCTATTATATTTTATTGAACTCATGCGCATTCTCCTGAAGAGTGGATCACGTGCTTCATTCAAAGTTCCAAACCCCTTTCCACTCTTTTTTCTGACATATAGATAGGGATGGAGGCAATTGACCTTACCAGGTCACCGCCTCATATAAAGTCCCAACTGTTCTCCTTTTTCTTATCTCTGGTAATCACACAATCTGGAACAGTGTAGCACATTAAAATTATACTTCTAGGTTAACGACTTTACCCCCAGCTCTGTGGAAAGTTTTTCCATTCAGAATTGTGTCAGTTTTGCCTTCAATAACTACATTGCCCCTACAACTCCTACAATTTTTGAAGGAGATTATATTTGATAGAATATCTGAATATAGTTCTCCTGAGAATAAAGTTTTATGAGCAAGTCTTGTTATGAAATGTAGCTCAGTTTTACAGAACAAACTTAAAGGTTCTTTGAGGAAACTAATATGTATGCATGGTTTTGTACACTCACTGGCCACTTTATTAGGTACACCCACCTAGCTAGTTCTGGGTTGGACCCCCTTTTGCCTTCAGAACTGCCTTAATTTAATTTTATTTATTATTAACTTAATTTTTTGTGGCATAGATTCAACAAGGCGTTGGAAACATTCCTCAGAGATTTTGGTCCATAGTGACATAATAGCAACACGCAGTTGCTGCAGATTTGTCAGATGCACATCCATGATGTAAATCTCCCATTCCACCACATCCCAAAGGGGCTCTATTGGATTGAGATATGGTGACTGTGGAGGCCATTGAACTTTGTGATGTTTAAGAAACCAGTTTGAAATGATTTGAGCTTTGGGATATGGTGTATTACCCTGCTGGAATTAGCCATCAGAAGATGGGTACACTGTAATCATAAAGGGATGGACATGGTCAGCAACAACACAGGTAGGCGGTGGTATTTAAACAATGCTCAATGGTACTAAGGGGCCCAAAGTGTACCAAGAGAATATCCCCCACACCATTACACCACCACCACCACCCTGAACCGTTGATACAAGGCAGGATGAATCCATGCTTTCATGTTGTCACCAGACCAGGCAATGTATTTCCAATCTTCTATTGTCCAATTTTGGTGAGCCTGTGCATATTTTAACCTCAGTTTCCTGTTCTTAGCAGACAGGAGTGGCACCCGGTGTGATCTTCTGCTGCCTTAGCCCTTCTGTTTCAACGTTCAATGTGTTGCGAGTTCAGAGATGGTATTCTACATACCTTGGTTGTAAGTGGTTATTTGCGTTACTGTTGCCTTTCTATCATCTCAAACCAGTCTGCCCATTCTCCTCTGACATCAACAAGGCATTTTCATCCACACAACTTCCGCTCACTGGATATTTTCTCTTTTTCGAACCATTCTCTGTAAACCCTAGAGATGGTTGCATGTGAAACTCCCAGTAGATCAGCAGTTTTTGAAATACTCAGACCAACCCATCTGGCACCAACAACCACACCACGTTCAAAGTCACATAAATCCCCTTTCCTCCCCATTCTGATGTTCAGTTTGAACGTCAGCAAGTCGTCCTCACCACGTCTAGATGCCTAAATGCAGTGAGTTGCTGCCATGTGATTGGCTGATTAGAAATTTGTGTTACAAAGCAATTGTACAGGCGTACTTAATAAAGTGGCCGGTGAGTGTATAGATAATTAATGGGATGGTTATGTTTTACTTTTGTTTATATTACTTGTTTCTTTTATTATTAATTTAATGTGTGGGTTTAATTTTTCATTTTTATTACTTTACTTTCTTGACTTTTTTCTCTGCATAGTGGGCTTGATCTGGTTGCACTTTTGCAGCAACAGGTTATGTTTAGTGGAAGTCCAATTTTCATTATAATGCAGGAATAGATGAATATAACAACAATCTATTAGGCTGTGGAGGATTTCCGGAGAACCCTGCAAAAATTGCATCATAGAGATTGGCCTTTTTGATTTAATTATTTCTTCTGCTGTGCTACAGCATCTCGGTAGTAAAGTCTGATTAACCAAAAGTTCAAGGCCACAAACTTTCTAGATTAAAGATTCTGTGTTTATATTGAAGACCGAATGAATATCTTTGCTATAATTGCCACCTGCATAAAGCAAGAATAAAGATGTATGTCAAATGCAGGTCCTGTCAAAGAACAACACCTTCTGTTGGGTGCTGACACACAGGGGTTGATTTACTAAAACTGGAGTGTTCAAAAATTTGGTGCAGATCTGCATAGATAGAAACCAATCAGCTTCCAGGTTTTATTGTCAAAGCTTAATTGAACAACCTGTGGTTAGAAGCTTATTGGCTACTTTGCAGAGCTGCACCAGATTTTGCACTCTCCAGTTTTAGTAAACCAACCCCACAATGTCCATGTAAACAACAGGCATAGCTAGCCACAGTGACATGGAGGTGACTGTTAGGAGGGGCATCCACAACTAGAAACCATTTAATAGCATTATTTTATAAATGCTACAAGAAAGTGTTGCCTTACAAGAAAGAGTGTTGCCTCAGCAACTAATATGTAAAAAATAAATATATTGCAATTAGCTAATTCTAAAAGAGGCAGGCACTACTACATCAAGGCATATCTTACTATAGGTCCTCAACTGGTTAATTAAGGCAACTGCTTCCTACCTTTCCTCCTTCTTCTCAGCGTATCCTCAGCACTCTTGAGGTCCTAGTTGTCAAAGTGACAATTAGATCTTGAACATTACAACTTTGAAGGCAACTCTTCTGGCGTAATCTGAGGGTCTCCGCTGTCAGTTTGATAGTAAGTCTCACTTTGTGTATCACTAGTCCTGTTTATAAAAATAATTTAACCCTAATTTGTTTTATTAACCTACTCCTCCCCTTTTCCCCTTAGCTATTTTGTTTTTGCCATTGGCGTGTAATGCTGGCCATAGATGACTCATCTTTTTTGGTCAGCCAGCGGATTGATATAAAAAAATAAAAAATATCTGGTTACTTCATTAACACAAGCAAGGTGTGGGTATTTTTCTTTATACATTTTGTTTGTTTTTGTAGCACCTCATTTAGGGCCAGTTCACACCAGAACGCAGTGTGGGAAAGGCATGTTCCATGCACATCTCCTGCACTACATTCAAAAAGCACTGCCTTTGCAATCTGCTACGGGTGCCAATACATTGTTAATGGCACCCTAAAAGCAGATCGCAAATGCAGTTCCATGCAATTTGGTGTAGCGCACTTTTTTCAGATGTGGTGCATGCACTACTTTTCTGTGCGTTCTGGTGCAAATTGCAGCCAGTTCAAATGAATGGACTGCCGAATAGCACTACAGGGGAATGCACAGGAATGTGGAGTATGTTCCTATGGAATTCTGGTGTGAACCAGCCCTAAGGAAAACTACAAAACATTTTAAAAAGCCTTTGATTCATGTTTTAATAACTTTACTATGTACCAAAAACATAACTGAATTACATACACCGATCAACCATAACATTAAGACCACTGACAGGTAAAGTGAATAACATTGATTGTATTGTTACAATAGTACCTTAAAGTGGGTGGAATATATTAGGTGGCAAGTTAACATGTTGTTCTTGAATTAGAAAAATTGGCATGGATAAGGATTTGAGCAACTTTGATAAGAGCCAAATTGTAATGGCTAGACGACTTGGTCAGAGCAACTCCAAAACTGCAGCTATTATGGGATGTTCCCGGTCTGCAGTGGTCAGGACATATCAAAAGTGGTCCAAGGAAGGAAAACTGGTGAACCAGCGACATGATCATGGGCTCATTGATGCACGTGGGAGCAAAGGCTGGTCCATGTATTCCAGACCAATAAAAGAGCTAATGTAGCTCAAATTGCTGATAAAGTTAATGTTGGTTCCAATAGAAAGGTTCCAGAGCACACTGCACATGACAGTTAGTTGCAAATGGGACTTTGTAGCTACAGACCAGTCAGGGTGCCCGTGCTGACTGCTGTCCACAGCAAAAGCATCTGCAATGGGCATATGGACATCAGAATTGGGACCACGGAGCAATGGAAGAAGATAGCCTGGCCTGACAAATTACTTTTTCTTTTTCATCATATGGATGGGTAGGTGTGTGTATGTCGCCCACCTGAGGAAGATATGGCACCAGGCTTCACTATTGGAACAAGGCAAGCCGGCAGAGGCAGTGTGAGGCTTTGGGCAATGCTCTGCTGGGAAACCTTGGGTCCTGCTATGCATGTGGATGTTACTTTGACACGTATCACCGACCTAAACATTGTTGCTGACCAAGTACACTCCTTCATGGAAATGGTATTCCCTGATAGCAGTGGCCTCTTATAGCAAGATAATGCACCCTGCCACACTGCAAAAATGGTTCAAGAATGGTTTTAGGAACATAAAAATTAGTTTAAGGTGTTGACTTGTCCTCCAGATTTTCCAGATCTCAATCCAATGGAGCATCTGTGGGATTAGCTGGAAAAGCAAGTCTGATCCATGGAGGCCCCACTTCTCAATTTGCAGGGCTTAAATGATCTGCTACTGATGGCTTGGTGCCAGATACCAAAGCATATCTTCAGAGGTCTCGTGGTGTCCATGCCTTGATGGGTCAAGGCAGTTTTGGCAGAAAAGGAGAATAGGTCATAATAATAGGTAGGTGATCATTAGGTTATGGTGGGTGGTTATAATGTTATGGCTAATTAGTGAATATAAAGAAGACAAAGTGCAAAATACAATTTGCTGTTTGGATGAGTTATAAGCAACTTAGTCCACATATAGAAGATCACATTTTGGTTATCTTAATGTAAATGAAAATCTGACTATGTTTCATCATACTTAACTTCCCTGGCGGTATTCCCGAGTCTGGCTCGGGGTGGATTTTCTTGTCAAAAGAAGTTTATTGAGTATACAATGTTATAAAGATACATAAAGTAAGTTTACAAGGATCTATAAAGTAAGCTCATTGTTTTACAGTAGGGTTTATATAGGTAAATATCATGAAATTTCAAATATTAAACATTGGGTTCACGTAAACCTAAATTAAAGATATATATCATTTCCTTAGTTACTTTTGTAGGTATTTAAATGATTTATACCTACTATACATATTGTTTACAGGTAGAGTGTATATAGGTCAAATAAATTCTGATAATAAGCTTTAATCGTAAGGTGGAGAAAAGGAAAGAGAAAGAAGAAAAAGGGTTGAAAGGTAGAGGTATGGTCCACAAGGTTGTCCCGCTCGTCAGTTTATTATTCTTTTTAGTTCTCTTTGAAGCCTTAGAATGGGTGTCTCTGTAAGTCATTTAATCTGTTACCATGGCAACAGGACAGAGTCATTGAAGTTTGACAGGAACTGTTGTTTTATCCAAGGATGCCGAAGTTTTTCAAATTTTGGAATTTGATTTTGATCGATGGCTACCATCTTAGCATGGGACATTGTATTATTCATTCTGTGAATTGTTTCTGCTAGTACCAATGTAGGAGATTTCCATGCCTTGGCCACTGTTTGTTTTGCAGCCGTTATTAGTTGGATCATAAGTTTGAATTGAGAGAGTGTTAACCATTCCGGTTTTAGATTAAGTAAAGTTAAATATGGATCTGGTTGTATTATTTTTTTAAATATTTTAGATGCAATCACGAAGACTTCCTTCCAGAAGGTTTGGATTACTGGGCACGTCCACCATATGTGTAAATGTGTGCCTATTTCTGGGCATCCTCGAAAACAAAGAGCTGAGGTATTAGGTGAATATTTTGCCACTCTAGCGGGTACAAGGTACCAGCGAGTTAGGACTTTATAATTTGTCTCCAGTGCTAAGATGTTGGGTGAAGATGACTTAGATGTGAGCCATATGTTAGACCAGTCCGTGTCTTCTAAAGTTCGTCCCAGGTCCTCCTCCCACCTCTGAACGTAAGAGGGTCTATTAAGATTTGCTACTCCGTATAATTGATTATAAAGTGATGAAATTGTACCTTTAGCAAATGGATCTTTTGTACAGATTGATTCAAAAATGGATAATTGGGATAATGGTGTATCCCCCTTTAGGAATGGTGTATAGAAATTTTTGATTTGGAGATATCTAAATATCTCAGAGTTTGGTAGATCATATTTTTCTCTAAGCGATGGGAATGAAAGGAATGATTTAGATGCTATGAAGTCATTTAGTGTCTGAATGCCTGATGTTGTCCAAGCTTTAAAAGAATTTGGGTAGATCCATGCCGGATAAAAGGCCGGATTTCTGATAAAAGAAAGTAGAGGATTGTGTGGAGATTGTAACTTCTCCTCATTTATTCTTCTCCTCAGTCTTCACGAGTGAATCGGGGGGCTTCAGTAACCAAAACTGCAGTGTTTATCCTCATGACACAACACAGGAAGCACCTACATGGTTAACAGAGGACGGAATTAAAATTAGACTTGAGAAACTTAACATTAATAAATCACCGGGACCAGATGGCTTGCATCCGAGGGTACTTAGGGAACTCAGTCAAGTGATTGCCAGACCGTTGTTCCTAATTTTTACAGACAGTCTATTGACTGGAATGGTACCAGCTGATTGGAGAAAAGCCAATGTAGCACCAATATTTAAAAAGGGCCCAAAAAACATCCCTGGGAATTACAGACCAGTTAGCCTAACATCAATAGTATGTAAACTCTTGGAGGGGATGATAAGGGACTATATACAAGATTTTAGTAATAAGAATGATATCATTAGCCGTAATCAGCATGGATTCATGAAGAATCGTTCTTGCCAAACCAATCTATTAACCTTCTATGAGGAGGTGAGTTGCCATCTAGATAAAGGAAGGCCCGTAGACGTGGTGTATCTGGATTTTGCAAAAGCATTTGACACAGTTCCCCATAAACGTTTACTGTACAAAATAAGGTGCGTTGGCATGGACCATAGGGTGAGTACATGGATTGAAAACTGGCTACAAGGGCGTGTTCAGAGGGTGGTGATAAATGGGGAGTACTCAGAATGGTCAGGGGTGGGTAGTGGGGTCCCCCAGGGTTCTGTGCTGGGACCAATCCTATTTAATTTGTTCATAAACGACCTGGAGGATGGGATAAACAGTTCCATCTCTGTATTTGCAGACGATACTAAGCTAAGCAGGGCAATAACTTCTCCGCAGGATGTGGAAATCTTGCAAAAAGACCTGAACAAATTAATGGGGTGGGCGACTACATGGCAAATGAGGTTCAATGTAGAAAAATGTAAAATAATGCATTTGGGTGGCAAAAATATGAATGCAATCTATACACTGGGGGGAGAACCTCTGGGGGAATCTAGGATGGAAAAGGACTTGGGGGTCCTAGTGGATGATAGGCTCAGCAATGGCATGCAATGCCAAGCTGCTGCTAATAAAGCAAACAGAATATTGGCATGCATTAAAAGGGGGATCAACTGCAGAGATAAAACAATAATTCTCCCGCTCTACAAGACTCTGGTCTGGCCACACCTGGAGTATGCTGTCCAGTTCTGGGCACCAGTCCTCAGGAGGGACGTACTGGAAATGGAGCGAGTACAAAGAAGGGCAACAAAGCTAATAAAGGGTCTGGAGGATCTTAGTTATGAGGAAAGGTTGCGAGCACTGAACTTATTCTCTCTGGAGAAGAGACGCTTGAGAGGGGATATGATTTCAATTTACAAATACTGTACTGGTGACCCCACAATAGGGATAAAACTTTTTCGCAGAAGAGAGTTTAATAAGACTCGTGGCCACTCATTACAATTAGAAGAAAAGAGGTTTAACCTTAAACTACGTAGAGGGTTCTTTACTGTAAGAGCGGCAAGGATGTGGAATTCCCTTCCACAGGCGGTGGTCTCAGCGGGGAGCATTGATAGCTTCAAGAAACTATTAGATAATCACCTGAATGACCGCAATATACAGGGATATGTAATGTAATACTGACACATAATCACACACATAGGTTGGACTTGATGGACTTGTGTCTTTTTTCAACCTCACCTACTATGTAACTATGTAACTATGTAACTGATATTTGGTTTTTAGTTTATCCCAGAGAGATAAGAAGTGTTTAGTTATGGGATTATGAATTTTAAAGTGGTCTTTAGGTTCAAGCCATAATAAATTTGATATTAATAGAGGGTCATTTTCTGAAGCCTCTATAAATACCCATAATGGGATTTCCTGTTTTGCATGGTATTTGGACAGACTGGCCAAATGTGCTGCTCTGTAGTAGTTAGTAAAATTAGGGTATCCCAGGCCTCCTTTATTTTTGGGAAGATGTAGTGTGTGTATAGGTATACGTGGTTTAGAAGAGCCCCATATAAACGAAGTTGCTCTTTTTTGTACTATTCTCAAAAAATAGGAAGGAATTGGAATAGGGAGGACTCTGAATAGATAAAGCAATTTGGGTAGAATAGTCATTTTGATTGCATTAATCTTCCCCATCCAGGATAAAGGAAGTTGCGAACATTGTTTTATTAGATTTGTGATCTGTCTTAATACAGGAGGATAATTGGTTGAGAATAAGTCAGAATGAGATGCTGTTAAATAAATTCCAAGATATGGGATTGATTTTTCTGCCCATGTGAATGGGAGTGCAGCCCTAGCCGGGATCAATTCCATGTTTGTGAGTGAAATATTAAGCACTAGGCATTTCTTAGGATTAATCATAAGGCCGGATAGGGCTGCAAATCCATCAAGAGCTGGTATTAAGTTAGGACCAGAGACCTGTGGTGATGATAGAAAAAGTAATATATCGTCTGCAAATATACATAATTTGTGTGTAATACCTCCTACTTCAATGCCAGTTATAGTTTGGTTTGTTCTGATGTATTGGGCCATGGGTTCGAGTATAAGGGCAAATAATAAGGGAGATAATGGGCAACCCTGTCGGGTACCTCTTTCGATATTAAAGGCTTCAGATTTGTATCCAGCATATTTTATATAGGCTTTGGGTTTATTATATAATGCTTTGATCCATGTTAAAAAGTGGGGTCCAAAACCCCATTTTTGTAATGAATATTGCATATATTGCCAGGATACTGTGTCAAATGCCCTCTTAATATCGAGAGATAGAAAACATAAAGGGATTTTCTGTTTTTTAGCAACATGTGCCAATAACACTGCCCTGCGTATATTATCGCCTGCCTGTCTATTTGGCTTGAAGCCTACTTGATCTCTATGTATTAATTTTCCTATAATGCTATTGAGGCGTTTTGCTATTATTTTTGCTAATAATTTAATATCGAGGTTTAACAGAGAGATAGGCCGATAATTCACACAGGAAGTATCATCAGAAAGGGGTTTTGGGATCATACAAACAATTGCCATTAGTGTTTCTTGCCGAAAAGAATGTCCATCTAGAAGTTTGTTAAAAGTTTCAGTGAGAATGGGAGAGAGTATTTCTGAGAATGTTTTATAGTATAAAGCCGAGTAGCCGTCTGGGCCTGGTCTTTTGTTAAGTTTTAGGTCTTTTATGGCGTTAGCAACTTCATCTATAGTTATAGGCTCATCCAAACTGCTTTTTTGATTCTGAGATAACTCAGGTAAGGTTATTTTTGAGAAGAAGGATTCAGCCTCTGTAGGATTAAATTCATTGTTTATCTTGTATAAAGTTGCGAGATGTGAGTGAAATTTATGGACTATTTTAACTGGATTACAAGTGTAAACATTTTTTGATAATTTCAAACGTATTGGTTTGAAAGATTTGTTAGTTGAATTTAATGCCCGAGCCAAATATGTACCTGGTTTGTTTGTATTCATGTAGAAATTGTGTTTGGAGCGTTTGAGGGATTTATCAACTGACTCAGTGAGAAATAGATCGTATTCCAATCTAGATTTTTCCAGATGAGATTTTGTACTCTGAGATGGATTATCTTGAAATGATATGTAGGCTGCATTAAAATTGAGTTCTAGTTTTTTTGCTAGATTTTTGCGTTCCCGTTTAAATAGTGCCATTTGTCTTTGTATTGTACCACGCAAGACAGGCTTATGAGCTTCCCACAGTGTTATTGGGGAGATGTCTGTTGTATTATTAATTGATATGTATTCCTTTAAAGCTTGTTCAATGGCCATCTGATGTAGTGGGTGTTTGAGCATTATGTCCGGTAAGTACCACGTTGGGTCATGCGCTTTTGGTATGGCTGAGGCTATAGTAGTGTATACTGCATTATGGTCAGACCACGGAATCGGAATTATATCTGATGCAATAATTTCTGGTATCATTCCTATTGTTAGAAAAATATGATCTATTCTGGTGAAGGTTTGATGAGGGTGCGAGAAATAAGTGAATTTCTTTTTCATTGGGTTACTTTCTCTCCACGAATCTACCAGATTGTATTTGGAAAGAAGTTGAGAAAAAGGTAATCTAGAGGTTATTCTGGATGGTGTAAAAGGTGATTTATCTAGAAATGGGAGGAGGACCTGGTTCGAATCCCCACACATTATCACTGTTCCTATTTTGTGTGTATTAATCACTTGTAATATATGTGAGAGGAATGGTGTAGGTTGTTTGTTAGGGGCGTAGTAGGAAATCACCGTGATTGCTGTATCCATTATATAACCCATGAGTATCAGGTATCTACCTTCTGGGTCTTTAATTCCTGATGATAAGGTGAATGGTGTGGATCGGTGAAATGCAATTAGAGTTCCCCTTTGCTTGGTACAGGCAGAAGCCGTGTAAATTTGTTGATAAAAAGGAGAAATATATTTTGGAGTAGAATCTTTGGTGAAGTGTGTTTCTTGGAGGCATACTATGTGAGCCTTCTTGTTATGGAAAGTACGGAAGGCTTTGGTCCTTTTTTGAGGGACATTTATTCCCTGAACATTCAGGGAAAGTATATTCAGTGGTGCCATGGCAATAGATCAAATAGTTTTGACTTACTTTTTGTTATGCAGAGCTGACTGCGCAGATCAACCTGTGTGGACTGAAGAGATGAATAGATAGAAAAGAAACCAGTGAATTCTGGAGTAAAGAGTAAACAAAAAACATATGAGATTAGATGATACATTGTATAAATTATTTTTTGCAAGTAATCACAATTTACCCGTGAAAGAGAATAAATATCTCTCTCAGGGGAATAAGTGCCTTCGTCACACTCCCACATAATATGGTTGGGAGAATGAGGAGGGCTAATGGGGGTACACGGATCTTCCGCTTACAGGAGAGAAGTGCTATGTCAAAAGACATCAAAATGATGTTTCATTAATTGGAGTGCAGAATATAGTTTTTGTTGAAATTATTTATTCCAGGGTGGTTGTATATGGTTAGTCTTGCCCTAGGCTAAATAATTCAGTTAGAAAGGTACTGTTAATAACTGGTATTGATGAAGATAGTTTGAATTATTTGGGGATTTTAACCCTTTTAGAGTAAACAATTACATATTTTATTCATATGTAACTGTTTAGATATGTTAACTCATAAAATTGAGGTTGTATTGCTTCAGATTAGAATAAACAAAAACATAATTCGAGGAACTAGTTAGGTAATAATATATTTGTTTTAAGAAAAGAAAGAAAAAGCTTAAATTACTTCTGGATTATTGAACATATTTGTCCTAAAAAGTAATAAATCTATTGTTATTACCTGATAATATATAACTGAACAAGAATTTCCTTATTTCACTTATATATTCTAAGGCTATATGAATCAGAAGTAATAAGAAATATAACTGGAATGTAACTTGATCCCACACAGTGTGTGACTATCAGAATGCAGTTACATTCAGTTATAAATATAGGTTTTTTATAGAGAACCATCTCTTAGTATAATAAATGAAGAGATATCAGGAATTAGGATGTCAGTCCATTAAATCTTCTTGGTCCATGGATGATGTGGCATAGTGGCCTCTTTTGTGAGAATGATGATTCCCATTTTGTTCTGAAATTTTCTGGGTGCTGCCTGAAGGTGAAGATGATGCCATTCTTCTGCGTGTGGGAGTGTTGCTGCTTGTGGGTTCTGTCAGATTTAATTTTAAAAGGGTTTGTTGTAGTTCATCTGCTGATCTGCTTCTGTAAATTGTACCTTGGTAGTTAAATCTGACTGAAAAGGGGAAGCCTCATTGATACATGTTGCAGTTCCATTAGTTGGGGTTTCATGGATCGTCTTTTAGTAATAGTAAGTTGGGATAGGTCAGCAAAAATTTGATAATTGTGTCCTTGAAAATTAAGTTCCTTTTTTTCTCTTGCAGCAATTAGTATTTGTTCTTTCGTTCTGTAATAATGAAATTTTGTGATTATATCACGTGGGGGTCCATCTTTCTTTTTGGCTGTGAGGGCTCTGTGTACTCTGTCCAGTTCTAAACGTTCAATAGGGATATCTGGCTTTAGTTCTTGTAATAGAGCAGTAATAGTAGATTGCAGGTCTGTCACAGTTTCAGGTATTCCCCTTATGCGCAAGTTTGAACGTCTGGCTCTATTTTCGTAATCTTCGAGCTTAGTTTGAAGTATTAAATTCTCTTTTTTTAATTGTTCCAATTCTGTTATATTTTCTTGGGTTGTAATTTCAATTTCATCCATTTTTATTTCTAAGGCTGCGGTGCGGTTTCCCAGCTCTCTTATTTCTTTGGTTAGGCTGTTTGTTATTTGGTCTGAGGTTTGTTTTAAAGCCTTATGAAGCATCTTTTCAAATTGTAATAATATTACTGGGGATACTGAGGAGGCTTGTGGAGAAGTTTGTGAGAGGATTTGTTCTGTATCTGACTCAAATGGAGAGTCTTGCTGTGACATTTTCTGTCTGTGAGAGCGCCCTGATGCTGTATCTTGTGAGGTGACTGGAGCTGCTTCAGCTGCAGTGAGTGCCTGTGAGCTCTTTGTGAGGTGATTTTTATTTCTGCCACGGTTTCCTCCCAGTACCATATTTCCTGCCCAAACTTTCACAGTTTGTTCCCTGGGGCAAAAAGGTTCAAATGGATACCTTTTGAGCCTGCAGGCTCCGCTTTGTCCTTCTCTTCTCTCCTCAGCGGTGTGGAGCTCTAACAATGCATGTCTGCTCCGCTAGGCTCCGCCTCCTGCCCCCCCCGGGGTGGATTTTCAGTACCAAAAGCGGTAACCCCAAACCAGACTCAAGATCACATTGCAGGATCCAGGAAGAGCTTACTTATCTTGTCCCCAGGATCCTGCGATGTCTCCCCGCAGTATGAGCGAGCTGTGTCCTCTGCTCGATCTATCACAGTGCCCGGGCTCCGTTCCCTGCAAGTGATACACGGGGATGGAGGACAGCACCAAATTCAAAAAGTAAAACACACACTACATATACAGTACACTGTAATCTTACAGATTACATTACTGTATCAGTTTATTTCAACTCCCTTTTGTCCCTAGTGGTTTTTCCAGTGTCCTGCATGCAGTTTTATATTATAAAAACTGTTCTTTTTGCCTGGAAACTGGAGATTGTCTATAGCAACCAAAACCATCCCTTTACATCAAAAGCAGTTTTAGACCAGCTAGAAAACAGCGATAATAAATTAAAATCACTTGCAGAATTGAGCGATAGTGATTTGTGGGGAAATCCGTCATCAAATACTGAAAGTAATGACAGCGACAATTCTGCAACTGAGCAAATTTCAATGTTTTTGATTTGATTACATTATTGAATCATTTTTATTACTATTATATTATTATTTCTTATAACTATTTATAGTTATTTATTATATTATAATGTATGATTTAGTGTTTCAAACTTTATCATACCTATAGTGTCTACTAGACTCTTGTTTGGACACATTTAAGTGTGTTATTCCTAAGAATTACAGGCCTACAATATAAAACGCCAAATTTACATGCAAAATAATTGTACCGCTTTCAGCACCAAAAATCTGAATTAATCATACCGCCAGGGAGGTTAAAATGATTTAATCACATCGGTTCAACCCATATCAAAACCCCATTACAGTCAGTTTTTTATTGACCAACTTCATGGCTGGTGGTTAGTGGTTGTCATTTCTGCAGCCAGCTCAGCCATTATACATGCTCGATCCATCTCAGCTTTGGGAGTGGATTGCACCTTAGCAACTTTGTATTAGTTGCCAGATGACCTTTGTCACTTTGCACAACCCTCTTAAAGTAACTTTACATTAACTGTCACAGTGAGGCTGCCATTGATCTTATAAATATAGGTAAATGTATAGTTTCAGCTAAATGAATGAGCTATAGATGAAGAGAAGCTTATTAACCAATAATTAATAGTAGAGTATTGATGTGGATTTAACAAACATCATTCAAGTTCTTTTTCTCTTAAGGAGATTCTTTCTTACAGAATGAACATGAGTATCATACATATCTGGGTGATTCGTAGGTTTCACGCATATTTGTGAACATGGATTTCACACATATTTGTGCTAGTTTGCAGACAGATTAGGCAAGTAGGGTGTTCTGTCTCTACATTCCTAAACTAAGTGATCACACTGAAAGTCTGAGGTCACATATTTGTTCCTTGTTAGCACACTTTGTAATTTTTATGTTAAAACCACAGTGGAATTCAAATAGTAAAATTTGCCCCAGATGAATTCATTCATAATGAAGAAATATGGAGGCTGTCACTGTTGAAGTCTCCTTCTGAAAGTGCTTGTAATAATGTAGATTAATTCAGGGGGATTCTGTTGTAGACACCCTTTACAATTCTGCCGTGGCTCAGCATCAAAAGTGTCAGTGCTTGCGCCCAGTTCATGTACCTTTCACAGACAGGTACATTAATGTGTCCATATCTGCAGTGGGGAAGGAGTGTCCACACTGTCCAATCATTCCGTGGTGCAGTCACTCCTGCCCTCTTTCCCCAGCCACTGCGCCTGTCTCACTGACAGGTGTGTGGCAGAGGTTTTTTGTACTAGGGGCAGGTGAAGCCTGATTAAGGAAAAGAGAGACAAGTTCACCATCAGATCTGTACCAGAGACAGAGCATGGGAGTGGGAGGGTCCATAGCAGCTCTTCAGTCCAATAATGGGTCACTCAAAAGTGAAGCAGACCTAATGGGGAACTAGTCTCTCAGTTCACCATAAGGCTCCATACACCCAGTGCCAAGTCATTTCCCAAATATAGACACGGTGTATAGTTGGGTTTAGACATCAGCTGTATCCCTGTCCCTTTTGCTTACATATAGCTTTAGGCCAGGGAATCTTCCAGGGCGACAGCTAAATGAGGCAGGGAATAAAGAACTGTGCAACATACATGACAGCTTCTCAGCATAGGCACTGTCTGCTCTAAGCATTGGTGTACCTCTGTACGTCTGATCAAAGTTTGTCTTAATTGACGCCAGTTTCCTAAACGGAGAACTGGCAATAATTCTTTGTGAATTTGTTTCTGCAATACCGATAGATTCTTAAAGTGGCTGTAGTAAGAACTCCCTGAATCTTCTACATGTGTTGGTAATATTACTGACACTAGAACAAATACTTGCCTGAATTAGACACAGGTGGTTCCTAAGAAAACTACCGCTGGGAAAATTGTTGTTATGGCCATTTTGATTTCCCTTGATTGTCTTTAATACAGTCCCCATTTTTCTTTTAGTACAGCTTAATTTATGTATATATATATATATATATATATATATATACTACCTCTTCCAAAAATCTTTTTTTAACATTGCCTCCCATTAGAGAAGTGCTAGTGTGCTGCACCCAAAATAAGACCATGAAAAAAGATGTTGATGTTGTTGCTTTCAGTACAAAAGTTACTACTTGCTCCTTCTTTCAATGCCTCACAATGTAGAGCTGTTACAGTAGGTATCTGTGTTTAGAATATTTTTATTGTTTTATCATATATAAATACTAAATCATATTTATCTCAACATTTAAACATTGATACATCTTTATGTTCTTACATTTAGACATGACATATGAGGTCAATCTCGATGGCCCTAAGCATCTAATATATCACACCATAAAAAAAAAAAAAAAAAATCTCTGTCTCCTCTCAGTAGCCCTGATCTTCTTCTGTTCTATTCCTCTATTCCCTCTGCCTTACTTGCAGCTACATTTACTTGATATCAGTTTAACCTCCCAAAATGCCAACCCCTCCTCCTTTCCACCAAAACTATGGCTCGTTGTCCCACATGCTCTTATTCGTCTTAAAGTATGCCAAACCAAAACTCAAAAATAAAAACCGGGAGGAGGTGGGGGGTGAGGTTCCCACTCTCTAAATAGTCAATATTACCAATCCTTCATTAGTGTGTTCTATAGGAAGGACTAGTAAAGTAGGGTGAAAGGTGCCTATGTCCTTTTAAAAAGGGGGGGTTTACCTCCATGGGATACATACTAAACTGCTATCTTGACAGTTCATCTTCATCTTTCCTTAAAGCGGTTGTATAGTCAGTTTCTTAACTTTTACCTACAGGTAAGCCTATAAGGCTTACCTGTAGGTAAAAAAAATATCTCCTAAACCTGTACGATTTAGGAGGCATGCGCACAGGGGATTCTCGGCTGAAGGCCCGGCAAATGCCGAACCTTGCTGGAAAGAAATCTCCCGCGCGCATGCGTGGGAGTGACGACATCGCGGCTCCAGTGCTGTGAGTGGCAACATGTCAGCTACCTCGGCGTGGACCAGGTAAGATACCGACGCCTCGTTCTTAGGTAAGTATTTCATAATGAGCTAGTATGTGGTGCATACTAGCTCATTATGCCTTTTGCCTTACAGGGGTATAAAAAAAAAAGTGTCAGAGGGTATACAACCGCTTTAACTAAAACTTCTGTTCCATCCTACCTATCCTAAACCTTTGTCCCTATTTATTGGCCTACACCTCTGCTTTTTAAATATAAATTGCATCTCTCCCTGAATATTCTTTTTAAGATGACCTACTCCTTAATTATCTAACTTCGCTACTACCACTAATGAACGTAGCATATATTGGGGACTGTTTACATCCCTTCCAAACTCTATAAAACTTGCCATTAGAATCTCTATGGATTTATACAAGGTCTTTCATAAAAGAATGTTTAGGTATCAATCCGTTAGCGACATCCAACAAGTGCATTTTTACTGAGTTTCTATATTTTCCTTTTATGCTAGCTGTAGAATGGAAACAGCATTGCCAGGGGTCAAATGGAATTTCAGTTACACACATATTTCTAAACATTTTCAATATTTCCTTTTAGTATTCTTGTATGATTGGGCACTGAGTTCCCACAGCACCATATTCTTACCAACATCATATTGATAATGTGGGGTCCAACTAGTGAATCCTTGATGGAACGTAATACCACCTGGCTAGTGATTTAAGATTAATTTGCTTTACTAACAAGTCTATACACCATAGGTATATTAATTCTAAGTATTTACGCTTTTGATCCTCTGATATTGTTTAATCTAGCTCTTGTTCCCATATCAGAGAGATGGGGTTTCAAATTCTATAAGAAATACTAGCAAACGGTAGATATTGTCTATACTTCCATGCAGGGGCGTTGCTAAGTCTACAAAAGATCTGGGGCTAGAGCCCATAGCAGCATAGTAAAGAAAGTCATACGCTTGGGCGGGCATACACATGTATATACAGTAATATACGTGTGTATATATATCCCCAGAGAGCCCCCCACTTACATTAAGGTCCACAGAGAGCCCCCTTACATCAGGGTCCCCAGAGAGTCCCCCTTACATCAGGGTCCCCAGAGAGTCCCCCCTTACATCAGGGTCCCCAGAGAGTCCCCCCTTACATCAGGGTCCCCAGAGAGTCCCCCCTTACATCAGGGTCCCCAGAGAGCCTCCTCCTTACATCAGAGTCATCAGAGAGCCTCCCACTTTCATCAGGGTACCCAGAGGGTCCCCCATTTACATCAGTCCCCAGAGAGCCTCCCCCTTAAATCTGGGTCCTTAGAGAGCCTCTGCCTTAAAATCAGGGACCCCAGAGAGCCTCTCCCTTGCATCAGGGTCCCCAGAGAGCCCCCCACTTACATAAGGATCCCCAGAGAGCCTCCCCTCCCCTTTGGGGACCCCTGCAGAGACTCGGGGCTATTGGCCCCAGATTCGGGGCTATAGCCCCAAAAGCCACCCCCTAGCAACGCCCCTGCTTCCATGAATCTCCGTCCAGCCAGTGCCAAGTCATTTCCCAAATATAGGCAGTGTGCATAGTTGGGGAATGATATCAGCTGTATCCCTGGTCCTTTTGCTTGCATATAATTTAAAGAAAGGGAATCTTGCGGGGTGACAGCTAAATGAGGTAGGGGGTACAGAACTGTTTCAAGGAAGCTGTCACGTACTTGATAGCTTCCCAGCACAGGCGCTGCCTGCTCTGAGTATTGGCATACCTCTGTACGCTGATCAGAGTTGCAGTATACTGGGGAGTTGGGACTTTAGATAAGGCACTTCGTAAGATGTGCCTCCATCCTGGGTTCAATAAGACAAAAAAAAAGGGAAGTTGGGACTTTAAATGAGGTGGTTGACTCGTGTAGATAGATGTAGAACAGGTTTTATTGTTGGAATACAGAGTAAAATAAATTCATGACAATGATGTAATACATATAAGAAAGTCACTGAGTAAATATTGATACATTTGTACATGTGTATAAATGGTACTGTCGTGTTCACAATTATGTATAGTCAACACGTCACAACAATAAATAGATGAAAATTGTAAATAAAACAATGAATATACATGACAGTTAGCAACTTTGAATAGTACAAAAAGATAAAAAATAAGACATGTCCATAAATAGATGAGTATCCTAGTAGGGCACATAGCTATGTCCCTGGAGCCCAGTAGGGCCCATAGCTACATCCTTAGAGTCCGACGCGTTTCTGTGTAGAGAACACTTCTTCAGGGACAGGATAATATAAAATATCTGTAAAGAACACACACGATGTGTAGATTAGTCCTGATGTTAGGGTAAGTACAACAGGACAGATCAGGGCTATAAACCCTATGTACTTACGTTCCAACAAATACCGTCAGCAAGCACCATGAACAGAATGGACTGCGGGGATAGTCTGTCCCGGGAGCTGAGGTGGCCATTTACCCCACACCCAAAGGGGCGCACAGTCAGGCCTCCCAAAAAGACGCAGATACTTATTCTCCAAAATGTAGCCCAGATGATAGAGAAGATGGGGATTGCGGTATAGTCTGTAAGGATGAATGAGGTGACCGTGAATTAATAAAAATGGTAAATGGAGGTATGGAACTGAGTAGAAAATAAATAAAGTATTGTGTGTGAAGTGAAAAAATAAAATAAATATGGATATAATTAGAAAATAGATAAAAATAAAAATAAAAAGTAAAAATAAAAATAAATAAAAATAATAATAATAATAAAAAGTGAAAAATAATGTGTGATAAATAAATAAAAAATAATAATAATAATAAAAAGTGAAAAATAATGTGTGATAAATAAATAAAAAATATTGAATAAATGTGGTAAGAATATGTAATGTGGAGAAAATTATGTGAGTATCGTGAAAGATATAAAAAAATGTATTGGATGTGGGGAATGTGTGACAGAAATAGTGATGTGAACCACCTGGGTATACTAAGTAAGTACTGGGAAAAGTCACAATAAACATTGCAATGGAAGAACTAACAGAGAAAGCATTGAAGTTGAGTATTGTATGTATACTGTAAGCAGAGGGGAACTGCGCTCCAAGAATGGCCTTAAATACGCCCCAGGGGGAGGGGCTACCACCAACGTCACGCGCACGCCAAGAGAAAGAGGGAGCCTGGAGGTGCACGATATGCACGACGTTCTGAAGACCAATAATTCTTAATGAATTTGTTGCTGCAATACCGATAGATTCTTAAAGTGACGATAGTAAGAACTCTGATATTGTTTAATCTAGCTCTCATTCCCATGTCAGAGAGATGGGGTTGCAAATTCTATAAGAGATATTGTCTATACTCCCAAGAGTCTAAGCTAAACATACCCCACTTTGATCCTTATTCCGGCAGAGAGTGCATGATGTTACCCTTTAGAACATCAGTCCTATGGTTGCTATGGCCTACTTCACACAATTATATATTTGTTTTGTAAAAAAAATGTATAATGCATTCATAGTGTTTTAAAGGATTGTCTGCTTTCTTTTTTTTTAATTTAGTATACATGCAACAAGTCTATACCCTTCTTTGTTTTTCTGTATCAAGCAATAGGTCATAAATCAATTGTTAAACTAGACTAAATGTAGGTATGAAGACATTAATAATAACATGCTATTTTTACTTTTCAGGTGTGTGTGCTGTTGGCAAACCAATGTGCCTTCTTTTTGAATATATGGCCCATGGAGACTTAAATGAGTACTTGCGTCATAGGTCCCCTAGAGCTTTAAGTAGCTTAAGTCACATCAGCCTTGCCACAAAAGTTCGACTTTCAGACATGAATCCATCTCCATTATCTTGCACAGATCAACTACACATTGCCCGTCAGGTATCTGCAGGAATGGCCTATCTATCAGAACGGAAGTTTGTCCATCGAGACTTGGCCACTAGAAATTGCTTGGTTGGTGAAAGCATGGTGGTTAAAATTGCAGACTTTGGTCTTTCAAGGAACATATATTCAGCTGATTATTATAAGGCCAATGAAAATGATGCTATTCCTATCCGATGGATGCCTCCAGAGTCCATATTTTACAACCGTTATACAACTGAATCAGATGTCTGGGCATATGGTGTTGTCTTATGGGAAATATTCTCATATGGTATGCAACCATACTATGGAATGGCTCATGAAGAAGTCATCTACTATGTAAGAGATGGAAATATTTTGTCATGCCCTGAAAACTGTCCATTGGAGCTGTATAATCTAATGCGGCTCTGCTGGAGCAAGATGCCTGCTGATCGCCCAAGTTTTGCTTCTATCCATCGTATCTTAGAGCGCATGTATGACAGAACAGTGTCTGCTGATGTGTGAAAGACACATGTAAATTACCAACTAAATGTACTCTTGCATAGTATATCTTGGTCTCCGATGACCTGCTGTTATATGTGTAATTAAACTGGTATTCAGCACATACATTAGTAGGCATTGGAAAGAAGTCACCAGAAGGGAAGAAATGCTCATGTACTTATAATATAACTGAATAACAAATAAAAACACTCAGTGAAGTAAATGTATATTATTGTAAAAAAATGGAAAATGGCAAAAGCTTAATTTTTAACATCACAGTGTAAACTAGCAACATATGTGAATGAACACTGTGGACATTTCAAGTTAACACACATTTAGAAAACAAAAATACTCAGCTATAATGCATTTTCACATTGACATAAAAAATATATCATATACCTTTTAATAACCCAATTCATTCCTATTATTTTATAGACAGCACAGTGTTTTCCTGAATATAACCAAGTGCAGGGTACAAGTACTTATTTGCATAACTATATGTATGTTTCAATCATCAAAATACTAGAATTTACAAGTATCAAAGAATATTTGTTACATCCAAATTCAATGCTTAAGGTCAGAAAATCATTGGGACCCACTCGCCACCTCCCGGATGTCTGTATGGTGGAATTTGAGCACTTGGTATCTCAACCTTTCTACAATCTGCCAGCTGAAGGTCTGAAGAATTCTCAGAATTTTGTGGGTCCAGCATAGCAGGAAGCATTTATGAGATGAGTGAAACGAGAAGGGTCAATTCTAAGAATTGTCACCAAGAACATCTTTGCATCTCACCTGCTACTACTGAAAACACAGGTGGTGTATCAAGAAGGGGGCCTGTTGTTTGACTGCATAATGATTAACTAAAGCAAAAATAATATGTACAAACAATACAAAAAGCAACCAAAATGTAAAAAAAAAAAAAAAAATCTGTGATTTTGAAAACTAAATCACAGCTATGAATGTGGATGAATTTAGAATGTAATTTTGGTCTAGAGTACACAGATACTGGTGGCAGGAATGGAGATGACCAGGGCCCTGTAAACCTATCATTTCTGGATCATTTCCTACACTGTCTCTCTCTTTCTTGGAACTTTTGATTAACATTATGAAATTCTTATCACTGGAGTTCCTAATGATGTAAACTCCAAAATAAGGGCTCTGGATTTATAGGTACACAATTTCCAGAAACAATAAGCAGAAAAAAATCCTATGCAGATCTCAATCCTGACTGTATGTCATTTAATTTGCAAAAGAACTGTGTATCACATTTGCCATGTTGTAGAAAATATTTTTTTTTCCTTTTTTCATCGATTGTTGCATCTCAGTACTGTTGAACTCCTTCCTTACCTTATTTCAGTGACTTCTACACTACATGTGTGCACTCCAGTGAACGCTGCATGGCATTTCTCAGGGCGGGTTTCCTGAAGGTAAGAACAATGGAACATGCATGCTCATGTTCAGGAGTAACAGTCGCTTATAGTCCCCACTATAAGTAAATTCGGCAGGATGACAATGCAGGAGAGTGAGTGGGAGACAGATTGTTGTCATCCTATAACAGTAAGTTCCTGAATAGGAACTTTTTATGGCAGGATAACCAGGTATTATTTTAGTGAAAACTGCAAACTTAAAAGATATTAAAAATTACTTGTGAAATGACATTAACATGTTAAAGCTTTTATGAGTTTTTGTGATTGGGTTTACATCTACTTTAAAGCTTTTTCACATGTTTGCTCAATGGCATGCAATGCTTTACAGTGGTACTATTGATTTATAACAATGTGCAATTTGTATTTCATTTAACAGTGGATCCTGTTGTAATAAAATAGTACATAATTCTAATGAAATAAAAATTTCAAGACAATTTCATGGCACCTACCAATTTTGCTTATTTCTTCAAGAGCAAACATTTTTGTTTCTATTAACATTTTATTTTACTTTTTTATTTCAGCTAAATGCAATTGTATGTCACTTTTAAATGTCTTTTTTATTATTATAAATAAACAGTGGATATTTAATGAGTTGTCTAGACTATTTTTATTTGGAATACAGCCATTACAATCAATCACAAAAAAACATTTGTTCACTTTTAACTATTTCAATTTTGGGTAAATGATGAAGAGTAAAATTATTTTATTTATATTTCTATGACCTTGTGCCTATAGCTTTTAAGGAGGAAAGTTCAGCATTCAATCCTTGTATTTTTTTAAGTGCCGCATGTTTTTTTAGGGGGAAAGAGTGTATTCAGCAAACAGCTCAGTATACACAAGTACCTAGGGAAGAGTTCATATAGCTTATGTTGCGTTATGCTGCCATAAACATTGCCTGTTTCAGATATGGCCCATTGACTGTCACTTCTGCCTCATTAGTTGGCACCAACATATAATGCCACTCAAAGTCCTGCAAGTGCATCCAACCCTATGTGAACTCATTTATAGGATTCTAGTGGTGAGATCTGTGAGCCTGAGGTCTGTAAACCTGGAATGGCAATTATTAGAAGCAGAATTTAGCAAATTTACTGCATGAAAATCTTCTGAATAATTTGTCCATGTAAAAATTGTTATCGGTGAAAACTGTGTTTTGCAATTTTTTTCCAATTAGCTTTCATTTTTGGCATTGTAAATATCAATATGTAAAGCTGGGCAAAGACTTTCAAATAAACATTCGTACAAACATGCATACGAAAATTCTCAGTACATTTGAAAACTTGACGGATTTCATTCAAAAGTACTTCAAAATTTTGTTTGCTTTTAACATTTCATTTTAGAAGGAATGGACTTTATCAAATAACATACACTGTTAAAAATTTGTTAAAGAAAAATTTTTCATCCCGTGTGAGAGGGGTATATATATATTTATTTATTTTTTGTATTTATTTTTTATTTTTTTCCTCTTCATGGATGTCTAAATAGAACTCCATCATTTATTTTTTTTAGCTGTTAATAGGGTGGGTTTATTTAACAGGGTTAACAGGAAGATTGTTGAAACTGGTGCTTTCTGTTTAATAATTTAAGAAATGCTGCAAAGATTTTTTTTTTAACTGACTTTTTTTTAAATTATGTCAGCCACCCAGCTGTACCACAAACTTTTTGCTGCTGCTTTGTTGACTAAATACTCCATGCATTTAAAAATAAATAAATATAAATATATATATATATATATATATATATATATATATATACATACACATACATATATATATATATATATATATACATACACATACATATATATATATATATATATGTATATGTATGTATATATATATATATATATATATATATATATATATATATATATATATATATATATATAAAATCTGCTGTATCTGCTACTGGTGTTACATACAGCTATCATAAAGAAACATACACTATATTACCAAAAGTATTGGGACAGACAATTGTCTTTACACGCACTTACATGCTAATTCATCCCAAAGGTGTTCTATCGGGATGAAGTCAGGACTCTGTGCAGGCCAGTCAAGTTCCTCCACCCCAAACTCGTCCACCATGTCTTTATGGACCTTGCTTTGTGCACTGGTCTAAATCATTTGGTGGAGGGGGGATAATGGTGTGAGGTTGCTTTTCAGGGGTTGGGCTTGGCACCTTAGTTCCAGTTAAGGGAACTCTTAAGGCGTCAGCATAACAAGACATTTTTGACAATATCATGCTCCCAACTTTGTTGGATACCACCCTCCTGGTACAAATCATCTACTCCCTCTGGTGTCCCCTCCTAGCGCAAATACACCCCAGCCATCCCTACTAGCATAAATCCTCCAACTTCTAGCGCAAATACCCATTAATCATCCCTACTAGTGCAAATCCTCTCCCCCAAACCCCCCAAAAAGTTCCCTCCTTGAACGGGTCCCCCCTCTTAGCGCAAATCCTCTTCCCCCCAACACAAACCCCCAAATCACCCCTCAAATTTCCCCTCCTAGCACAAATTTTACACCTGTCACCCCCCAGGTTCCCCCTCCTGGAACAAATTCTCCCCCATCCCCATTTCTAATAGCCCCAACATTTCCCGTGTTAGCACGGATCCCACCCTCCAATCACCTCTTCCTGTACAACCCCCCTGGGTCTTCCGTCCTGGTGTAAATCCCCCCCATCCCCATGGCACAAATCCCCCTCCTAGCACAGATTCTCCCCCCGTCATTATCATGGCATAAATCCCCCTCTTCACACAGGTCCTCATTCTCCCAGCACAGGTCCCCCCTCCTGGGTAAGATCTTACCTCTGTCACCCCCCGGGTTCCCCCTCCTGGTGCAAGCCCCCCCACCCAAGTTTCTTTCCTAGCACAAATACCCCCATCATCCCTACAAGCATGGATCTTCCCCCCTTATCCTAAACATCTCTTTCAGAACAACCCCACAGATCCTCCTCCTGGCACAGGTCCCCCTCCTAGTGCAAATCCTCAATCTCCTCTCCAATCTCCTGGCACAGGTCCCCCCTTCTGGCGCAAATCCTCTCACCCCCATCTCCCCAGCGCAGACCCCCCCAGTTCACCCCTACTGGCACATCCCCCAAATTTCTCTTCTCCTCCTGGATCAGGTCTTACCCCTGTCAGTCCCCCTCCTAGCTCAGATCCTCCCCCAGGATTTTTTCCTAACTACCCCCCATCATCCATACTAGCATGGGTACCCCCCCATATAACTTCCATCTAGAAGTAATCATCCCCTCCCTTGCCCTCCCAGTGCAAATGCTCTCATCCCTCACCCCCTTGTGTCCCCAGTGCAGTTCTCCCTTCCCTCGACTTGGCTGCATCTTTCCCCAAACACAGACCTCAGATACAGCACGGCACATCACTCTGTGATCCCCTTCTTCCTAGGCTCCTCATCATCTTGACATGTCAGAGCTGAGGAGGAGCCAGGGGGACCGATTTCTAAACTGGCTAAGACAGCTAGCAGGACTCAGGAGAGATGTAGCTGCTGAAGTAATCGGGATTGCAGCTCAGTGAATCCATCATTGGATGTGGGCTCGGGACTATACAGAGTTTGCTTGCCCACCCCCTACTCACTTGGTTGCTAGGAGGAGATGGGGGCAGGTGGGCAGACTGTGGGGTCCCGATTTTACAGTCCTGATAGCAGAGCGCAGCAGTGACGGAAAAGGTAAACTAAAGAGAAGAGAGAGAGCACATCCCGCTCTCTCCTCCTCTCTGTATTCGGCATATATCAAATCTCACTGAGCCGTCAGGGGTTTTGATGCCGCTGTCGCTACTCCTGTCGACTAATGGTCTCAGAAACTCTCCTGGCAGTTCCCCCTCCACCTCCCATGCTAAAAACGCCCAGGGTAGCTGACCCTCCTGCCCCCCCCCCCCCCCCTGTACCGGCCCTGGTGGGACCTCGGAAAACTAACATAATCACCCTCTAGCAGGGAGTTGGATCACATCAGCTAGTGAGTTGGGGATACATAGTGGGATAGAATTTTCTTTTTTTAAACCAGAGTTTAGTGGTAGTAAACCAGGGCATTGGGGAATAAAATCCCCTGCAAGGCAATTACATAATGTGCTAGTATGCATTGAATAATATTTGTTGCATTGTAACAGGCACAGACAGAGTAAATCGACTGACCATGGTGTTTTTTTAATATATATCTACATTTAATAGATATCTAAAGAAGAAAATCCAATTGGATCAAATGTACATTGCAAAGGTTCAATAAACATGTCTGCAGTTATTTAGATAGTCACTCATTTCTCATTACACCCCTTTTACACCCCTAGTCAATTCTGAAACTAAGGAAATAATCTTCCTTCTCTATTAAGAGACCACTGAAATGTGAATATGTAAGCTGTGTAACTTGACAAATAATTTACATTTCTGCCTACCCAGTCCCGATTTATGTATACTCTTGGCAGACAGCACAGTTAGGTTGGTGACCTATTTTTTTTTTCTCAGTATAGATAGGGATGTCCCGATACCACTTTTTTAAGACCGAGTACAAGTACCAATACTTTTTATTATAAATACACGCCGATAGGGAGGGGGACAGCAGAACGGAGTGGGACAGCAGAATGGAGGGGGACAGCGGAACGGAGGGGGACAGCGGAACGGAGAGGGACAGCGGAGGGGGACAGCCGAATGGAGAGGGACAGCGGAACGGAGGGTGTGGGGTAGGTACAAGCACCGATCACCACTGTATAGATTTCACTAAAGTAGCTGAAAGCTGCTGGGGAAGAAGCTTGTAACTCCCCCACGCGCCGATCACTGCTGACTCTCAAGGTATCGGGGGAAGCATCGGGAGCATTTGCCCGAATACAAGTACTTGGGCAAATGCTTGGTATCGATGCCGATACCGATACTAGTATCGGTATAGGGACAACCCTAAGTGTAGATATGCAATACAGTTTGGTCACCCCTCTGCCCTCGGCCTGTAATTGGACAGTGAAACAGTCCAGTCATCCTGTTAGCATGTTCCAAGTGCTGCTCTGCCCTCTTTAGCATGGGGGATAACAAGAGACTGAAAGCAAGGCAGATTCTGGTAAGTACACTAAGTTGCATTTAAAAATAATTTTAGTGATTCTTTAATAAAAATACAATTGTATCTATATTTTATATCTTTTGGTCATTCTCCTTTATTGCAGCAATTTCTGGGAGTTTCCTTAGTTGCAGTAGTCCTTTGGAGTTTATGTATAGATCAAGGACATGCCAGTGCACTTCCTGGAAATAAGTGTCATATGCCAGGTTTTATAAACAAAAATATAAAAAAATTAGTGCAGCGCAACTTTAACATAGATAATACCGAAAACCTCTACATAAAATTATATAAACATAACTATGTTCATATACAGTCCCAATTGTATAAACATCGCAGTGCATTAATTGTAACAACAGTCTTCAATCTTGTGAAGCATTCAGTGACCGCCACCTTTGGGTGAAAAACCTGCTCACCTCAGCTTCAGACCCCATAACAGAGTCTAAAAAGCATAAATCATTCTCCTCCTCAAGTACTGGAACAGTTGACCTCCTCCATCATATCCTCTCACAATTAGATGCTCCAAAGTCAGCACATCCACATGATAGGAAACACAAGAAAGAGACCCTTAGTTCTCTCTATTTCCATATTTATTAATAAAAAACAGGGATAAAAACATTTACAAAATTCCCTAGACAAGCATGCAATCTGTACAACACTTCCTGGGTATGACATCACAGGTTTGGCTCCTCCCACCTATACGTGTTATGCCCCATGATTGGGCTTCTTCAGTAGGCCTATAGTGCGTATAGGTGGGAGCCGAGCCCGTGTATATGTTTAGTTATTTTTATTTGTGGTGTATCCATTGTTATTTGGTTGGTTAGCATGAACTGTAACCAATATTTTACATTTTTATATGCCACGTTTTGCCATCGTTAGTTACATGATTAGTCTCTTGAATAGTCCCAGTGTTTTCATAAGAAGTATTACACCTACCCCTGCCATCCTTATAGAGGTTTAGGATTTTTGTATCTCACCAAAGATTAATTCCTACTACAGAATATCAATGAGGAAGTCTCTAATGTGACCTCAAGTGCTTTGCTGGGTTCAGAAAATCAGAACAGCTGCAGACTAAAATAGAAGAACTTTTGTAGAAATTCTGCATATCTTCTTTTATTATATCGTAAGTATATCTAAAGTCAGATTAAAAAAAATAATTTGGATACAGTAGTGAAGGGCTTAACCCATGTCAGGATATCCGTTTTTTTTTGTCCTGTGTTTAATGGTGAGTTTTTACTTCACTTTCTATCTGGTAAGCACATCAGGAAGTGAGGCAACCCCTTTCTCAAAAGGTGAGGGAAACGCCCTCTTACACAGTTGTCACCAAAACAAGATGGACGATTTCCCTTTAATTGCTATTCTGGCCACAACCAAAATTTTTGGATCTTCCCCTAATTTTCAATAAGAAAGGTCACTAGGACAAAAAGAGTGAATCTGTCACAGACGTATACAGACATCAATAAGAAACTGACATCTATCTATCCAAAACATAAAAAAGGTTTGGCTTTACAGACTTAAAAAAGTACTTTATTCATAGCCTGATGAAGAATAAATTTAAATGACATATTAATAACCATACACAATTACAGTTTCCATTATATAGTCATTTATTTTAGGGTTTGACAAGATTTGAACTCTAAATGTCTTTCAAATTACTTTCTTTTCACTGAAACAGAAAAAAAGAAGACTGAGCAGGATTCGTATCAGTTGTATGACAATATTAACACACTGGAAATGAAACAAAACCTTGCATTAAATAGTAAGTTCCTATAAATATATCAAATTTGTAAATAGCAGCGTGAAAGTTAAATATAAACTTTGTGGTTATTAAAAAAGCTTACCTTACTCCAGCTTCTGTACTGTAGGGGGCAACATCACCATCCTTCTGAAGAGATCCCGGGGAATGAGGAGTAAAGAAAGTTAGCAAGATGACACTCAAAAACAGTGCAAGAGCATCTTTTCATGAGATTTTAGGCACTGAGCATTATGAATGAGGTTTGGGTTCACTGCCACCATGAATTCACAAGAAAATCATAGGAGTCATGAAATTAATGAATTGCAAACTTTTGTTTCAAAACCTTGCAGGATCAGGGCTAGAAATGAGAACAACCTATAATGCAGTGTATAGGTCAGCTGAGTCACAACAGTCAATAATTTTAAAGAATAGATAGCCCCTATCTATAAAAGTGTGGGCTCAAGGCAGCTATGTTGTAAGTGTGTGTTAGGGCTGTCAAGAAGAGATGCCAATTCTGTGTAGGAAGATTTGCTGTTCTTGTTTTATTTAATTTTGGCATTGGTAAATGCCCTTATGGAAGTGCCCTACTTCCAAAGCATTTTGTTCAGAAATAGCTTGCTTTTCTGGCCCTATGAATGGTCAGAATTTAATAACAAGATTCACCCCTGGACTTCAAAGGTATTAACCACAATGTCAAAATTCAAAGAACATTTGTTAAACTTCCTACAAGCTGAACCTAAGCAGATCTCTTCAGAAGGTACCTCGGGATGAAGCCAGGGTAAGGCTTACAGATTTTTTTTTAACTTTCTTACTTTAGTTAATTATTTACATGGGGAGGCAAGGTCCTCTTTTAAAAAAATAAATAAATCCCAAGGGTATTGTCTATGCATAATGCAACCTTCCCTTTTACCTTATACAAACTGCTACAGTCAGTAGTAAGTAACAATGAATTTCATCAGCTTTTTCAGCTTTAAGTTCATTTTAAATACTAATAAGTGATATAGTAGTAGTCTACTTCCTGTGGCATGTAAGCAACAGGAACATCTGCTAAGATCAGTTGCAGTAGTTAGTGGCTGAAGACAAGAAGCTCCTGCAGCACAATGTTCCCTGTGATGAGACTTACTGTCTTTAGGTGCATGCTAGGTATGGCTGGGAGGGTGGATCTCTTGGTTGACAGCAAAAAACACTGAGGACTAGGCATGTGCAATTTGTTTCGTTCCGAATTTCGTCAAATTCGTTAATTCGGAAATATCCGAATTAACGAAAACCCATTTAACGAATTTTTCCGAATATTCATAAATTTGAAAAAATTTGTAAATTCATACATTCGTAAATTCGTACATTCATAACTTACGAATGTACATTCATACATTAGTAAAGTAGTGAATTAGTAACAAAAAACAGGGAATTGGTCTGGTAGATGATGCAGCACCCCTAGTTTAGGCACCTCATCCTGATATATAAGAAAAGGGACGGTAGGAGGTTAGGGGGATTTTAACGGTGCCAAATACACAGAAACAAAATTTATTTAGTTAAAATAGAAAAAAGTTTTATTAATTAACATATTTAAAAGAGAATCAAACATATAAAAAAAGAGACAGGTGTTTGGTGGTCATATTTAGGCAGTTAGCTCAAAGTTGACAAAGGAGACATTGCACATTTAGCCCGACATGTTTCGCCATTGGCTTCCTCAGGGGATGTGCAAGGCTTAATCAACAACACTATATAAATGAAATATAGAGATATTGGAACATACAGATGGATTATACAGCCAAATTTATCATACAAAGAGATAATGTGTGAGCTTGGTTGCCAAGAAAGAGACACGAGGGCAGCCATTTACCCAAACAAATGCTAGCACCTGTGAATCACCAGGCCAGACCCCGATAACCACCCCAAATGCCCTGATCCGAGGAAATCAGTCAAGTGTGGCCATAGAGGGCAGAAGGGCGACACTAAGGGGCAATACATTTTGATAGAATTAATGAGTAGTTTCGTAGAAATCTTTAATCTAGGAATGGTGAGAAAGGACAGCTGTCTCATTTATTCAATACTTACTGAAAAGTATATGTTTATCAATCCATGGAGCAGACATTCTTGTAAGAGATTTATTTAAAAATGGACTGTAGAAATTTCGCTGCAGGAGGCAGGCTGAAAAAATACAAAGGGGAAAAAAACTATGTATAGAGATGCTGTAAACATAGAGGGAAGATAGGCAGATATCAGGGGGTTAAGAAGGTGCAGAATGATAAAAGGGCTAAGGGAAAATGGAAGGAGAGAAAGCTTTAAAGAAAATGGGGGGAGAGAGGTCTCCAGTAGGTTCCACTATATTAGAGGGGAAAGAGCGCCATAACTAGAGAGGACTTGTATTCAGTGAACTAGATAGCTGTGAATAGCCAAAAAAGACAAGGGTGCATGAGCTATGGAAAGAAGCATTAAATTAACATGTGCCTAAACAGGCTGAATCCAGACTTACTGATCTTCCAAGCGCTACTGAGTGAAAGCGTCTCCCTCCAGCTCTGGCTGAACAGACAGCCAGATAAGCCGGTTTAAATCTGACCTCCGACGAGCCGGCATGTAATGTCACCGGCTCAAAGCGGACGACAAGACGCCTGTGCGCATGCGCACAGGGCCAAAACCCTCAGACTACACTACCCAAGAGGCCGCGCAAGGGTGGATGGTACCATGGTACCAGGATGGACGTGTAAAGACTCCAGCCTCTCTGCAGCGGCCTGGGACATGCAGGGATGGCAAAAGAGAGGTAGGATCCGAGGTGGCAGAAGCCATCACATAAGTCTCCATGCGTGGCCAGGCGTGAAAAATGAGCTTGCTAATGGGTGGGTAAGGCAAGCCTTGGGCGTCCGTATGACCCACCATAGACCTATTTCTCAGAACAAGAAAAAAAAGGGTAAAGAAATCGGGCGACCGACACAGATGGATCGGGATGAAGCTAAGAGGGGCAAAGAACCACAGAACAGGACCACGGAACAGCTCTGACTGGCCAAGTGTCTCTAATGGGGAACCAAGCTCACTTACAAATGTATATGACTAATAATAGTAATGAAAGAAATTAAATCATGAAACCTACAAAGTTAAATAAATGAATACATTACAGGCACCACAGGGGAAAGTACCCCAATTAGCTTGGGTTGTGGAGGGTGACATAGTTCCAAAGTGACTATGAACCAATCGGTCCCTAAGAGAGGGAGCTCGTCTAAAGGTGATTTCAGGAAAGTTTTTTATGTTTTTACTTGCAGTAGGGTCTGCAGATAGGAGTGGCCAGAATTTAGTTAATATCTGTCTGATTTGTTGATGCTGACTAGAGAATCGGGTGATGACTCTCACTGTGTCAGATTTAGTGACTCGTTTGTTAGAAAAAAAATTGATGAATTTCTTTGTTGTGTATTTGCCCCATTGAAGGCTTTTTTGAGGCAGGCATGGCTGTAGCCTCTAATTCTCAGTCTGTTGTACAGATCCCTAGCTGCGGTTCTGAAGGCAGAGTTTTTACTACAGTTGCGTTTAAGCCTTAGGTACTGACTATAGGGGATGCTTCTGGTTAAAGAGGTGGGGTGCAAACTTTGAGCATGAAGGATGGTTTTTCCCGCTGAGGGCTTTCTATATAGGGACAAATCGAGTTTACCTTGTGCATCAATAGAGATGACAAAGTCCAAGAAACTGATATTGTTCTGACTACAATGCATGGTGAATTTTAGATTAAAGTTATTGATTGAAATTATTTGTAGAAATTCATTGAGTTCAGTTTGTGTTCCAGACCAAAAAATGAGGACATCATCTATAAAACGATAACAGGCCACGATTTTGTTGTGGAGATGACTCAAATCTTCTCTACTGAGAACCTCCTTCTCCCACCCCCCCAGGTACAGGTTCGCATAAGAGAGGGCGCATTTGGTCCCCATTGCGACCCCTTGCACCTGGAGGTAGTGGGAGGAGTCAAAAATGAACACGTTATGTTTCAAAATGTAATCAAGTAGATCCAGTACAAATGCATTATATTTGGCAAAAGAGGGACCCCTTTCATTTAGATGTTGCTGTATCACTTTGATTCCTGAATCATGTGTGATAGCATTGTAGAGGCTTTCTACATCAAGGGCTACTAACCAAGTGTTAGGGGGAAGGGAAATACCTTCAATTGTTCTCAAAAGGTCAATAGTATCTTTGATGTATGAAGAGAGTGCAGGAACATGGAGCTGTAGGTAGTTGTTTACTAGGGAGCTAGCATTTTCAGTAAGGCTAGAACTGCCTGAGATAATAGGACGTCCTGGAGGTTCTGTCAGTGATTTGTGCACTTTGGGTAGTGCGTAAAATGTGGGAATCCTTGGATCCTTGACGTTCAGGAAATTCAGGGTGTTCAGATCAATAACGCCTTGGTGGTAAGCCCTAAAGATAATTGCACAATATTTTGCATCAAAATTATTGATCACTGTTTTTGAAATGGGGCGATACCAATTGCGATTCGTAAGAATTCTTTGGTACATAGTTACATATTGGGGGATGTCCATGACAACCAGGTTCCCGCCCTTGTCAGAGGGCTTGATTATTATTTCAGAATTAGTTTGCAGAGATTTAATAGCATTGGCCACATTGTTCCATCCTTTGCCTATAACCACCCACACACCCTTCTTTAACAACTGGCTCCTATCTGCTGCTATTTATTTACTTACATACAGATGGGTATTCTACCACATACTTATATCAGTTACCTTTTTTATATAGACAGTTTGGAGTCTGCTACCGACATCATTAGCTAGGGGATTTCCCTGTCCTGATGGTAATCTCCAGTGCCATGATGAGTTTGCAAAGTAAGTACATAATTTTGATGGTTTCCCGTCCATGCCCCCTTTTTTTTTCCCCCCATATCTCGTATTGCGATTGGGGTTAATATATGTTCAATGTTATATATTTTTTCACAGAGTTGCCATATGCATCAGCTCCTGATGAAGCGGTATTATTCCTCGAAACGTGTAGAGCTTACAAAGATGCACACCCTAATGACGTTATCTGTGAGGACATTCATTCCCTTTAAAGTTATATATGAACTTGTACATGGAGCAACAATGGGAATGTTATTCTATATTTGTTTACTATTTTTATTTTATGTTTGTATGCTTTTGAGTCTTTGCAAACATTACCTGACTGTAATATCAATGTTTGGCCATATGATGTTATGTTTTTAGTTGATCAATAAATGATCTCTTCTACATCCGGTTCCTCCTTGTGCCTCACTCAAAGTCCCAAATCGACCCCTCTTTTTCTATGAAATTAGGGATGGAGGCACCTCTTGTCCCGAGGTGCCTCATTCACAGTCCCAAACCCTCCTTTTTGCTACATATGCACCAGGGATGGAGGCACGTCTAGGTCCGGAAGGTAGAGATCACATGGGAGCCCCCTTTTTTTCCCCATCGGGGTTCTCCTGTGTGATTTACTCATTATAATCTATCTATATCCTTTGGCCGTTTAGGTTGCACATAGACAATTTTCCATATTTGCACTCTCATGCACCCTGGTGGGATCCAAGTTTGCCCGGAGCTGTCCCCATGTTTCTCTGTTCGGGAGCTGCGATGCGCTCTGGGTGCCCCCCTCCCCCACTTGTGGTCTGATGGGAGTTGTCTGGGTGGGGGGTGGGCTGGTCCTATTGCGCATCAGCACCACGCATCGGGCCGATGCTGTAGCGCTGTCCCTTGGTGCTGCAGCATCGCCCCTTGTTTACCATCTGGCAATTGATGTGGGAGGTGCCTTCCGCACGCCCTTTGGGCGGTGGACGCTTCGGGGGTGGAATTGCTCCTCCACATACACTACGCCAGCGTGACGCTGGTGGGAGGACCCCCGGGCGGTTGGGCTGCATATTTAGATCCCCGCTTGGCTTGGGTACCTCCACTGCTCATGGCTGTCGGTTGTGGAGTGTTTGTAGGTCCATACACCCTGACATAGGACCCATATAGGTACGTTTTTACAGCATGTGGTTTTTTCATTATGCCATCTCCAGATCATTTTGCTGCCAGTCTTTCTGGGAGGACATATTCATTTTTATCCTTTTTGTTTTTCTTTTCTTTTTTGCAAAAAATTTTTTTTTTGTACCTAGCCACATTGTTCCATCCTTTGCCTATAACCACCCACACATACCCTTCTTTAACAACTGGCTCCTATCTGCTGCTATTTATTTACTTACATACAGATGGGTATTCTACCACATACTTATATCAGTTACATTTGTTATATATACAGTTTGGAGTCTGCTACCGACATCATCAGCTACGGTGGCGGGGATTTTCCTGTACTGGTGGGAATTTTTTGGTCGGCTCTGTCCTGGGGGGCTCCTCCTACCTCAGCTCCGAGGGAGGCATCTGTGATGCTCCCTAGCCTCTTGGTAACCACCAGTGCCATGATGAGTTTGCATGAGTAAGTAGATCATTTTGATGGTTTCCTGTCCATGCCCCCTTTTTTTTTTCCCCCCATATCTCGTATTGCGATTGGGGTTAATATATGTTCAATGTTATATATTTTTTTCACAAAGTTGTCATATGCATCAGCTCCTGAAGAGGCGGTATTATTCCCCGAAACGCGTAGAGCTTACAAAGATGCACACCCTAATGACGTTATCTGTGAGGACATTCATTCCTTTTAAAGTTATATATGAACTTGTACATAGAGCAACAACGGGAATGTTATTCTATATTTGTTTACTATTTTTATTTTATGTTTGTAAGCTTTTGAGTCTTTGCAAACATTACCTGACTGTAATATTAATGTTTGGCCATATGATGTTATGTTTTTAGTCGATCAATAAATGATCTCTTCTACATCCGGTTCCTCCTTGTGCCTCACTCAAAGTCCTAAATCGACCCCTCTTTTTCTATGAAATTAGGGATGGAGGCACCTCTTGTCCCGAGGTGCCTCATTCAAAGTCCCAAACCCTCCTTTTTGCTACATAATTGTAGGACTTATGTCTCTGTATCTGTTAGGTTATAAGAAGACAGGTTGACAATTGATAATTGTTGATCATTTTTCAAAGTGTGGGTAATGGTAGGTGAGGCGTTTGACAGGGGTTTGGGCCCTATTCCTTCCCTAAAAAAAGGGGGGCTAGTTTGATGTCAGTTGGTAAGGGAGTACCAGAAGGGGAAATAATTACCTCAGTAGTGCTTACCTTATTGGTGGTATTAGAGTGCATGAGGGAAGCGATATTCGAAGTGGTTGGTGCCATGGAAACCATGGTGTGTGAAGCCAAGGCTTGAGGGCCACGAGTGACCGGAAGTGACGAGTGAGATATAGATACCGGGCGTGTGGGTGCCTGTTTGAATGGACAAATTGTGACCAACGTGATGATGAATTGTCAAGGTGATGTGTTAGTGATTCAGTAGATGCTGCATCAGAGTTGCCTTTGCGCCTTTTAGGTAGTCTGTCACCCGACAGCTCACGATAGATGGTGGATTGACTAGAGGAAAGAGACGAGGAAGAAGAAGATAGATTAGTGACATTATCATCTTTATTAGTATTAGGTTCATGAGTGTAGTTAGAAGGTTTTTTCCTTGTATTAGTGTTTTGGGCCCATTTGTAGGCAAAACCATTAGTGTGTGCACTCATGTCCCTTATGAATCTATTTTCTTTGGTGCAGATAATATCCAAGGTGTATCTTTCTATATGTGTTTTAAGATCTTGTTCCTTTTTCTTAAATCGAGTACTTGTGATTATGAGTGTATAGTCCTCATACCATCTAGAGATGGACTCATCAAGTGACTTTAATTCAACTTCATATTGTGTACAAAGCAAAGACATCATACAAAACGAACAGGATTGTAGGTTATTTTCCCAACTAGATTTCAGTGATTCCTCTATCTTTTTCAAATTAGGAAAAATTTGTATTCTAAGTCCCCATGGGACAATATTGTTATCGGTGTATTTTTGAAAATACTTTCTGTGCCAGAAGGTTCTTACTTTATGTTCTAAGAGACGTTTTAATCCAAGGAAGGCCTGGTCCAGGTCCTGATCAGAAATCTCCGCAGAATGCTGGGACTGTTGGATTTCATCCATGAGGCCTTCCCAGGCCTCTCCACTGAAGGTAGCCATGCTTGAGATGGAGGAGGGAGAAGCAGAGCAACAAGAAGGGATAAGGGAATAGAGCAGAACCAAATTAAGCAAGAGAGCATGACCAATATAGTCTATAGGAGAAGACTGGAAAACAAGATTGAAATTCCCATAAGCAGGTATAACATATAACAAAATGAGACGCTTTACAAATTATACAGCTCTGAATATAGCTAAAGGATCAATCAATACACTGGTTTGAATGCTTGTTGTGTTGCCATCAACCAGACTGAAAGGAGGTGTATTAAAACACTGAAGAGACAAAAAACAGGGAATTGGTCTGGTAGATGATGCAGCACCCCTAGTTTAGGCACCTCATCCTGATATATAAGAAAAGGGACGGTAGGAGGTTAGGGGGATTTTAACGGTGCCAAATACACAGAAACAAAATTTATTTGGTTAAAATAGAAAAAAGTTTTATTAATTAACATATTTAAAAGAGAATCAAACATATAAAAAAAGAGACAGGTGTTTGGTGGTCATATTTAGGCAGTTAGTTCAAAGTTGTCAAAGGAGACATTGCACACTTAGCCCGACATGTTTCGCCATTGGCTTCCTCAGGGGATGTGCAAGGCTTAATCGACAACACTATATAAATGAAATATAGAGATATTGAAACATATAGATGGATTATACAGTCAAATTTATCATACAAAGAGATAATGTGTGAGCTTGGTTGCCAAGAAAGAGACATGAGGGCGACCACTTACCCAAACAAATGCTAGCACCTGTGAATCACCAGGCCGGACCCCGATAACCACCCCAAATGCCCTAATCCGAGGAAATCAGTCACGTGTGGCCATAGAGGGCAGAAGGGTGACACTAAGGGGCAAAAAATTTTGATAGAATTAATTTTTATTTATTTTTTCTCCCCCTTATTCTCTACTTCCCATAAGCTATTGTTTGTATCTGTTTCAACATTTTATTATCGATTGCAATATACCATATATATTGATTATTCATACATTGTGCATTAAATGTATTGTTCATTCATATTCATTTATTTAACTTTGTAGGTTTCATGATTTAATTTCTTTCATTACTATTATTAGTCATATACATTTGTAAGTGAGCTTGGTTCCCCATTAGAGACACTTGGCCAGTCAGAGCTGTTCCGTGGTCCTGTTCTGTGGTTCTTTGCCCCTCTTAGCTTCATCCCGATCCATCTGTGTTGGTTGCCCGATTTCTTTACCCTTTTTTTTCTTGTTCTGAGAAATAGGTCTATGGTGGGTCATACGGACGCCCAGGGCTTGCCTTACCCACCCATTAGCAAGCCCATTTTTCATGCCTGGCCGCGCATGGAGACCTATGTGATCCTAAGATGGCTTCTGCCATCTCGGATCCTACCTCTCTCTCACCATCTCTGCATGTCCCGGGCCGCTGCGGAGAGGCTGGAGTCTTTACACGTCCATCCTGGTACCATGGATGGACTTGACTCCTCCCCCCTCGCGCGGCCTCTTGGGTAGTGTAGTCTGAGGGTTTAGGTCAGAGGTCAGATTTAAACCGGCTTATCTGGCTGTCTGTTCAGCCAGAGCCGGAGGGAGACGCTTTCACTCAGTGGCGCTTGGAAGATCAGTAAGTCTGGATTCAGCCTGTTTAGGCACATGCTAATTTAATACTTCTTTCCATAGCTCATGCACCCTTGTCTTTTTCAGCTATTCACAGCTATCTAGTTCACTGAATACAAGTCCTCTCTAGTTATGGCGCTCTTTCCCCTCTAATATAGTGGAACCTACTGGAGACCTCTCTCCCCTCATTTACTTTAAAGCTTTCTCTCCTTCCATTTTCCCTTAGCCCTTTTATCATTCTGCACCTGCTTAACCCCCTGATATCTGCCTATCTTCCCTCTGTGTTTACAGCATCTCTATACATAGTTTTTTTCCCCTTTGTATTTTTTCAGCCTGCCTCCTGCAGCGAATTTTCTACAGTCCATTTTTAAATAAATCTCTTATAAGAGTGTCTACCCCATGGATTAATAAACATATACTTTTCAGTAAGTATTGAATAAATGAGACAACTGTCCTTTCTCACCATTCCTAGATTAAAGATTTCTACGAAACTACTCATTAATTCTATCAAAATTTATTGCCCCTTAGTGTCGCCCTTCTGCCCTCTATGGCCACACTTGACTGATTTCCTCGGATCAGGGCATTTGGGGTGGTTATCGGGGTCCGGCCTGGTGATTCACAGGTGCTAGCATTTGTTTGGGTAAGTGGTCGCCCTTATATCTCTTTCTTGGCATCCAAGCTCACACATTATCTCTTTGTATGATAAATTTGACTGTATAATCCATCTGTATGTTCCAATATCTCTATATTTCATTTATATAGTGTTGTCGATTAAGCCTTGCACATCCCCGAGGAAGCAAATGGCGAAACATGTGGGGCTAGGTGTGCAATGTCACCTTTGTCAACTTTGAACTAACTGCCTAAATATGACCACCAAACACCTGTCTCTTTTTTATATGTTTGATTCTCTTTTAAATATGTTAATTAATAAAACTTTTTTCTATTTTAGCTAAATAAATTTTGTTTCTGTCTATTTGGCACCGTTAAAATCCCCCTAACCTCCTACCGTCCCTTTTCTAGTGAATTAGTGAATTTGTAAATTTGGAAATTCGGAAATCTGAAATAATAATTAACTAATAATAACTTAACAACTATTACTAGTAACTATTAAATTATAGGTATTATAGTTTCCTTTCAAATTTGGCTGGTAGTGAACTTAAAGTGGAGTTCCACCCAAAAGTGGAACTTTCACTCATTAGATTCCTCCCCCCCTCCGGTGACACAGTTGGCACCTTTCAGGGGGGAGGGGGGTACAGATACCTGTATATTACAGGTATCTGTACCCACTTCCGGCGTAGATAGCCGCAGAATCTGCGGGTATTTACGCCACATCCTGTTCCCCCCCCCGCTGCCTGCTGGGAAACACACGGGTCCCAGAGGCAGCAGGGACCATTCGTATTGCGCTGCGCGACTCGCGCATGCGCAGTAGGGAACCGGGAAGTGAAGCCGCACGGCTTCACTTCCTGATTCCCTTACCGAAGATGGAGGCGGCAGCACCCGAGGACGGAGAGACGCTTCGGCCTCGGGTGCCGACATCGCGGGCGCCCTGGACAGGTAAGTGTCCATGTTTTAAAAGTCAGCAGCTGCAGTATTTGTAGCTGCTGACTTTTAAAAATTTTTTTTACGGTGCCGCTCCGCTTTAACACATACAAAGTTCTGAATTATCCGAAATAACGAATGCCGTATCCAAACTAATGGAACGTAATGAATTAATACTAATAAATAACAATAATAATAATAAAAACGTTTTATTATTATTATTATTTGTTATTAATTTGTTCCGTTCCATTTGTTTAGATGCAGCATTCGTTATTTCAGATTATTCGTAACTTCGGATAAATTCGTATTTGTTACGTTCACTGACAGCCAAATTTGAAAGGGAATTACAATGCCTATAATTTAATAGTTAGTTACTATTTCAGATTTTCGAATTTTTGGGTTTTTGGATTTTGAAATTTCGAATTTACAAATGTACGAATTTACAAATGTGCAAATGTACGAATGAGCGAATGTACGAATGTACGAATGAACAAATGTACGAATGTACGAATGAACGAATGTACGAATTTACGAATGTACGAATGAACGAATTTACGAATGTACAAATTTACGAATTTACGAATTGCAATCATAACGAATGACCTGAAAAACAAAAAAAAAATAAACTAATGAGACGAAAACGAAAATGAACAAATTTTTTGGCTGTGCACATGTCTACTGAGGACATAGAGGCATTCCAGTGTGAACAGGCAGCAAAAAATAATAGTGCAGTCTCGCTCCAGCAGAATCTGTAAAAAGAACTCATATCCCATTTCAGTTGCAATTGACTGGATACTGGACTGCACTCGCCCAGTTTTGCTGCTATGGGAACTTAACACTTTATTAAGTCTTATGCTGTATATAGATCCAGACAAACTTCAGCTAGGTGGAATACCGTTTCTGGAAACGTTAAAAATGACCTTTGCATGGAACATATATTTGATATATACTTATAAGAGTATCTATTTTGGGTATTTTCAGGATTAACTTACCACCTTACTTTATAAACTTAGTAGTCATTTCCTAAGTGTAGACAAAAAAAAAAAAAAAACAGCACTTTAATGCTCCTGTCACAGATATCAGCCAACATGACATGCAATGAACTAGCGCAGGTCGTATAAAACAGCTTGTCAGGCTACAGTATGCTACAGAAAAATGGTAACTAATCACACACAGGATGCCGACTAACTCTGACCAAATCTAAACCAGGACCTCTCCTATGGGTGGAGAGCAGAGCTGAAGCCATCTTGCATTGCCTGGTTTAGTTTTGGTCATACTGAGCCGGGGTCCTGTGTGCTATAGGTTGCCATTTTTCTGTAACATTTCTTAAGTTATCATAGTTTAGAAAAATGTATTTCTGTGCGATCATGCCTTGCACATACACTATATTGTCAAAAATATTGGGACGCCTGCCTTTACATGCACATTTACTTTAATGACATCCCAGTCTTAGTCCATAGGGTTCAATATTGAGTTGACCCACCCTTTGCAGCTACAACAGCTTCAACTTTTCTGGGAAGGCTGTCCACAAGGTTTAGGAGTGTGTCTATGGGAATGTTTGACTATTCTTCCAGAAGCACATTTGTGAGGTCAGGCACTGATGTGGATGAGAAGGGCTGGCTCGCAGTCTCCGCTCTAATTCATCCCAAAGGTATTCTGTCGGGTTGAGGTCAGGACTCTGTGCAGGTCAGTTCCTCCACCCCAAACTCACTCATCCATGTTTTTATGGACCTTGTTTGTGCACTGGTGCGCACTCATGTTGGAACAGGAAGGGGCCATCCCCAAACTGTTCCAACAAAGTTGGGAGCATGAAATTGTTGAAAATGTCTAGGTATGTTGACGCCTTAAGAGTCCCCTTCACTGGAACTAAGGGGCCAAGCCCAACCCCTGAAAAACAACCCCACACCAAACCCCCCCCCCTCCTCCACCAACTGATTTAGACCAGTGCACAAAGCAAGGTCCATAAAGACATGGATGAGCGAGTTTGGGGTGGAGTCCTGACCTCAACCTGATAGAACACCTTTGGGATACATTAGAGTGGAGACTGAGAGCCAGCCCTTCTCATCCACATCAGTGCCTGACCTCACAAATGCGTTTCTGGAAGAATGGTCAAACATTCCCATAGACACACTCCTAAACCGTGTGGACAGCCTTCCCTGAAGGGTTGAAGCTGTTATAGCTGCAAAGGGTGTGCCAACTTAATATTGAACCCTACATACTAAGACTGGGATACCAATAAAGTTTGTGTGCTTGTAAAGGCAAGCATCCCAATACTTTTGGTAATATAGTGTATCTACCTCCCTGTATCTGAAGGAATTTGTGTAGCCACATTGGTGGCATTTGCTACCTCTTGTATTGATGTACGGAAGAATTGTTTTACTTTGCAAAGCCAATATCTTCAACTGTTATGAGTTGTTTGGCATTTTTCACAAGCTGTTTTCCACAACTAAAGGTGATTCTGTTCCTAAACAGTCTACCGGCAGTGGTGTTTACCTTACTTCAAACTATCCCAAAATGGTTGCCACAAATAAGCTCTATCAAAGGAGAAAAAGTTCTGCAGGGCTGCTGGGAAGATATTTTTTTCAGGAGTGCAGTTGAGAAGAGATTTAGAAATATCTCCTGCTAGATTCTTTTTCTTCTGGTCAGATTTCTGTTTACACAGTGCCTGAATGACAGCACATTGGAGTTGGAACTAATTCCACCTGATTCCTATTCTCTGCCTAAGAGGACTGAGGAGTTCTGACAATTGATTCGTAAACATTTTTGTGCTACAGTACCTTCCTCTCAGATTCATCTAACCAGGAGATGTGATAGACTGAGTAAAGTTGTTTATTATTTACAATTATCTGTATAACTGTGTCACAGGGATTCAAGGGTGCCATTACATTCATGTGGGAACTGCATACCTATCAAAGTCATCATATATGGGTGCACTACATTAACTTATTTCTGACCATGTAACCCATATATGTGGTGGCAGGTGGACTGGGCCTTAATGCCCAGCTGTCACACTTACAGTGGTCTAAGATTATAAGTTGAGAGTGCACTCACTGCATGCTCCCAGCACATTGACCAAGCTATCTCCAACAGCTCTCAGTTACGGCTTATAATCGGAGTAACACTAATGTTTGTACACAAACATCAGCCATAAATCTATAGCTCTTCTGCCATTAAATTACATGATGTGTCCCTCCTGGCTTGTTTACAAGCAGAAGCCAGCAGAGAATTGTCATGTTTGGTCAATGACAATGACGTCACCCAGGATCCCTCCCTCCCTGGCTTGTTTACATACAGAAGCCAGCCACCATCTCCAATATTCTAAAGGGGGCTTCTTGATTCTTCTGATTCTTCCACAGACCCTGACATCCCTTTTGGGGGACAGAATGCAGGGATAGGGCATTTGCCTCCATCAACATGGGAACAAGATGCCTTGCTAGGGAAGAGGATCCCACCTCCATTTTGGAAGGTACCATCCCAGTGTTAAGGGCATTTGGCTTGATATGGTTTAGAAGCTGGTGGGGTGCATGTCCCACCATTGTACCCTGCCCCCCCCCTTCTTCCTTGGCCACTCGGGTTGCATGCCTTTATAATGGACTTTCATGAATCTTTAGGGCCAGCACACCATTTAAAAAAAAAAGGCCTCACTCCTACTTCCTGCTCTCCAAAATGGATGTGAAGGGAATTTATGAATACCTGGAAGCTCCTGTTAGAATAAACCTTAACTTGGATGTGTTTAGTTTTCTGACCTAGCCTCTGTCTTCGTATCTAAAGGCTAGCTAGGCTAAAGATAGCAGTGATGTAACACATGAGGTAGTGATCGATGTTACAAAAAAATCTTGATAAAATGGTAACATGGGCAGTTGAATGTCCCAGTGGCCAATGAACATAATTGCTGAATTTGGGAATATTGGTAAGCATACGGTAAGTTTAGCAGCAATGTTCTATGCCAAAGCACATCTGCAAAAGCAATTAAGAACTTAGGATGTGCCAAAAATGGCATACACAGATATAATTAGTCAACGTTCATATTTTGATTTAGGGAATTAGTTAAATTGCATTTTCTCTGCTGCCCCCACAGCATCCTTTGGACCCACACTGCTTTAGTTTGTAAAAAATAGAACAATATGTCTTTTTTTCAACCAATTTGTGTAACTATGTATTGTATATGAAAAATGGCCACGCAAATCAAATGTAGCAATCTTGAAAAAAATAAATAAATATTATGTGTACAAATACATAATACATAAATTAACTCTGCATAGAAGTGTGAATGATATATAGAAAAAAAATACACTCATCCATAGCAATAGAGAAGAACAATGAAGAAGAAATCAACGTAAATTCTGCATAAGCCACATAAATTCATATAGTGGCAGAAAATTTAATGCGTGTAAGCCAGTGAAAATTCAAAAAAAAAAAAAGTATAAATAATTAAGTATAAAATTCGGGAATGTATAATTCCCCAAAAAAATTTAAAGTGCAAAAAAATCAACAATGAAGTGTATAGTTCCAGTATAGTAAAAGCTAAGTCCAATTCCCAGATGTAAAGGAAAGGCCAAGGAGGCAGGAGGGAAAACGTTGGAGAAAAACTGTTGAAGGATGGCGGTTACAGGTAGATTCCACCACCACCGGAGGGATGAGGGATAAACCTCTCCTTGGTGCATGGACCTAAAAGAAGATGAGGACCCTTACCAGATGCGGTGGACCTCCTATCAGAAGCGAGGTCATTATCGCCTGCAGATACAACCCTCTGCGGGGTCTCTGATAGGTCCAAGAAGCCCGAAATCCCGAACTCCCAGCGTCCTTTTCCCTCCGTGCGTCCTTTTGCTGTCCGGTATATGTAGGGGGCTCTCCCTCTGGTGAGTGCCGGTGCACTCTCCCAGGCCGGAACAGGCCGAATAAAAATGGAAAAAGGACTCCAATAGTGCGTTATCCTTAAACGCTAAAGGGTTAATTAAACTTTAAGGTATCAATACAAAAAATGTTAAAAATATTGCCGGCAAACAAACTCTAAAACGAACGCCCGTGCTTCCGGGGTCACGTGGAACGTGATGGTGTCAATGTGTAGTCCCGCCCTATGAAAAGTGAACTGCATTTTTACATTCATCAACAGTTTATTACATGAAACCTAACATTGTAAAATTTTGCATTACAGTTTTCTATAAGGTTAATTTAAGTTATAAACCGAATAAATGCTTTATGGTGGACATTGGGATGTTTCATTCCTGGGTAGCAAGAGAATGGAAAACAAATTATTATTGAAGTTGGGAAAGCCTCTTGACCCTACTCCTCAAAATGCATAAGCAGAGACATTCACACTTAATCACTTTAGTCTCATTGACTTTTTATAGGATGTTTTTTCCATTAACTCACTGGAGAGTGGTCTGGATTTTATGATCAGAGACGTGGAAGGAACAAGACTCCGTTTTCAAAAATCTATCCAAAAAAGCCTGCAATCACTAAAATCATTATAGTATTTATGGGCTACCTTGGTATGAGTTATTACTGCAGAGTATCATGATTCATCATCAGATGGTAAAATGTACTGGACAAGCTTAACAACTGTATATTTAACTCGTTCTATTAGTATTGTGACAAAAAGCAGAACATGATTGCTATGTATTTCCTTTAATAGAGTGTTGAATTATATTGTTTTGAACGTAATTACCCATGTAACAGATAACATTTTTGTGTAGCAATACATTTAGTCTACCTGTAATATCTTTTGGAAATTGTCTTATCTTTTAAACACCCTGAGTGCATAAAAGATGTTAGGTTCAAATACTAATGAAAGCAGCTAGAACTGGCAATCAGCAAATGCGTGTTAGAGAATGAATGGGCTCCTTGTGTGTCCTCAAAGTATCTTAGTGCTGTGAACTTTTTCACCCTGTGCACAATACAAATGTTTAACTTTTGTAAAACTCAGTATTAAGCATCACCCCCAGTGCACCATGGAAAGTAGGCAGTGCCAGGACAAGGTCATCTAGAGCCCAGGCCAAAGCTACCAAAGTGTGCGCCCCCCCCCAGATGCATGAGCATTATGTCTCAGCAAAAATCACCCTCTCCCCCAAAAACTGAGCATTAATCTGCATGATTACCCCTAAGCATAAATTCCCCTTCCTCCCAGTACAAATGTGTCCCCCTGATGAAATCCCACCTCCCAGAACAAATCTTTGCCCCCATACCCCCAAAATAATCACCCCCCTAGCATAAATCCTCTCCCACAAAAAATTCCCCTCCAAGTGAACATCCTCTCCCCCCACTCCAAATGCCCCCCCAACACAAATCTCTCCCCAATCCCCAAATTTCCCCATCCTAGCAGAACCACCCCCCATCATCCCTATTAGCACAAATCCCCCACCCCCCCAAAAAAAATTCCCCTCCTAGCACAATTCCCCCTCCCTCCCACCATATCGCCTCTTCTAGCACAAAACCCCCAATCCCCCCTTCTAGCACAAGTCCTTTTCCCCCATCCCAACACAGATCCCCCTAAATCACCATTCCTAGAGCAATTCTTACTGCCTGCTGCTCCCCCCCCCCTCAAATTTTCACTCCTAGAGCAATTCTTACCGCCTGCTGCACCCCAAATTCTCCCTTCCAACGCAAATCCTCTCTCCTCCAATCTTCTCACGGCGCCTTCCCAACTCCCATGTTACCACAGTGCCCAGGGCAGCCGCCCCTCCTACCCACCCCTTGTTCAGGCCCTGAAAGCAGAGCATCAGTGACCTATTGAGAGCCATCAGAGTTGCACTGTGGCTGTGGGTCAGGGCCCTGAGAAGCTTTGTCAATTCTAATACCAGGAAATAGCATACAACAGATTCCATCGTTTTTTCCAGGGGCCTCTAATGTGCCTGCAGTAATAGTCTTTGCAGAGAGCATAGCTGTGGGAGGGACCCAGCAGGCTCCACCCACTACAGGCTGCCTGCAGCAAACTACGGGAGGAATGGAGACTACTCTCCCTGCACAAGGAAAAGGAGCAGCAGTGATTGGCCTTAATTACAGGAAGCTCCTGCACAGAGGCAAAATTTCCAACTGAATTACTGCATAGATCTGGAAAAAATACACAAATTACCCCAAGATTTTATAAGCATACAAATGCCCTTGTATTTACACAATGTTTACTGATTTGGAAATCAGCTTAAAATTGTCAAGCTAAGACCATTTTCAGCAAGTCACCCTTGTCACTTCATGTGAGCTGAACTGGAAGCATAAAATAATCTTATCTTTCTTCTTTAACAACTAACCATGGCTTCCTCCATACTGTAAATACAGTGAAAGATTGAACATAGCCAGTCAGGAACAGGAAGTGTGTTATTTGCAAGATTAACCAATAAAACAAAGAGAAAAATGGAAAAAAAATGAATGCAGCCACTTCATCAAAAGACCAATAAGCTGCAATATATTCCAGTTTTTGTTTTGGGGTTTTAAATACACTTTATGCTCAGTTGTGAAGGTGCCAGGTTTACTTCTTTGGCCCCTACTGAACTATTTAGCAACAAAAATAAAACCTACATACCAATGTGAAAGCAGTGAGCAACAATTACTCTTCCGTTCTAGAAGCATATTTATACAGAGATAGAATGATGACATTTGGAATGTTTGGAATGCTTTTTCTTTCTCTAAATATGTTAATAATACAAAAAAAAACTGACAAGGAAAAACTTCCTCACATAGCTTACATGTTGAATCCTTTACAGTTCCTCTCAGTAGGATGCTAATTCTATTTAACAAACTACATGAATTTTACTTTTTTGTAAACAGCTCTAGTAAATGTAATTTAAAAACATGTACAGTTCTAAGCTGTGTTGTTTTCTCTCTTCTTCGTTTATCTCCTATTGACATCTACTGTAACGCCATAGTGCACACATAAGGATGATCAGGTTATTAGTGAAGTTTAGTAATAGCCATAACTGCTTAAAAGACATTATGAAATTCATGTCCACCGTAAAGCTGCCAATTAAAGATTTAAAAAAGCACACAGAAACAGTGAATTTGGAAAGAAAAAAGGCTGTGGTACTTTATTTTGTTTTAATAAATAAATAAATAAATAAACTTTATTCAAGCAGTATCAACTTGTTGGTGTGCTGCTGTCAGGACCGTTTTCAATGCAGTGCAAAAGGGGCAGCTGCCTTGGGCCCCATCACTGTTGTGGAGCCCAAAGCAGCTGCCTCATACTTGCCAACTATCCCAGTTTTAATTCCCTTATCCCTTAAAGTTTTAGTCCCGTGCTGTGTCCCGATATCTCAGTGTAAAGTTCAGCTCTGCCCTATTACCATGTATAGATAACTAACCTGCAGACCCTGTGTTTACATGTAAATAACCTGCATTGATATGCAAATAGCAGTGACATTAATATGTAAATAGTCGCTGACCGCAACAGTGATATGTAAATAGAGGCGGCATTCATATGTATATCATGTCCCCCTGAGGTCATATCTACCATCACTTCTGCTGAATGCTGCCCATTGGGGAGGTAAAGGAGCATGCTTGAAAGTCCTGCCTACAACTATAGTCATTAAGCCTAACATCAGCCTGTTCTGCAAAGGTAAGCAAATTGGAGTTAGAACCCTTCTCCAAAAGAACATGGTGCCACAGCACCCTGAATTTTGATGCATGTAAATACGCACATCTCAGCCGATGCATGAGGGTGTCATTAACAATTAATGGCACTTCTGTGTATCTGCTAAAGGGCAGCATCTTCTTGTGGTGTCAGGAAAGCGATTTTGCATGTATTCCCGACACACACAAATGTGGTTAAATGTCTCCAATACATTAGTGGTCAGTGTAAATCTTCTCATTACATTGGGGTTTGGTGTACAATCCTTTCATTCACATTAGTGGCCAGTGTGAAGGTCCCCCTTACATTGGTGGCCAGTGTAAAAATACCTCTTTACATTGGTGGTTACTGTGAATGCTCTACTATTTCACTATTGGTCAGGGTAAATTCACATTACATTGGTGGCCAGTGTAGAAACTCCTCTTTATATTGGTAATCGTTAAAAAAATACAAACTTGCATTTGTGGTCAGTTTTGAATCCTCCCTTACATTGGTGGTCCATGTAGAAGCCCGCTTTAAATTGGTGGTGAGTGTAAATCCCCCTTACATTGGTTGCCAGTGTAGAAATCTCCTTTACAGGCGGGTCCGAGTTCCAAACACCCGAGTTACGAACGACTCCTACTTACGAACGGCCTCAATGCCAGCCGCTTGTGCTCCATGCTGGTCCTGGATACCTCAGAGCAGCTATCTTGCCACATCCCACACTGCAGTACTACATGTACTGCATGGCCAGAAGAGCCCCAGAAGCGTTCAGAAGATCCCACATCCCTGCACAGGTGGAAGTTACACTTACAAGCAGTTGTTCGACTTACACACAAATTCCACTTACGAACAAACCTACAGTCCTTATTGTGTTCGTAACTCGGGGACTGCCTGTATTGGCTGTTTATGTAAAATCCCCCATTACATTGGTTGTCAGTGAGTGTTATAGATGTCCATTACCTCTAGCAATCAATCAGTGAGCAGTATTTATGTACAGTAAACTCTACCAACCAATCAACAAGCAGAAGTCATGTGCTGTAACCTCTAGAGAATAAACAGTGAGCCATAATGTGTGCTGTAACCTCTAGCAGTCAGTGAGCGGTAATGATACACTGTAACCTCTGGCAACTAATCGCAATCGCTACCTGTTCTGATTCAGTAAACTGATTTTGAGTCTAGCTGCTATTTATTGTATGTCTCAAGGCACGTGGAAAGCAAAATTGCATAGAACAGGGGGCCCAAGAAAATGTTTGCCCAGGGTCCATTCAATATTAACCACTTCCGGACCAGCCGCCGCAGTTATACTGCGGCAGGTTGTCTCCCCTGCGCGAGCCGTCGTAGCTGTAGGTCGGCTCTTTAAGACGCCTCCGGCAGCGCGTGCGTGCCCGAATCGTCTCCCCGGAGCCGATTCGAGTGCCTGGCGGGCGCAATGATCAATGGGCACTCGCGACTGCTCGTTACAGAACGAGAAAGGGGATGTGTGTGTGTAAACAAATCCCAGTTCTTTCAGGGGAGTAGAGACAGATCGTGTGTTCATACTAAATATGAACACTGATCTGTCTTCTCCCCTAGTCAGTCCCATTCCCCTACAGTTAGAACACACACTAGGGAAAACGGTTAACCCCTTGATCGCCCTGTAGTGTTAACCCCTTCCCTGCCGGTGTCATTTATACAGTAATCAGTGCATTTTTATAGCACTGATCGCTGTATAAATGTCACTGGTCCCAAAAATGTGTCAAAAGTGTCCGATTTGCCCGCTGCAATATCGCAGTCCTGATAAAAATCACTGATCACCGGCATACTAGTAAGAAAAATAATAATAAAAATGCCATAAATCTATCCCCTATATTGGAGACACTATAACTTTTGAGCAAACCAATCAATATACACTTATTGCGATTTTTTTTTACCAAAATATGTAGAATACATATCGGCCTAAACTGAGGAAAAACTTTTTTTTTTTTTAATTGGCATATTTATTTCTAGCAAAAAATAAAATATATTGTGTTTTTTTCAAAATTGTCGCTCTTCTTTTTTTTATAGCGCAAAAAATAAAAACCACAGAGGTGATCAAATACCACCAAAAGAAAGCTCTATTTGTGGGGAAAAAAGGACGTAAATTTTGTTTGGGTACAGCGTTGCACGTCTGTGCAATTGTCAGTTAAAGCGACGCAGTGCCGTATCACAAAAAATGGCCTGGTCAGGAAGGGGGTACATTCTTCCTGGGCTGAAGTGGTTAAAGTTGGTTGTGAAAAGGCTTTTCACTGATTTTGTTAATTGAACTCCTAAGTAGGTAATGCTTTTGTCTGTCCAGGTAAAGGGGTGTTGCATCTGTAGCAGGTTCTTAATTGTGGCATTAAGTCTTAGGTCAAGGATGTGTGATTTGGTCACGTTTACCCTATAGTAAGATACATTACTAAACCATTGAAGAGTTTTTTGTACCTCTTCCAGGGAAGAAGTTGGGTTTGTGAGTATTAGGATTACATTGTCTGCAAATAGGTTTAATTTGTGGGGTGTTTTGCATATTATCAAGCCTGAGATCAAGGGGTTTTTCCTGTTGTGTTTCATAAGTAGATTAAAGATTAATGGGGACAATGGACAGCCTGGTCTCGTTCCATTTGTTATTGGAAATGATTGAGATAGAATATTTGCTGAGAATACTTGTGCTGATGTAGTAGTATATAGTGGTATAATAGCCCTAAGAATGTGTCCACTGAAGCCAAATTTTTGTAGGACCATCTGAAGATAGGACCAATGGACTCTATTGAACGCCTTCTCTGCATCTAAAGATAGAAGCAGAGAAGGCGTTCCCCTGGATTCAGTATGGTGTATCACGTTGATCAATCTTCTGGTAGCGTCCAACGCTTGTCTCCCCCTTAGTCATGTGGCAACTGTTTTGGAGTAAATTTTCAAGTCTAGATTCAGTAAGGAGAATGAGCAAAAATTCTGGGGAGAAGTCGGCTTCTTCCCTGGTTTTGGAAGTGTTATAATCAGGGCTTTCAGTGCTTCAGATGGAAACTTAGAAGAGTAGGCAGCATTGTTAAATAGGTTTGTTAAGTGTGATGTTAAGTATCAGGAGAATTGTTTGTAATATTCATCCTGAAAGTCCATCAGGGCCTAGTGCTTTACCTTCGGGAAGTGTTTTAATAGTTATTTGGATTTCATTTTCTGTCAAGGGGTTGTTCAGGTAGGTCAACTGACTTTCTGTCAATACTGGAAGCTTGATCTGGTTTAAGAATGTGTTTATGTCATCAAGAATGTGTTAATGTGGAGGGATCCTGTCTTATGTTATATATGTCTCTGTAATAAGTGCTGAAGGCGTTGGCTATGTCCTGGGGATTTGTTATTTTCTCTTTAGTATGTGGATGGTATTAATGTGTTATTTTAGTTTTAGTTCTCCTCCCTTTGATGCGGAGTGCATAAGACATAAGATTGTCAAGACGCTGCGTCCTCTTCTTTTTTACAGTGTAAACTCATTTTCATCAAAATACCTCAAATATAAGCTTTGTGCACGTTTCACACCAGGGTCAGATACTGAACCAGTATTTTGTTCAAAGAATTTGGTTAGTTGGGCTGAAAGCTCTGGAGTGTAGTTTGGGTGTTGTAATATATAGTTGTTTGCACGCCAGAGATACGTGCTTTGTTGTTGCATTAAATCTACTATAGATATTGTGATAGGAGCATGGTCCGACCATGTCGTGGTGTGGATTACAGATGCGCTTATTTTTTGCAGTAACCATTTATCTGTAAGAAACATATCTATTCAAGAATAGTATTTTTGATGCGGGGAGAAATATGTATAATCTCTCTCGGATCCATGATGACATCTCCATACATTAAATATATCATGGGTGGTAAGAAAGCTTTTCAGGGGGGATTCCCTTCTTTTTGCCACGGATGTGGTGTCCATATTTATATTAGATAGCAAGTTAAAGTCTCCACATATGATTAGGTGACCCTGTTGTATTGGTTGGACTATGCGAATGACTTTGCAAAGAAAACTCAGTTGGTGAACATTTGGGGCATAGATATTCAGTAATATGTATTCAGTCTTGTTGATGGTGCAGATAAGAATGATGAAGCTGCCGTTAGGGTCTGAGATTTCTTGTTTTATAGGGAAGTCAACTGTGTCTTTCACAGCCACTAGAACACCTCTTGCTTGTAAGAGGTGTAAGAGGCTTTGTAGATGTGAGGGAAGTATATATATACGTGCCCATGCTAAAAAATGCATCTCCTGGACACAGATGATGTTGCATTGTGGGTCTTGGGCTGTTTTCCATAGTGAATGCCTTTTGGCCAGATGATTTAATCTGTTGGCGTTAAAGTGATAGGATGTTAAGTGGCATCTTTAGTGAAGGCTGGGTGTGAAAAAAGTTCTTAAAAACTTACAATTAGATGAGATGAATCAGGAGGTGTGTAGCTCTGACTGGTCGATATGGCAACAAAGTAGGAGCTTTGGGTTCACTGGATAACTTGTGATGTCTTTTGCTAGCCTTGGAACTAGAGCTGCAAGAAGAGCAACAAAGATAATCGTAAAAACAATAATTGGAACTTATCAATCATTTCTGTTATGTGAGTGTATCACCAATTAGAACTTTAGTTGGAGTGGAAAAGAGAAGCTGAACTCAGCTAAAACCGCTGCAAGGGGTAATTACAGTTAAATACTGAGAAGAACTATGGGTTTGTGAGATCGTAGCTGGGGAGAGCTACTTTAATATGGCCCATCTGGAAGCTGTACCAGATCTGTTATCCGGTGTGCTTTTTCCCTTGGTTGTGACGTGTAGTCGATGGTCTGCATTGTTGTAGAGATAGATTGGCATCTGTAGGGGTTTCTAGGATGATACCCAAGGTATGTAGTAGTTACATACCGTTCTTGAGATTGTTGATTACGTGTGATGCACCGTTGATGACCAATGTTGCTGGGTAGCATCACTTGTATTGGATTTTGTGATTGTGAAGAATTATATTCCCTCATAAGGTATGGGAAGTAGTGAGTTGGCTCTAGTGCCTGAGATGAGCTTCTCCTTGATGTGGAAGAAATTAACCCTCATCAGAACATCCCTAGGGACTGATGCTGCCAGATGATGGATTCTGGGACCCCTCGCAACTTAACATTATTAGGACAAGATCTATCGTCTGAGTCTGCCAGTTTGGCCTAAACCCAGTCTTGTTCTTCTTTTACTTCCTCATATATGTCAATTATGTCATTTACAGTTGTGGTGCATTCCTCCATGCCATTTTCAATGTAGGATATTCTGTCATCTAGATTGTGCATATCTGTGGATATTTTGGTGAACAATGAAGAGAGATCTGTCATTAAGGACGTTTGAAGTGACAGCAACATGTCCTTTAATGTAGTGTCCATCACTGGCTGGCCTGTGGTGGGGAAAGATGCCATGGATGTATGCAGGGTCTGGTTGGACAGCAGGGGATTAAAAGCCTGGGCCTCGATTTGTGTTTGTGGTGGTGGCGGCGCATCCATGCCGGCCTTAACTGGGCTGCCTGTGAGGGGATTTAGAGAGAGAGAGCTGATGTGTCTGTGTCCCCCTGGATCTCATCGGGGAGATCCGTGTAGGCCTCGAGCGGCACAGCTGGGCCAGCGCCATCTTGGCTATAACTGACCTTCACCGCGGGCTTGAAGAAGGTAGTCAGTTTTTTTTGGCTTCTATTTGTTCATCCTCTTGGCTGGCTGTGTTGGCTGGACATGGCTGGCTGTGTTGTCCCAAGTATCAGTGATGAGGATGGCTGCAGATTGCTGTCAGGGTCGGGCCTATGTGGCTCGTATTCTCTCCCCTGGCTGAAGAGCTGTAAGACTAAGCTAAGGCTAATCTTTGGCACCGGTAAGCCACGCCCCCCCACCCCCCCACCCCCGTCCTGGTGTTTTTGGACCTCAAGAAATGAGATAAGATGTCAGCACATCAGGATTGATCGATTTTCAGATATACTTTATATATATACACTGATGTGGGTTATCTTCACCAAATAAATGTAGCAGAATACAGTTTGGCCTAAATGTATGAAGAAAAGATTATTTGCTAAATTTTATAACAGAAACAATGAAAATAAAAACCCCAGTGGTGATTAAATACCACCAAAAGAAAGCTCTATTTGTGTAAAAAAAATGATAAAAATTTCATATGGGTACAGTGTCGCATGACCACGCAATTGTCATTTAAAATGTGACAGCGCTGAAAGCTGAAAATTGGCCTGGGCAGAAAGGGGGTGAAAGTGCTCAGTATTGAAGTGGTTAATGACACCTCAACACACTGCGCTGACAGACCTGCATAATGGTCTACCATGCATTGTGGTGTGCTGTGTTACAAAAAAATTCCATGCACTATTTTTGGTGGCATTTGGTGAGGCAAGGCAGCAGTGTGAACCCAGCCTAAGGGATTAGTTGCAACTAATTTTGTGGCTATCATTCCCTTAAGGCAGCCTATTCTTTAGTTAATGTGCGTGCACATGTAAAAACACATGAGTAAGCTTTTTTTGCAGAGTTTCCTGGCCCTTTGGTTACTTCTGGATTAGGCAGAGAACAGCTCGTTCCGAAACGTATTTTTGCTTGCTTGTTTTCTGAAACAGACTTGTCCTCTAAGCTCTCTTAATGAAGCAGAATTCCCTGATCAGTACTTTATCAGCACCTGCACTGCAAAGATGCTATACTTACTATTCCACGATCTGTAAAAAATAAAATTCAGCCAGCCTCTGCAAAGACAAGAAAAGATAGGTCAGCAAAACTGGCATAACTATTCATGGATTTCAATAAATCTCACTACCATTTAGGTTCATAGAAAATGTTGTTTTGTTGATATCTGTAGTATGTTTAAATTGCCCAATGTTTTAATTACATCATTAAAGCTCTGGAGTTGTTTTCCAGGAGTTTTTTTTAGCAACCATGGATGTATTTGGACTGCAGAGTAGCATATGACAAGTTTTTGCATTTAAAGTAGACCTAAGGATAGGTTTACCATGTTATTATGCATTGGTTTCTGACTCGCACAAGTATGAACCCAGCCTAAGCACTAATTTAATGACATTTAGTTTGCTTAAAGCTGAACTCCAGGATAAGCAAACAAACTTAGCACTACCCTCGAAGGAGCCGTGGATTAAGATGGGTCCTCTGTTGCTGGCCTTGACCTATTTCAAAGAAACACATCACCAAATCAATTAGTAAAAAAAAAAAACACAATATATTGTTGTCAAACAAAGTTAGTAACAGGCATGCAGAGGTAAAGGGTAGAATGAATAATAATGGTAATAATACACTTTAGTAAGCAGGATAATTAGCAACAAAGACAAAGCGTAGAATGACATTTGCTGTCCAAATCAGCATAAACATTAACAACACCACCTGAAGCACCTGAAGTCGTCCCTGAGGAAGTCACGCAATACATTGGGAGGAGCCAGGTGGTGTCACTTTCAGTCATGGCCAAGACCAGAAGTTTAGTAACACTGTCATACAGAGACAGCCTGCATTGTAACAAAGCGCTGCGACACTTATTTTTGAGGGTAACCTAAATAGTGTGTTTTTTAAATTTAATAAATGGTTTAATGAAACAGTATTATGCTATGGAAGTCTATTTATTTTACATATGGCTGGTGATTGGTACATACTGAGGAAAGCCTTCAGAGAACACTGGTGCCTGGTGCAGTGACCTGCTGGGAAAGCATAAAGTGCTATTAGACCTGTATGCAAATATAGGTCTAATAATAAGGCAAATCTGATCTGGTGGAGCACATCACTGCATGGTGTGGATAGATTATCACTAATAGTGCACCAAGGTATCAAGCATTATGACATGCAGCTGGGTCTGGGACACATATGATAACAGAAATTTCAAAACGGAAAAGTATTGATGAACTGATATATTGTGGACTTTATTTTTAGTAGATTGCTCTGTGCTATGTGTTTGATTTGCAGCATTGAGAGTTTGGCAGTAGCTCCGGCACTAAATTGTGTGTAAATGAACTATAATATGTGATTAGCGTAGTTTATATAATATTATTTGTGAGCTGTTCACCTTATATGTTGTAGAACTTTATATTTAAATTGAAAAAAACACTGAATGGGTGGAGTCGGCTGGCTTAGCAAATGGCAGCATAGCATCAGAGCTCCGCTGAATACCTGGCTTTTGCAGCTACACAGCAACTTTTTGAAGGGCACAATCCTACTGGCATCCACTACATCCCTGCCACTATCGATCACTGTGTCCAAGCACTGACAGGACCTCAGACCACTGCAAAAGCTCACTGCATTCTTCTGCTCAGTGAGCTCCCTCTGGGATCCCACAAGGCTCTCTCCTTCTCATCCCTTCAGACTCAGCCCTGCACAGAGATCGGAGCTCTCTCAATCTTCATGGTGAGTCCTTTGAACCTAGCTCTTCTTCTACTGCTAGCCCTGTTAAATCTAGACCTAGAATGGAAGAACCAATCTCCTCACAGGCTGCTCCAGCTCTCTTTATGCTGCCTCTCCCAGACACACAACAGCCATCAGTAAAAGAGTCTTTCCCAGCCTCAGATCAGCGCACTTCTGAGAAGACCATGAAAATATGTTGATCTCTTTGAAACAAACTCTCTACATTGATCTTTCCATCAGGCTCCTCTCTAGCCAATACTGTGCAGGCACAGGACCAATGTATTAAACACATAGTCCAAAATGACAGAGATGTCCACTGCACACCATGAGCTTGTTGATATGTTTACAGGACATGGGGATGAGCTCCAGCTTATAAAACTCAAGCTTGCAGACCTAGAGGACAGGTAACATCCCTGAACAGGATCAGCAATCTGAGCTTGTACAATATTTGCAGACCTTGATGCACTCTCTAATACCAGATCTGTGAAAAAAGGACATGGAAATAGATAGAGCTCATAGGATCCTGAAACCATCCCACCTACCTGCATTCACGCCTGGGGATATATTAGCTCACATTAACCGTTTTCACCACTTAAGAAAGAGGGATGCTTGTGGTGAAGAGGGCTGCTAAATTATCGGAACCCTTCACTAACATCAGACTCTATACCAACCTCTCCAAAGTGATGATGGAAAATAGAAGACAACTGTCCACCATCACCAAGGCCTTGCAAAACTATTGTATTACCTACAAGTGGGGGTTTCCCACCAAATTACTTGTGACTCATTAAGGATGAATGCATGCCATATGGACACTGTCTGAATGTCTACAATTGCTGAGAGTGTGGCACCTGATCCCTGAGGAATCCCAGGTGCCCATCCTCCCTATCTCTTCCCACTTGGAAACTGAATGGGCACACCAAGACACCTGATGGAATTTTCTTTGCCTTAACCATGCCACCTGGCTAGGTTCCAGCAGTCTACCCGATTAGTGTCATACCTTTATCAGTTTCTGGTTGTTACCGATGTCATCTGCAATTACTGTTTTCTCCCTTGGTTCTTTAGCAGTTTTTTCTGCCCATTGAGCCTGCTCTACCCGCAGGCTCTCACTTTTTAAGAGGTTGTTGTACTAACCTTGTTGCTACAACAGCTCCATATACTTTTCCCTTTTCTTAGTTGCACCCTAACCTCCAAAGCTTATTGTGGCTCCGAAGTTCTACTGAGGTTTGAACCTCAACCACCAAGTCTACACTCTAGTCTTCTATGCTACAACCTGATTGTTGCTCCTTGAGATCTCTGTTCCATAACCACCTTCATCCCATTATGGCCTTTAAACTCCTGTCAATGAATGCCAGGAGCTTCAATAGTCCCCAGAAGAAAGCAGCCCTGCAGAAGGAAGCAAACAAGGAAATGCACTTTGCCTTGACTAAAACTCACACATTCAAACTTAAACACTATGACCTTGCCTCAGGACCTACAAAAAAGAATAGGGTGTTAATAGCCATTCAGGACTCTCTTTCATTCCAACTACACCAACACACATAGACCCACAAGGCAATTACATTATCATTGTGTGCAACATAAACCAGACCACCCACATTTTAGTAAACGTCTATGGTCCTAATACAAAACAGATTTGCTACTGTAAACGTCTCCTGAATAAAGTGGATGCTCCAAGTCAGGCCATACACGGTGCAAATTTCTTTCCTGTACAAAGGTGGGTTGCAGGAAAAAAATGTGCCCAATCCCCCATCAACACAGACAGTGCTGACAAGAGAAACCCTCTTGCTCAACAATTGTCTGCTCTTGGCGGGGGGACGAGGGAGTGGGGGCAGGTGGGGGAAGCCGTCCCTGTTGAGAGAAGACAGTGATTATCGCTAGCGGCTATAGTAGTCGCTAGCGATAATCGCAAGAGAAGATTCAGCAGGCTGGTTTTACCTAAGTTGATCGATAAATCAACTTGGTAATCCAGCCTGCCCATTAACAGTTTGAATCTCAGCAGTGTTTCTGGACTGGCCAAGATTCGAACTGTGTATGGCCGGCCTAAGAAAAGGCAGCGTGATTATTGGGGGAGATTTCAATGAAGTGGGAAATCTCACCATGGACATCTCTACTGGCCTTCAACATCATCGACCAGCTTTAAACCCTCTTCTCCAAGCAAATGATCTATTTGATGTGTGGAGATGCCAGCAAGGTACAGAGCGGGACCATTACTTGGTCTGACCCTGCCCCTATTTCAATAGCTCTTGGGACCCGTCATGTTGGGGCACCAGGCTTGTGGAGGTTTAATGCCTCTATTCTGGCAAACCCAGATATTTAAAACAGAAAAAAATTCCGCGCTAGAAATATAAAAGAATAAGCAGCAGTAAACAGTGCGACAACACCAACCCAACAAATAAAAATAAATAAACTGCGCTAAAACAAAAATTATATGTGTTGGGTGAGTTAATAGTGTGACCAAACCCCAACAAAATATAAAAAACAAGTCCAGAAAATAAAAGTCCAAATTCCCAAGGTAGTAAGTATTCAGTATAAGTGTGGATGCTGTTCCAAATGAGCTATGATTGCTCTTACCAGAAATCCAAAGATATAAGCGGATGGCAAGAAACCCTTGCCAGGGCCTCTGAGGTATTGGACCAATCAGCACCGTCCGTGGTCAGATCAAAATCCCCTCAATAAATGCAGGAGAAAAACAAACACAAGAAAAAACTGGCCATAGTGTAGTATGTTAAATGTTAAACATGGACATACGAACATACCAATCACCCTGGTGTGCACATAAAAACAACCAAAAAAAAGGGGGGGAGGGAAGTGAAAAAAACCCCACCACCGTGGCTGTAGATTGTGCTTACCAGATCACGATGATAAACAGATTCTTAGTAGGTTAGGAGCTGACATAAAGCACCCTGATACGTCCTCATTAACCCGAAGTTCACATCGTCAGTAAACCACCCAGAATATAAAAGGTAAACTCTCCATGGTGAAGTACGTTTAAAAACGAATTTAATAAATAAAATATTGCACTCACAGAATAAAAGCACTTATATCACATAAGTATATGTCGCCGGCCGGCATACACCCATAAACCCAGATATTTGCCAGAGCATTATTGATGCACATCACTATTTCTTCGATCTAAACAACCTGCCGGATACTGACCAATTTGTGTTTTGAGCCACATATAAAGCCTCATTAAACTAAACAGTAGAGTCAAGAACCAGAGGACTAAGCAGATTGATGAGGTACTACTCCTGATTAAGCACCTAGAAGAATGAAACAAACGGTCACCCTCTCCTCACCTAGCCAATGAGCTATTTCTAGCGAGACAGAAACTACGCTTACTGCTTCTACACACATTTAAGTCCAATCTGAATTTCACCAAAGCCAATTATTACTCCCTAGGTAATAAGGCTGGGGCTCTCCTTGCAAGCCGAGTTAAAGCTCAGCCCACCAAAACTAAAATTACCTCCCTTCACCACCCAATCTCAAAACAACTCCTGACCAACCTTCAGGAGATTGTGAACGCCTTCAGCGACTACTACTCCTCCCTTTATAATCTACACAAGGACCCTTCCACCCCTCAACCTCACAGAGAATATCATCAAAGATTTTTTTGATTCCATTGGCCTGCCCTCTCTAAATTCTTCTCAAAAAGAATCCCTATCTCAACCATTCTCTGATACAGAAACTCTCCAAGCAATTAAAACATTGCCCTCTCACAAATCTCCAGGTGAAGATGGCTTTAGAAACAAATTCTATAAACATTTTGCCAACATACTATCACCCCACTTAATTAACCTCTTCGATAATGCTGCGTCCTCTGGTTCTCTACCAGTCGACATATTACACTATTCCTAAACCAGGTAAAGCCCCCCACAGCCAATTACAGGCCGATATCCCTTTTGAACAGGGAACTAGCCAAAGTAATCACAGACTTCAAGTCTTCCTCCCTTCCCTAGTGCACCCAGATTAGGTTGGCTTTATACCAGGGAGGCAAGCACCAGATTCCACTAGGAGGATAATCAATCTTATCTACCACACAACCCACATGAAAACACCTTCCGTGCTGCTCTCCTTAGACACATAGAAGGCATTTGGTAGAGTGCACTGGGGCTTCCTCAAAATTGTACTTTCTAAATTTGGCATAATTGTATGGTTCCAGTATGCATTTTTTTCTTTATATTCCAATCCCTTAGCTAGAGTGCTCACAGGGGGCACTCTATCCACACCCTTCAGTATAACCATTGGCACTCAACAGTGCTGCCCTTTCCCCCCACTCATCTTTGCTCTGATAATCAGATCCTCAGACCCTCATATTTCAGGTATCACATGCTCCGGCAAGATACACAAAGTTAGCCTATTTGCGGACGATGTTATACTTTTGATTACCAACCTGTCCCAATCATTATCAGCAATACAAGATGCTTACTATGACTACATGCATTTAGCCTAGTATCCTTCTACAAACTCAGTGCCACCATGTCAATGATCTCGCCACCCCATCTCCCCAACCATTAATTTTCCAACTACAGAATGACTTCCTGTTTGTATGAGCAGACCAACCTATTTCCTATCTAGGGATTAACCTAGCCTCCTCCATCGGCCAACTATTTGCTCTAAATTACAAGTCCTTCCTTCAGCGACTTCCCCATCTTTTAATCTCTCTGGGCCTTACCGCTCTCTCCAAACTAGGTAGAATAGCTTCCTATCAAACTCCAGCTAGTCTCCCTTACCATACAAGACACTTGGGGAACCCTCTACCCCCGAGACAGAGACTACACGTTTTTCTCCCCACCGCACAATCGGTATGCGAGGATAGATTATCTCTTCATCCCACAATCAGACCTGTCCTATCTCCTCAGCGCCTCTATTGAGAGCATGGTTCTTTCGGATCACCACCCTATCACACTCACCTTGGTATTCCCAGTCACTGTCACCTCCACCAAGCTTTGGAGGCTGGACACATCTCTTCTCACAGATCCTGGAGATTCTACTATCCTGAGACAGGAGCTTAGGGATTTTTTCCTCCGTAACAACACCCCTGATGTCTCCCCCATGACACAATGGGAGGCCCACAAATGTGTCATCAGAGGCCAGTTATTATCCATCTCGACAAGGAGGAAAAGGGAACATCAAGCAGTGATCCTTTCTCTCTCCACCAAGATTCAATACCTAGAAGCACACCATAAACGCTCTTTAGCAATTAAGACTTTGCAGGATCTACAGGAGCTGCGCTCGCAGTTAACAGAAGAATTATTTAAAAAGGCACGTCGACGTAATGTTTTGTCCCAAAAGCTGTTCTATGAACAGGGGAACAAGCCAGGTAGACTACTTGCTAGGGCCACTCCGCAACGCAAACTAAATTCCACAATTCATCATATCATAGACTCCACTCTAAGAATGAAGACATTGCCCGCCAGTTCCAGGGCTTTTATAACAACTTATACAACCTCCAAACTGGAACTTCAAACTCCATCTTGCCTTCCACACGAGCCTCTCTGATACAAGATTTTCTGAGCTCATACAGCCCCTCAGCATTGTCAGTCGCTGATTCTCAGGCCCTAGAGACCCCAATATCATCAGAGGAATTTATGGAGGCGCTGAAAGCCATAAAGCCAGGTAAGAGTCCAGGCCCTGATGGCTTCACTGCCCAATATTATAAGAGCTTCTCTGAACTGATTCCTCAAGGCATTCAACTCTCTCTCCACTAATCCCTGTGGATCGGAGCAGTTGCTGGAAGCTTACATTTCTGTGATCCCCAAAGAGGGCAAGGATCCCACGAATGTTGCTAGCTACCGCCCGATCTCGCTTCTTAAAGTGGACGTTAAGCTCTTTGCCAAAATCCTAGCAACCCATCTCTACTTTCATGTGCCTGCCTGGGTTGGCTTGGACCAAGTGGGGTTTGTCCCTGGTAGAGAGGCCAGGGGATAACACTATTAAAGCTCTGAACCTACACCATTGGCTCTCGTCTACCCAGCAGGAGGGCTTCTTTCTGGCAATGGATGCGGAGAAGGCGTTTGACAGAGTGGCATGGGACTACATGGACGCAGTCCTGGGCTTCCTAGGCCTCAGGCCATGTATGAGAGCCTTCATTATGTCCCTATATGCTAACCCTAGCGCAAAGGTCAAAGCCAATGGTTGCCTGTCAGACGCCCCCTCTCCATACATAACAGGACCAGACAAGGTTGCCCTCTTTCCCCTTTGCGCTATATTCTTATGCTTGAACCACTCCTCCGGTGCATCTGAGCTAACACAGATATTAGGGGCATACATGTGCGAGATCGAGAGTTCAAGATCGCGACCTGCGACGATGTCCTACCTGCGGACGATGTCCTACTTTTCCTTTCCTCGCTGTTAATGTCTCTATCCAACCTCCTGCAAGTTCTTGAACGCTTCAAAAACCTGTCTAATCTGAAAATCAATTATTCTAAATCTTTTGCTTTAGATTTCTCCTTGCCCGTGAAACTGGCAAAGCAATACCAGCAGCATTTTCCCTTTCACTGGAAAGAAGATGCCATTGCGTACCTAGGTATCCAATTCCATGCTAGTCTATCAGAGCTATACAACAGAAACTTTCTGGCGGAGCTGCAGAACATACGTCAGGATCTCCAGAGATGGGATAGGTCTACTAACTCCTGGTTTGGACGCGCGTCTATCATTAAAGCGGGGGTCCACCTACATCAACCTAAAAAAAAATATATTAAAAGCCAGCAGCTACAAATACTGCAGCTGCTGACTTTTAATACATGGCCACTTACCTGTCCCAGGGTCCAACGATGTCGGCAGCCGATGCTGATAACCCGCTCGGTTCTCGGCAGCTGCCGCCGCCTTCCTAGGTGGGGGAATCAGGAAGTGAAGCGTTGCGGCTTCACTTCCCGGTTCCCTACTGCGCATGCGCGAGTCACTCTGCGCATCATAACTGGTCCCCGCTATCTCCTGGGACCTGTGTGTTTCCCAGGAGACAGCGCGGAGGGACAGGAAGAGGCATAGACTCCCATGGGAGTCTATGCCGGAAGTGGATGCAAATACCTGTCTTAGACAGGTATCTGCACCCCCCTCCCCCCTGAAAGGTGCCAAATGTGACACCGGAGGGGGAGAGGGTTCCGAAAAGTGTAAGTTCCATTTTTGTGTGGAACTCCGCTTTAAGATGACAATCCCCCCACGCTTACTGTATAAACTCCAAACATTACCGGTCCGTCTACCGCCTGCATTCTTTGCGCTATATAAGTCTATCTGTCGTGTATTCCTTTGGGGCAACAAACCCCCCCGATACGCTGGACGAAGCTGGTCCTGCCAAAAGCAAGCAGAGGTATTGGCCTCCCTGACCTTCAGCGTTATTACTGGGCAGTTCATTTAGCACGGATCGTTGATTGGAACGTATATGCACGATGCAAAGGGTAGGTGATCCTTGAAAACCTGATTTTGAACGCAGACTTACGCTATGTCCCGTGGCTGACCAGGGACCATGTGTCCCTAAATGCTTTGGCTCATCCCTTTTTAGTGCCACTCTTCACGCCTTTGAAAGAGCCTGTGCCACACACTCAGTCTCAGCCAAATTATGTTCTATTACCCCAGTTAGGGGCAATTCGGATTTTCCCCTAGGCTTATCTGGAGTCTTCGTGAAGGAAGAATGGCCATATGAGGAGATGCTAACCAAACACTTTTTCCACAGAGGCGGCTTTATACTTCAAACAGAACTTTCTGAGATTTCAAAAACAGGTGCCTTTCCATTCTGGCCCTATATGCAACTCAAACACTTTCTCGATGCCCCGTCCCATAGAGAGAGTTTCACCAATCCCTCTACGATACTGGAGTCACTCTGCTCTCTCACGTCTCCCCAGAGCCGTGTCATATCGGTTGTCTATGCCTCTCTATTCGGAAACCCCTCCACACTCCTGCACTCGGACCACGCTTACTGGGAATCCGCCTTGGGAACAGAGATAGAAGATGATGACTGGGACCGTATAAATCTCTATATCCACAAGGGGTCCCTGAATGTTTCTGTACAAGAAAATGGATATAAACTGCAAACACGCTGGTATAGAACCCCAGACCTGATTCACAAATTTTCTCCCTCAGTCTCTGATCAGTGCTGGCGATGTAGAAGGGAGACGAGCACGTTCCTCCACATTTGGTGGAACTGCTAGTCACTCCAGCCATTTTGGCATAGAGTACATGATGTAATCACGAAAGTGTCGTCTCTCCCGCTGGATTTTTCTCCAGCACAATATCTACTACACCTGTCTAAAATATGTAAAAAACGCTATAATAAATCAATTGCAATTATTATATTATTATTATACAGGATTTATATAGCGCCAACAGTTTACGTAGCGCTTTACAACTTGAGGTAGACAGTACAAATACAACACACTTTAATACAGTAGGAATCAGAGGGCCCTGCTCCTTAGAGCTTACAATATAAGAGATGCATATGGTCATCGCTGCAAGGATGTGTGTTCCAGTGCACTGGTGGTCAACACCCCTGCCTTCAATGACGGAATGGTTTCAGCGAATTAACTGTGTGGCGGAGATGGAGGAGCTGATCTACACCACCTTAGACAAGATCCCGAAATTCACTGCCACATGGGAACCTTGGACGAGGCTCTCAATTGTTCAAGGAGCTCACACGTGGTGCAACGTGACCCACCAAAAGATTATTTAATCTTTGATTTGTGAGTTCCCTTCTGTGTTACACCGATGGCCCTATTTTTCTTACTATTTGACTTTTGAACAAGGAGAGGGCAGCTGGTGACATCATCACCCCTTCTCCCTCATTTGCTCCTGTCCTAACTCTTAACCCATCCATCCACTCATTATTCTTCTCATCCCCCTCCCCCCCTCTTCCCCTTCCTTTTTTTTTTCTCTCTCCCCCTTTGTTTCCCTCCTTTCCCCTTGTGCGCGTAGACTTTCTGTCCAAAAGCCCAAGAAGATTGTACATGGCCTCTCCCACCACACAGAGGAATGTAATATTACTGTTTAGAAATGGTTCATTTGTGTTTATTTTTATTTTTTTTTATTTCACTTGTCTTGATCACCTTCTGGGTTATCCCAGTTAGAGCTCCACTGTTATTCCATGTGAATGTGATTTGGTAAGCTGTGTATTATCTTCCCCCACCCCTTTTTCTTCTGTATCCCTGTGAAAACTCAATAAATCGTTTATGCAAAAAAAAAAACCATAAAAATAAAAAAGGATAGCTTCCTTCAAAATGCCCATCTTATCGCAGATCCCTTACCTTTTCTTTACCTAAATCATCCCTATTCCTCAATCATACTTTACAACACTACAAAAACAAATTACTAAATTTAAAGGGGGTACGAAGAAACATTTTGGGACTTTATATGAGGATAGTGGGGCCGTTCAACACCCCTCCTCCATCCCGGTTCAATAATAAAATTAGGAGAGAACAAGTGCGGGACTTTAAATGAGGCACATGGGAGCAGAAGTATAAATTGAGTAAGAATGCGATTTATTAATAAAATGATAAAAAAATATATACAAAAATTCATATATTTACATATTTAGGCACATAGCTCTACATATGTTGGCACATAGCTCTATAATGAATCTGTAGTCATCAAACCAATGCATTCCGACAAAAATTTCTATGATAAACATATACAAAAATACACAAAAATGGCACACAAAAAATTTTAGTAAACCGGAAGTGACGGTGTGATGACTTCTGGGTTTCTACAGCGGAGACCCAATCAAAGGCAGAACCTGCTTTGATTGGGTCTCCTGGTGGGATGAGAGACCTGGGCGGAGCAGTGGGATGCGGGGGGTTTGTCCCCTCCCGCTCCCTGTAATAACAGCCAATGCTGTTCATCCATGGCAGCCAGTGACAAAAGACGGGACAGGCAAGAGCCGTCAGTCACTCAGGTGTGAGCAGATCCCACATTTTATTTTTGGACAGATCGTGGTCAGGGAAGTGGAGAGCTGCACTGGAGCTGCTATTAGGAAGACATCAGAGTGAGATGGGGAGACAGCTGACAATACAAAGTATGGCCCATACTTTGCATTATCTGCTGTCCCCAGGGACAGATCCGATCCAGAGATCCCACTGTATGGCAATCTCTGTATCGGATCTGTTCCTGGGAACAGCAGACAATGGCATCATTGGCATTGATGATTTGATTCGGATTTTAAAACTGGTGTGTTGCTTGCTGGACCGTGGATGGGATCTGATGGCCGCAGGGAAGATGGCAAGATGCTGTTTGCTGGACAGATGTGATGGCTGCAAGATGTGGGTGTAGGTCAATGTCTGTTTACAGCTGGGCTGCAGACACCCCCCCCCCCCTTATCAGACCAGCTCATCTACTATGCCTGGGTGGTGAACACAATGACACCATCCCCCCCATCAGCTCAGCTACTATGGGTGGGTGGGGTGGTGGACACAGCAACACCACCCCATCAGCTCAGCTACTATAGGTGGGTGGGGTGGTGGACACAGCAACACCACCCCCCCATCAGTTCAGCTACTAAAGGTGGGGTGATGGTGGACACAGCAACAACACCCACCCATCAGTTTAGTTACTATAGGTGGGGTGATGGTGGACACACCAACAACATCCCCCCATCAGGTCAGCTACTATAGGTGGGTGGGTTGGTGGACACAGCGACACCCCCCATCAGGTCAGCTACTATAGGTGGGTGGGTTGGTGGACACAGTGACACCACCTCCCCCCCATCAGGTCAGCTACTATAGGCGGGTGGGTTGGTGGACACAGCGACACCCCCCCAATCAGGTCAGCTACTATAGGTGGGGGGGTGGTGGACACAGCAACACCAACCCCGTCCAATCAGGTCAGCTAATATAGGTGGGGGGGTGGTGGACAGAGCAACACCCCCCCATCAGCTCAGCTACTATAGGTGGGTGGGGTGGTGGCCACAGTAACACCACCCTCCATCAGGTGAGCTACTATAGGTGGGTGGGTTGGTGGACACAGTGACACCACCTCCCCCCCACCAGGTCAGCTACTATAGGTGGGGGGGTGGTAGACACAGCAACACCACCCCCGTCCAATCAGGTCAGCTACTATAGGTGGGGGGGTGGTGGACAAGCAACCCCCCATCAGCTCAGCTACTATAGGTGGGTGGGGTGGTGGACACAGCAACACCACCCCCCCATCAGGTCAGCTACTATAGGTGGGGGGGTGGTGGACAAGCAACCCCCCCATCAGCTCAGCTACTATAGGTGGGTGGGGTGGTGGATACAGCGACACCACCCCCCCATCAGGTCAGCTACTATAGGTGGGTGGGTTGGTGGACACAGCGACACCACCCCCCCATCAGGTCATCTACTATAGGTGGGGGGGTGGTGGACACAGCAACACCACCCCCCGTCCAATCAGGTCAGCTACTATAGGTGGGTGGGGTGGTGGACACAGCAACACCCCCCCCCATCAGCTCAGCTATTATAGGTGGGTGGGATGGTGTTTCCTTTTACATGCACTTTAATGTGTGCTTCTTACTATAGCTTTCATAAATAAAAACTTCTTAAATTGAGTGACAGGACAGGCCAACATCATAACAAATGCCATAATAAAGAGCCAGTGAAGGTTTAAATGTGTCCGTTTGTTCTTCTTTACCAAAAAAAAAAGTGTTTGATCATTTCAGCTGCCTGAATCAATGTGAAGACTACAAGAACACCTATATTATGGACCGTGCCCCCCCCCCCCCCCCCCATCTATGCATCCGGCCCCTAATCTACATGCAGGGTGCCGGATGCATGGATTCCAATGGGGGGGTGTTTTCTGTGAAGCACGTGATTAGAGTCAGAGGCTCTAATAGGCTTCAAAATAGGGTGGGCTCGGGGAGCAGAGCGCTGTGCCCCAAAGCCCACCCATTTGTGTGGTACTAGTAAATGAATATTCACTAGTGTCACAATAATTCTCCACCCAGCAAATCAGGAAGCGGGTCCTGAGACCCGTTTTCCAATTGGTCGAAAGGAGAAGCTATGCTGGCTGCCAGGAGGAGGAGAGAGGAAATGCGAGGAGAGAAGACGTAGGGGAAGCTAGCCGATCGCCCGGAGGGAAGCTACGCTGTCCGCCGGGAGGAGGAGGGAGACGTGAGGAGAGGAGATACAGGGGAAGCTAGCCAGCTGCCCATCCCTTGCCCCGGGGTAAGTGTTGTGGCCGGGTGACCGACCGGGGGGAAGGAGGTGCGGGTGATCCAACCGGAGGGGCTGGCTGTGCACTGTTTGCCACCCCCCCATAAAAAGAGCACCGACCGCCACTGATTATGGAACTATTTCAGTAATACAAAAGGTGATGGGCATCACATTGTGCAAACAGTCTGAATTCATCTATTAATCACCTGAATTCAGTACCTTAAAGTGGTTGTAAACCCCCCAAAGACAAAGGCATAATGAGCTCATTATGAATTACTTACCTTAGATCGAAGCCCCCGCAGTGGTCCTCGTACACCGCTCCGGCCAGCAACATCGCTCCCAGAGTTACTACCGGGTATCGCGGGCTCCGGCACCATTGTGATTGGCTGGAGCCGTGATGACGTCACTACCGTGCATGCGCGCGGTACCTGCCGGTAACGGCATAGTAGCTGAAGCAAAGGCATGGACGTGCCATTGCTTCAGTGCGCATGTGCTGATGACGTCACATGCTGATACAAGGGGATTTCTCCAAAACCGTGCAGGTTTAGGAGTTATCAGGGGTAAATACATGTAAGCCTTATTTTAGGCTTACCTGTAGTCAAAAGTGGTTGTAAAGGGTTTACAACCACTTTAATCTTTGTATTAGCTAATTTAAAGGCTAAGCTCACCTTTGAGTAAAAAATGTGCATATTTTTGCAGGGAAAAAAGAGCAATTATATTTTTTTTCCCACAGGAGCTACAAAGCATTGTACCCACAATCAGTGGATCATAGGTGCAATGTAAGGCTCCTGCAGACTCTTCTTCCAGCTCTCTGGGTTTTCAGTTAGACAGCTGGAGGGTGTGTCATTGGACTAAGAGTGCGCTGATCAGCTACCCCATCGTCCATTAAAAACTACAAGCTGTCTGCCACAGTGGCAGATGCAACTTGTAGTTTATTCATTCACAGATCCCTGAGCAACACCCGCTTGCTGTCACATGTGACATGATCAGGATAACCAGCGCAGCGATCGTTGATGTGGTGTGTCAGTCTGACACACCGCATCTCCGATCTGGATAAAGAGCCTCTGACAGGGACTCTTTACCATGTGATCAGCTGTGTCCAACCACAGCTGATCATAGTGTAAATAGGAAGAGCCGTTTATCGACTTTACCTCCACTCACGTCTGACAGACGCTAGTAGAGGAGAGATGATCGGCTGCTCTCTTGACAGGGGGGGTCAGCACAGCCCCCCAAAGATGCCCACCCAGGACCACCAGGGATGCCACCCATGGCAACCAGGGAGGCTGACCATGGATGCCCACCCAGGGCCACCAGGGATGCCACCCAGGACCACCAGGTATTAACTTTAAAGGTGCTAGTCAGTTCCCATTCTAGATGTCATTCAGCGCCTTCTCATCAGTGCTGCCTATCAGAGCCATCTATCAGTGCCCATTAGTGCCACCCATCTGTGCCACCTATCAATGCCCATCAGTGCCACCTATCAGTGCCCATCAGTGCCACCTATGAGTACCCATCAGTACTGCCTATCAATGTCCATCAGTGCTGCATATCAGTGCCAGCTATCAGTGCCCATCAGTGCCACCTATGAGTACCCATCAGTACTGCCTATCAATGTCCATCAGTGCTGCATATCAGTGCCAGCTATCAGTGCCCATCAGTGCCACCTATCAGTGCCCATCAGTGCTGCATATTAATGCCTCATCATCAGTGCCCATCAGTGCCACCTCATTGGTGCCACCTCACCATTGCCCATCAGTGCCACCTTATCAGTGCTCATCAGTGCTGCCTTATCAGTGAAGGAGAAAATTACTTATTTACAAAATTTTAAAATTTTATAACAAATACAGAGAAAAACTTTCCATTTTCAATTTTTCGGTCTTTTTTAATTTGTTTAGCAAAAAAACAACAAAAAACCCCAGTGGTGATCAAATACCACCAAAATAAAGCTCTATTTGTGGGAACAAAATGATAAAAATTTTGTTTGGGTACAACGCAGCATGACCGCGCAATTGTCATTCAAAATGCAACAGCGCTGAAAGCTGAAAATTAGTCGGGGCAGGAAGTGGAGAAAGTGCCCAGTATTGAAGTGGTTAAACAGCACTTTTTTAGTTTACTCCATATGCAAAGAGCAATTATTAATTGTATTGATAAAGAGCAGGTATTAGTATTAATAATATTATTATTATCATTAGGATAGGATTTATATAGCGCCAACAGTTTGTGCAGTGCAATAGGTTTCAGAGAGCCCTGCCTGCGATAGCTTACAATCTAAAATATAATAATAATAATAATGTGGAAAGTGCCTATTTCTGGTTGGTTGCTATGTGTTACTGCACTTTGACCACCTTTACTATTTTATGCATCTGCCTTATTAATAAGCCTATAGTATGACTTTACCATTTAAAATATATTATTTTGCTGACAGTATTTTTGTTCCAGTTCTTTTCTTTAGAGACCCCAGAAGAGTTTCCTCTATAGGGTAAGATTTAATGGAAACATTCTCACACATCCTTGTTAAGGATTTGAACTTCCCCTGCAATGAATGGAGAAAATGGTTACGTATCAGATGTATCATACTTTCCAGATGTGTTACAAAGAGTACTGATGATGGCACATGGAAAGAATTCATTGAATTAAGTGATACTCCTAGAGCGCACACTCTATGTATACTTGTCATTTTCTTTGTCTTCCAACAAAACAACTTAAACATCTGCATCTGCCTCACTTTCATTGCCATATATTTAAAACATCTGCCAATGTACTATTGTAACAGGCCAATCATTTTAGTGATAATTTAGAGATAAACACATTATAGCATACTTTTGTAAATAAAATATCTCACGTTTTTAAAATAAGGGGTGTCAAGTCTATTGCAGTCCAAGGACTGTTTGATTTTGTGTTGATATATAAGGTGGGACACGATATATGTTTCTTAGCTTGGCAATTGAATTTCCAGAACCAACTGAGGAATTTCAAATTAATTCATGAGGATAAAAAACTACTATAGCCATAGTCAAAGTATATACTTTGAAGTTAAAGTAAGCATGTCATGAAATTTGAGAGCTGCTGTTGCCTTTAGTTTTTTTCTTTTTTGTTATTTCACTGACTGTCATACTATTCCTTTAGCTTTTCTACTTAGTAAGTCTGTAACCTGGAAAAAGAACACAGGTCAGGACTTAAGACATCTGACTTTACTGACTGCATGCTCACATGGGATTCGTGACTATGTAGTGAAGCCACAGGGTAAGCACGATTGCCATTGAACTATATAGGTGATCACATGACACTGTAGCCCTCTTTTTTGGTGGGGGGGTTGAGAATTGACCCCCCCCCCAAACAGGATATTGCACTAAACCTGTAGGAAGGGATGAGGCGAACACCCCCCTGTTCAGTTCGCACCAGAACTTGCAAACAGGCAAAAAATTTGTTCGAATGCGTGAACACCGTTATGTCTATGGGACACGAACATGAATAATCAAAAGTGCTAATTTTAAAGGCTTATATGCAAGTTATTGTCATAAAAAGTGTTTGGGGACCTGGGTCCTGCCCCAGGGGACATGGATCAATGCAAAAAAAAGTTTTAAAAACTGCCGTTTTTTCGGGAGCAGTGATTTTAATAATGTTTAAAGTGAAACAATAAAAGTGTAATATCCCTTTAAATTTCGTACCTGGGGGGTGTCTATAGTATGCCTGTAAAGGGGCGCATGTTTCCCGTGTTTAGAACAGTCTGACAGCAAAATGACATTTCAAAGGAAAAAAAGCCATTTAAAACTACTCGCGGCTATTAATGAATTGCCGGTCCGACAATACACATAAAAGTTCATTGATAAAAACGGCATGGGAATTCCCCACAGGGGAACCCAGAACCAAAATTTTAAAAAAAATGACATGGGGGTCCCCCTAAATTCAATACCAGGCCCTTCAGGTCTGGTATGGATATTAAGGGGAACCCCGGCCAAAATTAAAACAAAAAAATGGCGTGGGGTCCCCCTCAAAATCTATACCAGACCCTTCAGGTCTGGTATGGATTTTAAGGGGAACCCCGCGCCAAAATGTAAAAAAAAATGGCATGGGGTCCCCCCAAAAATCCATACCAGACCCTTATCCGAGCACGCAGCCTGGCAGGCCGCAGGAAAAGAGGGGGGACGAGAGAGCGCCCTCCCCGAACCGTACCAGGCCACATGCCCTCAACATTGGTAGCCCCCCAAAACACCTTGTCCCCATGTTGATGAAGACAAGGGCCTCATCCCCACAACCCTGGCCGGTGGTTGTGGGGGTCTGCAGGCGGGGGGCTTATCGGAATCTGGAAGCCCCCTTTAACAAGGGGACTCCCAGATCCCGGCCCTCCCCCCTGTGTGAAATGGTAAGGGGGTACTTTTGTACCCCTACCATTTCACTAAAAACCTGTCAAAAATGTTAAAAATGACAAGAGACAGTTTTTGACAATTCCTTTATTTAAATGCTTCTTCTTTCTTCTATCTTCCTTAGGTTTCTTCCTCCATCTTCTTCCTCTTCTGGTTCTTCTGGTTCTTCTGGTTCTTCCTCGGGTGTTCTCGTCCGGCATCTTCCTCCGCATCCATAATGGCATGGAGGGAGGCTCCCACTCTTCTCTTCATCTTCTTGTCTTCATCTTCTTGTCTTCATCTTCTCATCTTCGTGACTTGACGGGACTTCCCTGAGGCGTCACGGGGAATGCCACAGGGAAGTCCTGTCAAGTCCCTGTGCGTCAGATGGGGGCGGGGTCACCGGGTGGCCCCACCCCCCATTATTTAAGAACCGTCAGAAGAGGAGAAGCGTCACACAGCGGGAGCCTCCCTCCATGCCATCATGGATGCGTAGCGGCCCGAAAAGAAGATGAAGAGAAGAAGATGAAGAGAGAAGTGTCACACAGCAGGAGCCTCCCTCCATGCCATCATGGATGCGGAGCAGCCCAAGGAGAAGAAGGGAAGAAGATGCCGACGCCGCAGAGGAAGATACTGGATGAGAACACCGGAGGAAGAACCAGAAGAACCATAAGAACCAGAAGAAGAAGAAGATGGAGGAAGAAACCGAAGGAAGATTGAAGAAAGAAGAAGGAAGAAGCATTTAAATAAAGGAATTGTCAAAAACTGTCTCTTGTCATTTTTAACATTTTTGACAGTTTTTTAGTGAAATGGTAGGGGTACTTTTGTACCCCCTTACCATTTCACACAGGGGGCAGGGCCGGGATCTGGGGGTCCCCTTGTTAAAGGGGGCTTCCAGATTCCGATAAGCCCCCCACCCGCAGACCCCCACAACCACCGGCCAGGGTTGTAGGGATGAGGCCCTTGTCCTCATCAAGGGGACAAGGTGTTTTGGGGGGCTACCCCAAAGCACACCCTCCCAATGTTGAGGGCATGTGGCCTGGTACGGTTCAGGAGGGGGGGCGCTCTCTCATCCCCCCCTTTTCCTGCCAGGTTGCGTGCTCGGATAAGGGTCTGGTATGGATTTTTGGGGGGACCCCCACGCCGTTTTTTTTTTAAATTTTGACGTGGCTTCCCCTTAAAATCCATACCAGACCTGAAGGGTCTGGTATAGATTTTGAGGGGGACGACACGCCTATTTTTTTTTAAATTTTGGCCGGGGTTCCCCTGAATGTCCATACCAAACCTGAAGGGCCTGGTATGGAATTTAGGGGGACACCCACGTCATTTTTTTTTTTTTATTTTGCTTCGGGGTTCCCCTGTGGGGAATTCCCATGCCGTTTTTATCAATGAACTTTTATGTGTATTGTCGGACCGGCAATTCATTAATAGCCGTGAGTAATTTAAATGACTTTTTTTCCTTTGAAATGTCATTTTGCTGTCAGACTGTTCTAAACATGGGAAACATGCGCCCCTTTACAGGCATACTATAGACACCCCCCAGGTACGAAATTTAAAGGGATATTACACTTTTATTGTTTCACTTTAAGCATTATTAAAATCACTGCTCCCGAAAAAACAGCCATTTTTAAAACTTTTTTTTGCATTGATATATGTCCCCTGGGGCAGGACCCAGGTCCCCAAATACTTTTTATGACAATACCATGAATATAAGCCTTTAAAATTAGCACTTTTGATTTCTCCCATAGACTTTTAAAGGGTATTCCGCGGCATTAAAATTTGCCGCGAACACCCCAAATTGTTCGCTGTTCAGCGAACTTGTGAAAAGCCGATGTTCGAGTCGAACATGAGTTCGACTCGAACTCGAAGCTCATCACTACCTGTAGGTAAATAGGAGGACCAGAACCTTTGCTAAGTGGAAGAGTGGGTTCAAAAATAAAATTGGCAGTGCCTCCTTGAGGATCAGAACTTGAGCAGAGGGGATTCCCTTCCTGGGAAATGAACCAGTAATCTAATTTTATATTTAAGTAATTGGGAGCAGAGGAACTACTGCAACCAGCATATAATACTAACCATACGTCTATAGATACACACCAGTATGAAAATAATACAAGCTTTACAGTGACGGCTGGTGCTCAAAATTTTTGGGGGGCGCAAACAAACTGAAAAATACTGAACCCCCCCATCAATTGCAGCCTCACTGTGCCCATCAATTGTAGCCTCATTGTGCCCAACAAATGCAGCCACTGTGCCCATCAAATGCAGCCACTGTGCCCATCATATACAGCCACTTGTGCCCCATTATATGCAGCCATTTGTGGCCATCATATGCAGCCACTTGTGCTCATCATATGCAGCCACTTGTGTCCATCATATGCAGCCACTTGTGTCCATCAAATGCAGCCACTATGCCCTGCAGCCACTTGTGTCTATCATATGCAGCAACTTGTGCACCATCATATGCAGACACTTGTGCCCATCATATGCAGCAACTTGTGCCCATCATATGCAACCACTTGTGCCCATCAAATGCAGCCACTTGTGCCCATCATATGCAGCCACTTGTGCCCCATCATATGCAGCCACTTGTGCCCGTCATATGCAGCCACTTGTGCCCATCATATACAAACACTTGTGCCCATCATATGCATCCACTTGTGTCTATCATATGCAGCCACTTGTGCCCATCATATGTAGCCACTTGTGCCCATCATATGCAGCCACTTGTGCACCATCATATGCAGCCACTTGTGCCCATCATATGCAGCAACTTGTGCCCATCATATGCAACCACATGTGTCCATCATATGCAGCCACTTGTGCCCAGTATATGCAGACACTTGTGCCAATCAAATGTAGCCACTTGATCCCATCAAATGCAGCCACTTGTGCACCATCATATGCAGCCACTTGTGCCCATCATATGCAGCAACTTGTGCCCATCATATGCAACCACTTGTGCCCATCAAATGCAGCCACTTGTGCCCATAATATGCAGCTACTTGTGCCCCATCATATGCAGCCACTTGTGCCCGTCATATGCAGCCACTGGTGCCCATCAAATGCAGCCACTTGTGCCCATCATATGCAACCACTTGTGCCCATCAAATGCAGCCACTTGTGCCCATCATATGCAGCCACTGGTGCCCCATCATATGCAGCCACTTGTGCCCCTCAAATGCAGCCACTTGTGCCCATCAAATGCAGCCACTTGTGCCCATCATATGCAGCCACTTGTGCCCAGTATATGCAGCCACTTGTGCCCATCATATGGAGCCACTTGTGTCAATCAAATGTAGCCACTTGATCCCATCAAATGCAGCCACTTGTGCCCATCATATGCAGCCAATTGTGCCCGTCAAATGCAGCCAATTGTGCCCGTCAAATGCAGCTGCTTACCCTGGCAATAAACACACACCCCCCCTCGCAGCTGCTGGCACTTGCACACCCCCCTCGGCGCTTGCAGCTCTAGACCCTCCCACCCCCATGGGAGGTCCTGCACTTACCTGAAGACTCGCATCCTCTGTGTCTCCATCCACTCTCCTCCACACTCAGGCAGCAGCAGCGGCAGAAGTGGCCTCTCCTCTCACGCTTCCCCCACTTGCCAAAGCGCTACTAGGTATCCAATAGGTTTACCTGGCGCTTTGGCCAATCGGGAAACAGGTCTCACCGACCTGCCTCCTGATTGGCGAGGAGGCACTGTAGTGTAAAGATATCAAAAATGAATTCGCTATGGTCACGCAATTGGGTGGGATCAGGGCGCACTCCCTGCGCCCCGAGCCCACCCTTTTTTGAAGCTGATTAGAGCCTCTGGCTCTTATCACCTGCTTAAAAAAACACCCCCTTCCACCCCCGCCATAGGAATTCATGTGTCCGGCGTCCTGAAAGGGGTCGGGCCCATGCATAGGGAGGCAGCGGCAGGGAAAGGGGGGGCGGCGCCCATGTGCCCTCAATGCACGGGCCGCCACTGAAGCTTTATAAGAAAAGATTTATAAAAGTACACACATCCAATGTGCAAACAGGTATTGTCAGCAAAGGGCCCAACAAGAGTTCTGTTGGAATTGTGTAAATATACCCTGGTATATATAGTTATTAGCAGAGATACCGCCATATGAATGTTGCAGCAAAGTTCAATTGCAGGGGCCCTTGAGGATGATTGTGATGTGGCATTCATCTCAGTGTCTAAGACCTGAAGACAAGATCAGCAGTGACTCCAATCGTTGTCCAACTAGCCTGGAACACAGCTTCTCAACAGCAGAAACTGTGGCATGGCATTGAAACTTAGAGTTGCCTGCCCACTCTCCCTTTTATACCCTAGTAGTTTCTAATCTGTAATGCAAACAGACCTCTACTTACCAGAAGTGGCCATTGTATGCCTACTTGGCTCTAGTCTATGCTGGTTATTGTCCACTAAGCAAAAACTAGCTATAAAATCCCAGACCAGAAGGCACAGGGTTAACTAAAATAAGAGGAGCTGCATCTAAACCCTATTACAATAAGCATATTTGCATACTAATATACTGGAAGGTGACCATCACACACACATAATAGCATAGACCTAGCTATCTAGCACTGTGCATTTCAGATAATAACAATAGGACAGATATATGTCTGTCATAAGGATTCAGAAACATACTGGACAGCTGCCTTTAAACTGTTAGAACATAAGAATACTTGCCTAATAGCCTCTGCTTCTGGTCTGGGTGAAATACAACAGTAGTTCCTATGTGTGTTAGGTCGTGAGGCTCAGTACTGTGTGTCTACTTCCTGGAAACTCCCCTTTATATAACATCACAGTCCTCCAATCAGGGTTTCTGACCCAATTATCAGGGACAGGAAGTACCTGTCTGTAACCAACAAACCCTGTGGTAATTAATAGGCAAAAACTTTTTTTCCCTTTTATAGGTTGAACTAGATGGACTTTGTCTTTTTTTCAATCTAACTGTGTAACTATGTAAGCTATTTATAAATATAGACACTAGAGGGTAGCAGATTCTTACAATATGTTACATGAACAGAACACAGGGTAAGAGGGGAAGATTTTCTTTTACTCTCTGGCAGGTTCTTGGTAACGAATTGGTCTTAAACGAATTGGTCGTTAAACGAGGAATCACAAGAAATCAATATTTTAAGCATTCTTAACTACTGTACTGTATTGTGATAAAAAGGTTTAAACACTAAACTGCAGCTCAATAACATTGTTTCAATTTGCATAAGTACAGAACAAAAACAAAAATTCTGTACTGTACTGTCCAATACAATGCTATATATACGCGATTTTAGAGTGGGGAAAGCCAGTCATAAGTCCAGGGAGTCATTAAACGGGTAAGTCATTAAACGAGGAGTATCTATATGTCTTCTTTACAAAATTGCAGGTAAGAGGGTTGTTGCTTTAAGGTTTAGTCACAACCCCACAGGACATGGGATACTGAATAAGGGGGCTAATGCGCTTCCCACGGTGCCCCCTGTGGACATGGTCAAAAAGGGGTGTGACAAGAAGTGCTGTCAAAGTCCTTGTTTCTTCAAAGTCTATGGCTTGTAGGGTGCAAACTTTTCCCTTTTTCTATAGACAATAAGTCCTTCCATCACATTAGAAGCCCTACCTTCACATCAGAGGTCCCTTGTCACATCAGAAGCCCCCCGTTACAGTACATCACATCAGAAGCCCCCATCACATCAAAGGTCTCCCCATCACATCAAAGGTCCTGCGTCACACTAGAGGTCCCCCCACCATATCAGTGTCCTCTCCATTACATCAGAGGTTGCCCCATCACATCAGAGTGCTTTTGTTTGCACTGTTTGCACATAAGCCGCTTTTTACATGAGAAGCCCCCAACACATCAGAGGTTTCCCCATCATATGAGAGATCTCCCCATCACATCAGTGTCCTCCCCATTACATCAGAGGTTACCACAATCACAATAGGGAGCTTTCTTTTGCACATAAGCCCCAACTTCACATCAGAGGTCACCTGTCGCATCAGAAGCATCCCATCACATCAGAGGTCCCCAATCACAACAGAAGCCCCCCCCCCCATACATCAGAAGTGCCCCATCATGTTAGATGTCCCTTATCAAAATGGAAGCCCCCCCCCCCCATCAGATTAGAGTTCATCCCATCACATCAGAGGTTGCCTCCATCACATCAGAGTGCCTTTTTTTGCACATAATTTCCACCTTTAAATTAGAAGTCACCTGTTACATCTGAAGCCACCACCAAGAGTGACACCTATTAGCAAAAGTATGTAGGCATAGAACACACCTCTCTGCCACGCCCCTTAAAGGAGAATTTTAAATAAAAAAAGATTAGTTTAACCCACAAGTGCTCATTTTTTATCATTACTATTCCTTTAAACTAGATTTTGAAATTTACAAATGCAACAATTTAGAAACTGGATGAAAGGTTTAGCACTGGGAAACACTTTTTGAAAGACAAATAGTGCATTTTATATACAACTATGTAGATCATAAAAAAATGAGGGACAAATGAGGAGGAAAGAGGGACAGAGGCACTTTGCTACAAATCAGGGACAGTCCCTCGAAATCAGGGACAGTTGGGAGCTATGCTGAACCCAAAAGCAAACATTTATTATATTGCAGCTTACCAGTTCTTAGATGGCATTGCTGCATTTGCTTTCTTTTTGATGCTTTCTTTCTTTTATTTACACCTGATGATCAATCCAGTAAGTCTGTTGTTTTTCAACAGAACAAACTGTACTGCAGATGTAGCAGTTGGAGGATTGAGACAGACCATTTACCACTAACAGGGGTGATTACAATGGTCAGTTTTTACTTATTTAAATCATTTATCCCAAAAGAAAAAAATTGCTGTAACTGCTTGCAAAGTGTTTGCTGGAGGGAGTATGTGACTGGCCAGATCACCAAGTGAAAAGAGAGGTAAAAAAAAGCCTAAAAAAATTAAAACTAAAGCAGCAACCATATCCACTGATTAGTAAGCTACAATATATTACATTTTGGTTTGGGGTTTTATACCACTTTAACCACTTCAATACTGGGCACTACCCCCCCCCCCCCCCCTCTTCCTGCCCAGGCCAATTTTCAGCTTTCAGCGCTGTCGCACCTTGAATGACAATGCAACACTGTACTCATATGAAATTTTTATCATTTTTTTCACACAAATAGAGCTTTCTTTTGGTGGTATTTGATCATCACTGTGGTTTTTATTTTTTGCGGTATAAACAAAAAAAGAGCGACAATTTTGAAAAAAACACAATATTGTTTACTTTTTGCTATAATAAATATCCCGATTTAAGAAAAAAAATTTTCCTCAGTAGCTGCCGATATGTATTCTTCTACAAATTTAACACTAGGGGGCGATCAAGGGGTTAAATGTGTTCCCTCACTGTGTGTTCTAACTGTGGGGGGATGGGACTGGGGGAGGAGACCAATCGGTGTTCCTATATACTAGGAACTCACGATCTGTCTCCTCGCCTGACAGAACGTGGATTTGTGTGTTTACACACACAGATCCATGATCCTGTTCTGTCAGGAGCAATAGCAGGTGCCCGGTGGACACCGCCGCGGCGGGGCACGCGCACCGACTCCTCAGTGATACAGAGGCGTGCGTGCACCCCCTATACTGGCGGGAAGCGGAGGACATCATATGACGCCCACCCAGGATGGGAGATCTGCGAAGGTCATTTCACTATATGCATATGCATAATGAAATGGTTAATCACTTGCCGCGCTATAGCCGAATGACATCTACAGCATGCTCGTCAAGTTCTGGCACCTCTGTGATCATAGTGTCCTCAGGACACTGCTGATCACAGATTGAGGTAAAGAGCCAATTAGCTGCTCTTTACCTCGTGATCAGCTGTGTCCAATCACAGCTGATCACAGAAGTAAACAGCACTCCATTCCTCATTTTGACCACATGAGGAGAGGAGAGGAGAAGAGAGCCGATAACCGGCTTCTCTAATAGGGACATCTACACTGATAATTAGGGGACTGATTATCAGTGTCCTGATTATCAGTGCACTCTCACCAGTGACCACCAGCACTGCCAAACATTGCTTACCAGTGCTGCCAATCAGTGCCCATCAGTGCCTCCTCATCAGTGTCACCTATCAGTGCTGCCTACCAGTGCCTATCAGTGTCACCCATAAGTGCCCATCAGTGCCACCTATTAGTGCCCATCAGTGCCACCTATCAGTTCCACCTATAAATGCCGCTTATCAATGGCCATAAGCTCCACCTATCAGTGCCCATCAGTACTGCCTATCAGTGCAGCCTCATCAGTGCCTCCTCATCAGTGCCCACCAGTGCTGCCTCATCAGTGCCGCCTATCAGTGCCCATCATTGCCACCTCATGAGTGCCCATCAGTGTAGCCCTATCGGTGCCCATCAGCGCAGCCTATCAGTGCCCATCAGTGCAGCCTCATCAGCGCACATCGGTAAAAGAGAAAAACTACCTGTATGAGAAATTGTATAACAAACTATGAAAACTTTTTTGGGTTTTTTTTTCAAAATCTTGGGTTTTTTAACCCAGTTAACCCATTAAACACCACCAAAAGAAAGCTCTATTTATGTGAAAAAAATTATAAAAATGTTGTTTGGGTACAGTGTTACATTACCGCACAATTGTTGTTCGACAGCGCTGAAAGATGAAAATTGGCCTGTGCAGGAAAGGGGTAAAAGATAAAATTGGTAGGCAAGTGGTTAAACTCATCCCTAATCTCCAGGTATGGGGCCAGTTTGTGGTAGTTGTTAGGGATTGAATCCAGGTAGGGGATTAAAGTCCACAATTTGTTATGTCCTCCCCAATCTGTGCAGCACACATTGTAGCTGTGCAGCTATTTTCACCATTGACTCCTGTTCTCCCAGTAGAATGTTAAGTTTTATTTTCTCTTCTACAGAAATGAAATTCAGGATGAGAATGCAGATACTCTGAACATGATTGTCCCTCACTGCTAAGTACTTGGGGCACTGTAGTTGGACATGGGCCTCACCTCCTGAATCTCCTAGTCACCCCACAGTCACAGTCTACTTTCCTGGGGCTTGTAGGTCTGTCTGTATCACACTAATTTGATTTCCAGGCTTAGGGTATGTGTGTCATTGGGGTCTTGTAGCATCTCCAGGTATGGGACAACAAAGAGAGGAAGTGGCATTGCCCACATGTAGTGATTGCCATCATCCCCAACAATACTCATTAGACATAGGGATGGGCTATCTGTTCGAGTCGAACATGAGTTCGACTCGAACATTGGCTGTTCGCCGAACAGCAAACAATTTGGGGTGTTCGCGGCAAATTGGAAAAGCCATGGAACACCCTTTAAAATCCTATGGGGGAAATCTAAAGTGCTAATTTTAAAGGTTAATATGCAACTTATTGTCATAAAAAGTGTTTGGGGACCCAGGTCCTGCCCCAGGTCCAAGAGCAAAATGACATTTCTAAAGGAAAAAAAAGTAATTTAAAAGTTCTAGCGCTAGTGCCAGCTATTAATGAATTGTCGGTCCCGACAATACACATAAAAGTCATCGAAAGTCATTGTAAAATAAAAAAAAAAAATGCGTGGGGGTCCCCCAAAATTCCATTACCAGGCCCTTCAGGTATTAAGGGGAACTCTGCATCAAAATTAAAAAAAAAATGGCATGGGGTTCCCCCCAAAAATCCATACCAGAGGGTCTGGTATAGATCTTAAGGGGAACTCCGCGCCAAAATTTTTAAAAAAATTCGATAGGCCCCCCGCCCGCAGACCCCCACAACCACTGGGCAAGGGTTGTGGGGATGAGGCCCTTGTCCCCATCAACATGCGGACATCCTCCCCATGTTGAGGGCATGTGGCCTGGTACAGTTCAGGAGGGGGGGGCGCTCTCTTGTCCCCCCTCTTTTCCTGCGGCCTGCCAGGTTGCGTGCTCGGATAAAGGTCTGGTATGGATTTTTGGGGGGAACCCCACGCCATTTTTTTTTTTCATTTTGGCACGGAGTTCCCCTTAATATCTATACCAGACCTGATGGGCTTGGTAATGGAATTTTGGGGGACCCCCACGCATTTTTTTTTTATTAGCGCTAGCATTTTTAAATGACTTTTTTTTCATTTAGAAATGTCATTTTGCTCTTGGATTGTTATAAATACGGGAAACATGCGCTACTTTACAGGCATACTATAGACCAGTGTTTCTCAACTCCAGTCCTCAAGGCGCCCCAACAGGTCATGTTTTCAGGCTTCCCATTATTTTTCACAGGTGATTTGATCAGTTTCACTGCCTTGGTAATTACCACAGCCGCTTCATCTGAGGGAAATCCTGAAGACATGACCTGTTGGGGCGCCTTGAGGACTGGAGTTGAGAAACACTGCTATAGACACCCCCCCAGGTACGAAATTTAAAGGAATATTTCACTTTTATTGCTTCACTTTAAGCATTATTAAAATCACTGCTCCCGAAAAAACGGCTGTTTTTAAAACTTTTTTTTGCATTGATATATGTTCCCTGGGGCAGGACCCAGGTCCCCAAACACCTTTTATGACAATAACTTGCATATTAACCTTTAAAATTAGCACTTTTGATTTTTCATGTTTGTGTCCCATAGACTTTAACGGTGTTCGCGTGTTCGAACAAATTTTTTGCCTGTTCGCATGTTCTGGTTGTGAACCGAACAGGGGGGGTGTTCGGCCCATCCCTAATTAGACATATCAAATTCCCATGGGACTTTATAGGCAATAGTACATAAACCATTTTATAAAAACATCTCTCTTTATTTAAAAGTATAGACATAAAAATGTATAATGGCTGATACAACATACTGTACATATACACAAAATCATAGTGAAAACATGGCACTACCCATAAGTCCCTAGTCTGGGAAATGCTATTCTCATAGTTCTATGACTCCCGCCCTGTATGGCGTGTTTTTTTTTTTACTTTCTTTTTGTGTTTTTTGTGCTATACAAAATATTAATAAAAATAAATTTGCAAAAAAAAAGTATTCTCATAATGCTCGGCATGTTCGCACCAGTCCCCAAGCTGTGACACATCCAAAACGCTTCAAATGCTCTACTTCAGACGTTGAGGGGTGTGACATATTTATAATAAAATTGAACAATATAAATACAGTAAATAATGCCGCAATTTGTGACCTACCCTAAAAAGTATGGTACACTTACAATGTACACTGTGGATTATATGGAATAGAAGAGCAACCGAATGTAAGTTGTAAAAACACTGGAACATAAAAATACCACTCCACCTTTTGCTACCAGGGGCCTGGAAAAGCCAGCCAGAGGAACAACACATTTATTATTATTATTATTATTATTATTATAATACAGTATTTATATAGCGCCAACAGTTTACGTAGCGCTTTACAACTTGAGGGTAGACAGTACAACTACAATACAATTTGATACAGTAGGAATCAGAGGGCCCTGCTCCTTAGAGCTTACAATCTAAGAGGAAGAGAACACAGAAAACAAAGCTGAAGAGGCAAGAGAACATAAAAATGAGGAGCTGGCCCACAAGGTAAAAATAATTTGCAAAAGATTTACATCTATTAATAGACTATCTATATATATCTAAAAAAACTCTCTATATATATAGAAGGTCTATCAATAGATGTTAAACTATTGTCCCCAACTGGCTTTTCCAGGCTGCTGGTGGCTAAAGGTGGAGAAGTATTTTTATGTTTACGCTGGGCTCAATCTGGCCATGCCCATTATTTTCCACTGAATATCAGAAGGCCCAGTCATATTTAAGGCTGTCAGTAAAATTTTTTGCTCGGTCAGTAAAATTTCCATGTAGAAAATGTTGTAGAGAGTTGGCAACCCTGGTGGTAATATCGTCTTTTTTCTTGCCTGCTGCCACTGAGCTATTTTAAAGCCACTGTGTGTGTCTACTGGACCAGACGTGCATTGGTGTATGAATGCCAGGGTAGTAGACATGAAAGCTTAGCAGGTCCATTGCACGCGCCTTTTATCTCAGTCATGTGCACAAACCACACTGTTGCACAGTGGACACCATATTTAATTGTGGAATTTGGTAATTCAAATGACTTGATGTTCGAGTTTAGTATGCTGGGCAGGGAAGTAAATGGCAGCCAGCATATTTTATCATTGGATATGCTGCCTGTCAGTTCATAAAAAGGGGTGAGAAAAGCCAGATCAATTGGAAACTTGCTTTGGAGAGGGAAGGCAATGTATTCTGGTGCTTTAGCAACTGGTTTACCACATTTCCAGGCCTCAGGTGGTCCATGTAAGGAGCTGCGTTTGAGGGGGCGGTTGGAGTAAGATAAAAAAATATTTTACAGAAAAAGCATGTTTGGTGAATTTTTCTTTTACTAGCATAATAAAGAGATGCAGTCCTAAGCCCTAGTGAACACAGAAGGTGATGAGCTACTCTGTGCATTTAGCGGAACAAAATTCTAAGAACTGATATTGCTTTAGGTTAATAGAGGCATATTATTGGATGGTAACTTTATCCTCTCTGGGTTAATGTATATATGAACCTCTTCCTAAATGGTCTGCTAGATTTAGCTATAATAGGATACTATAGCCATCTTCTATGTGACATCAGGATGTCGGCTGTCTCTTCCAGGTCCTAGCAAGAGATCTCCTGATGACGCACTTTGTGCATGCACAGTTTGTTAACCACTTCAATACCAGGCACTTTCGCCCCTTCCTGCCCACGACAATTTGGAGCTTTCAGTGCTGTCGCACTTTGAATGACAATTGCGCGGTCATACAACACTGTACCCAAACTAAATTTTTAGCATTTTCTTCCCATAAATAGAGCTTTCTTTTGGTGATATTTAAACACCTCTGAGGTTTTTATTTTTTGCTAAACAAACTAAAAAAGACCGACATTTTTGAAAAAAAAAAGGTTTTTTTTGTTTCTGTTATAAAATTTTGTTTTCTCCTTCACTGACGGGCACTGATGAGTCAGCACTGATGGGCACTGATGAGGCGGCACTGATGAGTTGGCACTGACAGGTGGCATTGATGGACACTAATAGATGGCACTGATGGGCAGCACTGATTGGGCAGGTACTAACAGGTGTTAATGCTGGGCACTGATTGGCACTGTGATGGACACTGATTGGCACTACGGTGGGCACTGATTTGCACTGTGGTGGGCACTGATTGGCACTTTATTGGGCACTGGCAGGGGGTTATGATGGGGCACTGACTGGGCACCGATTGGCAGCTTATGGGTACATTTGATGGGGTCTGTGCTGATAATCAGTATCAGCACAGACCCCCCCCTCTGACAGGGAGAGCCGCCAATCGACTCTCCCTGTCAGCGCGAACTGAGGAATGCCGTTTACCGGCACTTCCTGGTTCTCGCGATGATCAACTGTGATTGGTTACAGCTGAACACGTGGTAAGAAGCCTCTGCCAGAGGCTTCTTATCACGATCGAAGATGCGGCATGTCACACGCCGCACTCCTGATCGACGCGCTGCGCGCCTCACAGGCGCGCACCAGCATGTTATCCTGCTGGACGTCATATGACGCCCAGTCAGGATAACAGAACCACTTCCCGGCCGTCAATTTGTTATAGGCCAGGCAGGAAGTGGTTAAACATAGCCCCAAAGCTTCCTGGGATACATGATATGGCTATCCCAAGAGGCGTAAAATGGGGGGACATGTCATTCCTCCCTAGGTGAGGAAGGAGGAAGCACTGGGTGTATTGATGCTGTGAAAGAACAATAATTACTACCAGTGGCGGCTGGTGCTCAAATTTCTTGGGGGGGGAGGCCCCCCACCCCTGTCGCTTGATCGAGCGCCAGTTACCCCCACACCAACCCCCCACGATCGATCGATCGCCACTTTGCTCACCCGTCTGCACTTACCCCATCCAAGTCACGGCTTCAGGGACTTCCATCCCTGCGTCCCCTCCTGAGTTGCTTCTCCTCCCGGCCAATCAGGACTTAGGACTCACAGCTAATTGGGTCTTAGGACTCCCGGCCAATCGGATCCCAGGACCCGCTTTCTGATTGGCCGGGAGGAGAAACAGGAACACATAAGCGGATATTAATTCGCTAATGTCACACAACTGGGTGAGTCCACCTTTTTTTGAAGCCAGTTAGAGTCTCAGGCTCTAATCATGTGCTTAAAAAAAAAAAACATTGAAATCCATGCATCTGGCACCCTGCATGTAGATTAGGGGGGTGGTGCCCCTGCACTCCGTATGAGCAGCTGCCACTGATCACTACTACTTAAACAGTGTATCTAATAATCATTTTGATTATAAGAGATGTATATATTAATATTTTAGATGCAATGATACCTCTCTGTGACCTTTATTATTGGGTGCATTTGAAAAATCTGGTGACCTTAAATTAATAGATTAAAGGATGACTACTTAATAAAATCTGTAGATTAGATCATATTGCCTGTTCCTTTTTGAAGTAGTAAAATGGACATTGGAAGTGGGTAATTGTATATGGCTGTATCCTCTACAGTATCCTAATTCTTGTAGTAAATCCCCAGTCTGTGTTCCTTGTTTGTAATAAATGTGGGCTTAGCTCTGCTCATTAAAATGATCCTAAAGTGACAGTACACATTTCTTATGAACAAAAAAAAAGGCAGGGGTTCCACTTAAAAGACCTTTATTCAGGAATGCAGCCTAGGTGGTCAGGAAAGGGAGAGCAGCAAGACTGCACCTCCCCCACACACACTCACACACACACACACACACACACACACACACAAACACACTTTAGATACCAGACCAGACTGCATGCCTTTTAATATCGATGGGTACCTTGCTTCAGTGGGTGGGGAATGTTTACACCTTCACGCTTACATAGAGCTCCTGGTCTCCATGGAGAATGAGATTTTGGACTGATACTTAATAGATTTTACATTGTACAGGCATCAGGCAATGTTTGTTTATGTGTATCCATGGAGACCGGGAGCACTATATAAGCATGGTGGTGTAAGCATCCCCCCCCCCCTGATGAAGTCCCCTCCCAGGAATGTAACACGTAAGGATGGAGTTTACATAGTAACATCATCACGTCCAGTCGCTTGGCTCACCTTGCCAGTGGTCTCTATTGCAGCCTAGCTAGTTGTTTCTGATCTCCAGCGAAGAGGATGTGTATCTCATATATGCCAGGAATTATATTGACTTTATATGAGTAGAATTGGTTGCTTTCTTTTTTAATAAAACCTTTGAAAATGCGGAGCGTTGAATATTTATTATTTAGAGGGCATTGTGACATGTAAAACGAGTTATCTGTGGAAGTATATGAAGGAGTGGTGGAGCGATATCTGAGTATCCATTATAGGTGGAGGCATTGAATAATTACCTGTCTTGACATATAATAGTGCCTGGTTTGAACTCTTATAATCTTAAGGCTATCTCCACAGAGAGCAGATTCACAATTGTTCACATGGCAATGTTGGAAGAGGTGGATAGTGGATAATCAGAATTTAACAGATTGCAACACTTATTTAATATTAAGGAGTTATCTTATGCACGTTCTATTTTTGATTCACTGATTTAAACAATTATTATGAATAATTTGTTGGACTTTATTGTTTGTGTCATAATATATATAGGTGTCAAAGGGTATATTATTTATTGTATTTAGCACTGTACATATTTTTGAATACTCATATTGTTTTTTTTTTTTCTGTGGGTGATACACAAAGTGTGTTGGCTTGCTTCACATATATTTTATTTATTCATTATTTTGCCCAGACACATTTTTTAGTCATTTAAGTCAAGTAAATAAACACACACACACATTATGAAATTCCTTTAATTAAAGTAAACCACAAACACATAAGAAAAAAAAGGCCACTTCTATCACACTATATAATGCAATGGAATCTTCCTCAATCAAGATGACCTAGCACACATCAATGTTTTCATTCTGCATTTCCACCGTAATTGAAAGCTCCCTAGCCGTAGTAATGTAAACAGGTAGCTGGGGATCCCAGGTAATGGCATTAACTACATTTTACCAACATACCAATTACCATTTTACCAATATATTTGGGCAATGAAGTCACCCAGGATCCTTGGCTGTCTGTTTACATTACTGAAGCTACATCACTCGTCATCAAGATCAATGCTGAATTACACTGGGGACATTATTACAAAACTTTTTTTATGAGTTTGTGTTTTTTTTTCAATTAAATGTTTTTTTTTTAAAGGTGGGTGTGTTTATTTAATTTGAACTCTTTGTGGGAATAATAATGGGTACTAATTTACTCCTGTACTTATTCCTTTGAAAGGGAGCAGCTATCTGGAATAAGTTTACTTTAGTAGGCTTTGCCACACTACCACTTACAAACAACACACCCACCCCATGTTTAAAGACACACACTCACTGCATTCCCATTCCTGGCCACCCACGTTGCATGCCTGGATAAGGGTTTGAACTGAAATTTAAGAGAAGCCAAGATTGTTTGGTAACCCCACACCATATTTTTCCTTTTTGTTTTATTTGCAACTCCCAAACTGAGATTAATTAGACTCAGTGCTACTTCTGCATGTAAGCCAAGCCTAATTCCACAGCCAAACATGCACTGCCAGGGTCATTGGGACAGTCTGTGAAAATTGCATGGTTGTGTAACACCATCTAAAACCTTAAGGCATCCCCAATAATATTATTTAAAGGACCTGTTTGTTTTCAATGTTACTCTAAGCCACATGAAATGACCTTCTCCCCAATGTACAGTATTTAAAAGAAAAACATTTTTGCATTGGTACATTCATGACAGTGCCCAGCTCCATATGCCCTTTATTTGCCAATAGCTGGCTAATAAGTCTTGAAAATGGCCAGAAAAATATAGCCTCCCATAGACTTCAATAGAGTTTAGTGCTAAGTTCGGGGTTCACAGACCTTAAGCAGGATTTGATGATGAACCCAGCCTGGAGCAAACACAGGCAGATTCACTCATCCCTATCTACCTTTAGGGGTTATGTTTTACAGGGTTGATAGCATACTTTTACTACTTGTATGATCCAGGTGACTAGGTACTGCTTTTTGTCCTCAATATAGGACAATATAGGACTTTTAAAGTCATACATGAGCAATTCAACCTAATAGCATTAAGCAGTATACTACCTGACTTCTATGTCTGGTCACAAGTTGCATTATACTTCATGTACTGTCATCTGAATTGACTTTGTATAGTTTTTTGGACTGTATTCAGTTCACTAAATGATTTTTCTTGCTGGAACTATTTATGAAGCTCAGGTAGTACTTCATCTCCTTAACCACCTTGGATTACCGTTTACTCACTTTTGTTTACATGCAAAGGGAACTTTTGTGTTGCATCTTGTGTACAGCTGCTACAAAATCATCATAAATATGGACCTATTAGGTTGCACTCACTATAAAGTGCACTGTAGTAACCCTGCTGTGACCCAATCATATACAGAAATTTTAGGGCCCATTTGGACCATTGCAGTAACACATGTGCTAAAACGCACGCTATCGCGCATTGTTGCCTGCTATGTTACCACAGTTCAATATTTTACCACAGTGTGATGCAATGTAATGCAGATGCATTCTGTAGGAGAATTGACTGCTATTTCAATTAAATAGCACCACAACACTTTGCACCACAAGGCACTGTATTGTGCTTGGTGCGCTACAATGCTTTGCATGGTTTACTGGAGGCCTCCGCATGTGCGCACAAGAGGACCCATTAAGAAAGCTTTTTGAAGTAAGTCTGTGCGGCCCTGTTCAGGGCAGCACAGTGAAGATCACTAAACCAAGGAATAATGGTGGGTGGAAAATTCCTTGATCTTTTTTTTTATAACTGTTTGTGAAAAAAAGTACGCATTGATTATATTAGAAATCTTGTGAGCTGATAACTTCCTGTACACTCTGCCTTTGCTGCTCTGTTATCAATTATCATGGCTGTTTATTTAACCACTTAAGGATCGCCCCACTCAGATATACTGCGGCAGGGTGGCCCTCCTGCGCAAAATCACGTACAGGTACACGATTTTGCGCAATGGTTCTGGGGCGCGCACGCACTGCCGGCGACCCACTCCCGCTGTGATTGGACACAGCGGGAGCCAATCAGCAGGTCCCCCGATCGTTCACAGGAGAGGCAGAAAGGCGGTCTGCCTATGTAAACAAGGCAGACCGCCGTTCGGTGAGGGCAGAAGATGGAGATCTTGTGTTTCTGCTAAGCAGAAACACGGATCTCTATTTTCCTCCAGATACAGCATTCCCCCCACAGTTAGAGAGAACTCCCTAGGAGCACACTTAAACCTTTGATCGCCCCTGATGTTAACCCATACCCTGCCAGTGCTATTAGTACAGTTACAGTGCATATTATTCAGCACTGATCACTGTATTAGTGTCACTGGTCCCCAAAAAGTGTTAAAAGTGTCAGCTAGGTGTCTGATTTGTCCGCAGCAATCCCACTAAAAATCGATGATCGCCGCCATTACTAGTAAAAATAAATAAATAAATAAAAATTCCATTAAAATATCCCCTAGTTTGTACACTCTATAACTTTTGTGCAAACCAATCAATATATGTTTATTAGGATTTTTTTTACCAAAAATATATAGCAGAATACATACTGGCCTCAACTGATGAAGAAATTTGATTTTTTACATTTTTTGTATTGGATATGTTTTATAGCAGAAAGTAAAAAATATAGTTTTTTTTTAAATTGTCGTTTTTATTTTGTTTATAGCGCAAAAAATAAAAAACGCAGAGGTGATCAAATACAACTAAAAGAAAGCTCTATTTGTGGGGTAAAAATTACATAAGTGTGTACAGCGTTGCACGACCATGCAATAGACATGTTCGTTTCAAATTAATATTCGGACAGATTTTTCATTATTCGGAGATTCGGATATATCCGAATACCCGAATTACAATATAAACAAATTTTACCGAATGCTCCGAATAACGTAACAAATTTCATCCGAATTTCGGACTGAAATTTGAATCAAATTTTACATTGAACTCCAATCTAATTCTAACTACATATATTGCTGAAATCAAATGCCTCATACACACGGTCGGACTTTCCGACGAGAAATGTTTGATGTGAGCTTATTGTCGGAAATTCCAAGTGTGTGTACTCAATTCCGACGCACAAAAGTCCACGCATGCTCAGAATCAAGCAGAGGAGCCGCATTGGCTATTGAACTTCATTTTTTTCGGCTCGTCGTACATGTTGTATGTCACGGCGTTCTTGACGTTCGGAATTTCCTACAACATTTGTGTGCGTGTGTGTACGCAAGACAAGTTTGAGCCAACATCCTTTGGAAAAAAATCCACGGTTTTGTTGTAGGAAAATCCTATCGTGTGTACAGGGCAAAAGACTGTGTGTGTTATTAGAGTTCAATTTCAAAATAATGATGTTTTTGTTAAGCCAAAGGTGATTTAAAAAGTTATTGTAATCATTTGATGAAGATTTTTCTTTTGTTTGATCACTTTGCTGAAATTCAAATCGAAAACAATATAACATTTCAACCGATTCGAAAATTTATGGTTTTGAACGCTTCGAAATCTGTAAATTTGAAGAAAACTCGAAAATTCCAAATACGAATTCCGAATATAAATTTCGAATATGAATTCCGAATACAAATTCAATGAATCAACCGAATTGAACTAAACAAAATAAATAGATTAACGATTCAAAACAAAAAAAGAATTTCATTATGCACATGTCTATCGAGCAATTGTCAGTTAGAGTATCGCAAAAAAATGGCCTGGTCATTAAGGGGGGGTTAAACCTTCTGGGGCTGAAGTGGTTAAAATGAACAACTTCCATTGAGCTTACTATATGGACCAGTTATGTATTATTACAAGTTGACTACATCACCCCTCAATCTTTTCTTCTCAAGTTTGAATACATTCAGTATATGATACCCTTTGATAAAGTCACGTGAGCAGTGACGCAACGTGTCAGTGAAAGAGCCGGGTGTCGTCACTTCCGGTCGCGGCCGAAACCGGAAGTTCCACACGTTCTAACGCTGTTTGTTTTAAACTTCAACTGTAAGTTGCTACATTTGTATAAATAAATACTCTTTGATATATTACACTATGGAGCTCCCCTCTTCCTTTACATGTGTATGAGCTGATCGGTATATGCCCCTGAGAGTGTTACGTGTTCCTGGAGATCGTTGACATTGACCGTTTGCTGTGGAACCAGCATCTAGCACAAGGGCGCATTTTCTATCTGGTTAAGGTGAGAGGTTGGAGCAAACCTTTTTTTGCACCTCGGATGGTGATATCTTCCTGGATATTTGGCATTTTGGTACTTGCACTTTTTGGATGAACTGTTTCTTTACACTTCTGGATGTATATATTTTTGATGTCAGTTTATAAGCCGGATTGGCCTTCACTTTAAATGGGACTATTTTTTGCACAATTTTTGCGGATTATCACATTGTCATTTGCACATTTTTGACTTTATTGTCTATATTGCAAAATTCCTAGGATCATCTATTTATGTTTTTGCACATTTTATGCACTTTATTCATTAGTATTATTGCTTGTTATCATATTATATCTAGGATCACGTCATTTTCATTTGTGCAATTGCAGATTTGCACAGTGACTGTTATTGGATGCACTTTATTATTGATACTGGATGCACTTTATTAGTAATTATTTGATTGCACTTTATTAATATATGTTAGATTTAGTAAGTGCCACATCCCCATAGCCTTTATATTCAGTATAGCTAACTTTCCTCACATTTGAATACTTCTGTGAAAATTTTAAATTGTTAGTAAAAATGGCTGCAAATTTAGCTAGTGCCTTTTACAATGCACCGATTGCAACATATAACAGAGCTACAGCTATAATAAATACCAGATTTTACCAGTATTTGCTCATTTCCAAGCCCATTCTGATGTGTAATGTAACAGTCACTGAGCACAGACAATGTTCTATGTTTATTTACTGAACTTTCATCTGATGATGTTAAGGTTCACGCTAGGAGTAAGGTGAGAGGGCAGCTTGATGGCTTCAATATGCCAAGGAACAGTGATAGATGTAAGGCGATCCTGCTGAGATTCCAAAGGCATGGCCCCTGAGGTGAAGTATTTCCTGAGTCTGACAGGTTCAGCTGAAATACATATATGCTGCCTCCTGGAATGTCAACTATTTAGGGAACTACATCTGCATACTCATCATCAGAGAACTCACAGGAAGAGACAACTACTGCCAGACCACACTGTTAGATCTTTAGATCACAAAAGTATCCAAGGCTGGTATCTTCTATATTTACTAATAGTCATGGTCATTCCATAATTAGAAAACAAAATGAGTGTAGCGCTAACATCAAAAATTAATAAAAATAATAATCTAGGACGACCATTACATCATCAAATTAAACTCAAAAACAGATTGTCCGCAAAAACATAATTCATCCAACAAAAATAAAAAGTCCTCAGTGAAAATGTGATTCATATGAATAAGTGACAATCATCAATGCAAATGTGACTTCTTGGATGTGATTTGATGTGCACGTGACATCTATGATGAAAGGGACACCACCACCGATACTGAAGAGGCTTACCGGAACGTTTGGACCGAAAAGAGCATACGCTCAATCGGGTCAAACAGGCTGGGATGGAAGACAGATAGTGGATTTCCGTATGGACTGTGGAAAAATCCTGGGGTGGTCTGTACATCGGTAAATTCCTCAGGCGTGATGTCTGCAGTAAAAGGAAATGTGAACGGATGAGGAAAAAACAAAAGAAGGGCACATAGTGTAACTCCGTAAAAAATGTGTACCAATTTATTTAAAAAAAGAAATACACTCACATGAAAGGATGGATAAAACAGCGCTGTATAAATAAAATGGCAGCAGTGGGGTCCTAAAATGGCAGCAGTGGGGTAGAGCAGAAGTGCCACTTATTTAAAGAACCCCACTTCTTTCGAAGAACCCCTGTATCTGCAGCCCCCTGTATGTGTTCCCCCGTAAAGAAGGCCTTGTTTTTATACTGTGTGTTGGGTGTGGATAGAATCTGGCAATTAATCAATTAAGAGGGCATATTAGGAACACAGCTAGCAGAGCATAACTTTCACACCACAATCAAACTGCAAAGGGACTAAAAGGCCAAAATTGTAAAGTTAAGGGAGCCCATAATTTAGGTAAGACTTAATAGCTAAATAAACATTGAAATAATGTGAACATGGCTACAGATGGTGTTGAAACAGCGGTGACAAACAGATTTACCAAGTACATATGTAAGCAGTCAGTCAATTTTCAGTTTGCAGGACATGGGGTATAAACGCAGATTACCAAGTATATATGTAAGCAGTCAGTCAATTTTCAGTTTGCAGGACATGGGGTATAAACGCAGATTACCAAGTATATATGTAAGCAGTCAGTCAATTTTCAGTTTGCAGGACATGGGGTATAAACGCAGATTACCAAGTATATATGTAAGCAGTCAGTCAATTTTCAGTTTGCAGGACATGGGGGTATAAACACAGATTATCTGTGAAGAGAGAAGAAAATGATCAGATGGATGGTGCAAGAGCAGAAGTGCCACTTATTTAAAGAACCTCACTTCTTTGGAAGAACCCCTGTATGTGCAGCCCCCTGTATGTGTTCCCCCGTAAATCTATCCCCTGTTTTGTAGACGTGATAACTTTTGCACAAACTAATCAATATACGCTTATTGCATTTTTTTTTTTACCAAAAATATGTAGCAGAATACATTTCAGCCTAAACTGATGAATACATTTGTTTTTTTTTTTTACTTTTTTTTGGAAATGTTTAACCACTTGAGCCCCGGACCATTATGCTGCCTAAGGACCAGAGGTCTTTTTCCAATTTGGCACTGCGTCGCTTTAACTGCTAATTGCGCGGTCATGCAATGCTGTACCCAAACGAAATTTGCGTCCTTTTCTTCCCACAAATAGAGCTTTCTTTTGATGGTATTTGATCACCTCTGCGGTTTTTATTTTTTGCGCTATAAACGGAAAAAGACCGAAAATTTTGAAAAAAAATGATATTTTCTACTTTTTGTTATAAAAAAAATCCAATAAACTAAATTTTAGTCATACATTTAGGCCAAAATGTATTCGGCCACATGTCTTTGGTAAAAAAAATGTCAATAAGCGTATATTTATTGGTTTGCGCAAAAGTTATAGCGTCTACAAACTAGGGTACATTTTCTGGAATTTACACAGCTTTTAGTTTATGACTGCCTATGTCATTTCTTGAGGTGCTAAAATGGCAGGGCAGTACAAAACCCCCCCAAATGACCCCATTTTGGAAAGTAGACACCCCAAGGAAATTGCTGAGAGGCATGTTGAACCCATTGAATATTTATTTTTTTTGTCCCAAGTGATTGAAAAATGACAAAAAAAAAAAAATATTTACAAAAAGTCGTCACTAAATGATATATTGCTCACACAGGCCATGGGCCTATGTGGAATTGCACCCCAAAATACATTTAGCTGCTTCTCCTGAGTATGGGGATACCACATGTGTGGGACTTTTTGGGAGCCTAGCCGCGTACGGGGCCCCGAAAACCAATCACCGCCTTCAGGATTTCTAAGGGTGTAAATTTTTGCTTTCACTCTTCACTGCCTATCACAGTTTCGGAGGCCATGGAATGCCCAGGTGGCACAAAACCCCCCAAAATGACCCCATTTTGGAAAGTAGACACCCCAAGCTATTTGCTGAGAGGCATTTTGAGTCCATGGAATATTTTATATTTTGACACAAGTTGCGGGAAAGTGACACTTTTTTTTTTTTTTTTTTTTTTTTTTTCATAAAGTTGTCACTAAATGATATATTGCTCACACAGGCCATGGGCATATGTGGAATTGCACCCCAAAATACATTTAGCTGCTTCTCCTGAGTATGGGGATACCACATGTGTGGGACTTTTTGGGAGCCTAGCCGCGTACTGGACCCCGAAAACCAATCACTGCCTTCAGGATTTCTAAGGGTGAAAATTTTTGATTTCACTCTTTACTACCTATCACAGTTTCGGAGGCCATGGAGTGCCCAGGTGGCACAAAACCCCCCCAAATGACCCCATTTTGGAAAGTAGACACCCCAAGCTATTTGCTGAAAGGCATGGTGAGTATTTTGCAGCTCTCATTTGTTTTTGAAAATGAAGAAAGACAAGAAAAAACATTTTTTTTTTTTCTTTTTTCAATTTTCAAAACTTTGTGACAAAAAGTGAGGTCTGCAAAATACTCACTATACCTCTCAGCAAATAGCTTGGGGTGTCTACTTTCCAAAATGGGGTCATTTGGGGGGGTTTTGTGCCACCTGGGCATTCCATGGCCTCCGAAACTGTGATAGGCAGTGAAGAGTGAAATCAAAAATTCACGCCCTTAGAAAGCCTGAAGGCGGTGCTTGGTTTTCGGGGCCCCGTACGCGGCTAGGCTCCCAAAAAGTCTCACACATGTGGTATCCCCGTACTCAGGAGAAGCAGCAGAATGTATTTTGGGGTGTAATTTCACATATTTCCATGGCATGTTTGAGCAATATATCATTTAGTGACAACTTTGTGCAAAAAAAAAAAAAATTTGTCTCTTTCCCGCAACTTGTGTCGCAATATAAAATATTCCATGGACTCGACATGCCTCTCAGCAAATAGCTTGGGGTGTCTACTTTCCAAAATGGGGTCATTTGGGGGGGTTTTGAACTGTCCTGGCATTTTATGCACAACATTTAGAAGCTTATGTCACACATCACTCACTCTTCTAACCACTTGAAGACAAAGCCCTTTCTGACACTTATTGTTTACATGAAAAAGTTTTTTTTTTTTGCAAAAAAATTACTTTGAACCCCCAAACATTATATATTTTTTTAAAGCAAATGCCCTACAGATTAAAATGGTGGGTGTTTCATTTTTTTTTTTCACACAGTAATTGCGCAGCGATTTTTCAAACGCATTTTTTGGGGAAAAAACACACTTTTTTTAATTTTAATGCACTAAAACACGCTATATTGCCCAAATGTTTGATGAAATAAAAAAGATGATCTTAGGCCGAGTACATGGATACCAAACATGACATGCTTTAAAATTGCGCACAAACGTGCAGTGGCAACAAAATAAATACATGTTTAAAAGCCTTCAAAAGCCTTTACAGGTTACCACTTTAGATTTACAGAGGAGGTCTACTGGAAAAATTACTGCACTCGATCTGGCCTTCGCGGTGATACCTCACATGCATGGTGCAATTGCTGTTTATGTTTGACGACAGACCGCCGCTTGCGTTCGCCTTAGCGCGAGAGCAGGGGGCGACAGGGGTGTTTTTTTTTTTTTTTTTTTTTTTTTCTTTATTATTTTTTTGCTTTTTTAATCTTACTTTTAAACTGTTCCTTTCATATTTTTTTTTTTAATCATTTTTATTGTTATCTCGGGGAATGTAAATATCCCCTATGATAGCAATAGGTAGTGACAGGTACTCTTTTTTGAAAAAATTGTGGTCTATTAGACCCTAGATCTCTCCTCTGCCCTCAAAGCATCTGACCACACCAAGATCGGTGTGATAAAATGCTTCCCCAATTTCCCAATGGCGCTATTTACATCCGGCGAAATCTAAGTCATGAAATACTCGTAGCTTCCGGTTTCTTAGGCCATAGAGATGTTTGGAGCCACTCTGGTCTCTGATCAGCTCTATGGTCAGCTGGCTGAATCACCGGCTGCATTCTCAGGTTCCCTGTTGAGACAGGAGAGCCAGAGAAAAACACGGAAGACGGTGGGGGGGGGCATTCCCTCCCACGGCTTGTAAAAGCAGTCTAGAGGCTAATTAGCCGCTAGGATTGCTTTTACATGAAAGCCGACCGCTGGCTGAAAAGAATGATACCAAGATGATACCTAAACCTGCAGGCATCATTCTGGTATAACCACTCAAAGTCGTGAATGGCGTACCTGAAGACAAAAAAATGGTTAACAATGGTTAACAATAAAGCACAGTAAAGTGTAAATAATTACACACCTGAAAAACAAACATGATAAAACATAATAACAATAACAATAACAATAAAACATTGCAGAATAGAATACAGTAAAAAAGAGCAGAACAATAGAGAGAGAGAATAGAGAGAGAGAGAACAATAAAACAACAACTATTTTTTTTTATTTCATATTTTTTTTTTTTTTTACACTTTTTTTGTAACTAACTTTTATAACGGTAACCGGTTCCAGGTTCGGGTCTCTCAAAATGCGATGGCATCTTGGGAGACCCTGTGAAAGTGTGCCTAGTCTGTGCAATGCTGTACCCTACGCTAATACTCAACTAGTGAATGGTAGCGTTCAAAACATTCACCAATGCAAAGACCAGGATTGTCAGGACAGGAGGGACAATAATAGCGGGTGTCACGCCTATATCCGCGCTTGCTGCAGACACAACATCTTTTTTGGGGGGGGTTCGTTGGGTAGGGGTACTCGGGAGGACATAAAAATGCCTCTCATGCAGCCGACTGCATTTGGTTGGGGATGTGAATGGGGGAAGTACGGGCGCTGCAGAAGCGGTGGGTTCCCAATTAGGATTGGCGAATGCAGCAGGAAGGGCACTATGGGCACGATGGGCCTGTGTTTGTCTTTTTGGTGGCAGCGGGACACTACTTGTGCTTGCCACCTCACCAGCTTGAACTGCACTTATGGGACTCGCCACGTCACCAAGTGTTACTGCAGTGCTGGTTTGACTACGACCGGGGTGTACTAGGCCGCTGGCGCTTGCCAGTTCACCAAAACGCTACCAAAAAACGTTAGCGATCGCAGGGATCAGGCCTGACTCTGCGAACGCTGCAGTTATGCGTTTAGTGTTTTGTAAGTGTCAGTGATCGATCAATACTGCACTTGGGTGGGCTGGGCCGGGCCGGGCGGAGGGGCAAAACGCAGGTGCTAGGAGGTATCTGGGCTGATCCCGCTAACACTGCGTTTTTGGGAACCCTAAACTGCTGGTGACGCTAGTATAGATCTGATCGGATCAGATATTGATGCGATCAGATACTATACCACTAAGGGAGGTGTACGGTGCGTGCGTGGGTGTTAGCGGTACTGTCGCTAATCTGACGCTGCCTGGGGCTGGTGCTTGCCAGTTCACCAAAACGCTACAAAAAAAACTGTTAGCGATCGCAGGGATCAGGCCTGACTCTGCGAACGCTGCAGTTATGCGTTTAGTGTTTTGTAAGTGTCAGTGATCGATCGATACTACACTTGGGTGGGCTGGGCTGGGCCGGGCGGAGGGGCAAAATGCAGGTGCTAGCAGGTATCTGGGCTGATTCCGCTAACACTGCGTTTTTGGGAACCCTAAACTGCTGGGGACGCTAGTATAGATCTGATCGGATCAGATATTGATCCGTTCAGATACTATACCACTAAGGGAGGCGTATGCTGCGTGCGTGGGTGTTAGCGGTACTGGCGCTAACCTGACGCCTGGGGCTGGTGCTTGCCAGTTCACCAAAATGCTACCAAAAAAACTGTTAGCGATCGCAGGGATCAGGCCTGACTCTGCGAACGCTGCAGTTATGCGTTTAGTGTTTTGTAAGTGACAGTGATCGATCGATACTGCACTTGGGTGGGCTGGGCGGAGGCACAAAACGCAGGTGCTAGCAGGTATCTGGGCTGATCCCGCTAACACTGCGTTTTTGGGAACCCTAAACTGCTGGGGACGCTAGTATAGATCTGATCGGATCAGATATTGATCCGATCAGATACTATACCACTAAGGGAGGCGTATGCTGCGTGCGTGGGTGTTAGCGGTACTGGCGCTAATCTGACGCTGCCTGGGGCGACGCATATCACCGCCGGGCGATCAGGGGGCTAAACCTTTATTTGGTAATAAACGGCGGGTGCCCTGACACTATAAAAAAATAAACGAACTAACCAGCGTCATCCGTAACGGTTATACGGTGATCAGTGGTGAAAGGGTTAACTAGGGGGCCATCAAGGGGTTAAAACATTTATTAGGTAGTATATGGGGGTCCCTGTCGCTATAAAACGCTGACGGCGAACCTAAATATTTACCTCACTAACTAGCATCACCAGCGACACTAATACAGCGATCAGAAAAATGATCGCTTAGTGACACTGGTGACAGGGGGTGATCAAGGGGTTAAAACTTTATTAGGGGGGGTTAGGGGGGTACCCTAGACCTAAAGGGGGGTAATACTCACTGTCCCAACACTGTAACTGTCACAAACTGACACCATGCAGTAATCAGAAAAAAAAAAAAAAAAAACTGCTGGTGTCAGTTTGTGACAGGGGGGGGGGGGGGGTGATTGGGGGGGGATCGGGGGGCGATCGGGGGGGGGATCGGGGTGTTTTGTGTGCCTGGCATGTTCTACTGTGTGTGTGTGTGTTGGTGCACTCACATAGATGTCTTCTCTCCTCGGGCCGGAACGGAAAATACCGACCCGAGGGGAGATGACATCACTTCCTTTGCTGCTGTTTAGCATACAGCAGCAAAGGAGTGTTTTCATTGGCCGGCGGCGATCGCGAGGGGGGGGCCACGAACGGATGGTCTCCCCCTCATCACCGATCGCCGCTGGACAAAAGACGACCGCCTCGGGCACCGGGGGGGGGTCCGATCGGACCCCCCACCCGCGGAAGGCAAATCACGTACCCTGTACGTGATTTTGCCTGTCCGTGCCACTTTGCCGACGTACATCGGCGTGAGGCGGTCGTCAAGTGGTTAATAGCAGAAAGTAAGTATTTTTATTTTTTTTTTTCAAAATTGTCGCTCTTTTTTTGTTTATAGCGCAAAAAATAAAAATCACAGAGGTGATCAAATACCACTAAAAGAAAGCTTTATTTGTGGGAAAAAAAAGGACATCAATATTGTTTTGGTAAAGCGTCGCACAACCAAGTGATTGTCAGTTAAATCGCCGCAAAAAATGGCCTGATCAGGAAGTAGGTAAATCCTTCCGGGGCTGAAGTGGTTAAATGAGATGCGGGGCATGCCGATGACATCTTTTTTTTTTTATGTTGAGAGATAATTTTTATTAATAACCTCATCAACAAATTGTAAAGCAGATAATACGTGATTACAGTATTGGAAAACAAATAATACATGATTGCAGTATTTCATCCATAAAATAAGAACCTGTTCATATTGGTTAGACTAGGTCACACCACACTATAACGTGTGGGTGTATGGTTAAGAGCTGATTCGTGACGTATCTCAATAGACAATTAAAATGTCAGTACAAAATTGAAAAAAAATCATATAGGAGATCAAACATGGAAACGCATAGTTGGAATAAAAGATTGCATCCAAAGGGCTCCACATATTTCATGGAGAACGCTCCACTTCCTCAGGAGCAGATACAAATAGGCGTATCTATACACATATCAAAATAACAATGTAGTCTAGCAATGAACCCAATGGGGAAGAAAAAGGTGGAAAAGGGGAGAAGGTCCAATAAATAATGGGGCAATATGCCCTAAATTACTCACAAAGCAGCTAGCTATTCAACATGTGAGACTATGGGCTCGTATGGGGGGTGTCTGCACGGGGAGCTGAGGGAGTAATGTCTGTGAGTGCCATAAAAGAGAGGATCTCCAAGTCAATGTGGATCTCCATTGGGGGGCTGGGGGATGACAGTTTTATTTTATTTATTTTATTTATTTCAGGTACTTATATAGCGCCGTCAATTTACGCAGCGCTTTACATATACATTGTACATTCACATCAGTCCCTACCCTCAAGGAGCTTACAATCTAAGGTCCCTAACTCACATACATACTAGGGACAATTTAGACAGGATCCAATTAACCTTCCAGCATGTCTTTGGAGTGTGGGAGGAAACCGGAGTACCCGGAGGAAACCCACGCAGGCACAGGGAGAACATGCAAACTCCAGGCAGGTAGTGTCGTGGTTGACAGTTTAGCAATCCCAAAAATATTCTGTAAGAGATATTATGCATGATAAATTGTAGTAAATATTATTGTTTTACTATATAGAATATGCTATGTGACTGCTAATTGAAACTCAGAAGATCTATTTTTCTGTGTAAAACTCATATCCCGGCAAGGAGAAGCATCCATAAAAGGTGGATGTGCTAGTGTGTCCCAGTGCCAATATATCATGCAATAAAAGAATCAAAAAGACCTAAAAGCGCTGTAAAGGATGTGTGAGTGACTGGTTTAATTGCTAGACTACATTGTTGTTTTCATATCTTTATAGATACGCCTATTTGCAACTACTCCTAAGTGGAGAGTTCTCCACGAAATGCATCAAGCCCTTTGGATGCAATTTTTTATTCCAACTATGCATTTCCATGTTTGATCCCATATATTAATTTTTTCCAATTGTGTATTGACATTTTAATTGTCTATTGAGATACGTCACAAATCAGCTCCTAACTATACACCAACACGTTATAGTGTGGTGTGACCTAGTTGAAACAATATGAACAGGTTTTTATTTTATGGATGAAATACTGCAATCATGTATTATTTTTTTTCCAGTACTGTAATCATGTATTATCTGCTTTACAATTTGTGGATGAGGTGATTAATAAAAATTTGCTCTCAACATTAAAAAATAAATATGTCAATTGCATGCTTCGCACCTGATTTAAAGTCCTACTTCCCTCTTTTTTATGAGATAGATAGATAAGTATTTAAAGCCCTTTCATGCTGCAATGAAGTCAGTCTATATATACAATAATAAATGTGGTTCTTTTTTATTTATTTATTTTTATCTGCTGAGGGCTCAACATGTTCTGACGGAACTAGGAGAGTCAGGCTGCTATTTTTACACACAAGCAGCAGTCCGGCTCCCCCCCCCCCCCCAAACCCCCCAATACTGCTCAAATCAACAGTTATGCTTCAGCAATGTTGATTAATGCTAAGTTCACATCTATGTAGGTTGTGATTGATGTGTTTTTCTGGCGTCATTTGGGGTGCGTTTTCTAACATGCGTTTTGATGCGTTTTGCATGGTTTTTATTTTGGTTAATAGGAAAGTATGACAGTTCTGTTCATGGAGTGTGACTTTGATGCGACTAAGGGCTAGGGTTAGGGTTAAGGATCAGGGCTAAATGTTAGGGTTAGATATGAGGGTTAGGGTTAGTGGTAATCTTTAGGGTTAGCCGTAATTGTAAAGGTTCTAACCCTAACCCTAACTTTAACCCTACCTCTAACTTTAACTCTAACACCAACCTTAACCCTAATGCCCCGTACACACGGTCGGATTTTCCAATGGAAAATGTCCGATCGGAGCTGGTTGTCGGACATTCTGACCGTGTGTGGGCTCCATCGGACATTTTCCATCGGATTTTCCGACACACAAAGTTTGAGAGCAGGCTATAAAATTTTCCGACAACAAAATCCGATCGCGTCAATTCCGACCATGTGTGGGGGGTTCCGACGCACAAAGTGCCATGCATGCTCAGAAGAAATTCCGAGACGGAACAGCTCGGTCTGGTAAAATTAGCGTTCGCAATGGATACAGCACTTTCTTGATGCTGCAATGTAAAAAATGGTTTAATACAGCGCACTCTCTTCTTCTTTATAATGTGAGAAGAATGAAGTTGTTTTGCTGCTCATATTCACACAGACTTCTCTCAAACCTCTTTCTTTATTATTTATCGGGATTCCCTCAATATATTTTGATTTGTCACATCTGACAAAATTATTTTTGGGTTGTTTTCTTTTTTTTTTTTTTTTTTTTTTTTTAAAGGCTGGTTTTTTTTGGGGGGGGGGTGTATTTTTTTCAAGGCTAATCTTTATTTTATTTTTTGGTTAGTTTTACTCCCTAATATTTTTGTGTGTATTTTGTGTGTCAAGTTACCACAACACCATTGATATCTTATATTATTTCATCTCAAGAAGGTTACTTGGTGTTGGTGTCCCTTGTTAATTTCACATAGTGTTTTTGAAATGTAGCTGCCTCCTCACAAACCAACTGTCCTTTTTTTAAGGAAAACACACATAGGCAAGTAGAATTGAAACAAAAAATCCTTTATTAAGGGCTCAGAACCAAACAAAGAGGGAGGCAACACTGGAGAAACAGCAGAAATTGGTGAAGCCTTGGACCCCCCAGGGCACACATCAATTATTTAACATCAAAATTGGTGGCCTGAGGAGTCCTTATCTAAGGGAGTGCAGTCTGTTCCAGAAGTCCCAGAGATCAAGAAAGCAGCAGATGACATCTGTGTCCCCAGGCTGTGGTACTACAAGAGGCTGCATCTTTTGCCAGACCAGACTGGACCCAGGGTCTTCACTCTCTGGTCTTCTTTGCACGCTTCCTTCCCGGCTGTGGCTCTGGTGTTGGAGATGTGGCAGGAGGAGGAGTAGGACCTGGAGGTGGAGGAGGAAGAGGAGGAGGAGGAGGAGTAGGACCTGGAGGAGGAGGAGGACTATGTGTGAGGTCACAAATGTGGGTAGCACATGTTATTTGGCCCCTCAACCCCTTATTGAGAGCTTCCAAAATTAAGGACTCACACAGGAGTCGTTGGCCCTCCTCCATCTGCAGCATTTTGCAGGCAGTTATGCAAGCAAAGTCCTCCTCCACAGTGCGGGGGGTTCTCAGGGCCTCTGTAACCTTCCAAAAGAGGCCTATGGCAGCCTCCTCCAGGTTGCTCATCTTCCTGCCACTTTGTCTTTGAAGGTGTAGGGGAGGGACCTGGATATCAGGCAGCCTGCTTGGCCCGGCCACCTCCTGGCTGAGACTTCCCTGTGTATGAAAAAGGGACATGGTTTTAGTTTTTGCAACATCAATCACAATCATAAATTAGTACTCCAAACTAACATCTAGTTAACATCATTGATTGGACAAGCAGAAATATTTAGAGGAATGCTATACCTGGCTCAAGCTGGGCTCCTCCACATGTTGCTACCTGGAAGGCCCAGGTTGGGCGTCAGAAGCCTCAGCTAGGGGGGAAGGAAGCCTGGAAGGAAGGCTGGAGAGTGATGACCTGGGTTCAGTCTGACCTGCCAGAAAATGCAGCCTGTCATAGTACCACAGCCTGGGGACATAAATGTCATCTGCAGCTTCGGATCTCTGGGAATCCTGGACCTTCTTGTGCTCCCTTAGATAAGTGCTCCTCAGGCCACCAATTAGGATCTTCAAATAGGTGATGTCTGCCGTGGGGATCACCGTCTTCACAAATTCCAGCAATTGATCCAGTGCTGCCTTCCTCTTTGTTTGGTTCTTATATTCAGGGTGGTTTATCTCGCATAGACAAGGCAGCTCCCTGAACATATCAATGAAGATTGCCATAAAGGTGTTATCTTTCAAGATATCCATTTTCACTGCAAGACACAACACAAAACAAACCCTAATGTCAGGCAAAACTCTCCTAATCTTGTTACAATATAGGCCTCAATCTAGAAGCAGTATAGGCTCAAGTTTAGATCTTACCTTCATTATCACGATCGGCCTCCGATACTCCTTCCTCCACTCACAGATCATACGTACTATGCATGCGTGTTAAGCTTTATACACACTGCGCATGCGTGTAACTCCGCCCGCCGTTCTTTCTAGTCTATTCCCCGCCCCTTTTCGTTCGCCGCAGTGGGGGAAGAGCACATGGCGGAGTCAGAGCAGGTGCGTGCTAATTATAGCAACGAGGAGGAGGGGGGGGAAAGCCCGGAGCCAGAAATGTCTGGATCCAGAAGGAGAAGATTTAAGGCATCAAATATGTCCTTTGGGGAGATGTTGGAGATGGTCGACATCCTGAAGAGGGCTGACTATGACGGAAAGTATGGACCTTACCCCAACCCCAATGTCCGAAAGGCCAAGATAATGATGAAAATGGTCAAAAGCTGCACCGGAATTTCAGGGTACGTCGATCGAAAGATCAGCTCAGGAAGCGGTGGTCGGACCTGAAATTAAGAGAGCATGAGCAGTACCGAAAGATCCGGAGAGTGCTGCAAAAAAGTAAGTAGTTGTCCTGTGTTCCTATTCTTTTTGTGTTTATTACGTTCGCGCTGCTCCATGTGCTTTTCTTAACTGTTGTACAGTTTAAAATGTCAACTTTCATGTTCATGGGCACATTATTCGTTCATATCCAACATTTTTCTTTGGCTTATAAAACACCATTGTTTTGGCCATATGCATTTGCCCACATTTTTTAGGGCCTACTTGTATGAAAATAATTTGGTTGTGTAGATGGGTTTGTTACTAGAATGAAAAGCAAACTCGATTCTGTGTAAGGAGAGGACACTCAGCAGCAGTTTTCACATCTGGACACTGGAGCACTAGTGTGGGACACAAGAACACCCTTTTTATTAGGGGGCCCACACAGGTGCTCCAGTGTATACTATAGGGGTGTCTCCATCTGTGAAGCTTGCACAAAACAGGTAAAGTATTGAAGCTTGACAAAGGACACTCAAAATTCTACATCTTGGAACTCTCCCAAAACAGACAATTGTACCCCACTTCCAAGCAATGTTTCATGTTTATAGTTCTGCCATCAAATATCTGTGTGCTAAGTATACCATTTTTTTTTTTACATAGGGGGAGAAAAGACTCGGAGGACACCCCTCATCCAAGGAGACCACAGACCCCCCACCTCTGGAAGAAGGGGAAATCCCCCAAAGACAAGAAGAGCAGGAGGAGGAAGAAGACGTGGTGGAACTAGTCACCAGAACAGGTGAGTGTCTGACCACAGGCTCAGGTAAGAGATGGATGCCGGCATATTTATAATACATGTTTTTTTTGGTTTCTATCTTTTTAGGTGATCGTGATGTTGTGGATCCAGGGCATTTCACCTCGGAAAGTGCACAGATCCTGATTGGGGAGATCATGGGGTGTAATGTTGTATTAGAAAATATCAAGAAAAACATCAATGATGTTATTCAAAAAAATAATAACATCATTGATGTTTTGGGAGAGTTTAAAACCCCTCCAAATCCCTTTCTTTTATGGTGTGCTATAATTTTTAAATTTTTTGTAGAATTGTAGAAAAGCCAAATTTTGAAGAGGCACACAGTGTGTCAACATGTGCTATTTGCCATCACGGGAGATCAATGGACGCATTTTGGGGGTGCAACCCCTTCCTCAATAATAAAGTAGCTGAGAGGAAGGGGTTGCTCCCCCAAAACACATCCCTTGATCCCCCGTGATGGCAGCTAGCACATGTTGACATTTGTAAATTCGTGTGCATCTTCAAAATTTGGCTTTTCCTGGGGTGACTTCACCCCATCTGAATGCAATATCAAACACAGTTCCTAAATACTCATGTCTGATATTGTCTTCAATTTCTACCAAATGTGAACTCTGTAAGTTCAAGATTTGTGTCTTTCTTGTTGGTTTGAAACATGCCTGTTTTATCTTAAATGGACTTTTCTACTTTTTCTAATGCCACCCCAAAAATTGTTATACAACAAACATGTTGGTTTGTTTTAAAAACCTAATTGATTGTTAATCAAGAATGTGTGGATAATTGTCTCAACGCTACAACACTTTTGTGGTGCTCTAATTGGTGTTTTCTGTGACAATGGGTGTTATTTCCTAAGGGCAAATCCACTTAGCACTACAAGTGCAGTTTCAACTGCACTTGTAGTGCAAAGTGTCTTTGCCTTTATTAAATAACACCCAACAGTGCTTTGTAAGGTTACACAATCACGCCATTTTCAGGACTCCACACATTTCTGTTAGGGTCAGCTAAAACAAACACAAGCAGTAAATGTCACCAAAGATTTGCTTAATGTTTTTTTTTATTTGATAAAGGTTTCACACATTGTCTGGCATATTGATAGCCCCCCTACCCGCAAAGAATTCCAGGTATCTTAGCCGGACATCACAGGCACTCAGGGAGGGCAAGGCAGGACGGCCACTTTCAAGTGCCGTCAGGGTTTGTCCACATGCAGAAACTCATAAGTAGCCGACACCACCGCCAACATCACAATACTATTGAACCCCTTATAATTATAATAGTACAACCCCAAGTTGGGTGGTGGGATGATGTGGACGTTGTTTCCCGTCAATTGCCCCTCCGCAGTTAGGAAAGTCCCACCGCTGGGCAAAGTGGGAGGACACAGTCTGCAATTCCTGTGGCGTGGAAGGAAACTGTTGAGGAAAACCAAAAGAAATTAGGCTTTTTGCACATAAACATGGAAAGCAGATTAGACACAAATATTCTTGGCCAACATCAAGATAACATTGATTTATGGGAATTTGTAAAGACCAAAGTATAAGGTACACCTATCATATTCCCCCTCCCCCCCTGTCATGGGCCATTTCTAACATAATAGGGGGGGGGGAGCTCTTGGACAGGTAACCCTCTCCACTTCATTGAGAGATGAATGCCTAAATAATGTGTATTACTTGGAACAGCCCCTCCTTAGTTACACTATTGGCAGCCCACTGGACAGGTAAGAAGTGTCATAATACAAAGATATAAATACACACTGTACACATATCTGTATACACTGTATACACCTATCAAGATAATAGGATACAAAAACTTGAAACGGTACCATTTGAAAGCATACAGGCAGGCCCTTGCACTACATGCTTTGGGGAATTCATCCATAAATCTGAGCACAGAAGAGATGGGTATAGTGTGTATGGGTTTGGCAAAGTCAGCAGATAGATGATTGAGGATAGATAGAGAATTGGTATCAGCTGACTTAGCAGTTGGGGGAAGGGAGGGTTCCAAATGATTTGGGGACCCCCCAAAAAAAGCCTCTGGCACTCTGCCTGAATTTAAAGCACAAATCACATTTAAAAACATTTTAGGGGGTGTTTGGGGTAAAGCACTACTATGGAGCTGATAAAATACATTGTTAAGTGACTACATAAGGTGAATATAGGGCCAGGAGACCATGCTGGGGAGGTAAGTGAAGGCAAATAAGTATGAAGGAACAAAAAAAAAAACTATAAAAAAACAGCATGCATGAGGACAAAGGGGACATTCACAGCATATTCCAATCATGGTAATTAGGGAATGAGGAAAGAAATACAATATATTAGCAAACATTATATACAATAAAATGTGATATTAAAGGATAAAAATCTTACCTTAATATACTCCTTCTGCAGGACCTGGATGATGGCAGAACAGGTCTCTGGGATAATGATCCCCAGAGCCTGGGGGGAGATGCCTGTCGAGAACTTCAAGTCCTGCAGACTTCTCCCCGTCGCCAAGTACAGCAGGGTGGCGACGAGCCTCTGCTCTGGAGTGATGGCTTGCCTCATGCAGGTATCCTGCCTGCTAATATAGGGGGTCAGCAAAGCCAATAAACGGTGAAATACGGGGTCTGTCATCCGGAGAAAGTTCCTGAAATCATCAGGATTATTCTCATGGATCTCACAGAGCAAAGGCATGTGACAGAACTGGTCACGCTGAAGCAACCAATTCTTGATCTATAAACTCCTCCCCACCCTGTTCATGGATTGGACTTGTGTCAAGGTCAGGACCCCAACACCAAGCCCCCGCACAGCACGAACTCTACGAGAAGTACGAATACGCAACATGGCTATTAAACGGTCGGCTGCTCAGAACGAAGTAAAGAAGTAACAGAACGCACTGAAGAACAGCAAGGCCTGTGAAGAGTGACCTGAAAAACAGTAACGAACGAACAAGAACACAATGACAAGTCACGCGTAGCTTGCTTGCACGCACTGAAGAGCAGATACAAACCCACAAGCACAAACTGAACAGCAGAAAACGATCTGAAAACCACGAGTCTGAAAAAGCGTGAATCGTCTCTCACCAAACTTTTACTAATACGAGATTAGCAAAAGGAGCCCAAAGGGTGCCGCGCTTGGTTCTGAACTGGCCTTTTCTTGTTGTACGTGATTTATGTCACCGCGTTCTTGGCGATCGGAAACTCCGACAACTTCGTGCAACCGTGTGTACGCAAAACAAGTTTGAGCCAACATCCGTCGGAAAAAATCCTAGGATTTTGTTGTCGGAATGTCCGATCAATGTCCGACCATGTGTACGGGGCATAACTCTATCCCTAACTCTAACTGTAACTCTAACATTTAACCCTAGCTCTTGACCCTAACCCTTAACCTTAACATGCAACCTTGTACACCTAAAGGTTCCTGCACTACTTTGATGCAATTTTGATGCTTCTTGAGTGCCAGAGGTTGTAAAGTTGAATTAAAGTCACACTCCATGAACAGAACTGTCATACTTTCCTATTAGCCAAAAAAAATGCATCAAAAACACAACACATGCATTTTTGGTGCAGGCTTATTGAAGTCTATTACATGCAAAATGCAATCTGCTGCAAGGAAAAATTTTCCTAATCCTTTCCAAAAATTGCGCCAGCTCAAAACTCACAGATGTGAATTAGATCCATATGAAACCATGGTAAATAGACTGTAGTGTGTTTCTGCAAAACACACTTAAAAATGCATAGGTATAAACGAAGGGTAAAAATGTGTTCAGTGGAACATTTTGGCTCCCAGGAGAGTCTGGCCTCTGTGTGAGAATCATAGTCACTCTTTTGTGCTGCTAGCACATGGTCTTTTACCCTTTACTGTGCATACTATACATGCAACCTGAATGCATAAGGTTAAGAGAGTTCAGTTGGGCTTTAATTAAAGACAAACGTATCAAAAATGTTGCTCAAGAGAATAAAAAATGGAGTCTGTGCTGGGAGCTTGATGTGAGTGGACCTGGCTATGGGAGATGATTGGGAAAGAGCACATCGAGTACCTAGGACGCCATTACCAGCAGGATCTCCTCACAGACATTTCTAATACAACTACTCAATCAACAAGATAGAGATTTTATTCTCAGAAGAGTTATGCCACGTACACGTGACCGGTCTTTCCGTTGGAATGAACACGTTTTTTTCAACGGAGTTCCGACGGAGTTCCACTGAAACGAACTTGCCTACACATGATCACACCAACGTCCGATCGTTTAGAACGCGATGACGTACGACAGGACTAGAAAAAGGAAGTTCAATAGCCAGTAGCCAATAGCTGCCCTTGCGTTGTCTTTGATCCATCGGAATAGCATACAGACGAACGGTTTCCCCGATAGGAATTGATTCCGTTGGAAAGATTTAAAACATGTTCGATTTCTAGGTCCGTCAGAATTTTCGAAAGTAAAAGTCCGATGAAGCCCACACACGATCGGAATATCTGATGGAATTATTATTATTCCATCAGACCTTTTCTGCCGGAAAGTCCGGTCGTGTGTACGCTGCATTAGATTACCGAAAGACGTACTTTTTAATGGAACGAAAGCTGTTCTTTCCGGACTTTTCTCCTGATGTACAAAAACAGCGTGTTAAATTTCACGATGTAAAAAAAAAGATTGCAGACCCTGCATTTATCATATTCAGTGCTATATCCTGATAAATTAAGAGTTGAGGCAAATTAAGTTGCACATTTTTTGATAACCCGAAGGTTGCCACTGAATGGCTGGATAGACTCCTTGCTTGGTTAGTTTGATTTTTCTTTTTTTAAGCCGAGGGAGAAAGTCAGTAGAATTTTTTTTTTCACTGAAGGGGCTCTCTGTGTTTTGTTCCCGTGGGAAATGTTTGGTTGATTTTGTTTTCTGTTTTTGTAGGAATACAGAAAGGTATATGTCAATTTTTTGGAGATTTTTTTTAACAACTTTCAATTTCTGCTTCCAACTATTGAAAAAAATTCACTGTGTATATTGTGATGATTCTATATGTAAGATCCTTTAGGAGATGGTCACTGGGCATGATGTGAAAGGGGAACTGTCAGGAAGATACTGCCAGCAACAGACGATCCAGACCTGCTGGTGTGCGATTGCAGGTGCCAATGCGCATGCACATGCACGTACGAGCATGGGAATGCGCACGCACATGCCCATTAGTGCCAGGCGGGCTATTGAAACCTGACTGACACATGTGAACTTTGCTGTCTGCTCTACAGCGTTCCGTGTGTTCCTTGCTTATCTGAAATCTGTTCCTGTGTTTATCCAGCTTGCCTGTGACCATCCCTGCTATCCGCCTGCATCTGACTCCCGGCCTATCTGACTACTCTTCTGCCTGCTCCTCTGATCCTTCTGCTGCCCGCCTGATAACCCACCTGGCTCGCCTGACTTCCCTAAAGTCCCTCTCCAGCTTGTTCCTGGTTCCAGTTCGCTGATCCAGTTCCAGCCTGCTGTGCCTGTTTGCTGATCCAGCTTGTTCCTGGTTCCAGTTCGCTGATCCAGTTCCAGCCTGCTGTGCCTGTTTGCTGATCCAGCTTGTTCCTGGTTCCAGTCCGCTGATCCAGTTCCAGTCTGCTGTGCCTGTTTGCTGATCCAGCTTGTTCCTGGTTCCAGTCTGCTAATCCAATTTCAACCTGCTGTGCCTGTTTGCTGATCCAGCTTGTTCCTGGTTCCAGTCTGCTGATCCAGTTTCAACCTGCTGTGCCTGTTTGCTGATCCAGCTTGTTCCTGGTTCCAGTCCACTGATCCAGTTCCTGCCTGCTGTACCTGCCTACCCATCCTGCCTGCTCAAGGTACCAGCCTGCTGTGCCAGTTCCTGCCTTCTACCTTCTGCAAGGAATCTCCCTAACCTCTGTACTGACACTCGTACCACTCCTCACTCCTGTGCTTCCTGTTTATCCTATCAGGGGCCTCAAGTCAGAGGCGTAAGAGAGGCCATCCTCTGCAATTCGGGCTCACCTACTAGGTACGTAACAGGAACCTTACGCCAAACAATAATTTATGCAACAAACCTAATATATATATATATATATATATATAGCTGCTCCCCAAAACAATGAAAAAACACTGTGCAGTTGGAAAAATGGGTGATAGGGGCTGCTGTGTGGTAATGATATGAGCCTTATAGTAAAGACCATATAACATGGAATAAAGTGACATGTGCAATAAAAGTGCAAATGAGGTAACTACTACCTGCCTGAAAAGTGCTATAGGACATAGATAAATCAATTCAATAATAAAGTGCAACAATAAACGATATGACCTCTTTAACCACTTCAATACAAGGCACTGTCGCACTTTGAATGACAATTGCACGGTCATGCTACACTGTACCCAAACAAAATTTCTATCATTTTGTTCCCACAAATAGAGCTTTCTTTTGGTGGTATTTGATCACCTTTGTGATTTTTATTTTTTGCTAAACAAGCTAAAAAAGACCGAAATTTAAAAAAAAAAAAAAGTTTTTCTTCGTTTCGGTTAAAAAACTTTTGTTTTCTCATTCACTGACGGGCATGAGGCGGCACTGATGGGCACTGATGAGGCAGCACTGATGAGCACTGATGAGGAGGTACTGATATGTATATATGTGTATATATATATATATACCACCCCCATACTCTTCAGAGGTACTTAAAGAACTATTGAACTTTACCTCTGATAAAATTGATGTTCCTTGGTTAATAGAAGGAGATTTTAATAACTATCTCGACCTTTCCTTGGATAGATTTGGTTTGGCTGCAGTACTGGTAACTCCAGTATGTACTTCTTTTGCTGGCTATATCCGGGAGATTAGCCTCATGGATGTCTGGAGAACGTTACACACTAATGAAAGAGTGTTTTCTTGCTTCTCTAGCACCCATGAGACCATATCTAGAATAAACTTGCCATTAGTCACCTCTATGATGTTACCTGTGATATCTGAGATGACCTATGCAGATAGAGGACTGTCTGATCACTCCCCGTTGGTCCTTAAGTTAGTTCTAAATCCAACTCAGATCGCACTTTATGGAAAATCAATCCTTATTGCTTTGATCTTTTTCCTTCAAAACAGAAAATAATGTTAGATATTTTGAGTTATAGTATTGTTAATAAGCCTTCTATATATTCAAAGATGTATTGGGATTCTTTAAACGCTTATATGAGAGGTCTATTTATCTCTCAAATTTCAAAGATCAAAAAAAGATCTAGGGCTTGAGAAAGTTTAGTGACTGAAGATGTTTTAAAGGCTGAACTTCAATATATAGCGAATCCTACTACAGAAATACAACAGATGTGGATACAAAAACAACAGAAATATGCTGAAGTCTCTCATAAAAAAGCAGAACAGAAACGTTTTTTTCCTTCACCAACCCTATTTTGAGTATAGCATAAAAACAGGAAAAACAGCACAATTTATTTGATAGCAAATATAGTAAATAAAATGTCCACATGTGGCGCTGAACTCGAACTTTTACAAACAGTCTTTCAGAGGAAGGAAAGATGAAATCCCTTCACCAGCTTCAGTGTGTAATATAAAGCACTCCACACCACCGTGTCAATCCAATCTCCTTACCGGAAATATATGAAAAGCAGGCATAATCATAGGTCTCAGCAATGGCTCCAACTCCACCCTCTGGTCAAAATGACTTGATATGGCTATATCACATGGGAAGGACCTGCATCAACACCACTCAGGCAGCCAGGACATCCAGCACCAGGTGTATCAAAAATCGTATTCTCCCAATGATGAAGATGGCATCACAAAGGAAATAGTACAGCAATCATGGTGAAGCCTGTATGATAATACAAATCATTTTATTAAGATCACTTACATCAAACAACAAAACGAACAGTAAGTCAGGGTTGGGCTCAGCCCTTCCATCTCTGAGCTGGCCACTCAGCTGTCAGCTAATTGCCAGCTCCTATCTCTCCACAGTTACTCAGCTGTTGATTATATCCTGCTCGTCAGTCCTGCCTATTTAAGCCATCCAGTCCAGAGGATCTCTGCCTTCACCTTGGTCAACATCACAGAAACTATCTCCTGCGATCCTGTGCAAGACTTGCTTTGCTGACATCCCTTTTGGCTCCAGATCTTGCTTGCTGTTCCACTACATTGATCCCTGACTTCTGGCTTGGCTGACTTTCCGTTACTGAACTTTGGCTATGTTTTGACTATGTTTGTTCTTTTTACTTTTATTATTAAACAAGTGTGATTTAACTGTACTTCTATCTCGGCCTGATTTCATGGTTTCTGACAGTAGGTGAAGGCCATGAATTCAGAAGCTGCAGTCAATCCACTTGTTGGTAATATTTTTTCCATATTGGAGGAACTGCATGGATCAGTTTGCCACGGCGTTACAAATGCTCCTGAGTCACATGGCTCACCTGGAATCTCCCACTGTGGCTGCCCCAGTACAACCTATGTTGCAGGACGACCCTGCTGCTGCTCCAGTCTCTGTGCAGGCACCTGCCTCGGGTATTACCTCTATAAGCGGTATGTCTGGTTCCGCTCTGCTTCCCCAGCGATTTAGGGGCGATCCAGTCCAATGTAGAGGGTTTCTCAACCAGGCTGAGATATACTTTGAGATGCTGCCTCAGGCCCCACGGACAGAAGCAAAGTAGGTTTCGTGATATCTTTGCTTACAGAGAGAGCCTTGGCTTCTGCTGCCAAGTTCCTCATGTCCATCGAACAGAGTATGAGAACTGTTGCCAACTACGCCATTGAATTCCGTACTCTGGGAGCAGAGGTTGCGTGGAACAATGAGGCCCTCGTGGCTGCTTTTTCTCATGGTCTCTTAGATACCATCAAGGATGAGATAGCAGTCTGAGATATACCCACTGAGCTGGAGAAGTTGATCACGTTTGCCATCCTCATTGACTCCAGACTCAGAGAAAGACTCTCTTTTAAAGGAGCGCTTGCGGAAGCCTCCTGTACGTTTCTCTCTGAGCTTTTCAGTCCTACCTGTGCCTCCCTCACCTCCCATGCCTCCTGGTACCAAGTCGGTCAGTGAGGATGAACCCATGCACTTGGGTTTCACGCGTCTCTCTTGTGGCCAGGCAGGTTACTTTTTGAAGTCTTGTCCTACCCGTCCAGGGAATGCCCGAACCTTGAGGTCCTGTCACAGACAGACCTTAGGTGGCGTTGTTTTGTCCCGTTATCCAGAATGATAAGCCCCTTGTTCCGGTTACCCTTTCTTGGGCTGAGTCGTCTATCAAGATATAGGCTCTAATCGACTCTGGGGCTGCAGGCCTGTTCACTGATGCTACCTTTGTATCGAAGCACTCGATTCCACTGCAGCTGCATGACACTCCACTTGCCATTGAGGCTCTTGACAGGAGACCTCTACAGCCTGCCCATGTGACTCATGAGACTGTTCCATTGTCCATGGCCGTAGGGGCTCTTCACCATGAGATAATCCAATTCCAAGTTATTTCCTCACCTAAGCTTCCGCTGGTTATTGGTTATCCTCGGTTACAACCCCTCTTTTGATTGGCTCCATGCTGAGGTTCTCTCCTGGTCACCACAATGCAGTGAGCCATGCTTCCAGAAGGTAGCCAAGGTCCTGTGCACCTATTCACTCTCCTCCCTGCCAGAGTAGTACTGCAATTTTAACGACGTCTTTGACAAAGGTCAAGCCGGTAGTTTGCCTCCACACTGGCCATATGATTGTGTAATTGACCTTCAACCTGGTGCCATACCCCCTCGTGGCCGGGTTTACCCTTTGTCGGTCTTGGAGGATAAGGCCATGGAGGAGTATGTTGCAGATGCGCTTCCTCAAGGTTTCATCCACAAATCCTTGTCTCCTGCTGGTGCTTTGTGAAGAAAAAGAGTGGTGAACTGAGACCTTGTATTGATGATAGGGATCTCAATCGTTTCACGATTAAGCATGCCTATCTGATTCCGTTGATTATGGAATGATTTGACTGCCACAAGGGAGCAACAGTTTTCACGGAGCTAGATTTGAGAGGGGCATAAAATCTCATGAGAATTAAGGAGGGCGACGAGTGGAAAACTGCATTTAATACCAGAACAGGCCATTATGAGTACCTCGTAATGCCTTTTGGCCTTTGTAATGCCCCGGTAGTTTTCCAGGAATTTATTAACAATGTAATCCGAGATTTGTTGCAGTTATGTGTGATGGTTTATCTCAATGATATCCTCATTTTTTCCAATAGGGATGAGCCGAACACCCCCCTGTTCGGTTCGCAGCAGAACATGCGAACAGGCAAAAAATTTGTTCGAACACGCAAACACCATTAAAGTCTATGGGACACGAACATGAATAATCAAAAGTGCTCATTTTAAAGGCTTATATGCAAGTTATTGTCATAAAAAGTGTTTGGGGACCTGGGTCCTGCCCCAGGGGACATGTATCAATGCAAAAAGAAGTTTTAAAAACTGCCATTTTTTCAGGAGCAGTGATTTTAATAATGCTTAAAGTGAAACAATAAAAGTGAAATATTCCTTTAAATTTCGTACCTGGGGGTGTCTATAGTATGCCTGTAAAATGACGTGTGTTTAGAACAGTCCCTGCACAAAATGTCATTTCTAAAGGAAAAAAGTAATTTAAAACTACTCGTGGCTATAATGAATTGTCGGTCCCCGCAATACAGATAAAAGAAGGGATCGGCATGGGATCCCCCAGTCCATTACCGGTCTCTTTGGGTCTGGTATGAATATTAAGGGGAACCCCGAACCAAAATTTTTAAAAAAATTGCGTGGGGGTCCCCCCAAATTCCATACTAGGCCCTTCAGGTCTGGTATGGATATTAAGGGGAACCCTGTGCCAAAATTAAAAAGAAAATGGTGTGGGGGCCCTCCTCAAAATCCGTACCAGACCTGAAGGTATGGATTTTAAGGGGAACCCCGCGCCAAAATTTTTTTAAAAAATGGCGTGGGGGTCCCCCCAAAAATCCATACCAGACCCTTATCCGAGCATGCAATCTGGCAGGCCGCAGGAAAAGAGGGGGAGGACAAGAGAGCGCCCCCCTCCTGAACTGTACCAGGCCACATGCCCTAAACATGGGGAGGGTGCTTTTGGGTAGCCCCCCCAAAGCACCTTGTCCCCATGTTGTAACTGATGTAACTGCCTTTGTAGCTGCCTGTTCTGTCTGTGCTCAGAGTAAGACTCCATGACACCTTCCAGCGGACCTCCTACAACCCATACCCAATGGAGAGAGGCCCTGGACCCACCTGTCTATGAATTTCATTGTGGAGTTACCCAACTCCCAGGGCAACACAGTTATCCTTATGGTGGTTGACCGGTTCTCAAAGATGTGTCATTGTTTTCCACCTAAGAAGTTGCCCACTTCTAAGGAACTGGCTTCCATTTCTGCTTTGGAGATCTTTCGCTTACATGGGCTACCCGAGGTGATTGTTTCGGACGGGGTAGACAGTTTGTGTCCCGGTTCTGGCGAGCCTTTTGTGCACAGTTGGAAATTCAGCTTGCTTTCTCCTCTGCGTATCACCCCCGGTCTAATGGGTCCGCAGAATGAGAACAGGTCCTTGGAGCAATTCCTACGTTGCTATATTTCTGACCATCATAACAACTGATCAGTCCTATTACCATGGGCAGAGTTTGCTCACAACAGTGCCTAGAATTCTGCTTCCTGATTGTCCCCGTTTATAGCGAACTATGGTTTCCAACCTTCCATGTTCCCGGTCATCCTCCGTGATTTTCATAGACGTTTTCCCCTCAAGCCTGGTGGTCCTCCTAGGGGGAGGGGTCGTTAAGGAGGGGGTACTGTCAGGGCTGAGCTCAGCCCTTTCTTCTCTGAGCTGACCACTCAGCTGTCGGCTAATTGCCAGCTCCTATCTCTCCACAGTTACTCAGCTATTGATGATATTCTGCTCGTCAGTCCTGCCTACTTAAGCCGTCCAGTCCAGAGGATCTCTGCCTTCGCCTTGGTCAAAATCACAGTATTATCTCCTGCGATCCTATTCAAGACTTGCTTTGCTGACATCCCTTCTGGCTCCAGATCCTGCTTGCTGTTCCACTACATTGATCCCTGACTTCTGGCTTGGCTGACTATCCGTTCCGGTTACTGAACTTTGGCGATGTTTTGACTACGTTTGTTCTTTTTACTTTTATTATTAAACAAGTATGATTTAACTGTACTTCTGTCTCTGCCTGATTTCATGGTTTCTGACAGAAAAACAGCCTTGGCTCTCAGCGTGCTTGTGTCACCGCCCGCCTAACATGTTTTATCCTATTGGATATCGTCACACAACTCTGATGATGTCCAATAGTATGAAACATGTTTGGCGGGCGGTGATACAAGCACGCTGAGAGCCGCGGCTGTTTTTCATACTGCAGATGTTTGTTTTGTTCTTTGATATAAGTGATCTTAATAAAATTATTTGTATTATCGTACGGGCTTCACTATGATTGCTTTACTATTTGTAAACCTTTGTGATGCCATCTTCATAATTGGGAGAATACGATTTTTGATACCCCCGTTGCTGGATGTCCTGGCTGCCTGAGTGGTGTTGATACAGGTCCTTCCCATGTGATATAGTCATATCGAGTAATTTTGACCAGAGGGTGGATTTGGAGCCATTGCTGATGTCTATGATTATGCCTGCTTCTCACATATTTCTGGTAAGAATAGATTGACACGCTGGTGTTGAGTGCTTTATATACCACACTGAAGCTGGTGAAGGGATTTCCTCTTTCCTTTCTCTGAAAGACTGTTTGTTAAAGTTCGAGTTCAGCACTGTATGTGGACATTTTTTTAACCTTATATTGAGGAAGTAGAAAACATGGGCCACCTTTTTTAGCCGTAAAAGTAAAAGCTCAGAAATCAATGACAAGTAGTAGAATAACAAATTTCACCAACTGAAAATGTACGAACTACCTTGGAAATATCAAAAGTCTTTTTTGCTTTTTATAAAAACCTATATAGCAGTAAAGTGCCCTATAAGGAAACTGATCTGCAATTATTTCTTAATTCTATCATGTTAACAGAATTATCGGTGGCTGACAGAGAGATGTTAGATCAGTCTTTGACATTAGAGGAACTCCAGTTTTCCTCTGCCAGCTTACCTAATAATAAAGCCCCAGGTGCAGATGGGCTACCGGGGGAAGTCTATAAGGTTTATGGAGCTGATTTTGTTGCCTAAATTATTAGAGGTATTTAATACAGTATTGGAAAGTGGTCATCTCCTATCTTTTATGAATGAAGCAATTATTATAGATTTGTTAAAACCAGATAAAACTCCCAATAATCCTGAATCATATCGCCCAATATCACTACTTATATCGGATGTGAAGTTATTGGCAAAAGTGCTAGCCATTAGATTAACAAAAGTAATATCCAAGATAGTGCATATAGATCAATCTGGTTTCATTCCAAACAGATCTACTGCAATGAATTTAAGGCGCCTATTTCTTAACTTGCAGGTCCCGTCTGAAAACCTGGGTAATAAAGCTATATTGTCGCTTGATGTGGCAATGGCTTTTGATAGCATAGAATGGGACTATTTATGGCATTGCTTAGAAAAATTTGGTTTTGGATCCCAGTTTATAAGATGGATACAACTCCTATACGCTGCCCCGGTGGCACAAGTGCAGGTAAATGGACATATATCGGGGCCTTTTTCACTGCAAAGAGGTGCCCATTATCACCTTTGCATTTTGCTGAGCCGTTAGCTACATCTGTTCGTCAGTCACCTAATATTGTTGGGTTTCGTAGATCTTTAGGAGAGTATAAGATTGCTTTATATGCTGACGATACAGTTATTTTTTGGAGATACATCGTCCTCTCTGGAGGTAGTGATGACTTTGGTTAATATTTATGGCTCTTTTTCAGGTTTTAAAATCAATTGGGATAAATTGGTTCTTTTACCTGTGGACCCCCTGGTGACCAGCCTGCCAATATCTCCCTCTCAAATAGTTGTAGTTTCTAAATTTAAATACTTGGGTGTACAAGTTACAACACAGGTGAATACATATGTGGAGTGGAATTTAACTCCATTATTTAAACGGTGTAAGCAAGTGGGGAAAATTTGAAGTAAACTGCCTTTAACGATAATAGGTAGAGCTCATCTGATAAAGATGATATGGATGTCACAATTATTATATTTGCTGCATAATTGCCCCGTATGGCTTCCTCAGAAAGGTTTTAAACAAATAGACACTTATGCCGCGTACACACGAGCGGACTTTTCGACCGGACTGGTCCGACAGACCGAGTCCGGTGGACAATTCGACCATGTGTGGGCTTCATCGGACCAGCAGCGGACTTTTTCGGTTGAAAATCTGACGGACTTTAGATTTGGAACATGTTTCAAATCTTTACGTCGGAACTCTGCTGGACCCAGTTGCTATCGAAAAGTCCTCTCGTCTGTATGCTAGTCCGATGGACAATAAAACGACGCTAGGGCAGCTATTGGCTATCAACTTCCTTATTTTAGTCCGGTCGTACGACATCACGTACGAATCCGTCAGACTTTGGTGTAATCGTGTGTAGGCAAGTCCGTTCATTGGGAAAGCCGTTGGAAGTCCGCCGAAAGTCCGTTGGATAGTCTGTCGGACCCTGCCGGTTGAAAAGTCCACTCTTGTGTACGCGGCATTAGAGACCTTATTTGGAGATATAAACATCCCCGGATCAGACTGGAAATTTTGCAGTTGCTTAACCACCTCAATACAGGGCACTTACACCCCCTTCCTGCCCAAGCCATTTTTCAGTTTTCAGCGCTGTCGCACTTTGAATGACAATTGCGCGGTCATGTTACACTGCACCCTAATTAAATTTTTATCATTTTTTTCCCACAAATAGAGCTTTCTTTTGGTGGTATTTGATCACCTCTGCGGTTTTTATTTATTGCGCTATAAACAAAAGAAGAGGGACAATTTTGAAAAAACACAATATTTTTTACTTTTTGCTATAATAAATATCCAATTTTTTTTTTTTTTTTAACAAATTTTTTCCTCAGTTTAGGCCGATATGTATTCTTCTACATATTTTTGGTAAAAAAAAATTGCGATAAGCGTATATTGATTGGTTTGCGCAAAAGTTATAGCGTCTACAAAATAGGGGATAGATTTATAGCATTTTTATTATTTATTTATTTTTTACTAGTAATGGCGGCGATCTGCAAATTTTATTGTGACTGCGATATTGCGGCGGACACATCGGACACTTTTGACACATTTTTGGGACCATTCACATTTATACAGCGATCAATGCTATAAAATTGCATTGATTACTGTGTAAATGTGACTGGCAGGGAAGGGGTTAACACTAGGGGGTGCTCGAGGGGTTAATGTATGACCTAAGGAGGTGATTCTAACTGTGGGGGGAGGGGACTGACTGGGGGAGGTGACCGATCGCTGTCCCTATGTACAAGGGACACGCCATCGGTCTCCTCTCCTCTCTGACAGGACGTGGATCTGTGTTTACATGCACAGATCCACGCTCCTGCTCTGTTACCCGGCAATCGCGGGTGCCCGGCGGACATCGCGGCCGCCGGGCACGCGCACCGGGTCCCGAGCGACGCGCGCGCGCCCCCTAGTGGCTCGGGAGGGCGAGGACGTCATATGACGTCCTCCCAGAACAACAGAAGCCTCGTCCCGCCGTCATATGACGGTGGGCGGTGGCTTAGTGGTTAAAGATGAAGGAGGCCTGGCTGTTCCTAATGCCAGATTGTATTACCCAGCATCCTGACTTCAGCAATTATATGGATGGAATGCTATAGATTGTGAGGATTCCATACAGCAAAATATATTTTCTCAACTACCTATAGATCCACCGGTGCAGTTAATAGTAGCTTACCATTTTTATAGTAAACTTAGCTATCCATTGGTTCTTTTGTTGTTTTTTCACAAGCGATGTAAACATGTATGTCACTAAATGTTTTGGATGCCACGTCCTGACCCACATAACCGTCCGGACCTTGCATCTAATTTTGGGTGTAGGTCCATAGCTTGAAAATGTACCATTAGATGATTATGGCTGACTGTACTATTGTTTCATGGAACATTAGGGATTTGAACCCCTCTGTGAAGAGGTCATTCGTTTTTCAGTTTCTCAAAACCTATCAACCTCAAATATGTATACTGCAGGAAACTCACTTGACAGGCAGTAAGCTTTTGAGCCTTAGACGGCCCTGGGTGGGACATCAGTACCACTCCACATACACCAATTACTCTAGGGGGGTCAGCATTCTTGTTCATAAGTCTCCACCGTTCAAACTGCTGGCGCTGGAACTAGACTTGGAGGGCCGCTTTGTAATACTCCATGCCATGGTAGACAGATTGGAGCTGGTGGTGGTGGGACTGTACCTACCCCCCCCGGCCTCCACGAGATTACTTAACCAGCTTATCTCTAGAATTGCTACTTATGCTATGGATAATGTGGTGATGCTGGGGGACTTTAACCTGGCCCCGGATCCTGGGATGGACAGACTCTCACCCGGAGCGGGCTCATCTTCAGAGCTGCTCTCCTGGGCGGAAGCCTCTAATCTAACTGATGTTTGGAGATGGCGTAACCCCTCTCGGAGGGCCTATACATGCCACTCACCCTCACACAAAACCCTCTCACGTATAGACCTTGCCTATGCGGGGGGATCTGTCCTACCCAGGGTTAGGGATATCACCATTCTCCCCCGCGGCATATCCGATCCCGCCCCGCTTGCCTTGCAGCTGTGCGTGTCCTGTACACCGGGGGAGAGTTTGTGGAGACTGTCCAGGTTCTGGCTGTCTGATTCCAGAATATCAGAACCATATAGGTCTGAGGCAATGCAGTATTGGCGGGAATTAGATCAATCAGTGTCTCCGATCACGTCTTGGGACGCATTTAAGGCCTTCACCAGGGGTAGCTTGCAGTCGCATATCCGCAAGATCCGTAAAGATCTAAGGGAGGAGACCTGAAAGGCTGAGGAGAGAGTGACAGCACTTGAGGAGGAATAGTCCGAGTCGGGGACTCCGAGAGCATATTCTAACTTCCAGGCAGCATTGAGAGATGTTCCACTGTTACGAACATCAGCTACCAAAACGAAGTTCTTACATCAGTCCCAAAGAATCTTTGAGCATGGGGAGAAGACAGGCAGTATGCTGGCATGGCTGGCGAGGGAAAGCTCCTCCCCGGTGACTATCTCGTCCATATGTGACTCGGATGGGACGACTCTGACAGAGCCCTCTTCCATCAATGACAGATTTGCATCATTCTATTAGGAACTCTATGGTTCTCGAATGGAGTGCACGGACGAGGAACTGACGGCATACCTCGACGGGGTGGAGCTCCCTTGCCTGACATCCACCTTTAGAGAAGCTTTAGACGGTCCTATCCTATTAGAGGGGTCACAAAGGGCAGTTGCCTCCTTGCAAAATAGCAAAATGCCAGGCCCGGATGGGATACCTGCCAAATTTTTTAAAACTTATGCAGAGGAAATATTACCACCGTTTAGACTAGTACTGCAAAAAGCCATGGAAGAGAACTCATTACTCCCGACAATGGCTGAGGCAGTTATAATGGTCATCCTTAACTACTTCCCTACCCGGCCATAGTAATATGACGTCCACAGATGGGATCTCCCATCCTGGGTGGACTTCATATGACGGCCTGGGCTTCCCGGCCGTCTAGGGAGCACGCATGCACCCGCCGCGTTGCTCAGGACCCGGTGCGTGTGCCCGGCGGCCGCGATGTCCGCTGGGCACCCGCGATTGCCCGTTAACCGGGCCGGACCGTGGATCTGTGTGTGTAAACACACAGATCCACGTCCTGTCAGTTGAGAGGAGACCGATCTGTGTTCCCAGTACAGCGGAACACTGATTTGTCTCCTCCCCTTGTATGTCTCCGCCCCCTACAGTTAGAATCACTCCCTTAGGAAACATATTTAACCCCTTGTGTCCCCCCTAGTGGTTAACCCCTTCACTGCCTGTCACTGCCAGCCAGTGTTAACCCCTTCACTGCCATAATGTCACAGTCACGAAAAAAAATTGCGATCGCCGCTATTACTAGTAAAAAAAATAAATAAATATTTTTTTTTTAAAAATGCCATAAATCTATCCCGTATTTTGTAGATGCTATAACTTTTGCGCAAACCAATCAATATACGCTTATTGCAATTTTTTTTTAACCAAAAATATGTAGAAGAATACATATCGGCTGAAACTGAGGAAAAAATGTGTTTGTTTTTTTTAAAATTGGGATAATTATTATAGCAAGAAGTAAAAAATATTGTGTTTTTTTCAAAATTGTCGCTCTTCTTTTGTTTATAGCACAAAAAATAAAAACCGCAGAGGTGATCAAATACCACCAAAAGAAAGCTCTATTTGTGGGGAAAAAAGGACGTCAATCTTGTTTGTGGACAACGTCGCAGGACCGCACAATTGTCATTTAAAATGCGACAGCGCTGAAAACTAAAAATTGGTCTGGGAAGGAAGGGGGTGAAAATGCCCTGTATTGAACCGGTTAAACCTGATAAGCTCCCTGAACAGTGTTCTTCATATCGCCCAATCTCCCACCTTAATGTGGATGCCAAGCTGTTGGCTAAGGTGTTGGCCGCTAGATTGAACACTGTGATTACGGCATTGGTGACCAGTCTGGATTTATGCCAGGTAGAGGGGCTGACATAAACTTCCGACGCCTCCTTACACATCTCTCTAGGGCGGGGATGGCCCGGAGGTAGTCGCCTCCTTAGACGCTGAAAAGGCCTTTGACTCGGTTGAGTGGCGCTACCTCTGGGCAGTCCTTCGCAAATTCGGGTTTGGTCCTCGTTTTATCAGCTGTGTCCAGATGCTATACCACAATCCCTCAGCCCGTATATGCACAAATATTTCGCTCTCCTTGCCGTTTCCCCTGTCCAGGGGCCCCAGACAGGGCTGCTCACTATCCCCTGGATTATTTGTGCTAGCCATGGAGCCCATGGCAGCTCGTATTAGATCCGCTCCTTCAGTAAAGGGAATCCAAGTCAGTGTAGTAACAGATAAAATATCCTTATATGCTGATGATACCCTCCTCTTCCTCAAAGACATCTCCTCCCTCCCACCAGCGCTTCAAATAATAGATGAATTCGGCTCATTTTCGGGCATCAAGGTTAATTGAGGGAAATCACTCCTTTTTTCACTAAATGCGTGGGTCACCACCCACCAACAGGCACCCCCCTCAACTGGACATCTGAATTCAAATACTTAGGTGTAAAGATTGGGACTACGTTATCCTCATACTATGAGCTGAACCTTCGACCATTACTTAAAAACTTTTTGCAGAAATGTATAGCCTGGAGGACCCTCCCCCTATCACCAGTAGTAGTTAAAATGGTTTATCTCCCCAAATTCCTTTTCCCTTTTCAAAATCCCCTTGCTTCATTCTTCGCCAAAATAAAAAGTATAATATCTTCCTTTGTTTGGAACGGCAGACCCCCACGACTAGCCATTATCACCCTTAGGCTGCCCATTGCTCAGGGGGGCCTGTCCCTACCAGATTTTCAGATCTACTTCTGGGCGGCCGTCCTCCCCCCCCCCTCCCTTTTCCCTCATATCTCCCCCCCCCCTTTTTGTATTCCACTTATCCTGCCTTTTTCCAGACTCCCCCTCTCCCCCAGGACCCCCATAATAGTATTGCTGGAATTAACTCATATCCTAATGTGAGGTAATTTAACAGCTCTGCACATCTTTCTCCTGTTTAAATGTTCAGCCCATTCGTTTTGTGACAATTCATGTAATAACATCTTTGTAAACAACTGTGTATATGCATAGCTTGTACTGTAAAAATCGAATGAACAATTTTTCTTTTGTTAAAAAAAACATAGCTATCCTACATTTAATTTAATACATAAGATTTGGACTACTATTCAACAAGACACTCAACATGAGGGATACACTCAATATATGCTCATATGGAATAATTTGCACTTACCTGAGGTGGCAAGGCTTGAAATTTTTGATTTATGGAAGAGGGCTGGCATTCAGCTTCCTTGTCAACTTTTCGATAATAAGGTTTTGCATCCATTTGATGAGTTGGCAGAGAGATGACATTTGCCTGATAAATTATTTTTTCAATACTTACAGCTATGGCATGCTTTGCAGAGTCAAGCAAAGACTTTCCAATTAAAATATAATCCTTCACCAATTTTAGCCCTGACAGTAACTGTAAAATGCTCTAAACAGGGACTTATAGGGAGTATACACTCTTCTCTACAAACGACAGCTGGAAATAATCCGCAAGAGGACAGTTTTGGGCAGTGGCATAGAGACTTAAAGGCACTTAGTGATGAGGAGTGGGAAAAAGCTTTGAAGAATTTATTTGCGGTATCCTTGTCCTCCTCACAATGCTTGACTCAGCTATTCATCATTCACAGAGTCCATTATACTCCTGTACAGCTATAATCCTGGGGTAAAGCAGTTACATCAAATTGTCCATAAGTGCACTGCTAATACAGGTACACTTATACATATGCTGTGGCAAAGTCCTAAACTACATCGCTACTGGGAGTTGTTTTTGATACCTTAAATACCTTAAAGAGGAGTTCCACCCAGGGGGTCCATTAAAAAAAAAATTAAAAGTCAGCAGCTATAAATACTGCAGCTGCTGACTTTTAATTGGACACTTACCTGTCCCTGGGTCCAGCGATGCGGGGGGATCGAAGCCCCGCTCGCCCCCCCCCTCCGCTCGTCGGCGCCGGGCTGTGGCTTCACAGCCTGGCACCCACTGCGCATGCGCGAGCGGCGCCGCGCGCCGTGATTGGCCGCTCAATCACCTGGGACCTGTAATGGGTCCCAGATGATTGACAGGAGGGAGGGAGCAGAGCCGAGCCCTTCCTGTGCTGAGGGGGAAGTGATGTCACCAGCCCAGGCAAAGGAAGAGGCAGACTACGAGGGACCACCTAGCAACAGCCATTTAGAGGTAAGTAAAAAAAAAAAATATCCAAATTTTTTTTGTTGTTTTTTTTTAGAATTTTTCAGGTATTTTTGTTTTTTTGGGTGGAACCCCACTTTAAGCTTTACACAGGTTCATTTTGACCCCAAGATTGCACTACAATTATACTACAAAAACGGATATCAAAATATCCCCCAACGATAGATCAATGGATTAAAGTGATTAATCATAATTTAAGACAAGAGGAATTAACATATAAACATAGGAGGAGCACTAAAAAAATTGTGAAAATCTAGCATTGGTGGCTAGTCTCTAATTTATCTGGGCAGTCAGCTGAGTATACTAATGACACTGAGGAAAATCAATAATGAGATAGAATTTTATTTTTTGAGGGGGGTAATTTGATAAATATATATATATATATATATCTAGATATATATAGATATATATATATCTAGATATATATATATATCTATATATATATATATATATATATCAAAAAGGTGTAATATTGTTAAGGAGGACTTTGAGTAAAGATTGAAATGTAAACTGGTGTAAGAGCAAATATGGAAATATGGAAATCATTCCTCTTTTTTTTTTTTTGGAGCTGTATTTGGGTGGGTGAACTTGTGGGAGATGTATTGTGTGTTTGTGAGTCTGTCTTTGTTGTTTTGCTGTCTGGCACAAAAAGACATAACTAAGGCCTTTTTTAACAGATGAAATAGCTACGACATGCATGCGCCTACACTATATCATCCAATCATATTTGAGTTCCGTTGTGTGTTTTGTGTATCAAGGCAGATGTAAGATTGTTCCTTTCGGTTTATTTTTGTAGTGGTTGAAGTGGCAGGTAAAAAGCGAATGGGCCCTAAGTACTTGCATATAGGCCATGCACATTTTGAAACTAGTGTGGGTTTTGAGTTTAAATGTTTTTTTTTAACAGATTCCTTGCACAACATTCTTTTTGTGTTAAATATAAATTATATTTTCACCTCATCTTTCGAGCCATGTTCCATTTCCACCAGGACAATAATTCCAGATGTGTGATTTTCCCATGCAGTTCCCTAATCATTCTCACAGTCTGTTCTAGTCCCCCTTGTGTACACGGAGTTATTTCACTCAAGATGGCTGAGCGAACAAGCGAGTTTCACAGATGCCAGTAACTATTTGTTTCTAAATATTCAGATAACATCTTGGCTTAAACCAAAATTTACTTCTTTGTATTATAGTCTCATAGTTACAGAAAGAACACAACATGTAAAAAAGCAAACTCAGAAAAGTAAAACAAAACATCCTTGAGTATGTGTGACGCATCATTTTACAATTTATTGCTTAAAACATAGTGCTACCTTTCTGAAAAATGTACTATACTAAAGCATGAAGGATTGAAGAAAAATTATAATTTTATCCAATTTTCATAAATCGTTTTATTTGTTTATATTTTACTATAGAATTGAAGATTCTCCTCTGTTTTATTGAATTATAAGATGTAATTATTGAATGTTGATATGATTTTAGACATCATTTTTTATCGACATGGATATGTTCGACACTGGCTAAACATGAGTTTTTAAAAACTTTTTTATATTTTTGAGTTAATTTGTAAGTGTCGCACTTCTACTGGACTAAGGCCCACTCACTCACATATTCTGAGGCCTGTTACCCAGAAAAAACAAATGTTCAGTCCTGTTGCATTTTAACCACTTTACTGCATAACTTCACTCCAGCACAATTCTTAAGGTCATGGGCACTTTTCAGTACATTCAGCAGTACCTGACTCACTGACAGAAGCCCACCGTGCAGAACACTTTCCACCTTCTCATGGCTTCCCGTACAGTGGCCCCACAAATGCAGAACATGTCAATGTCTCACAGACTAGTTACAGCAATCTTCCCAAGATGTTACAGTCACTTATCATTGGTGTTATTCACACGGAGTGTACCATCCCCTTACACAAAGGAATATCCTACATAAGCCCAGAGGCAACTCTAAACCAGGCCATTAAAAATCCTTTAAGCGAGGGTCAAGGGGGTCCTGATTCTCTACCCTTGCAATTTGGCTCTGCTGGTGCCCTTTTTCGCTCTCCTCCCACAGCATTACATCTTATAGATAAAGCGTGTCTTGCTCCCACACACCAAGTGCACTGGGCCCTACTCATAGCAGGCATATAAAGGGGCACTATCTCCACCTATTACATCACTACAGGAGGATCAACAATTAAAGGACACTAACACCTGCCATCAAAAATACCTTGATACCAATTTAAATAATGAGTGTTATTATGTCTATCTTTTGGACCCAAGGAAGCAAGAGATCTTTGGGCCCCAAAACAAGTTTGCTATCTGTTGTCCTTTCCATGGACACTTACTGAACTAATACATCATTTTTGGACTCTTGGATTGTTTGGCACTTTTTATGTTGCAACTGCATATAGACTACTCAATTTCTATGCCCCCATTGGAGAACTGCCAAATCCAAGCCATTTGGCTCCACTAAGGACTTCATTTTTACTGGTAGAAAATTCATATCCTCTACCAGTAAATAGTATTTATCATTATTAAAGAATGGTTTAAGGCAGGGGTCTCAAACTGGCGGCCCTCCAGCTGTTGCAAAACTACAAGTCCCATGAGGCATTGCAAGGCTGATGTCACAGATCAGCTGCGGAGCTGATCTGTGTCTTACCTTTACTGCTGTAGGCTGGCTGGCACCTGTTCCACTAGCTTGTGTTCAGCTCTGCTGCACTCTGCAGCTATAGGTGTCGCCACCTTCACCTGTTGCTTAATATATGATTCCTTCCTGCTACTTCCTGTCCAGCCCCTCGTGCTTCTCTATTTAAATCCCTCTCTGACCAGTTCTGGTTGCTTGAGCAACATTTGTTTCTGAGCTCCCTTCGTGTAACCTGCCTTAACCTGACCTCTCGTGAACTGATCTCTTGTGTACCGACTTGGCTTGTTCTGATTACGTTGTCTGCAGCCCGCCCTGACCTTGGCTCGCTGTCTTTGCTTCATCCATCCATCCTTGTCTGACAGTGTCCTCTGGTACTTCCTTACGAGCAGGGTGAACCCGGGGGTCGTGACCTGGGGACAGCACGCAGCTAAGCCCAAACCCTCATGAGGGGGTCCCTGGCAGAATACCGGCTTCAACTTCACTCCTCCCGCTCCTGCTTCAGCTGCTCCTGCGTTACCTGCTACACCTGGCAATCCCTGCCTGCATCTGCCGCCGCCACCTCGTTTTTCTGGCGACCCTAAGGCTTTTCGGGGCTTCATTAATCAATGTTCCATTTACTTTGAACTTTCCAGCCACCATTTTCCAACCAATCACACCAAAGTCGCATACATCATCTCTCTCCTCTCCGGTGATGCTCTAGCTTGGACCTCCTCACTCTGGGAATCACACAATTCTATCACCTCCCACCTCCAGCTCTTTTTGGATGCATTCCAGAAAACTTTTGATGAGCCCGGCAGAGTGTCCTCAGCTGCTGGGGCCCTCCTTCGTCTTCATCAGCAAGGAATGACAGTCAGCCAATACGCAGTTCAATTCCATACGCTGGCCGCTGAACTCAAATGAAATAATGAGGCCCTTACTGCTACCTTCTGGCAAGGCTATCTGAGTGTGTCAAGGATGAACTCGCTGGACGCACCATTCCTACCACATTGGATGATTTAATCGCATTGAGCATTCAAATAGACATTCGCTTCCAGGAGCGGGCCCTGGAGAAATCCAGATCCAGTCATCCCCCTGCTGGCTGTCCAGTGCAGGTAGTCCAAAGACCTGTGGAACCCTCTCCATCTTCAACCTCTCACATGTTGGAAGAACCTATGCAGCTTGGGTGAACTCGACTTACTCCCGAGGAAAGTGCCCGACGCATTGGATTGGGCTTGCCTATATTGTGGCGATAAAAGACATCTTTTGAACTCCTGTCCAGTCCGTCTGGGAAACTCCAGGGTCTGATCTGTGTCTTACCTTTACTGCTGTAGGCTGGCTGGCACCTGTTCCACTAGTTTGTGTTCAGCTCTGCTGCACTCTGCAGCTATGGGTGTCGCCGCCTTCACCTGTTGCTTAATATATGATTCCTTCCTGCTACTTCCTGTCCAGCCTCTCATGTGCGTCTCTATTTAAATCCCTCTCTGACCAGTTCTGGTTGCTTGAGTAACATTTGTTTCTGAGCTCCCTTCATGTAACCTGCCTTAACCCCTCATGAACTGATCTCTTGTGTACCGACTTGGCTTGTTCTGATTACTTTGTCTGCAGCCCGCCCTGACCTTGGCTCACTATCTGGCTCTCCTTTGCTTCATCCATCCATCCTTGTCTGACAGTGTCCTCTGGTACTTCCCTACGAGCAGGGTGTCGTGACCTGGGGTCAGCACGCAGCTAAGCCCAAACCCTCATGAGGGGGTCCCTGGCAGAATACCGGCTGGCCCTTAGACTCCACGCCCTGGGGGATCCCGTGTCACCTGCTCGCCTGTGGGCTCACTATAAGTAGTACCGTGACAGCCGAAAGTTACAAGCATGACTCTCACAGCAGAGGCATGATGGGACTTGTAGTTTTGCAACAGCTGGAGGGCTGTCAGTTTGAGACCCCTGGTTTAAGGGTTCATGTAGATGAGCATTCTAGTCAAATGCTGCACTTTCCATGAAAACACATGCATTTAAATAGAAAACGCAGCAATTGACAAGAAAAGGCTGTGTTTGACCCGTTTTGCATGCGTTTCAAATGCACATGAAAAGGACATACTTCAACCAAAGAAAGACAACTGAAAAGTCAAATGCAGCTTCTGAATCTACATGTTCTACCGCTCAATTAAAATCAATGGGATTTCGCTAACCTACATAAAAAGTGCATTCCAAACCCACATCAAACTCAGGATAAAACACCCATCAACATGAGCCCTAAATAAAACTTTTAATGAGCAAAAAAGGAGGCTTCCAAAGTTTACCTCCTTTATGGAGGCATCTCAAAAAGATAGGAGTGTAATTTTCTGGCCATTCTGTAAACAGTTTCACTATAAAGCCCTCTATTAGTATTACACGCTGGTTCCAGGCATATGACTAACAAATTTGATTGGTTGGAGGTTCGATTTCATACCTTCCTGTAGTTCTAAGGCACCCATTTTCTTACCACATCTTGGTATTTGCAAAAATTGAGAGCTTTTATTTCTTTAAAATTTTGGTGGAAATTGGAAGATTTCTGCGATATTTTGTCAAACTGAGGTTGTTTTTTGGTGATTTGTAAGACTGAAATAGGTTTTCAATGGCAAAAGGGTAGCAAAAGCTGCTGTTAAATGGCCCATCATTAACCAAATAATGGGGGAGATTTACTAAAACTGGAGCACTCAGAATCTGGTGCAGCTGATCAGCTTCTAGCTTCAGCTTGTTCAAGTAGCCTCCCTGATGGTATTCCCGAGTGTGGCTCAGAGTTAAATTTCAGCACCATTAGCGGTAACCCCGAGCCACACACGGGATTACATCTCAGGATCCTGGTGCAGGTTACTTACCTTGTCCCCAGGATCCTGCGATGTCCCCCCGCGCTGTCTGAGGGCTCCGTCCTCTGCCCGAAGCCTCTCTGTGCCAGGCTCTGTTCCCTGCAAGCGTGGGGGTGGAGCCTGGTGGCAAATTTAAAAAATTTAAAAATCATAACACATACAGTACTGTAATATTACAGATTACAGTATTGTATGAAATCACTTCACTTCCCTTTTGTCCCCAGTGCTTTGGCCCATGCCCTGCATGCAGTTTTTTATTATATATACTGTTCTTTCTGCCTGGAAACTTGAGATTGTCCATAGCAACCAAAAAGTGTCCCTTTACGTCAAAAGTGGCTTTAGACCAGACCAGCTAGAAAACAGCGATAGTAAATTAGAATACTTGTAGAATTGAGCGATAGTGAATCGTGGGGAAATTTATTTTATTATTATTATTTTTTTTAATTATTTATATTTATTTATTATATTATAATTTATGATTTTGTGCTTCAAACTTCATCATACCCCGGATATCTACTAGACTCTTGGTGGACAGATCTAAGTGTGTTATTGCTAAGAATTACAGACCTACAATATTAAACGCCAAATTTCTATGCAAAATAATTGATTTTTTATTATATCTCGTGATCTCATGAATAATCTTTGTTTTTGTTGTTTTTTTTATCAAGATCTCCAGAATACTCTTTTTTTATTTTTTATAGTGACCTCCTTTTTTTAAAAAATTTCTCCAGATCGCCAGAATAAAAGCTTTTTCTTTTTTTTTCTAGTGGTCTCCATAATATTTTTTGCTGTTTTGTGTGTCAAGTTACCACAACACCATTATTGTCTTGTATTTTTTTACCTCAAAGAGGTTGGTTGGTGTCCAATGTTAATTTGACATTGTATTTTTGAAATATATCTGTCTACTCACAAACAAACTGTCCTGTTTGAAGTAAAACACATAGCCAAGTATTTGTCAAAACAAAAATTTAAAATTTATTAGGGGTCCTACAAAAAGAGGAAGGCAATGCTGGAGAAACAGTTGGAATTGGTGAAGCCTTTGTACCCCAGGGCAGATATCAATTATTTGACTGTCAAAATTGGTAACCTGAGGAGTCCATTTAATAGGGAGCACAATACGGTCCAGGACTCCGAGAGATCGGGAGCAGCAGCAGATGACATATATGTCCCGAGGCTGTGGTCTTACAACAGCCTGTGTCTTTTGGCAGACCACACCAAACCCAGGCCATCACTCTCAACACTTCCTTCCACGCTTCCTTCCAGGCTGCTGTCGTGGGTTGGGTGGCTGTGTTGTTGGAGGTGTTGCTGGAGGTGGTGGTGGTGTTGCTGGAGGTGGTAGAGGAGTAATATGGTCCAACTCACACACGTGGCCTTTAGTTGTGAGTTGGCCCCTCATCCCCTTGTTTAGGGCCTGAAGTATTACCTCCTCACAGATGAAACATTGGCCCTCCTCCATTTGTTCCAGTGTACTGACTGTCAGACAGCCATACGACTCGGTGCCACCAGGGGCTGTTGTAAGGACCACACTAGCCTGCCGAATCAAAATAGTCACTACAAAATATTTTACAGCGCACACATACAAAAATGACATTTCCTGCAGGGCTAGTTAAAAACACCTGAACACCTGAACATATTCAAAAAATACGGGGGTTTGGTCACACTATATGGTCATATAGTGCTAAGCCCACTTACTGCGACAAAGTACCCCGAATTAGTGGGTCCTACACTAGTAATAGAATGGAAGATCCTCTGTCTCAACCATGGGAGCTGAACTCCTCTATGTGGGAGAACTGAAAGGGATACATCCTAATCACTGGTGGCCACTAAATAGGAGGTAATGAGGAGGGGGAGGGGTGCTCCAGCCCAAAAACCTGGTCAGGGCCTATTATAACATACAAGAACATATTTGGGGGGCACACCATACAATGCATTTAAATTCAAGATGGTGCTGCTGTAAGACCTATAAACAGTACAAAATATTTTTCCTTGTCAAAAGAAGTTTATTGAGTATACAATGTTATAAAGATACATAAAGTAAGTTTACAAGGATCTATAAAGTAAGCTCATTGTTTTACAGTAGGGTTTATATAGGTAAATATCATGAAATTTCAAATATTAAACATTGGGTTCACGTAAACCTAAATTAAAGATATATATCATTTCCTTAGTTACTTTTGTAGGTATTTCAATGATTTATACCTACTATACATATTGTTTACAAGTAGAGTGTATATAGGTCAAATAAATTCTGATAATGAGCTTTAATCGTAAGGTGGAGAAAAGTAAAGAGAAAGAAGAAAAAGGGTTGAAAGGTAGAGGTATGGTCCACAAGGTTGTCCCGCTCGTCAGTTTATTATTCTTTTTAGTTCTCTTTGAAGCCCTAGAATGGGTGTCTCTGTAAGTCATTTAATCTGTTACCATGGCAACAGGACAGAGTCATTGAAGTTTGACAGGAACTGTTGTTTTATCCAAGGATGCCAAAGTTTTTCAAATTTTGGAATTGGATTTTGATCGATGGCTACCATCTTAGCATGGGACATTGTATTATTCATTCTGTGAATTGTTTCTGCTAGTACCAATGTAGGAGATTTCCATGCCTTGGCCACTGTTTGTTTTGCAGCCGTTATTAGTTGGATCATAAGTTTGAATTGAGAGAGTGTTAACCATTCCGGTTTTAGATTAAGTAAAGTTAAATATGGATCTGGTTGCATTATTTTTCTAAATATTTTAGATGCAATCACGAAGACTTCCTTCCAGAAGGTTTGGATTACTGGGCACGTCCACCATATGTGTAAATATGTGCCTATTTCTGGGCATCCTCGAAAACAAAGAGCTGAGGTATTAGGTGAATATTTTGCCACTCTAGCGGGTACAAGGTACCAGCGAGTTAGGACTTTATAATTTGTCTCCAGTGCTAAGATGTTGGGTGAAGATGACTTAGATGTGAGCCATATGTTAGACCAGTCCGTGTCTTCTAAAGTTCGTCCCAGGTCCTCCTCCCACCTCTGAACGTAAGAGGGTCTATTAAGATTTGCTACTTCATATAATTGATTATAAAGTGATGAAATTGTACCTTTAGCAAATGGATCTTTTGTACAGATTGATTCAAAAATGGATAATTGGGATAATGGTGTATCCCCCTTTAGGAATGGTGTATAGAAATTTTTGATTTTGAGATATCTAAATATCTCAGAGTTTGGTAGATCATATTTTTCTCTAAGCGATGGGAATGAAAGGAATGATTTAGATGCTATGAAGTCATTTAGTGTCTGAATGCCTGATGTTGTCCAAGCTTTAAAAGAATTTGGGTAGATCCATGCCGGATAAAAGGCCGGATTTCTGATAAAAGAAAGGAGAGGATTGTGTGGAGATTGTAACTGATATTTGGTTTTTAGTTTATCCCAGAGAGATAAGAAGTGTTTGGTTATGGGATTATGAATTTTAAAGTGGTCTTTAGGATCAAGCCATAATAAATTTGATATTAATAGAGGGTCATTTTCTGAAGCCTCTATAAATACCCATAATGGGATTTCCTGTTTTGCATGGTATTTGGACAGACTGGCCAAATGTGCTGCTCTGTAGAAGTTAGTAAAATTAGGGTATCCCAGGCCTCCTTTATTTTTGGGAAGATGTAGTGTGTGTATAGGTATACGTGGTTTAGAAGAGCCCCATATAAACGAAGTTGCTCTTTTTTGTACTATTCTCAAAAAATAGGAAGGAATTGGAATAGGGAGGACTGTGAATAGATAAAGCAATTTGGGTAGAATAGTCATTTTGATTGCATTAATCTTCCCTATCCAGGATAAACGAAGTTGCGACCATTGTTTTATTAGATTTGTGATCTGTCTTAATACAGGAGGATAATTGGCTGAGAATAAGTCAGAATGAGATGCTGTTAAATGAATTCCAAGATATGGGATTGATTTTTCTGCCCATGTGAATGGGAGTGCAGCCCTAGCCGGGATCAATTCCATGTTTGTGAGTGAAATATTAAGCACTAGGCATTTCTTAGGATTAATCATAAGGCCGGATAGGGCTGCAAATTCATCAAGAGCTGGTATTAAGTTAGGACCAGAGACCTGTGGTGATGATAGAAAAAGTAATATATCGTCTGCAAATATACATAATTTGTGTGTAATACCTCCTACTTCAATGCCAGTTATAGTTTGGTTTGTTCTGATGTATTGGGCCATGGGTTCGAGTATAAGGGCAAATAATAAGGGAGATAATGGGCAACCCTGTCGGGTACCTCTTTCGATATTAAAGGCTTCAGATTTGTATCCAGCATATTTTATATAGGCTTTGGGTTTATTATATAATGCTTTGATCCATGTTAAAAAGTGGGGTCCAAAACCCCATTTTTGTAATGAATATTGCATATATTGCCAGGATACTGTGTCAAATGCCCTCTTAATATCGAGAGATAGAAAACATAAAGGGATTTTCCGTTTTTTAGCAATATGTGCCAATAACACTGCCCTGCGTATATTATCGCCTGCCTGTCTATTTGGCATAAAGCCTACTTGATCTCTATGTATTAATTTTCCTATAATGCTATTGAGGCGTTTTGCTATTATTTTTGCTAATAATTTAATATCGAGGTTTAACAGAGAGATAGGCCGATAATTCACACAGGAAGTATCATCAGAAAGGGGTTTTGGGATCATACAAACAATTGCCATTAGTGTTTCTTGCCGAAAAGAATGTCCATCTAGAAGTTTGTTAAAAGTTTCAGTTTGAATGGGAGAGAGTATTTCTGAGAATGTTTTATAGTATAAAGCCGAGTAGCCGTCTGGGCCTGGTCTTTTGTTAAGTTTTAGGTCTTTTATGGCGTTAGCAACTTCATCTATAGTTATAGGCTCATCCAAACTGCTTTTTTGATTCTGAGATAACTCAGGTAAGGTTATTTTTGAGAAGAAGGATTCAGCCTCTGTAGGATTAAATTCATTGTTTGTCTTGTATAAAGTTGCGAGATGTGAGTGAAATTTATGGACTATTTTAACTGGATTACAAGTGTAAACATTTTTTGATAATTTCAAACGTATTGGTTTGAAAGATTTGTTAGTTGAATTTAATGCCCGAGCCAAATATGTACCTGGTTTGTTTGTATTCATGTAGAAATTGTGTTTGGAGCGTTTGAGGGATTTATCAACTGACTCAGTGAGAAATAGATCGTATTCCAATCTAGATTTTTCCAGATGAGATTTTGTACTCTGAGATGGATTATCTTGAAATGATATGTAGGCTGCATTAAAATTGAGTTCTAGTTTTTTTGCTAGATTTTTGCGTTCCCGTTTAAATAGTGCCATTTGTCTTTGTATTGTACCATGCAAGACAGGCTTATGAGCTTCCCACAATGTTATTGAGGAGATGTCTGTTGTATTATTAATTGATATGTATTCCTTTAAAACTTGTTCAATGGCCATCTGATGTAGTGGGTGTTTGAGCATTATGTCCGGTAAGTACCACGTTGGGTCATGCGCTTTTGGTATGACTGAGGCTATAGTAGTGTATACTGCATTATGGTCAGACCACGGAATCGGAATTATATCTGATGCAATAATTTCTGGTATCATTCCTATTGTTAGAAAAATATGATCTATTCTGGTGAAGGTTTGATGAGGGTGCGAGAAATAAGTGAATTTCTTTTTCATTGGGTTACTTTCTCTCCATGAATCTACCAGATTGTATTTGGAAAGAAGTTGAGAAAAAGGTAATCTAGAGGTTATTTTGGATGGTGTAAAAGGTGATTTATCTAGAAATGGGAGGAGGACCTGGTTCGAATCCCCACACATTATCACTGTTCCTATTTTGTGTGTATTAATCACTTGTAATATATGTGAGAGGAATGGTGTAGGTTGTTTGTTAGGAGCGTAGTAGGAAATCACCGTGATTGCTGTATCCATTATATAACCCATGAGTATCAGGTATCTACCTTCTGGGTCTTTAATTTCTGATGATAAGGTGAATGGTGTGGATCGGTGAAATGCAATTAGAGTTCCCCTTTGCTTAGTACAGGCAGAAGCCGTGTAAATTTGTTGATAAAAAGGAGAAATATATTTTGGAGTAGAATCTTTGGTGAAGTGTGTTTCTTGGAGGCATACTATGTGAGCCTTCTTGTTATGGAAAGTACGGAAGGCTTTGGTCCTTTTTTGAGGGACATTTATTCCCTGAACATTCAGGGAAAGTATATTCAGTGGTGCCATGGCAACAGATCAAATAGTTTTGACTTACTTTTTGTTATGCAGAGCTGACTGCGCAGATCAACCTGTGTGGACTGAAGAGATGAATAGATAGAAAAGAAACCAGTGAATTCTGGAGTAAAGAGTAAACAAAAAACATATGAGATTAGATGATACATTGTATAAATCATTTTTTGCAAGTAATCACAATTTACCCGTGAAAGAGAATAAATATCTCTCTCTCAGGGGAATAAGTACCTTCGTCACACTCCCACATAATATGGTTGGGAGAATGAGGAGGGCTAATGGGGGTACACGGATCTTCCGCTTACAGGAGAGAAGTGCTATGTCAAAAGACATCAAAATGATGTTTCATTAATTGGAGTGCAGAATATAGTTTTTGTTGAAATTATTTATTCCAGGGTGGTTGTATATGGTTAGTTTTGCCCTAGGCTAAATAACTCAGTTAGAAAGGTACTGTTAATAACTTTGGTATTGATGAAGATAGTTTGAATTATTTTGGGATTTTAACCCTTTTAGAGTAAACAATTACATATTTTATTCATATGTAACTGTTTAGATATGTTAACTCATAAAATTGAGGTTGTATTGCTTCAGATTAGAATAAACAAAAACATAATTCTAGGAACTAGTTAGGTAATAATATATTTGTTTTAAGAAAAGAAAGAAAAAGCTTCCATTACTTCTGAATTATTGAACATATTTGTCCTAAAAAGTAATAAATCTATTGTTATTACCTGATAATATATAACTGAACAAGAATTTCCTTATTTCACTTATATATTCTAAGGCTATATGAATCAGAAGTAATAAGAAATATAACTGGAATGTAACATGATCCCACACAGTGTGTGACTATCAGAATGCAGTTACATTCAGTTATAAATATAGGTTTTTTATAGAGAACCATCTCTTAGTATAATAAATGAAGAGATATCAGGAATTAGGATGTCAGTCCATTGAATCTTCTTGGTCCATGGATGATGTGGCATAACGGCCTCTTTTGTGAAAATTATGATTCCCATTTTGTTCCGAAATTTTCTGGGTGCTGCCTGAAGGTGAAGATGATGCCATTCTTCTGCGTGTGGGAGAGTTGCTGCTTGTGGGTTCTGTCAGATTTAATTTTAAAAGGGTTTGTTGTAGTTCATCTGCTGATCTGCTTCTGTAAATTGTACCTTGGTAGTTAAATCTGACTGAAAAGGGGAAGCCCCATTGATACATAATGTTGTGGCGTTGCAGTTCCATTAGTTGGGGTTTCATGGATCGTCTTTTAGTAATAGTAAGTTGGGATAGGTCAGCAAAAATTTGATAATTGTGTCCTTGAAAATTAAGTTCCTTTTTTTCTCTTGCAGCAATTAGTATTTGTTCTTTCGTTCTGTAATAATGAAATTTTGTGATTATATCACGTGGGGGTCCATCTTTCTTTTTGGCTGTGAGGGCTCTGTGTACTCTGTCCAGTTCTAAACGTTCAATAGAGATATCTGGCTTTAGTTCTTGTAATAGAGCAGTAATAGTAGATTGCAGGTCTGTCACAGATTCAGATATTCCCCTTATGCACAAGTTTGAACGTCTGGCTCTATTTTCGTAATCTTCGAGCTTAGTTTGAAGTATTAAATTCTCTTTTTTTAATTGTTCCAATTCTGTTATATTTTCTTGGGTTGTAATTTCAATTTCATCCATTTTTATTTCTAAGGCTGCGGTGCGGTTTCCCAGCTCTCTTATTTCTTTGGTTAGGCTTTTTGTTATTTGGTCTGAGGTTTGTTTTAAAGCCTTATGAAGCATCTTTTCAAATTGTAATAATATTACTGGGGATACTGAGGAGGCTTGTGGAGAAGTTTGTGAGAGAATTTGTTCTGTATCTGACTCAAATGGAGAGTCTTGCTGTGACATTTTCTGTCTGTGAGAGCGCCCTGATGCTGTATCTTGTGAGGTGACTGGAGCTGCTTCAGCTGCAGTGAGTGCCTGTGAGCTCTTTGTGAGGTGATTTTTATTTCTGCCACGGTTTCCTCCCAGTACCATATTTCCTGCCCAAACTTTCACAGTTTGTTCCCTGGGGCAAAAAGGTTCAAATGGATACCTTTTGAGCCTGCAGGCTCCGCTTTGTCCTTCTCTTCTCTCCTCAGCGGTGTGGAGCTCTAACAATGCATGTCTGCTCCGCTAGGCTCCGCCTCCTGCCCCCCCATACAAAATATTTTTAACTAGCCCTGCAGGAAATGTCATTCTTGTATGTGTGCGCTGTAAAATATTTTGTACTGTTTATAGGTCTTACAGCAGCACCATCTTGAATTTAAATGCATTGTATGGTGTGCCCCCCAAATATGTTCTTGTATGTCAAAATAGTCACTGACTCCTCCAGGTTCTTTGCCTTCCTGGTCCTTTTTGTTGGAAGGCAGAGGGGAGGAACTTGGGATTCAGTCAGGCTGCTTTCCACAGCCACCTCCTGGCTGTTACTTTCCGCGGCCTCCTCCTGGCTGAGACTTTCCTGTGTATGAAAATATTACATAGTGTTAGGTTCTTGGTCATCAATCACACACAATTTAGAGCTCATGACTGTTGCAAATTGAATGTAAAAAGACTATCATTCTGACCCCAGCATTTTTAATTCTTGTCCCAATAATTTTTGGCTACTACTGTCTATTGATATGTAAACCACTTTGTTAAATCAGAAATTAGTGATCAATAATAGCATCTAGTTAACATCATTCAATGTTGGACAAGAAATATGTTGAACAATGCTATACCTGACTCAAGCTGGGCTCCTCCACATCTTCTTCCTGGGTGGAAGGCCCAGGTTGGACTTCTGAAGCCTCATCTGATGTGGAAGGAAATGTGGAAGGAAGTGTATATAGTGATGGCCTGGGTTCACTCTGGTCTGACAAAAAACGCAGTCTGTTGTAGTACCATGGCCTGGGGACATATACATCTGCTGCTGCTCCTGATCTCATGGAATCCTGGACCTTTTTGCGCTCCCTATTATATGTGCTCTTCAGGCCACCAATTTTGGCCTTCAAATAGGGGATGTCTGCCGTGGGAGTCACCGGCTTCACTAATTCCAACAGTTGCTCCAGCACTGCCTTCCTCTTTAGCTTGTTGGAGTATTCTCGGTGTTTGACTTGCCAGAGACATGGCAGCTCCCTGTACATGTCTATAAAGTTTGGCAGGAAGTCTGGGTCAGTAAATTTATCCATTTTATCTCCAAGACACAACACAAGACAAACCCTAATGTCAGGCTAAATTCTCCTAATCTTGTCCCAATATAGGCCTCAATCTAGAAAAGCAGCATAGGCCACTAACCACTGATGCCCCAAGTTAAAATTGTACCTTAGTTTGCACGATTGACGCTTACACTACTCCGTCCTCCGCTCACAGATCGTACGTACGACGCACGCGTGTAATGATTTATATACACTGCGCATGCGTGAAACTTCGCCCATGACCTTCTTTCTACTGTATTCCCTGCCCCTTCTCTTTCAGCGCAGTGGGAGAGCACATGGCGGAGACAGAGCAGGTGCATGCAGAAAGCAGCAACAAGGAGGACGACAAAAGCCCGGAGCAAGGCAGTTCCCGATCCAGGACGAGATATAAGGCCTCAAATATGACCTTTGTAGAGATAGTGGAGATGGTGGACATCTTAAAGAGGGCCGACTATGATGGGAAGCATGGACCGTACAGAAACCCAAATGTGAGAAAGGCCAAGATCATGACTAAAGTTATGAGAAGTCTGCACAGGAATTTTGGGTTACGACGATCCAAGGAGCAATTGAGGAAACGCTGGTCAGACCTGAAATTGAGGGAGCATGATCAGTACAGAAGGATCAGGAAACTTCTTCTAAAAAGTATGTTTTTGTTGTGTGTTCCTATTATTATTATTATTATTACTTTAGTGCTGCTCCGTGTGCTTTTCTTTACTGTTGTACAGTTTAAAATGGCAAGTTGGAGGTTCATGGGTACAGTAATCGTTCGTATTAAACATTGTTTGTTCGACCACTAATACGACGTTTGTGGCACATGCAGGTTAACTACATCCGTTCATGCCTATTTGTATGAAAGGAAGTTTAGTACATTGTTGTCTAGATGTGTTTGTATTTAGAATGAAATGCAAACTTGATTCAGTGTAAGGAGAGGACACTCAGCAGTTGTTCACACATCTGGACGCAGGAGCACTAGTGTGGGACACCAGAACACCCTTTTTATGGTGTCCCACGCAGGTGCTCCAGTGGATACTACAGGTCTCTCCATGTGTGAAACTTGCACAAAACAGGTAAGCATTCCAGCTTTGGAAAGGGAAAAAATCACTTATTCAGCTTGTAACTCTGCCAAAACAGACAATTGGACATCACTTCCAAGCAATGTTTCATATTACTATTTCTTGCCTCAAATATCTGTGTGCTAAGTATACCTTTTTTGTATTTACATAGAGGAGAAAAGAATCAGGACATCTGAGGACACCAGGAACCCCACTACTCATGAAGAAGGGGAAATCCCCACACACCATGAAGAAGATGTGGATTCTGAGGTACATGAAGTGGGCAAAATGGTGACCACAACAGGTCAGTGTCTGAGACCACAGCTTCAGGTAATAGATGTATGCCTGCATATTTATAATACATGGTGTGTTTTTTATTTTTAGATGATGGGATGTTGTGGAAGAAGAAACTCACTTCAACAGTGCAAGTGCACAGATCCTGATCAGCGAAATAATGGTGTGCAATCGGGATTTAGAGAAGGTCAAGGAAAGCATCAATGATGTTGAAAAAAGACTCACCGACATCATTGATGTTTTATCCAAAATCTAACAAAAAAAACCAATGTTGTTGTTATTTTAAATTTTTTTTATATAAATTTTAAAGTAATTTGAAAGCCAAATTTTGAAGATGCACACAGTGTGTCAACATGTGCTATCTGCCATCATGACATATCAATGTACGCATTTTGTGGGTTCAACCCCTTCCTCTCATCTACTTTAGTTGCGAGGAAGGGGTTGCACCCACAAAACGCGTACATTGATATCCCATGATGGCAGGTAGCACATGTTGACATACTGTGTCTTTTCCCTACATCTATCAAAATAGATGTAGGGAAAAGACACACATTTTAGGCATGGAATCATGATGTAAATCCACATTTTTTCATCCCAATTTGCATCTTCAAAATTTGGCTTTTACAGGGGTGACATCACCCCATCTGATGAAGGCAAAATCAACACAGTTTTGACATACTAATGTCTCATATTGCCTTCACTTTATCAAAGTTGAACTTTTTAAGTTCCTGAGTAGTGTATGTTATGGTTTTAAACATGCCTGTTTAGCCACAAAAAAGGCTATATACTGTCACACAATAATGTTATACACCAAAGATGTTGGTTTGTTAAAAAACTCTTTTATAATGCACATGTGAATGTGCACGGAGTAAAATGTTTTATACTCAACAATGTGTGGCTTCTTCTTTCAATGCTCAATACCAGTTTTTGAAGTAAGTTGGTGTAGTTACAGTCACAATCGGGGTTTACTAAGGCTTAACTAGTTCTACAATAATTTTTTCATTTTTTGTGTTTTTTCCTGTTTATTTTTAGTTTTTTTTCTTGCTGGGTGGATATATATTTTTTATGTGTGAGTATTGTACCATCAGTGTGTTGTGAGTTTCCCCTTTTTTCTCACCACTGCTTTTATTGCCCACACACCCTTTTGGTTTTTGCATTGTATTTGTAGGAGGAGTCAGGCTGCATAAAGCCTGCCCTCCGTTTCCTCCTTTTCCTTGTGGTCGTTGGCTCTCATGTGACGTCATTTCCGGCGCGACTCTTCGGTCACTTCCGGGTTGCAGGTGCTGTGAGGAAGATGAACGGACACTTGTTCCCCCTGCCTCGTTTCTGGCCCGGCTTACCGAGGGATACGGCGGTCTTCTCGGAGGGTCTCGTGTGCTGCGGGCGCTGGTAAGAGGGAAATTCGTCTTTCCGACATTTTCATCAGATCTCTCCTAGGGATGGGGCAAGCGTGCGATTGGTTTGTGTGACACCGGACAGTCCTAGCAACCAACCACTAGCAATGACGGCGGTAGGCAGCGGCGGTGGGTGGAAGCTGTGTTACAGAGTGGAAGCACAGGATATTCCGCCCACTGTGCTTTCAGATGGCATTTTTCATCAGTACAAATCGGTTGACACTCTTTAAGCCATGCTGTACACCACAGTTTATAGTCTCTTTACCACACTGTGCTCTTTAAACTTACTGGACAACCACTGATACCACTGATAAACTGAGAATGGAAATAGAAAAACATCATCTTTGTTGTTGTTTTGTTATGGTGTACTGTATGTGTCAGCAATATACCTGTTGGCAGGTTCAGGGATGCCTTGGTTACGTTGCAGCATGTTTGGGCAGGGTCTCCTCCCTCCTTAGCTCCTCATGGTGGGTCCCCCCCCCCCTCCTGAGCTCCACGTAGTGGGTGTCCCCCCCCCCCGGAGCTCCACGTGGTCAACAGTGTGGGTCTTCAGGGGTTATTCAGGCTGTAGGCATGGCACTTGCTCGTCGCCTGTCATCGCATTATGTTCTTCGGGGGTCCTTGGCAAAATTACAGTTCTCATGCAATTTTACGTTCTCATACAATTTATGTTTACGATTTTCTCATGCAATTTATGTTTACGATTTCTCATGTAATTTACGTTCTCATGTAATTTACGTTCTCATGCAATTTACGATTACGATTTTCTCATGCAATTTACGTTTACGATTTTCTCATGCAATTTACGCTCTCATACAATTTACAGTTACGATTTTCTCATGCAATTTACGATTTTCTCATGCAATTTACGGTTCTCATGCTAATTCACGTTTTTCCCATGTTTCTCACGTTTTCCCATGTTGCTCACGTTTCTCATGTTTCTCACGTTTCTCACGGTTTTGCACGGTTTCTCACGTTTCTCACATTTCTCACGTTCTTACATTTCCCATGTTTTTCACCTTTCCCATGTTTCTCACGTTCTTACGTTTCCCATGTTTCTCACCTTTCCCATGTTTCTCACGTTCTTACGTTTCCCATGTTTCTCACCTTTCCCATGTTTCTCACGTTTTTACGTTTCCCATGTTTCTCATGTTTCTTACGTTTCCCATGTTTCTTACATTTCCCACGTTTCTCATGTTTCTCACGTTCTTACGTTTCCCATGTTTCTCACGTTCTTACATTTCCCATGTTTCTCACGTTCCTACGTTTCCCATGTTTCTCACGTTTCCCATGTTTCTTACGTTTCCCGTGTTTCTCACGTTCTTACGTTTCCCATGTTTCTCACGTTCTTACATTTCCCGTGTTTCCCATGTGTCTTACGTTTCCCATGTGTCTTACGTTTCCCATGTTTCTTACGTTTCCCATGTTTCTCACGTTTCCCATGTTTCTCACGTTTCCCATGTTTCTCACGTTTCCCATGTTTCATGTCATTGCATTTCGTTTGCTGCATTTCCGTTAGCTAGTGCTTACATTCAGGATCTGTCATGTCTACAGATCCATACGGGCTGAGGTTTCGTTTTTATTAATTGTTGTCACACAATCCTCTCGCCTGTAGTCCATACGTCATACGTCCACTTCACCATTGCATCTTTACTACTACCCATCACAGTCTGTGGGGACCTTAGCCCTGAGTGTTCGTTTTTAATTTCCTGTCTTGGCGCTGCAGGTTGCTCAGGCTCGCTTACTGCATACAGTAGGGTGGTGTTGTCACTAGGTTTATATTCATGCACTGTTAGTCTTGTCATTTCTGCACCCACATCCTCATACTTGTCAGGTACTAGGGGTGTTGTTTGGTCATGGGTTGGTAATCTGTAAGGTTCTCTGGTCGTTTTCACACAGCTGGGTTGTCCATGTTCTTCCACTGCAGGTTACCCATCATGTTTGCTGGGACCAATCCTATTTAATTTGTTCATAAATGACCTGGAGGATGGGTTAAACAGTTCAATCTCTGTATTTGCAGATGATACTAAGCTAAGCAGGGCAATAACTTCTCCGCAGGACGTGGAAACCTTGCAAAAAGATCTGAACAAATTAATGGGATGGGCAACTACATGGCAAATGAAGTTCAATGTAGAAAAATGTAAAATAATGCATTTGCGTGGCAAAAATATGAATGCAATCTATACACTAGGGGGGGAACCTCTGGGAGAATCTAGGATGGAAAAGGACCTGGGGGTCCTAGTAGATGATAGGCTCAGCAATGGCATGCAATGCCAAGCTGCTGCTAACAAAGCAAACAGAATATTGGCATGCATTAAAAAGGGGATCAACTCCAGAGATAAAACGATAATTCTCCCACTCTACAAGACTCTGGTCCGGCCGCACCTGGAGTATGCTGTCCAGTTCTGGGCACCAGTCCTCAGGAAGGATGTACTGGAAATGGAGCGAGTACAAAGAAGGGCAACAAAGCTAATAAAGGGTCTGGAGGATCTTAGTTATGAGGAAAGGTTGCGAGCACTGAACTTATTCTCTCTGGAGAAGAGACGCTTGAGAGGGGATATGATTTCAATTTACAAATACCATACTGGTGACCCTACAATAGAAATAAAACTTTTTCGCAGAAGAGAGTTTAACAAGACTCGCGGCCACTCATTAAAATTAGAAGGAAAGAGGTTTAACCTTAAACTACGTAGAGGGTTCTTTACTGTAAGAGCGGCAAGGATGTGGAATTCCCTTCCACGGGCGGTGGTCTCAGTGGGGAGCATTGATAGCTTCAAAAAACTATTAGATAAGCACCTGAATGACCGCAACATACTGGGATATATAATGTAATACTGACATATAATCACACACATAGGTTGGACTTGATGGCCTTGTGTCTTTTTTCAACCTCACCTACTATGTAACTATGTCTATGGGTTAACAGATTGAGGTGATTGTTTTTAATTGACTTGTTCGGTGGCAAGTCCCCTCATCTGTTCTTACGTTTCTTTACATATTTCGTACAAACTCACGTTTCTCATGCAATTTACGTTTCTCATGCAATTTATTATTTCTATGTCAACTCACGTTTTCATGTTTCTCTCGTTTTCACAGGTTTCTCATGTTCTCCCATGTTACTCTCGTTCTCTTGTTTCTCACGTTGATCATCAATTCACGTTGTCGTGCAATCAACGTTTTTCATGCAGTTGCTGTTTTTCTTGCTGCCTCGGCTCTCATGCTGCTCACATTTTCGTCAGCTCGCGCTATGCATGTTACTCGTTCCTTCACACAGCTTACATTCCTGTCACAGGTTTCTCAGTCGGCTGACGTTTCTCTCACAGGTTATGTTGCTGACCCAGTCGTGTGTCATTTCCACTCAGTTCTTGGTTGCTATTTTCATCATTTTGCTGGGTACCGTTCATATGTTTTGTCCTCACAGTTGAGTTGGTCGGTGTGGGCAGCAGCAATTCTTCTTCTCATTCGGGTTACATTTTTATATCGCAGTTTCTGTTTCATAAATTTACATCTTACCATGTACTGCAGCACCCGGACACGTTTTTCAGGTTGCAAATTCCGCTTATGCAGGTCATGTCTCAAGCAGCGCATATTGGGGTCTTCGCTTCTACTCCTTCTCCAGCTGGTGGGGTCGGAGCACGGTAGCTCACCCTCTCTCAGAACCTGGACTGTCCCAAGGCTTCATATTTTCACATAGATAGCTTCTACTCTTTGACCTGATGGCAGTATTTCAACGCAGTGGATTGCTTTCCTGGATTCGGCTTGGAAAGCCCAGCTCTTAGGTTACTGTTCCCGTGCGCGTCAAGCGTGAGTGCGGAGCAGCTTACCCGCTGAACTGTGGTTTCTTCCCTGTCCCGTATGCACACTACCTGTAATTTCTTAGCTACATCCGGCCAGGAGTGGCTTTTGTATGGATCTATTGGTAATTCAGAAGATTGCAGTTTCAGCAGCTTCTACGGGCTCAGGGGCTTTAGTGGATTCCGGAGCCTTTCTTGGTGCCTAGGCCGGTACCAGTAGGCCCAGGTCTCGCACGCAAATGCTGGCGTCACGCCTTCTCTTCGGTTTCCAACTTTTGTGATGGATTGGGTTTCTATTTGGCTGACGCAGCAGCCTTGATCGTAAGTTTTATTTTTTAATACCAGGAAGGCGCATGACACTGTTTGGGATGTTTTCCAGGCTTTCCGGTCAAAGTTTTCCTAGTCCTGACGGTTAACATCCAGTTCCTATTTGATTTTCTGTTTTTTGCCTCTTCCAATTCATATCGGCCCACAGCACTACTGGGGCGTATCTTGCTGGGACTCAGCATTTCATGTTGTTGGAAGACCGCGACAGGCCTTTCTTTATTTTCTGCATACTCTATTTAAGCCATCCTCAGGGATCCTGAAGATTAGCCCTCCTGCTGTGCTCTGCAGACTTCCCATAGTGGGTCATATTTTCATGACGTATCTGTCATGCTCTCAAGGTCTTCTTTTGCGTTGGTTACCAGCTTGGTGCTCAAGGCGGCGCTATAGCTGGCCTTTTGTGGTCCTGAGGCCAGGGGAGTTGCTCTTCTGGCCCGGGGTCTCGCTTACTTTTGGCCAATCAACTGGTTTTGCCCCCCGTCCTTTTCTGTTCTATCTGCATGCTCGCAAGACGCTGTAATCGGGAGGCGGCACTGTCATCAGGTTCTCGGAGCCTGGCAAGGCGTGGTGCCCGGTGTTGGTTTTAAAATAGCTCATCAGTGCTACATCTGATAAACCCATGGATGTTCCTCTATTGCCTTTCCTAGCGCTTCCCACTCCGTAGCTCAAGGCATACTTCATTGCCACCCCCTTTTTTGGCCAATCAGGGTCTGGACCCTAAAGCATACTTTGGCATTCATTCAAGAGAGGAACAGCTTCTGTGACTTTGCGCCAGGGGGCCCCGGCTCTTATTTGGTATTTGGGTAGGTGGAGGTCGTCTTGTTTCTCTGGGTATGTCCCTGAGCCACTTTTGAGATGCCACAAGTGTTGGTCAATCTGGCAGATTGTACGTTAATTCAGTGTGTAATAAATCTGGTTGTTAAGCTTTCATCCTACTGGGTTATTTTTGCCCCCTTTTAGGCATACTGACCACGTGACCCAGGCACACCTCAGGTCAATGTTCTCTGTTGCTTTTTGTTCCTTTCCTACACTATCCACAGATTGACTCCGAGTACAAGTGTAAAGCTGACCGCAGGTCAGCCTGTATTTGTAGGAGGAGTCAGGCTGCATAAAGCCTGCCCTCCTTTGCCTCATTTTCCTTGTGGTCGTTGGCTCTCGTGTCCCACCCACCAATTCCCCTTTTTCTTTTTATTTAATTTCATTTCATACTTGGGTATGCCCCCTTTTAGGCATACTGACCACATGACCCAGGCACACCTCAGGTCAATGTTCTCTGTTGCTTTTTGTTCCTTTCCTACACTATCCACAGATTGACTCCGAGTACAAGTGTAAAGCTGACCGCAGGTCAGCCTGTATTTGTAGGAGGAGTCAGGCTGCATAAAGCCTGCCCTCCTTTGCCTCATTTTCCTTGTGGTCGTTGGCTCTCGTGTCCCACCCACCCATTCCCCTTTTTCTTTTTATTTCATTTCATTTCATACTTGGGTATGCCCCCTTTTAGGCATACTGACCACATGACCCAGGCACACCTCAGGTCAATGTTCTCTGTTGCTTTTTGTTCCTTTCCTACACTATCCACAGATTGACTCCGAGTACAATACTGGCTATTTTTCTCTGTGTTGTGAATCTTATGTGAAAACCTCCCCCTCCATATGGTGTCAGTTGCGCATTATGGTTCACTCCGCTCTTCTTAACCCTGTGTTTTTTATGAGGAGATTTTTTTTTCCTTTATGTTAGTTTGTTATTGGCCACCACCGCCAGGTGTCAGTGGTCCTTTCCTTTTACCATTGCTTTCATTGTCTCCCGCCGTCCTTCTGACGTTGTATACGTGGGGACATGGGCGACACTAACGCACATATTCATTTCCGGTAATGTGTCTTCTGTTCCCGCCTCTTTGTATAGCTGGTGTTGACCTATTCCGGAAATGGCGTTACTTCCCACTTAGGACTGCCGCTCTTAGCCTCATTGTGAGGCGGGCTCTGTCCTATCCTGGAACTAGTGTCACTATTGAGTCAGGATGGTAACACCAAGCCTCATTGTGAGATGGACCTATCTCCGACTCCTATGGGCATTCGACCTCTGATTGGTGGCTGTAAGACACATGTTTGTGTTGTTGCTAGAGCCGATTGGGATTCGTCAATGCCGAACACGTGACTTTTAAGTCTGTTTTCGCTGGCTTTTCGTCCATGTTTACCATGCGGGTTCCATTCATTTACTTCCGGAATTTTCTACAGCACAACGTGGGATTCTGAGTTTGTCATTTGATTGGTCCTTGCAAGGAGGGTTCGACTCTAGTTTACCATGTGACCAGTCCTCCTCCTATCAGGGAACCTCTACTGCCAATTACGGACTGAGCTTATGATTGGCTCTATAGGTTTTTAGTTATTTATATATACATGTGCAATATGGGGTGTAACGAGTCCCTTGCTCGCTCGGTTCCACTCTCCCGGCACTATAGAATCAGATTGCAACGTCTGATGGTTCGGTCATCCAATGCTCCGGGATTAGAACTTCAGCTATGTGCCGTTCTAACCCAGTTGTGATAGCTCAGAACAAACACCAGGCAGGCTGTATGTAAGTTCAAACAGGAATCTATCTTTATTGACAAAATACAGGCTTTTATACACTCAGAGTGGAGGTGCAGACCTCCTGCTCATATTACTCTAACAATACAGCTGTAACCTAATTAACCTAATTAACATGAGCTAATTAACTAATCCCTTTAGACAGCCTAGATGATTCAGACATGACTGTTAGGCCAGACTGGCCGTCTTGTAGTTCAGAAAATCCAATCAACATTATCACAATCAACATAGACTCTTCTTCACACAATAGCAGAGTTAATTAACACAAATAACAATGGGGATCTAATGACTCTTAGATCCCATAGTAGACTTATTTACAATACACATTTTAGCAGACAATAGACGGACAGGTGTTGGAATTTACATCAGCATCTCCTAACCGTATCTGTCCCAGCATTATGAATCAGCCACTATTCCAATATGGCAAATCCAGGGTCCCCAGAGTCTGTGTGTCCTGGGGGACCAGGACCCGAATCCACAGTAATACCACCTCAAGGGTCCCCAGGCATACAGCTCCCAAAGAGCACCGTTCCCCCAAATGAAAGGGCCCCCGATCGATCGGCAAGAGGCTAGCATACAGTCCCCTCCAAAAGTCTCTCTCCCGGCTAGGTCTGTCACATGGGGGAGCTGTTAGATGCCCCAGTAGAGGTCCTATTAGGACGAAACGCGTAGGGCTGGTTTCTCCACTCCCCATATTGCTTTTTTATTCTTTGTGATCACATTTTATTTGTATGCCTGGTTTTAATGTAAAATAAACACCGAACATTTTTGACCTACACCATTGGAAGCTCTCTCCCCTTGTTTTCACATAATCTCCGCTACTTGAGCTTATCTGACCGTTCCCTCCAGTTTTTCAATGCTTGTTGGCTATTATCATCACGATTCCATCGAGAGAGGACTGGACCTTTAGAGGTTTTGCTGACCATTCCGGACCCACTGAATGATCTTCCTGGACCCTCCGGACCGTTTCTGCTTCATTGTGCTTCCAGTTATCCATGCTTGTTCGACCTGGTGTCGCTGACATCCAGGTCCACTGGCTTTGGTAAGAGTACCCATGTTTATTGTACCATTGATGTAATTTCCTCCAGATATACATCCAACTGTCCCTGGTCACTGCATATGAATGACCCTGTGTTTGTGGCACAGCTGTCTTTTTTTTGGGACTGATATATTTGGGACTCAGCAGCAGCCCTCTCATTTTCACTTTGTTGGGACTTATTTATGTTCACACTTCACCATTTTTGGTTATTTTATGTACTCACACAGTTTTTTAGTACTGTTTATCTATACACGGTTACATATGTATTGATACAGTTTACCAACACTGTTTACTCTTTAGCGCTACACTTTCCACTTCCACCCATTTATGAATATTTGTCACATTTGTGTGTTCCTTTCTTTTTTCACACAGGTTAGCGCAATAATTTTATACACCTTACCTAGATTCTTTGACTTTTTGTTATTGCTGCCATTCTATATATTATTTATTTCTGTTTGTATTCATTATGGATGTTTTTGAGTACAGAACCACCAGGTCACTCAATACGGATGGTGTGTTTACTACCACCGGTTCCCACACAGAAATGAGTGGTGTGTTTGTCAGATTGAAAAATGTAATGACCACAGAAATACACCTTCAATGGGATACAGCCTTTCTGGAACAGTACACCAAAGAACAGATGGTTCCAAGAGGTCTCCGTTGGGATGTATTTCCTCAACAGGGCAACTCTGACATTGAGTCGTGGTTTCATTATTTCAACGAAGTTGGAATTAAACTTCTCGGCTTTCTAATAAATAGAAAACAACTCAAATTGTCAATTATTGACAAGGAGATTAAAGATCTTAAGGAGAAACTTACTCCTTATAAAACCACCCCTGAATACATTTCTCTTTCTACTAGCTTGAGAAATCATTTAGAGAAGGAAGAAAAAGACCAACGAAATAAAAAGCAAAAGAAATACAACCAAGACATAGTGGATTATAAAACCAACCTTGTCTTCGGTTATACTATAAAACTCTTATTATAATGAAGTAGTGAGAGGACCCCCACCGGGTTGGCATGACTACCGCTATGATTATAATCGAGGTGGACATGAACATGAGTATATGACACGGACACCTATCCGTACTTTCCTCCCCATTCAGGGGAAAGGACCAAGAGGGACCTTTCAAGACTCTTATGGTTATGTCGATAGGGAAGAAGACCTGTTTACCAGGTCTCCTTACCACTATAATCAGAGTCAACCTGGGCCTTCTTACCAGTCGGGTTTCCAGGGTCTACACAAGAGTACCTGGGAAGTCCAGAAACAAAAGAGGTACCAGAGGGGGGTGGAGGATCCAAAGCAAAAAGGAAAAGGACCTAACCTGCTCTGGTATTTTTAATCTAAGTTCAGTAACTTTGATGGATGAGGAAAATTGGTGTTAGATAGGGGACTGAAGTTTGTTCCTCCCAAGACACTCAAGTTTTCTACCTTTACTGACATCCAAAAATTCATCCGAAAACTTAGTATCCAGAGGCATTTCCTTTCTCTCCCTCCCAGTACAGTCCCCGCTATTAATGATGGCCATACACATACGGGTCTTTCAAACCCGTCTCTGTTTAACCCTCCGGGTCCTATGGCACCTGCCCTTAGTGTTTTCCATAGTCTTTTACTACGAGATCTAGATAAATTACCCAGCAAGAAAACCTATTTAGACCCCAACATTAAAAAGGGACTCAAATTACTGTGTGAACAGAAGAATTTGATTATATTCCCCGCCGACAAAGGTGGAGGAATAGTCATTCTTAACAAAGAAGATTACATTACCAAGATGGAAGAGATACTTGGTGGTTCCAACACCTATAGTCTCATCCATAAAGACCCCACCACTAGCTTTAAGCAGTCCTTAACTGAACTTGTCAATGAAGGCCACGCTTTGGGAATCCTGGACAAGAAGGAGCAGAGCTATCTTGTTTCACTTGCACCTTGGATACCTATCATATACTATCTTCCGAAGGCGCACAAAAATCCAGTCAATCCCCGTGGACGTCCCATAGTCAGTGGGATTAACTCAGTGACATCTAGAATCGGGAAATATGTAGACTTCTATCTTCAGCCATTAGTACGGCTAGTGCCTTCTTTTCTGAAGGATACGGGTGACACTATTAGGCTATTACAGTCCATTGAATACAAAGAAGGTATGCTTCTGGTCACAGCGGACGTGCCGAGTTATATACCTGTATTCCACACAATTTAGGTTTATGTGCGGTTGAGTATTATTTACTCAAAACACCACTCTTTCTTTACTTCAGCGCAATTTTATTATGGAACTCCTCAAATTTGCTACACAGCACAATTATTTTTGGTTTCAGGATAAATTTTATTTACAGACCAGGGGAGTGGCCATGGGGGCAAAGTTTGTCCCCAGTTTGGCCAACTTATTCATGGCCAAGTGGGAGGAGGATGTTGTCTATGCCCTTGAGAGACCTGAATTGGTCCTTTGGGCCAGATATATAGACGACATCATCCTCCTATGGAATGGTGACCGTGAGTCCCCTGACCAATTTATGTCTGTCCTCAACCAAAATGATAGAGGTATTTGTCTGAGCTATAAGGCTAGTCTTACCTCTAGCCACTTTTTGGATTTGGAAATCAGTGCTGTTGACAACCATCTTGAATTCAAGACCTATTTCAAGCCTACCGACCAGAATGGATACATTTCGGTCGATAGCTGCCACCACCCTAAATGGTTGAAATCTGTCCCCTGCAGTCAGTTCCCCAGATTGAGGAGAAACTGTACACGGTTGGACGATTTCTATATTCAATCTAATATCTTGAAAAATAGGTTCTTGGAAAAAGATTATCAATCTGCTAGGCCGGAGATTAAATCCTGTCAATGGAGATTGACAGGATTTCCAGACTAGATAGGAATTAACTTTTGAAGTCTACCCCCAAAACCATCAAGGAGGATAAAACTAGGTGGTCCTTCTTTACATCATATTCTGTACAAGCCAGACAAATTAAAGCAATCGTCCAAAAACATTGGGGTACTCTTCAAAGTGATAGTTTTTTAGGCCCTGTCATCTCTGACAATGTTGGTGTTATTTTTAGAGGAGCCTGTTCCATCCAAGGGCAGATTGCATCAAATGTGATTGATCCACCCAAACGCACCTTCTTTTTCCAGCAGTGCAAGGGATACTATCCATGCTAGATGCAACGTCTGCTTACACAATGTCTGTGGCAGACATAAGAGTGAGACCTTTCAATCCATGGTCACCCAATGCATTTACTCCATGGAACATTTCACAACCTGTGTCACTAAGTTCGTAGTCTATTTGCTGACTTGTCCTTGTAACAAGCAGTACATAGGACGCACCATTAGAACATTTTCCATCTGTGTCAACATCTGACCAACATCAAAAATGGGAAGATCAATCATAGTGTTCCCCGTCATTATTTGGAACACCATGAACGCGACCCTACAGGTACACAGTTTGTTGTCATTGACAAGTTGGTTCCACACTGGAGAGGTGAATCCCATCTTCGCGGGGTATCTCGCCTTGAAAGCTATTGGATCTACCAGCTCTACCAGCTCAAGACCTATATCTCACTTGACGTAAGGCCGTTCGGCCTGAACGTCAAGTGGGATATAAATTCATTTATCAATAAGGCTTAACTAGTTATACAATAATTTTTTCATTTTTTGTTTTTTCCTGTTTATTTTTACACTGATGGTGCAATACCCACACAGCGCTACACTTTCCACTTCCACTTATTTACTAAAGGCAAATCCACTTTGCACTCCAAGTGCACTTTCAGTGCAGTTTCAGTGCACTTTCAAGTGCACTTGCAGTGCACTTGTAGGGCAAAGTAGATTTGCCTTTAGTAAATAACCCCCACAGTACTCTAAAATTTGCCCAAATCAGGCCATTTTAGGGACTCCAAGCAATTAATTCATGTTGAAAAGGATGATTATTTTTATCATTAATGCATTACATACATTAACAACAAAAACAAGGTGTGTGTGTGTAGCAGACCCACAGCACAACATAATAGTTAGCTGAAGAAGAGATTGTCACCACATGTATCAAGTAAGTTACGTTTGCACTATTGAAGAAAATGGGCAAAAATCAAAGGCCATTGGAGAACCTAGGAGACAGCTAAAAGAAACACAAGCAGTAAATCAAATGAAACATGAGTTCAATTTATTAAAAAAAAATTATTTAAAACACGTTTAGACATTCTCTTGCATATCAATGGCCCCCTACCTGCAAAGTACTCTAGATACTTTTGGCTTACTTAGCAGGCGCTTTGGGGGCAAGCCAGGATGGTCAGCTTCAAGAGCCGTCAGAGTTGTTGGATCCGGTAAGCCGGCCTCAGTCCCAACTGAGGCCACATAGTTTGATGCATTTTTGCGCAAAAAGTTATGTAAAATGCAGCATGAAAGAATTATGTGATTGAGTTTATATTCCGCCATATTAACAGCAGTGAGGAATAAGCGGAACCAGCTGGCCATTATGCCAAAGGCATTTTCCACCAGTCTTCCCTGGTCCTGGGTGGGGGTCATCATCGGGAATTGCCGCATAAGATGGTCCCCCAGCGCAAAAGCTTCATCCACGACAAAGACGAAAGGGAGTCCCGCCACATTGTCTTCTGGAGGTGGCAAGCCCAAGATGCCATTCTGGAGCCATCTGTAAAACTCCATCTGGGCGCTGACTCTTGATAGGTCATTTTTCCCCATGTCCACATACAAAAACTCGTACGTCGCCAACACCACCGCCAACAACACTATACTACTATACCCCTTATAATTATAATAGTATGACCCCAAGGTGGGGGGTGGGATGATGTGGACATGTTTCCCATCTATTGCCCCACCGCAGTTGGGGAAGTCCCACTGCTGGGCAAACTGGGAAGCCACAGATTAGTGCTTTTGCACATAATATTGCAAATAGATTGGACACAAACATTCTTGGCCAACATAAGTATAAATTAATTTTAAGGAGTATTTAAAGACAAAAGTATAAGGTTCACTTCTCAGATCACCACCCCCCCCCCCCCCCGATGGCCCAGTGTATAAATTTTAGGGTGGGGAGAGATGTTTTGGACAGGTAACCCTCTCCACTTCATTGAGAGCTGAATGCATAATGTGTTTCTTTGGCCAGCCCGTCCTTACTTACACTATTGGCAGCCCACTGGACAGGTAAGAAGTGTCATAATACAAAAATATGAATACACACTGTCCAAATTTAAGCACATTTTTACATTCTGCAATTACCTATCACAGTGATGGTGAACCTTGGCACTCCAGATGTTTTGGAACTACATTTCCCATGATGCTCAACTACACTGCAGAGTGCATGAGCATCATGGGAAATGTAATTCCAAAACATCTGGGGTGCCAAAGTTCGCCATCAATGACCTATCAAGATAATAGGAGAATAAAACTTTAAACAGTACCATTTGAAAGTATTTAGGCAGGCCCTTGCACTACATGCTTTGGTGAATTCATCCATAAATCTGACCCCAAAAGAGGTAGGTATAGTGTGTATGGGTTTGGCAAAGTCAGCAGATAGAGTATTGGTATTGGTTGACTTAGTGGTTGGGGGGGAGGGAGGGTCCCAAATGAGTTTGGGCCCACACAAAAAACCTCTTGCATTCTGCCTGAATTTAAGGTCAACAATAACATTTGTACACATTTTAGGGGGCGTTTAGAGTAAGCACTACAATGGAGCCGACAAAATACATTGTTAAGTGACTAGGCTAGGTGTGTATGGGCCCAGGATAGCATGCTGGGGAGGTTACTGAAGGCAAATATGCATGAAGGACAAAAAAGGAGCATTAAAAGCTTACAGCATGCATGAGGACAAAGAGGACATTCACAGCATATTGCAATCATGGTAATTATGGAATGAAGAAATTAATACACTACATTAGCAAACATTAAATACATAGGATGTGATGTTAAAGGATAAAACTTACCTTAATATAGTCCTTCTGCAGGACCTGAATAATGGCAGAACAGGTCTCTGGAATAATGATTTCCAGAGCCTTGGGGGAGATTCCAGTCGTGAACTTGATATCCTGGAGACTTCTCCCCGTCTCCAAGTACCGCAAGGTGGCGACGAGCCTCTGCTTGGGAGTGATGGCTTGCCGCATGCAGGTGTCCTGCTGCGTAATATAAGGGGACAGCAAAGCCAACAGACGGTGAAAAACGGGGTCTGTCATCCGGAGATAATTCCTGAAATCATCAAGATTATTCTCCTGGATCTCCCGCAACAAAGGCATGTGCGAGAATTGGTCACGCTGGAGCAACCAATTCTTCGTCCATGAACTTCTCCTCGCCCTGTTCATGGACTGGACTTGGGCCAAAGCAAGAACTCCTACACCAAGCCCAAGCACAGCACAAACTCTACGATGAGAACGTATCCGCAACAGGGCTTGAAAACGGTTGGCTGGTCAGAACAAACTGACAGAACGCACTGAAAATCAGAAAGGACCTGAGAAGAATGATCTGAAAATCAGAAACGCACAGACAAGAATGCACTGAAAAACAGAAGTGAACTATTAAATAGACCGCACTAAAAGACAGGAACAAACTGACAACACGCACTGAAGAACAGATACGAACCAACAAGCACAAACTGGCAAGCAGAAACAAACTGAAAAGCACGAGGCTGAAAAGTGCGAATCGTCTCTTACCAAACTTCTACTAACACGAGATAAACAAGAGATTAGCAAAGGAGCCCAAAGGGTGGCGCACTGGCTATTGAACTTCCTTTTTTAGTCCCGTCATACGTGTTGTATGTCACCGCGTTTGTGTCACCATGTGTATGCAAGACAAATTTGAGCCAACATCCTTTGGAAAAAATCCACGGTTTTGTTGTCGGAATGTCCGATCGTGTGTACGCGGCTTAAGAGTTTCAGGTTAGATGAATTGTGGTGACAGTAGAATCAAAGATTTTGCAACCATACCAATTTAGCCCAAATCCCTATTGTGAGATTTTTTCACTTTAATTGGTCTGCATATCTGAAAGCCAAGTAGTAGCAAAATAACAATCTATTCTGTATCTCTGCAGAGATATTTGGCTGAATGTCAAGAATGTCTCACGATAAAATTGTTTTTAATAGATTAAAATCTCTGTGGAAAGGTTAGAACTTTCACATAACAAACAGTATGAGTTTGTAGACAGAAATTGTGATTTTATTATAATATTAATGAGCAAATGTTGGCCCGCATCATGGGTGAGAAGGTCCAATCGCTTCAGACTAAATACAGTATGGTCCCTCTATTTTGCTAGGGTGATTCAAATTTGACTGTTGTTACAAAACAAGATGTTGGAGGTTCTTACGTTCCATACTTGATATCACATTAACGGGCACAGAGGCCATATTTACTGTAGGTACCCCAAAGGATGTTTTGTATCACCTTGTTTATAGGCAGGTGTAATGGAACTTAAGGATGTACAATCCTGGCTTTCCACTTTTTTTGCAGGAAGCATTGCTGAATGTACATATGTTGGGTAGTTGAATACCTCCATTAAAAGGAAGGAGGCTCTGCGCATATGATGACACTAATCCTACAGCGCTTGATAAGTTGCTGAACACCTACTGTATCTATAATCCCTTTTGTGAAAATAGTAGTGTTAATCAATTTATAAAGGTGCAATGCTACAAAAAACAATCAAATAAAGCGAGTGAACTTCTACCTATATCATGCCATAAAGTTCTGAATCAATATATCAATAAATATGGGAATAAATATTACTAGAAATTCATGGAATGCATTACAAGCCTCTATGTAAAACAATCCTAATAAATGCATAAATTAATAAAGTGCTTGTAACCATGCCGTTTTTTTGTGCTACAATTTTAAAACACAATCCAAACTTTTAAAGTGCTCCTAGTGCAATGTCCATTTAATGTGCTGCAGTACAGATATAAACCGTATAAATTTTCCTGTGCAAATATGCAAATAGTTCTACTCCAAAAGTGCCTTCTACCAAAATCAGTGACTGTGCTCTCTTATGTGCCACTCCTCTCACCCTTGTGAGTCACACTTTCTGAGTTTTATGTGACTACTTATTTAAATAGGAAGGTCTCAAGCACATTTTATTATATACTCCCACTCCTCTGGCTTTCCTCTTTAGACTCCTTCTTAGGGGAATTTCTCCAGGTCAGCTATTCGCCAACTGTGCTTGGATCATTCCAATCAAAGCGTTAAATGTTTTCCAAAGTATTCCACCTCAGACTGCTTCAGATCCTCAATTGACTTCTAATTTAGACCAACATATGAGAGATGAATTTAAAAACAATAACTGACTAATTTTGTTTCCTCTGTTATAAAAGGAGGAAATCTAGAGGATTGAGAGTATATCATTTATTGCAGGTACTTAGACTTTAGGTACTTTAGACAAGGGCCAATTAACTTACAATCATGTCTTTGGAGTGTGGAAGGAAACCAGAGTACCCCGAGGAAACCCACGTAGGTACTGGGAGAACATGCAAACTCTAGGCAGGTAGTACCTTGGTTGGGATTCAAACCACCGACCCTAGTGCTGCTAGATGGAAGTGCTAACCACTTATATACAGTATATGATAAAAGGTGGTTAACTTTTTTCTTTTGTGAGTTGCAAAAGAGATTGAATTTCACTCAAGTATGTGCTATTTGGACAACTCTTTTTGTGTGGATGAGTAGACTACAGGATCTTTTAGCTTTTTGCTTTAGCTATAATTAAACTATTTACCAGATTCTAAGTTTGGGGCTTCCAATCAAAAGATGAAAGTTTCTGTTATAGTTATTAAATTATTTGAGACAGAGATTCATTCAGTTCAAATAGTATGCATTTTAGCAGTGTGTATAGCGTCAAAAGGTTATACTAAAATGACCTCGGACACGTCAAGGTGGGTTGGCGGAATCTTCTTTTGTAGATTGTGGTTTTCTAGATACTAAAATAAAATAATTTTTTGGATTGGATGCTGAATATAAAGAAGATGTACTCTTTTAGGCTAGATGAGATTCTTTTATTGGCAAGTCTTCCTAGATGCTATTATGGAGGACCAAGATTCACATATTTTAACATCAAAATTAAGGCTTGTGAAGGGCAGGCTAACCGATTAAATGTTTCTTATCTTTTTGTTATCAACTTATTTTTCTAAGGAAGCAATGAAATACATGAAACGTAGTCATTCTCTATGGCAGTAATCTTTGTTTGCTGTTTTACTCACCCATGTTACACTGACGAATTAGCATCATTCAATTTGGGAGCCCATTTTTCAGGGCCCATCCAAACTATTGCTCTGGGATAATTCATGTTATGCGCATTGGTACAATGTGGTGATTTTTATTTTGAATGGTACTGCAGTCACTCTTGCTAAAGGATGTGTGTTGAATTGCAGTGCAAAGCACTAATGTGTGTTGCATTGTGCTGCCAAAAATGCTACAAGCACCTTTTTGGTGTGTTTTGGTGGGCTGCCTTAATGCTACACTTGCTAAAACAACACACGAGTGTGAATTGGCCCTTAGAAAAATAGTGTGCAGCAAGCTGTCAATGTAAAGTTCATTACTCCAAAATAACAAAAAAGCTGGTCATTTTTATTTTTACTGATACTGTTTGGACTTTTCGGGAAAATAATTGAGAAACACAGGGGTATGCTTTTATTCAGACAGTTGAAAGCCATACATTTCTTGATAGCTTCCTTAGATTTTTTTATGGATGAGGTTTGTGGGGTTGTTACAATAAAATAAGGTATTTGACAAGAGTTAGTCTCTTATCAAATCCAAAAGGGCTTTATCGGGCAGTGGCAAGGGCAACTTTTTCACATTAGTCTTCTGTGTGCTCTTAGGGTTTGGTAATTTGGGAGATTCAGCATAGATGGCCAAGGTGACTTGAAGCAAGATTATGATCGGTTCATCAAAAAATATTAGGTGAGGCAAATGCTTACACTTCTTTCTATGCTTTAAATGTCTTTGATAACGCCCTGTGGGAGGAGCATAACGCGCCATCAATTTCTAGTTCCCTATCACGTCACTTCCCCATCTGTGGAACACACGCCAAGCCATGCCAAACCCAGAAGAGGCTTGTATTGTATACTCTGCAAAGCGATCTTTTGTCTTGTTTCTTGTAACTGTTGATTAAACCTTTTTTTACTGAATAAATTCAATTACTACATTATGAAAGCTTTTCTCCCTCTATTCACCCTGGTGGGACACGAGCATTAGATAGAGCGGCAGCTGCATATGTCACCAGCCTGCGGAAGATACAGAAGGAAAGAGAAGATTCCTGACACCCTCTCACCAGACATAAGCGTTTTTGACCCTTATGCTGAAAAGCTGCAGGTCCATTTTCTTTGGTGAGTAAGGGTACAAGAGGGGTTTGTGCTACACTTCACGGCATGTCTTCTTGGAGCACTTTGGCACTTTATTTATGAAGTATTGAGCACGGAGCACTTTCTAGAAAGAAGGAGGATTATGAAATGAACTGCTTTCTGATTTTGGGACATTTTATAAGGATTAAATAATATTAGAACTCATGGCTAATCTTTATTATTATTTTGAATATATTATATTTTATTTTTGATATGTATGTTACACTGTATGCACTGTGGTATAAGTTGTCGTTATTTTTATAGGTTTTTGAGCCCTTGTTGAGCAACAGCTACAGAGGAGAGATACACATATTTATCACATACTGCAATTTATTTTATTTATTATTTATTTTGCAAGTGACAATACTGGACCAGTGCTTGAATACATCCAAAACAGGCATACTCCTGAGCTGGTGGGTCTTTTAGTTTAATGGGTTGGGTCTTCCCTTTCTTGATTTCAGTTATTTGCCGTTATAAGAAAAATTTAAATAATGTTGGTTTACATGCAGCTATAAAAGCACCTAAATTATGAATGTCTGAAGAGAAGAATAAATTATATAGGAAATAGAAATCTATGAGCTTCTAATCTCCTGTGAGACCTGGCAGGTTGGGAGGACTCAAATTATTCACCAACTGATTTACATGTCTATTCTTTAATGTCAAAACAATGTGACAGGGGTTTTACCAATTCTCTACTCTATACAAATTAATTAAAAAAAAAAAAAAAAAAAAAGAAGATTTGACTTCAATTACACCTAAGGTTTGCTGTTTTTATTACTTACAGGTCAATATGTTTCCTTTGTAGAGTAGTTCACAGAGGTGACACATTGTAATTCCTATTTGTGCCACTAGATGTCACCATAGCCATAGGTCAGGGAAGGCTCAGGAACTGCTTGAGTTAAGTGCCAGCCCCTGCCCTTGCTAGGAGAGAGGCACCTTGGGTGAGGATATATTAGGAAGATAGAAAGCTTCAGGGGTTGGCTTCCACAGGGACAGTGATTACTGGCCTTCTCTGTGAGTGAACTGGACCAGATCAACACTTGAAAATTAATCTTTAGCAGGAAGGCTGGAGCAGTGGAAGGACTGTATGCATATTTGGTACTACTTGCATGCCAGACTCTGGGGCACCTCTACTGTGAGTAACGTGCTGCTCGTTGCTCCACTCATGCCCCATCTCTCTGAACTATGCTTGATTGCATGAAGTGTCGCTGCCTTCAATGATTGGCTGACGTATGTAAACATCTCTGCTTCTGTTGATTCAGTAAACTATCAAAAGATATTCCTGGTGTCAAAACCTTATCCTAACCACTATATATGGATGTCTCCTAAGAAACTAAACTTGTGCCCAAAGAGCAAAGCTTACTGGTGTAAGGCCTGAAGTAGGTGGGCAGGGGTCTATCAGCAAGTACTGGGTAAGCCAGGACAGGTTGCTCAACAGGCATTCCCACACACAATGCAGAGTAGGATAGTTCCTCTGGGAGGTTCCTTGGCCATGGTAGGCTGCTAAGACAAGGCCACTACCACCTGGTCCATGCAGGAACGGGTTAAAAATTGGACATGCTCCCCCATACACAACGCCTTAGAGGAAAGAACCTCTAAGTGAGCTTCCAGGTCAATAATGTACCAAGGAAAAGTGGCTTTAAAATGCATTATTAAATGCAAGGATTAGTTAAAATGGGTTTCTTAGGGGACACATTTGAATAGTTCAGTGTTCACTATAAAGCGTGCTGCAGAACTGAGGAATATCTTGGCCCTACATTACTGTATAAAATAAATGTAACTGAGTCTAAGCGTTCACACATTAAGGAATGCTGTCTAAATAACACAGATTTATTAGGGAATTATTTATAATGTGCCCTGGAATTGCTATATATTCACTCTCAATACAACATTCTTAACACAGTATAAATGAAGATTGTTTAAAGGCTAAGCTTTAGCTCATTGATGCTGTAAAATGTGATGAATCTCTAAGAACTTTAATTTAAAGCAATTCCAAGCAAATATCTAGTGACACAACTAAACTACATAATGTACATGGACTATTTTGCCTGCCAAATGTTTGTATTTTCTGTTTAGTCATTCTTGTGACTCAGGCACTGTTGAAACACAGTCCTGGATTCAGTGGGATTTTAACAAAATCTGTGCCGGAGATACAGAGTGTGTCCGGCCAGCCATGTGCTGAAACACTCATTCTTTTACTTAGCTTTTGTTCCTTTGCTGATCTGTTGGGCAGACTGATCTCCTGCCTCACCATAGTTCAAGCAACTCGAAACTCAGAGAGTGCACTAGTAATTAATCCACTAAACACCAATGACTCCAAGGCCACTAATGTCCCCACCCTAAAAGTACCCTCCTTTCACTTTAATTGTAGTAGGGAGTGTAGCCCAAAAAAATGCTAAGTATTGCAGCATTGTTGTCTGGGAAGACAACCCCTATTTACGTATTTATTTAGGCATATGTTTCAGCCTTTTTTAGAGTGTGGTTTTTGATTTGTGCTATTACAATGTAATATTTTCTCTCTCTTACAGTTATGTTATCAGCGCTGGCAGAGTCTATGGTGGTAGATGGCTGCTGCAGTGCACTTTAAAACAAAATATTAAAATTGGTGTTATAGTATAGGCTAGACTTACTTCCTTTGTTACTAATAATATTATTCAGGTTCAATATGTTGCTTGAGATTTGAGAAGCAAGATTCATAAAGAGGAACCGCAGTTTTTTTAAACTCCTCTTAACTGTTATGCTGGGGTGTCACTATTTACATACACACCTGTTCAGTGAATCAAGTGTTATCTTGTCATTTGCTGCCACAGTCCGGGTCCAGCACCATCACCTTGGTCCTCTTCAATGATCAGGAGCCAGATGCCTCTTCTGGGTTCTTGCAGCTTGCCTCCAATGATGCATGCCAGGTCCGCCCACTGGCCAATGGAAGTACCTGCAGCCTCCTGGGATATGTGACATGGGATGCTGTGGATGAAGGGTCTGGGTTATTCTTGCCTTAGCAAGAATGGTGGTGGGGAGGATAATAGGATAGCTTACCTGTAAAATCCTTTTCTTGGAGTACATCACAGGACACAGAGCCATAGTAGTTACTATGTGGGTTATAGGCCACCTTCAGGTGATGGACACTGGCACACCCTAAGACAGGAAGTCCACTCCTTATATGACCCCTCCCACTACTGTGAGTACCTCAGTTTTGTAGCAAAGCAATATACGTGTATTAGAAGAGAGGAGGGATCTCTGTGTCCCGTGATGTACTCCAAGAAAAGGATTTTACAGGTAAGCTGTTATAAAAATCCTATTTTCTTTATCGTACATCACGGGACACAGAGCCATAGTAGTTACTATATGGGCTGTCCCAGAGCAATGCCAACTGAGGGGAGGGAGACACAACAAAAGTAGGGCTCCATGAGACTAGAAGACTTATACTACTGCCTGCAGCACATTACGCCCAAAGGCAATATCCTCACGCCTTTTTACATCCACCAGAATCTGGTAAATGTATAGACTGAAGACCAAGTTACAGCCTTGCAGATTTGAGCCATGGAAGCTTGGTGATGCACTGCCCACGAAGCACTAACAGCCCTAGTGAAGTGCGCTTTGATTTGAGAGGGTGGAATCTTCCTCTTCAAACCATAAACTTGAACAATTACTTGCCAAAAACATTTAGAAATAGTGGATTTTGATGCTGCCTGTCCTCTTTTAGGACCTTCAGGCAACACAAACAAAACATCCGTTTTTCGAATAATCTGAGCAGTCACCTTCAAGTAGACTTTGACTGCTCTCATCACATCCAGAGAATGTAGTGATATCTCTTCCTTAGAAGAGGGTTCTGGAAAAAATGAAGGTAGAACAATATCCTGGTTTAGATGAAAACCTGACACTACCTTCAGTAGAAAGTTAGGATGAGGGTGCAACATCACCTTATCCTTGTGAATAATTAACCACTTGCTTACTAGGCACTTAAACCCCCCTCCTATCCAGACCAATTTTCAGCTTTCAGTGCTCTCACACTTTGAATGACAATTACTCAGTCATGCAACACTGTTTTTTTGTCCTTTTTTTCATATAAATAGAGCTTTATTTTGGTGGCATTTGATCACCTCTGGGTTTTTTATTTTTTGCGCTATAAATGAAAAAAGACTGAAAATTTTGAAAAAAAATGCATTTTTCCTAATTTCTGTGATAAAATTTTGCAAATTCGTAATTTTTCTTCATAAATTTTGGCCACGATTTATACTGCTACATATCTTTGGTAAAAATAACCAAAAATTTGTGGAAATTATTTGGTCTGTGTGAAAGTTTTAGAGTCTACAAGCTATGGTGCAAATCATAAAAAAATTATCACATCTGATGTACTAGTGGCCTATCTCATTTCCTGAGACCCTAACAAGCCAGGAAAGTACAAATGCCACCCAAAAAAACCCTTTTTGGAAAGTAGACATTTCAATGTATTTAGTTAGAGGCATGGTGAGTTATTTGAAGTTGTATTTTTTTCCCACAATTCTTTGCAAAATTGAGATTTTTTTTTTTTCCCCACAAAATTGTCATTGTAATAGCTTATTTCTCTCACATGGCATGTGTATACCACAAATGACACCCCAAAATACATTCTGCTACTCCTCCTGAGTATTACGATACCACATGTGTGTGACTTTTTCACTGCCTGGCCACATACAGAGGCCCAACATGCATGGAGCACCATCAGGTGTTCTAGGATCATAAATTACACATCACATTTCTCAACCAACTATTACACTTTTGAAGGCCCTGGAGCACCAGGACAATGGAAACACCCACAAAATGACCCCATTTTGGAAAGCTAACACCCCAACGTATAATCTATGAGGCATAATGAGTCTTTTGAACGGTTCATTTTTTTCCAGAAGTTTTTGAACAATGTGGAAAAAAAATGAAAAAGCATTTTTTTTACACAAAGTTGTCCGTTTATAAGATATTTCCAACACATAGCATTTGGATAGCAAAAATGACACCCCAAAATACATTCTGCTACTCCTCCTGAGTATGGCGATACCACATGTGTGAGACTTCTACACAGCCTGGCCACATACAGAGATCCAACATGCAAGGAACACCGTCAGGTGTTCCAGGGACACATAGCATGCACATACCAAGAATTACACCCCAAAATACATTATGCTGAGCAAAGTGTAAACAAAAGATTACCTGTGGTTGTAGTAGCGCAGTTGTACACAGAAGGATAGCACTGGTCCAGGCAGCAGGCAGGGACTTGGTCAGCAGCGGCGAACACAATTGTACAGGCAGCAGGCAGGGTTACTGTCCATATAAAGTCCAGGGTCAGTGCAGGCAGAGATATTGCCCGCAGTGCCAAAAATATTGGTCCTGGTAGTAGGCAGGTCCATGTGGTGTGGTCAGTGTGACAGGCAGAGGCATGACGGCAGTAAGTCCTACAGGTAGAAGTAGGGCCTCGTTCAGGACAGAATGGGGACAGGGGTAGAGGCTTCTCCACCCAAATCTCTTTGAAGCCTCCGAGTCTCCAGACCCTAATCTAGGATTGAGAAAACCAAAAAAAATTGTTTTGTTCATCCAGAAAAACAATTCTGGAGCCCCTCACATATGTGAGACCCCTGTGTTGGATCCCACTAGTCCAGTATCAGGGTACAAGATCAGTCCAAGAGGCAGGCAAATATCATGGTCAAACAGTCCAAGGTCAGTTCCAAATCAGGCAGATGTATGTACAGAATCGTTAGGCAGAAGCATGGTCGAATAACAGTCCAGGGTCAGTTCCAGATCAGGCAGAGGTATGTGCAGAATCGTTAGGTAGAAGCATGGTCGAATAACAGTCCAGGGTCAGTTCCAGATCAGGCAGATGTATGTACAGAATCGTTAGGCAGAAGCGTGGTCAAATAACAAGCCAGGGTCAGTTACAGAGGAGGCAGTGGCATAAGGGGTGTGAGGGTAAATTGCAGGAACGGAGGCTTACGTTTACCATACTTCACTAATAATTTAGTGAAGTTTGGTAACGAGGAAAACATTCACCTACGCAGAGGCCTGGTTCAGAAGGACATTGTGCACAATAATAAGATGTGTCTCTTCTGAATCCTGCTCTGGTACACACCTTACATTTTTTTTGCCGTCGTTGGCCTGTTGGTTTGGGAGGGATTTTATCGGGAAAGTGGCGTTCGGAGAGTCCACTTAGAACATCTGATCAGATATTTTCTGGTGGGCCGTTCGGGAATGTAAGGGCAGTGAAAACTTCCTCCTGGTAGCCAAGGAAGCATTTGGGGTTTTGGGTGGAGTTACGATAAATGACATATGAATTGTAGATGGCCAAATGAAAAAAATAAATTGCGACTTTCTTATACCAATGGTATGTCCGTCTTGTAGCAAGGTACGGTTCCAGCATCTGGTCATTCAAGTCGACTCCCCCCATAAACAAATTATAATCAAAGATGCATTTAGGTTTCTGTATGGGGCCATTTCTTCTGGGGATTTCCATGAAGGTATCATCGTGGATTGAAGACAACATGTACACATCTCTTTTGTCTCTCCACTTCACTGCCAAAATCTCGTTGTTTCGTAGACTTGCCGTTTCTCCTTTTCTCAATTTCCTTTTCACCAGACTTTGAGGAAAGCCCTTCCGGTTCTTTTTAACGGTACCACATGCAGGCGTCTTCTTCCGATGAAGGTTGTGGTACAGGGGCAGAGATGTGTAGAAGTTGTCTACATACAGGTGGTAGCCTTTCTCCAGTAGGGGGTATGTGAGGTCCCAAACAATTTTCCCGCTTGATCCAAAGTAGTCTGGGCAGTTAGGGGGTTGCATCTGGGTGTCCTTCCCTTCATACACTTTGACGGCATACAAGTAACCTGTGACTCGGTCACATCATTTGTATACCTTCACCCCATAGCGGGCCCTTTTACTGGGAATATATTGTTTTATTTTAAGCCTGCCACTAAACTTAACAAGGGACTCATCCACACATATGTTTTTGTCCGGGGTAAACAGCAGGGGGAATAGTACAGAAAAATCATTTAAAAGTGGCCGAATTTTGAAAAGTCTGTCATAGTTTGGGTCATTTCGGGGAGGGCACTGGGTATTGTCATTGAAATGAAGAAACCTCAATATCATGAGGTATCTGTTTCTGGGCATTACCTTGGAGAATACTGGCATGTGGTGGAGGGGGTGGGTTGACCAATAGGATAGCAAAGTGTTTTTCTTGTGAGTCCCATGTTAAATGTGAGCCCTAAAAAAACCTTCAACTCCTCCACCATTAGGTCTCTCCACTCATAGGGACGGGCATAGTAGGACGTTGGATTATTCAAAATGAATTGCTGTGCATAAAGGTTGCACTGGGCCACAATATTTGACAGCATGTCCTCGGTAAAAATGAAATTAAAAAAATCTATTGGGGAAAAATTCTCCGTGTTCACCTGGACTCCTGGCTGGGCAGTGAAAGGGGGAATGTTGGCTTCTCCTGAATTAGGAGGAAGCCACAAGGGGTTCTGCAGGGCATAGGGAAGGCTGGCATGGGTCCTTGGCCTTTCTTGCTGAGGCACTGTGGTGCTGGTGGATGGCACTGCGGTGCTGGTGGATGGGACTGCGGTGCTGGTGGATGGGACTGCCGTGCTGGTGGATGGCACTGCGGTGCTGGTAGATGCCACTGCCTCCCCACCAGAACGCCTTCGTTTGGCAGGCCGAATCTCTTCCTCCTCTGAGTCACTCAGTGTTCCACTACTGAGGACTGGCTCATAATTTATGTCCGACTCAGAATCGGAGTCGGAAAGGGAATCCGAAAAAGAGAGCTCCCCGTTGCTCTCGTCCGGCTGGGACAGTATTTGGTACGCCTCCTCGGCGGAAAAGCTTCTTTTGGACATGGTTGCTAAGCCTGCACTGATGGGCACTGATGAGGCGGCACTGATGAGCACAGATGGGCACTGAGGTGGCACAGAGGGGCACTGATGAGGTGGAACAGATGTGCACTGATGAGGTGGAACAGATGTGCATTGATGAGGTGGAACAGATGTGCAGATATGCACTGATGAGGTGGCAGTGGTGGGCACTGGTGAGGCGGCACAGGTGGGCACTGATGAGGCGGCACAGGTGGGCACTGATGAGGTGGAACACGTGCACTGAGATGGCACAGATGTGCACTGATGAGGTAGCACAGATGTGCACAGATGGGACGGCACAGATGGGGCGGCACAGATGGAGCGGCACAGATGGGGCGGCACAGATGGAGCGGCACAGATGGGGCGGCACAGATGGAGCAGCACAGATGGGCACTGATGAGGCGGCACAGATGTGCACTGATTGCACAGATGTGCACTGAGGCAGCACAGATGGGCACTGATTGGCACAGGTGGGCACTGATGAGGTGGCACAGGTGGGCACTGATGAGGTGGCACAGGTGGGCACTGATTGTGCAGATATGCAGCTGGACACTGATCACCGCTGGGCAGACAGGTGGGCTCCGATTGGCACAGGTGTGCACCGATTGGCACTGTACTGATGGTGCACTGTACTGATGGGGCACTGTAATGATGGGCACTGTAATTATGGGCACTGTGGGCACTGCAGGCACAGTAAAACGCGCAGTAAAACACTCACAGATGGCTGACAGATCTCTCTCTCCTCACACGCTGTCTCTGTGTGAGGAGTAGGGATGAGCCGAACACCCCCCGGTTCGGTTCGCACCAGAACCTGCGAACGGACCGAAAGTTCGCACGAATGTTAGAACCCCATTGACGTCTATGGGACTCGAAAGTTCGAAATCAAAAGTGCTCATTTTAAAAACTAATTTGCATGGTATTGTCCTAAAAAGGGTTTGGGGACCCGGGTCCTACCCCAGGGGACATGTATCAATGCAAAAAAAACTTAAAAACGGCCGTTTTTTCGGGAGCAGTGATTTTAATGATGCTTAAAGTAAAAAAAAAAAAAAGTGAAATATTCCTTTAAATATCGTACCTGAGGGGTGTCTATAGTATGCCTGTAAAGTGACGCGTGTTTCCCGTGTTTAGAACAGTCCCTGCACCAAATGTCATTTTTAAAGGAAAAAATCTCATTTAAAACTGCTTGCGGGTTTAATGTAATGTCGGGTCCTGGCAATATGGATGAAAATCAGTGAGACAAACGGCATGGGTACCCCCCAGTCCATTACCAGGCCCTTTGGGTCTTGTATGGATATTAAGGGGAACCCCACACCCAAATTAAAATAAGGAAAGGTGTGGGGCCACCAGGCCCTATATACTCTGAACAGCAGTATACAGGCGGTGCAAACAAGACAGGGACTGTAGGTTTGTTGTTAAGTAGAATCTCTTTGTAATTTTGAACGGGTCCATTTTTATGTGTTTAGCTCCAGCCAAAAAATCTTTTTTAAACTTTTTGGAAAACATAGGGAAGGGTTATCACCCCTGTGACATTTGTTTTGCTGTCTTTCCTCCTCTTCAGAAGATTTCACCTCACTTTTTGTCCTAATGGATTGGAAAGCATCAGTGGAAAGGAGAAATGTTTTTCCCATATTAACTCTTACAGGAGAGAATTTCCCTTCCTAGGGGTAGATTTCATCTCACTTCCTGTTGTCTCCTTCCGTTTGCAAGTAGGAGTCGTTGTTTGAAAGTAGGGTCCTGCCCTATATACTCAGCAGAAATTTGGGCCTTAGGTGTTTCTGTGGCCACAACACTGTAAGCCCTCACAGGGCCCTGCTGTGAAATATTAGATCAAGAATTGTAATTACATACCCCTGTTGAACAGGAGCTGAAAAATTAGGCCTTAGGCACTGGTGCTGGTGCCACAACACTGCAACCCCTCACAGACACTCTAGTTGGAACGCAGGAACGAGCCCTGCTGCAAAGTATTGCATCAAAAATTGTAATTACACGCCCCTGTTAAACAGGGGCAGAAAAAATGGGCCTTAGGCACTGGTGCCACAACACTGCAACCCCTCACAGACACTCTAGTTGGAACGCAGGAACGAGCCCTGCTGCAAAGTATTGCATCAAAAATTGTAATTACACGCCCCTGTTAAACAGGGGCAGAAAAAATGGGCCTTAGGCACTGGTGCTGGTGCCACAACACTGCAACCCCTCACAGACACTCTAGTTGGAACGCAGGAACGAGCCCTGCAGGACGCACCCCACTAGCTTGTAGGTTTAGCTGAACACTGTGAGGTGGACGCACCCCACTAACTTGTAGGTTTAGCTGAACACTGTGAGCAGGATGCACCCCACTAACTTGTAGGTTTAGCAGAACACCGTGAGCAGGACGCACTGCACTAACTGTAAATAGTCTAGCTGCCTGACTGTGGTACTAATAGGATCAAAAGAACACCAGCAATTTTCTTCAGGTAGCTGTATTTACTGTAACAAGACAAGCCTGCCTGTCAGTAAGAAGATAACAGAAACGGATCTAGCTGAACACTGTGAGCAGGACGCACCCCACTAGCTTGTAGGTTTAGCTGAACACTGTGAGGTGGACGCACCCCACTAACTTGTAGGTTTAGCTGAACACTGTGAGCAGGACGCACCCCACTAACTTGTAGGTTTAGCAGAACACTGTGAGCAGGACGCACTGCACTAACTGTAAATAGTCTAGCTGCCTGACTGTGGTACTAATAGGATCAAAAGAACACCAGCAATTTTCTTCAGGTAGCTGTATTTACTGTAACAAGACAAGCCTGCCTGTCAGTAAGAAGATAACAGAAACGGATCTAGCTGAACACTGTGAGCAGGACGCACCCCACTAACTTGTAGGTTTAGCAAAACACTGTGAGCAGGACGCTCTGCACTAAATGTAAATAGTCTAGCTGCCTGACTGTGGTACTAATAGGATCAAAAGAACACCAGTAATTTTCTTCAGGTAGCTTTATATACTGTAACAAGACAAGCCTGCCTGTCAGTAAGAAGAGAACAGGAACGGATCTAGCTGAACACTGTGAGCAGGACGCACTGCACTAAATGTAAATAGTCTAGCTGCCTGACTGTGGTACTAATAGGATCAAAAGAACACCAGTAATTTTCTTCAAAATACTGTAACAAGACAAGCCTGCCTGTCAGTAAGAAGATAACAGGAACGGATCTAGCTGAACACTGTGAGCAGGACGCACTGCACTAAATGTAAATAGTCTAGCTGCCTGACTGTGGTACTAATAGGATCAAAAGAACACCAGTAATTTTCTTCAAAATACTGTAACAAGACAAGCCTGCCTGTCAGTAAGAAGATAACAGGAACGGATCTAGCTGAACACTGTGAGCAGGACGCACTGCACTAAATGTAAATAGTCTAGAAGATAACAGAAACGGATCTAGCTAAACTGAATACAGTGTATATATATATATATATGCAACACCTGGGATGCATATATATAGACAATACACTTTAAGTGCAGCTAACTGACTGACTGTCCTGCCTAATCTAGCTAACTCAAATGAAATGACACTGTCTCTCTCTCTCTCTATTTCTCAGCACACCGGAACACACTGCACAGGGCCGCCGTGCAGGCGGCCTTATATAGTGTGGGGCGTGTACTAAATCCCCTGAGCCATAATTGGCCAAAGCCTCCTTGGCTTTGGCCAATTACGGCTCTCTGTTAAGGCGGCGCTGTGATTGGCCAAGCATGCGGGTCATAGTGCATGCTTGGCCAATCATCAGCAAGCAATGCACTGCGATGCCGCAGTGAATTATGGGCCGTGACGCGCCACACGAATTTGGCGCGAACGGCCCATATCGTTCGCAATTCAACGAACGATCGAACAGCCAATGTTCGAGTCGAGCATGGGTTTGACTCGAACACGAAGCTCATCCCTAGTGAGGAGAGAGAGCCGGCAATGAGAGTTGATCTCAAATGTTTACATTTGAGATCATCGCTCATTGGCCATGGCGATCGCGCTGTAAATGGCCGCTGTGATTGGCCATTTACAGCGATCTGTGATTGGCTGTGTCCAAGGGACACGGCCCACACAGAATTTCCCCGTTGCGCGCTCGTGAGCGCGCACGGGGAGCAAGGAAAGAGGAGGCCCTCATATGACGGCCTCCCGGGAATTGACATCCGTGTTGTGGCCGTCATTCGGCTACGGCCGGATGTCAGGAGGTTAAATATGACTCTTTACAAGAAAGAGCAGCCAACTCTGATAACCTTCTTGCAGAAGATATGGCTACCAGAAAAATGAGTTTCCTTGTCAAAAGGACCAAGGGAATATGCCGTATCGGCTCAAAAGGCTGTTTCTGCAATGCCGACAGAAGTAAATTCAAGTCCCAAGGGTTCAGGGGTGACCTAACCAGAGGATTACCCACTGAATAAAGCTACGAACCAAAGAATGCGAAGTAAGTGGTAGTTGGAATAATACTGTTAAGGCCGAGACCTGGTCTTTGATAGTACTCAAGGCCAGCTTAATTTCTAACCCCATCTGCAGAAAGTCAAGGATTCTAATTATGACATACTTCCTGGGGTGCCAACCCCTGGATTCACACCAGGAGACATATGCCTTACAGACTCTATAATATATTATTCTGGAGGCTGGCTTCCTTGCATTATTCAAGGTAGATACCACTGAACCTGATAGCCCACGCTTCTTCAGAATATGGGTCTCAATAGCTAAACCGTTTAATTTAGCGTTTGCAAGGTAGGATGGAATATCAGACCATGCGAGAGAAGATCTGGACGTAGTGGTAAGGTCCATGGGTCCCCTACTGCCATCCTTATGATCTCTGCATAGCAGGGTCTTCTGGGCCACAAGAATCATAGACTTCCCTTCCTGCTTGATCCTGCAAAGAAGTCATGGAAGCAGCAGAATAGGAGGGAATGCATAAATCAGTGAGAACTGATTCCACGGGAACACCAAGGCATCTGTTCCGCACGCTAGCAGATCCCTTGTTCTCGACACAAGTTGTCGATCTTTTTGTTGAACCTGGACGCAAACAGATCTACGTCTGGGATCCCCCATCTTTGGCGTATTGTCAGGAAGACATCGGGGTGAAGGGACCATTCTGCCGGGAACAACTGCTGTCGACTCAAATAGTCCGCCTGCCAATTTTCTATTCTTGAAATGAAGACTGCCAATAGGCAAGGTACATTGTTTTCTGCCCAAGTTAGTATATGATTCACATCTCTGGGCCGCACGACTTCTCATGCCCCCTTGGTGATTGATATAGACCACTGCTGTGGCATTGTCGGATTGGATCTTGACAGGACAATTCCGTAACCTGAACATGCAGGTCCTCAAGGCCAAGCGCACTGCCCGAATCTCTAGAATGTTGATGGGTAAGGTCATTTCTGATCTGGACCATTTCCCTTGGACAGTTGCCTCCTCCAGGACTGCTCCCCAACCTGAAAGGCTGGCATCTCTTGTTACCATCTTCCAGGTAACTGGTAGGAAGGATTTTCCCTTCTGCAGATTCTAGGTTATCAACCACCAACTGAGGCTCCAGGGCACCTTTGGAGACAGACGCACTGGGAAATCTAGAGCTTGAACCTTCTTGTCCCAAGCCGATAGGATACTGTTTTGCAGCAGCCTCGAATGAAACTGAGCATAAGGAATGGCCTTGAATGAAGCCACCATCTTTTCCAACAACCTCATGCAAAGTTGAATAGAAGGATTCTTCTTTGCCTTGACCACCTGAATCAGTTCCTTTATGGCACTGATCTTCGCCTGGGGCAAGAATACCCTTTTCTGGGCTGTATCTATTATCAGACCCAAGTATTCTAATCTCCTTGATGGTTTTAAGGAAGATTTCTCTAGGTTGAGAACCCAACCTAGGTATTCCAGGTAGTTGACTGTGGTGATCATACTTTGGTCTAAGAGGGCTACCAACTGGTCTATCAAGAGCAGATCATCTAGGTAAGCTATAATCATTATACCTTGGGCCCTTAATCTGGCTAGAGGAGGGGCCAGTACCTTTATAAACACTTTAGGTGCAGTAGCTAGACCGAAAAGGCAGAGCTACAAACTGAAAATGAAGATTTTCTATCTAGATATTTCTGGTGAGCGGGGAAAATAGTGACATGCATCATTGATGTCGATTGACGCCAGAAGTTCTCCGCCTTGTTGGATGGAGACTACTGATTGGATTGACGCCATGCGAAAAGAGAGGACATTCATTAACCGGTTTAGATCTTTGAGATCCAGAATGGGTCTGACATCTCTATTTGGTTTTGGTACCGTGAAAAGGTTTGAATAAAACCCCAATCCCTGCTCTTCCATGGGGACCACCGAGATCACTTTTTGAGACAAAAGATGGTCTAATGCCGTGTACACACGAGCGGAATGTCCGACAGAAAAAGTCAGACGGGAGTTCTTCATCATATATTCCGATTGTGTGCATGCCCCATCGGACTTTTTACTTCCAAAATTCTGACAGACCTAGAAAGAGAACATGTTCTACATTTTTCAGACGGAACCAATTCCTATCAGGAAAACCGATCTTCTTATGCTGTTCCGACGTACCAAAAATGACGCATGCTCTGAAGCAAGTACGAGACGGAAGCTATTGGCTACTGGCTATTGAACTTCGGTTTTCCCGTCGTACCTGTTGTTGTACGTCACCGCGTTCTGGACGGTTGGAATTTGGTGTGACCGTGTGTATGCAAGACAACTTGAGCGTAATTCCGTCGGAACTCCGTCGGAAAAACCTCCAGAGTTTATTCCGACGGGAAAAACGGTCGTGTGTATAGGGTATTATGCTTGAAAGAGAGACTTCTTTTTCTCTGGATCCATGGGAACGTTTGATCTGAGAAAATGAGGAGACGGGAACTTTTGGAACTCTAGTTTGTACCCTAGAGTTATTGAGGAAGTCACCCATCTGTCTCGACACTCTTTCTGCCACACCCTTGAGAACTGCAGAAGTCTTCCCCACACTCGAGTGAGCGGGGGCGCCCCTTCATGAGGAGGCTTTAGTATTTTGTCTGTGTCACGTACCTGGTAGGTGGAGCCCGGAATGCAGAGAACGGCCTCTCGTATACCTCTGACTCGGGAACCCCTGGAAGTGTGGACAGGGGCTCGGGAGTGCAAAGGGGCACAAGAGCCTGACTGGAACACTGGAGTAGAAGGCTGGATCCTGTAGTCAGCAGGGAGGTGCACTGTAGTCCCGTAGCAGGATGCAGACAGCAGGGAGGTGCACTGTAGTCCCGTAGCAGGATGCAGACAGCAGGGAGGTGCACTGTAGTCCTGTAGCAGGATGTAGACAGCTGGGAGGTGCACTGTAGTCCCGTAGCAGGAAGCAGACAGCAGGGAGGTGCACTGTAGTCCCGTAGCAGGATGCAGACAGCAGGGAGGTGCACTGTAGTCCCGTAGCAGGATGCAGACATCAGGGAGGTGCACTGTAGTCCCGTAGCAGGATGCAGACAGCAGGGAGGTGCACTGTAGTCCTGTAGCAGGATGCAGACAGCAGGGAGGTGCAGACAAGCCGGGTCAAGGTACTGGTGGGCAGATCAGGTACAGAAGGGCAAACCAAGAGAATAGTCAGAGTCCAAGCCGGGATCGGGGCAGGCAGCAAACAGGAAAGTCAGGAACAAGCCAAGTAAGTACTGGGTTCAGGAAAAACTGGTAACAAGGCAGCAGGGGTCTCAGGAAACGCTGTATACCGGGCAGCAAGGAGGCAGGGCATCAGTCTCTTTAAATAGTCCCCTCTTGGCGCCAAGCGCTGTCACAAGGGGCGCTTGGCGCTACAAGGGCCGCTATTCACGCCACTGCACATGCGCGTGCGCCGGACAGCTCTCCTATGCACAGGAATCCTCCTAGTGACAGAACGTCTGTTGGGAGGGATTTCCTGACATTGCCCCCCTCCAATGGGCGGCCTCAGGATGCCCAACTGGGCCAATTTATTGGGGTGGGATCTTTTAAAGGCTAAGATCAGTCTTTTGGCATGGATATTAGTCTCTGGTTCCCAGGAGTTCTCCTCAGGGCCGTAACCCTTCCATTTCACCAGGTACTGAACCGGATTATGCCTCCTCCGGCAATCTATGATGGATTCAATCTCGAATTCTTCTTCGCCGTTGATAAGTACAGGCTCAGGAGGACCGGTGTTCCGGTTAAGGAAGGGGTCCGGGACTGAAGGTTTAAGTAAAGCCACGTGGAAGACTGGATGTATACGGAAGGACTCTGGTAACTTCAACTCATACGCCACATTATTAATTTTTCTTACCACTGGGAAGGGACCCACAAACTTAGGGCCCAATTTCCTGGATGGGCATGCTAGTTTCAGGTTCAGAGTGGATAACCAGACTTGAACTCCAGGTTTCAGGTCAAGCTCCCCTCTCCTCTTTCTGTCAAGTGTCTCCTTGTTATGCTCTTGGGTCTTTGCCATTGTCTCTTGAAGTAGCTTTTGTTCGTGCTAAAGAAATTCAAGGTTTCTTGGGCAGCCAGTACTGCACACTCAGGAATGTTGTTAGACAAAAACAAGGGATGGAACTAGGGTTGTCCCGATACCACTTTTTTAGGACCGAGTACAAGTACCGATACTTTTTTTCAAGTACTCGCCGATACCGATTACCGATACTTTTTTTTAATGTCAAGTGACAGTTTTTTTTTTTTGCTATTTTTTTGGGGGGGGGGGGGGGGGTGAACGTTGTATGTGTGTGTGTTTTTTTTGTTTTTTTTTACAATTTTTATTTTTTACAATAAAATTTTTTTTTTCTTTATTGTTTTTTTTTTTTTTGTTTTTTTTAATCAGCCCTTTTGGGGGGCTTTGGTGAGATATCAGGGGTCTTAACAGACCTCTGATATCTCCCCCTTGAGACAGAGAAATAGACAGAGGATAGAGATTCCCCAGTCCCTTTCTCTGCAGCGTCAGCTGCACTGAGAATGAATGGAGAGAAGACAGCGGCTTCTCTCCATTCATAAACTGACACATCGTAATCACAGGAGATTACAATGTTTCAGTTATGTGAATGGACAGAGTCAGCTGACTCTATCCATACACAAAGGAAGGAGGGGGAGGACGGAGGAACTGAGGGGGAGAACGGAGGGGACAGATAAGGAGAGATGAACGGAGGGGGAGAACGGAGGGGACAGATAAGGAGAGAGGAACAAAGGGGGAGTACGGAGGGGGACAGATAAGGAGAGAGGAACAAAGGGGGAGTACGGAGGGGGGACAGATAAGGAGAGAAGAATGCAGGGGACAGCGGAGAGGCACAGAGGAACAGAGGGGGCACGGAGGAGGATGCAGTGACAGTCAGCGGTGAGCGATCACCGCTGTATGTCACTAAAGCTGGTGAAAGCCGCTGGGGGAGAATCTTGTAACTCCCCCACGCGCCGATCACAGCTGACTTCCAGGTATCGGGGGAAGCATCGGGAGCATTTGCCCGAGTACAAGTACTTGGGCAAATGCTCGGTATCGGTGCCGATACCGATACTAGTATCGGTATCGGGACAACCCTAGATGGAACCCATAGTTTGCAAAAAATGGAGACTGGTTGGTTGCAGAATGGACAGAATTATTGTAGGCGAACTCAGCAAGAGGTAGCAGGGGCACCCAGTCATCTTGAGAAAAACAAGAATAGCACTGCAAGTACTGTTCAAGGGTCTGATTAGTTTGTTCAGTTTGACCATTAGTCTGGGGATGGTAGGCAGAAGAGAAGGAAAGGTCAATCTTCAGAGCTCCACACAGGGCTTTCCAGAATTTGGATGTAAATTGTACCCCCCGATCAGATACAATGTTTGCAGGTATACCATGGAGCCTTACAATGTCTTTAATAAAAATCTTCGCAGTTTCAGAGGCAGATGGGGTACCCTTCATAGGCAGGAAGTGAGCCATTTTAGAAAGTCTGTCAACCACTACGAAGATAGTGGTGAAATCCTCTGATGGTGGTAATTCCACAATGAAATCCATGGAGATCATCCTCCATGGTCTTTCTGGTATGGGTAGAGGCCTCAACAGTCCCCAAGCCTTGGTCTTGCTGCCCTTGTTCTGGATGCAAGTAACGCATGATTCAATATAATGTCTGCAATCCTTTTGTAGCTGAGGCCACCAGAACATGCGCTGCAGGAGTTTGGAAGTCTTGTGTATCTCGAAGTGGCCAGCTAGTTCGTGGTCATGACAAGACTTGAGGACGGCAACCCGTGTCTGTTGTGGCACAAAAATTCTGTCTTTGTACCATAGTATGTCATCTTTCAGCTGTAAAGTGACCTCTATTGGATGGGGAGCCGTTGAGGAAGCCTGTTTGATTTGGGAGAGCAGATCTCCCTGAAGCATGAGAAAATTTCCAGGAGCAAGGATGGTATCTGGTGGAGAAGGAACTTCAGGTTCGCTGAACATCCGGGAAAGCGTGTCTGGTTTGGTGTTCTTGGATCCCGGCCTGTAAGTGATGTGGAAGGTGAATCTAGTGAAGAAGAGTGCCCATCTGGCCTGTCGTGGTTTCAATCTCTTGGCAACTTTCAGGTACTCTAAGTTCTTGTGGTCAGTGTACACCAGAATAGGATGGGCCGCTCCTTCCAAGAGGTAACACCATTCTTCCAGCGCAGATTTGATTGCAAGTAGCTCCCTGTCCCCGACATCATAATTTCTTTCAGACTCGGTTAGCCTGCGGGAGAAGAATGCCACTGGGTGTAATAGAGCCTTGGATCCTTGTCTCTGTGAAAGAACTGCCCCTACTGCTATCTCGGAAGCGTCTACTTCCAGTATGTAAGGTAAGGCTGGGTCAGGATGTTTTAAGACGGAGGCTGATACGAACTGTTTTTTCAAAGAAGTGAAGGCTGCTTGAGCTTCAGGAGACCATTGGAAACGGGTGCCTTGTTGAGTAAGACTTGTGATGGGGGAGATGATAGAAGAAAATCCTCTGATGAATTTGCGATAAAAATTTGCAAACCCCACAAATCGCTGGACTCCCCTTTTATCAGTCGGGGTTGGCCAATCCAGGATGGCAGAGACCTTCTGCGGATCCATCTTGATACCATCTATAGAAATGATTAGGCCCAGAAACTGGATGCTTTGGCGTTCAAACTCGCACTTCTCAGGTTTTGCATACAAGCCGTGCTGGCGAAGGCAGGTTAGAACTTTTCCGACGTGCTCCCGATGGGTAGACAGTGAGGAGGAAAAGATCAAGATGTCATCCAGATATACTATGATGAACAAGTCAAGGTAGTCTCTAAAAATATCATTAACAAAATGCTGGAAAGTGGCAGGAGCATTACATAACCCCAAAGGGCATGACAAGATACTCAAAATGTCCGAAGCGGGTGCGGAAGGCCGTTTTCCATTCATCTCCGCTTCGGTTGTAGGCTACGCAAAGGTCCATTTTGGTAAAGATGGATGCAGTTCCGAGTCGCTGGAAGAGTTCAGGTACCAAGTGTAGAGGGTACCGATTCTTAATTGTAATTTTATTAAGGTCCCGATAATCTACGCAGGGGCGTAGAGAGTGGTCTTTCTTTTCTACGAAGAAAATCCCTGCTCCTGCTGGGGAGGTAGAAGGGTGGATGAACCCTTTTTTCAGATTGTCATCTATGTATTCTTTAATAGTTCCAAGCTCGAGTTCGGTTAAGGGAAAAATTCTCCCAAAGGGAATTTCTGCTCCGGGGAGAAGTTCAATCGGGCAGTCGTAAGGTCTATGGGGTGGAAGTGTCTCTGCCCCTTTCTTGCTGAACACATCCAGAAAGTTATGGTATGCCCTAGGAACTACTTGGCAGGCTTCAGCATCGGTCTCCAGACACAGCAAAGAAGACGGGACGTTGGTAGTTTCCTGTAAGCAATGTTGACGGCAGTAGGGGGAATGAAAACTGATTTTTCCAGGAGACCAGTCAATTTGTGGTTATGTGCCTTGAGCCAGGGCATTCCCAGTATGATGGGAAACAAGGGAGATTCAATTATGTCAAGACAGAGTAGTTCTTGGTGGTTGCCGGAAATGGTGGTATTAAGAGGAACTGTTTCTTGTGTTACGGGCCCAGATTTAATAGCCGATCCATCGGCCAAGTGTACAGACAGTCCCTGTGCTCTGGGTCGTAGAGGAATTCGGAGTTTGCGGGCAAAAGACAAGTCCATGAACCTGCTGCAGGCTCCGGAGTCAATGATGGCGGTTGCTTGAGTATTCCCTTCTGGAAGCTGTAGAGAGATGGGGACAGCCAAATGAGTAGCATTATCAAACACAGCAGGGGAAGAAGTAGAGGAGAGAGTAAGGTGCTTACGGGTCTTTGCGGGACAAGTCCTCACATAGTGTCCAGATTCTCCGCAGTAAAGGCAAAGGTTATTAGCCCGCCGGCGTTGACTCTCTTCTGGAGTCAGAGAGGGACGGATCAGGCCTAGTTGCATTGGCTCAGTGGAATCAGCAGAAGCGTGGACGGGAGGATGTGGTACACGTGGAAGCATCCAGACTGGGCGAGCGGGACCAGCAGCCCGTTCAGCTCTTCGTTCTCTTAGACACCTGTCTATCTGGATGGAGAGGTTGATAAGAGCTTCAAGTGTCGCCGGGATGCCAACCCGGGCCAACTCATCCTTTAGTGGCTCGGAGAGCTCCATGCGGAACTGGTGACGTAGGGCGGCGTCGTTCCAGTTTGTGTCAGAACTCCAACGCCTGAATTCAGATGCATAGTCCTCTGCCGCCCTACGGCCTTGCTGGAGAGAAAATAGAGCTGCTTCTGCAGTAGCTGCTTGTTGCGGGTCCTCATAAAGAAGGGCCATGGCTTGGAAGAAAGTGTCCAGTTGGTTTAAGGCAGCTATTCTTCTGTTCCAGGAGTCGGTGGGCCCATGCCTGGGCATCAGTCTCTTTAAATAGTCCCATGTTGGCGCCAAGCGCTGTCACAAGGGGCGCGCGCGCTCCCGCGCGTGCCTGTGTGCCGCTATTCGCGCTACTGCGCATGCGCGTGTGCCGGACGGCTCTCCTATGCACAGGAATCCTCCTAGTGACAGAACATCTGTTGGGAGGGATTTCCTGACAGTCTGGTAGGTTTCCTCCCCCAGGACTTCTTTTGTCCCTGGGGTTGACCTTGAGGTTTACCTCTTGAACTTGACTGCGAAGGTCGTCATGACTGCCTGGAGGCTGATGCCCCTGGCACTGGAGAAGGAGCTTGTTTAAATGAAATACATTTACTCCTCTTCCTAACTGGCAAAAGGGTACTTTTTCCACTAGAAATTTTTTGGATGTATTTATCCAAATCATCCCCGAACAGCCATTCACCATGAAAAGAAAAACTAGGCAGGAGCTTTTTGCATGGCGCCTCGACTGACCAATTTTTCAACCATAAGATTCTACGCAGATGTACCAGCGCAAGCATAAGGCGTGAGGTCTGGAGAATAAAATTTCTTATAACGTCTATTGCAAAACATAAAGCCCCTGGTAGCTTGGCTAAATCCTGGGCCTGCTGATCAGGAATAACCTTGGGCACCTGTTAAAACTGGTCTCTCAAGGATTGACATACACCAATTGCTGCCAGCTCAGGCTGAGTCACTGAACCTGCCAGAGGTAAAGTGCTTTTTAATAGGAATTTCAACTTCTTATCCGTTGGATCCCGGACAAGTCAAGCTTCTATTCACAGAGGATATAGCAACGTCAATTGCTGGTATCTCCCACTTCTTAGTGAATGTTTCCTCCATAGGATAAAGTGTTGAAAACTTTTTAGGAGGAAAAAAATGCTTATCTGGGTGATCCCACTCAGAATACATAAGCTTTTCCAGCAATGAATGGACCGGAAAGGCATGCACAGCTTGAGGAGGCTTTAGCGAACCCAAACAAGAAGTGGGCTTATCAACCGAGTTGGTTAAGGGTAGCAAAAATATGGAACGGACCATATCAGTAAGAGATTGTACCATCAATCTTTCAGATTGTGAAGCTGATCCTTTCGCATTTGACCCCTTAGAAGAGGAGTCATCAGCCTCTTCACGGTTCCCTGAGAGGAATTTGTCTTCTCCTGACCCTAGTTCCTCAGTTTGAGGGTCCTGGGTAATGGAGGGGGACCTGTTGCATTTTATCCCACACTGGGATGCGATTAAAGCCGCTAACCTTTCCTCCAAACCTATCATAGCTGAGGAAAAAACTTCTTCAGTAATATAGACAGGGGCTACATTGTTGGAAACAGTTGCAACAATTGACAGCCCTGATGGCTCACTCTGACCAGCCACCTCAGATCTCTCAGGGGAGGATGCCTTGTAGAGATGAGTTTAGGCTTTTTTGAGCTTGAAGGAGTCCCTTTTGAGTCCTTTTTTGGGGTGATTCTACCTCCCCTTTTGACCATAGCCCGATGCACAAAATGCAGAGGTACTACCAGAAGAAATTGCACCCACTGCTTGAGCAAATAGTCCAGCAACTGCCGCTGATATTACTGCTCAGCCTGGTAAATGTGCCAAGGGAATGTCTGTGTCAACACTTACATGCCCCCTTTTTGCTCTTGTATCCCTCCGACAGCTGCAGCCAGCAAAATGGAGCCTTTTAAGTGTACTCCCATGCTGGGCGTTGCTGCACACCAATGCCACGCTAAGCCGCGCCCCCTCTGTATTCCACCGCGCCCCCCCTTCCTCTTCTCAAAAGAGTGTTTTCCCGCAAGAGCGCAGGTCTCTGACCGAGGGGATTGGCGTGTGTGTGTGGGGGGGGGGCGGTGAGGAGGAGGTCTGTGACAAAAAACACCGTGCAGAGGTGGTGGAGAACGGAGCGGCATCCGCCAATCTTTCTGGCTCCCCCCTCTATCCAGGGAGAGGGGGAGAGCTTTTGCCCAGGTGGGGGATGTTTTTGGAAAAAAATCCCCCCCAACATTCTACCGGAGGCCTGGGACTGATAGCCCAAGGGAGATCTGCAGCTTCTACTGAGACAGCGTGATCTGAGGAAAGCATGACAAGGTACATGCTCTATACAGCCCCCAGTGATGACTTTTAGGCATAAAAACATTTACATTTAAAGGAGATAATTCATAAGAAAATTAAAAATTCCTTATAAACCTCTACTTACCTTTCCCGCCGCAGGGATTCTGTGGTAAAACCAACAGACCCAATCTTCACCCCTCACGGTGGGTTAGGTTAAAAAACCTTCAGGAGCCGGGGCCCTTTTTTATCGGGGATCCACACTCCTGGACCCGTAAAGCACCCTGCCAGGAAAACTTTATGGCTGAAAAGACCAAAGCACTGGGTCCCGGGGTCTAGCTCTCTAAAAAGAGAAGCGTTACGGGCTAAACCTCATTTCTTCCACTACAAGGCCCGGGTACCATTCAATTCGACCTAAAAAGACACTTTGAATGGATCCGGTTGCATAGCCTGCTCCAGCAAGGAATATGCCAGTGGAGCTCAGCATAGTACATCTTTACTCGTGACTAACACCTAAGACACTGGCAAAAAAACTGAGGTATTCCCAGTAGTGGGAGGGGTTATATAGGGAGTGGACTTCCTGTCTTAGAGTGTGCTAGTGTCCATCACCTGAAGGTGGCCTATAACACACATAGTAACTGCTATGGCTCTGTGATGTACCGATAAAGAAAAAGTATTTTGTACTTTTGTCCATTGATTCTGCCAGTGGTGCTGTAGCTGTGATTTAATTCATTAGGTTGACAATGACACAATACTGCTACTGAGATTTCAGGGTAGTCCATCTCTGTATTTGGATAGATAGTGATATCATCAAGATGCCACATCCATCAATACAAAGGCTTAATTTCTGCTCCTCTGCTTCCAGCTAACTCAGTCCAACACATGAGAGCTTCAATAGACCAGTTTACTGCCCCAACAGGAAGAAGACAAAGGAAGGTCTTCACAGTCACATTACCATGACTCTGTGGTTTTTGCTTGCCTGCATTCTACTTTATTGGTATGATTCCTACATTTGTGGTCAATAATAGGTATGAGCTTTGAGTTTGACTCGAACATCGGGTGTTTGCCCGTTCGCCAAACAACGAATTTTATGGGGCATTCGCAGCAAATTTGAGCCTCCCATAATGGACTGCAAGACCGCAGTGCATTGCTGTATGATGATTTGCCAAAACATACACCTGACCTGCATGCTTTGGCCAATCACAACATGCTCCCCAGCGGTGCCTTTGGCCGAACATGGCTCAGGGGGACGCCCCACACTATATAAGTCCACGCCTCACACTATATAAGGCTGCTTACACAGCGCCTGGATAGTGTGTTATAGTGGACAAATAACTGTTTCAAATACACTTCAGGCGGTGTACACAGTATATAATAGTGTAGTGCAGTGTTAAAAAAATAAAAATAACCATCATGTCTGGAAGGCCTCCAAGGAGAGGAGAGGAGGCAGACGCTCACAGGCCACTAAAAGATGGCAAGCAGCCTCTGAAATAATATTTCACAGCAGGGACCGTTCCTGCACCCAACAAGAGTAACTGTGAGGGGTTACAGTGTTCTGGGACCACCAACACCTAAGGCCCAATGTTTCTGTCCCTGTTTAACAGGGGCATGTAATTACAATTTTTGAAATATATTTAACAGCAGGGACCATTCCTGTGCCCAACCAGAGTTATTGTGAGGGGTCACCATGTTCTGCCACCACCAACACCTAAGGCCCAATTTTTCAGGAGAGTATATAGTGCAGTCTGTATAGTATATATACTGCAGTTCAGAGTATCTAGTGCAGTCCGTATAGTATATATACTGCAGTTCAGATTTGGGGGGGGACTTTGGGTATGGATTTTGGGGGGGACCCCCACACCATTTAAAAAAAAAATTTGGCATGGAGTTCATCTTAATATCCATACCAGACCTGAAGGGCCTGGTATTGACTGGGGCGTGGGGAAACCCACGCTGTTTTTTTTTATGATTTTTTATGTATATTGCCAGAGTCTGGCAATACATTACAGCCGTGAGCAATTTAAAATGACATTTTTTCCTTTAGAAATGTCATTTTGCTGCGGTACTTTTCTAAACATGGGAAAAATGCCCTACTTTACAGGCAGACTAAGGCCCAGCGACGATATTTAAAGGAGTATTTAATTTTTATTGTTTTACTTTAAGCATTCTTAAATTCACTGCGTTTTAAAAACGTTTTTTTTGCATTGATACATATCCCCTGGGGCATTATCCGGGTCCCCAAATACTCTTTATGGCAATAACTTGGATATAAGCCTTTGAAATGAGCACTTTTGATTTTTCACACTCGTGTTCGCATGTTCGCACAAATGTATTGTCTGTTCACAAGTTCTGGTGCAAACCGAACCGGGGGGGGGGGGGGGGCGTTCAGCTCATCCCTAGTCAATTAACAATAGGAGACCATTCTGTCATAAGAAATATTTGTCTGTGTAATATTTTCTTTGGCCAATATGTTTGCTCTAATTTATCCTAGCTAGGAGGTGATGTTGGGTGCACATTTAAAATATTGAGGGTGTAGATATGACTGAATCGGTATGATCCATGTAGAGTTCAATTCAGAACTTACACATTTGTAAATTATTAGAAGAAACATTTCATGTGGAATACAGAGTTACCTAATTCTCTCACTGGGACATTGGCCATTTACTATGAGAATATCTGAAATACCTCAGTAATATTTTGAAAATCGATCAAGTGGAGTGTTAGTGGCAGAGTTAAGGAGCAACTGAGCAGGGTGAGGCAGTGTATTACTGTAATTTAAACAGTATAGGCACCTATTTTCAATGTTTTACATACCTTTACCTGCATAAGGGGCCAGCCTGAAGCAATCTAGCATGCATTATTTTTAACTAAAGTTCCACTTTTACTTGTCATTGCCCAAACTATAAGGCCAACCTGGGTCTGGATTCACGCAACTATTACCCGGTCTGTTTGCCAAAACAAATAGGTACAGAGATGCTTATGTTTTTAGAATTTTGTATGCCAGGGAAACAAACTAGAGTGATTGGTAGGTTCAATGACAGGAGCCTGGGGTTGACCTGATGATAATTCAGGAAGGGAAGGAGGTCATTACAGAAAGCGTGTTTGTGGTTTGTCAAGCAAAGTGATGCAGCACTAACTCCAGTTTAGAATATTTCTTGAACCCTGAAGAAGGAGCATCACTGAGTGAGCAGAGATAGCCATGTGAGATAATGGGAAAGGTAGAGAACTGTTGGCTGTGTCCCACTGGAGAGTGAGGATCTTTGTAGCTAGGAAGTTGTGCAGTTTTGATGTCTTAGTCTGCAGACTAAGACTGCTAACATAGTCTTCCAAAGTGTATTTTCCTTGCGACCATGACAACAAAAATCCCAGGACTGTAAACCTAAGAGATGATTGTTTATCCCCCCCCCCCATTGCTCAGTCAAGAAAGTAGATTACATTCACCAATGCATGAGGAGGAAAACACACCATAACCAACACCAAGAAGTGAAGGGTGGAAAGTAGGCCTGCTGTCCTGGAACACCATTACTTGTAAGTCAAAATAGGATTTTCTCCATTCATCTTCCAGGGCACCAAACCTGAGAGGAAAAGCAAATAATGCAGGCCTACAGTGCCTTGGGTGGGTCCATTACCTGTAAGAGGTTTCTGCTTAACACCAAATCCTGCTTTGAGAGTACCTCCACTCTATAATGTTTGATGAAGGCATCTTGACTGGACCACGTGGCTGCTCTACAGATCTGTTCCACTGATGCATCCTGCCTTATGTGCCCAGGATGCAGCTAAGGATCTAGTAGAGTGGGCTCTTAAAGATAATGGAATTAGAGAACCCTCAATCTTGTAGGCTATAGAGATCAAATGCCTAATCCACCTAGCAATCATGGCCTTTGGTGCCTGTAACCCCTTCTTAGGGCCTACTTGGAGTCATCTGTCAGATTCATAGCAGCTGACATAGTATTTATTTTATTTATTTATTTATTTCAGGTACTTATATAGCGCCGTCAATTTACGCAGCGCTTTACATATACATTGTACATTCACATCAGTCCTTACCCTCAAGGAGCTTACAATCTAAGGTCCCTAACTCACATTCATACATACTAGGGACAATTTAGACAGGATCCAATTAACCTACCAGCATGTCTTTGGAGTGTGGGAGGAAACCGGAGTACCCGGAGGAAACCCACGCAGGCACAGGGAGAACATGCAAACTCCAGGCAGGTAGTGTCGTGGTTGGAGATTCGAACCAGCGACCCTTCTTACTGCTAGGTGAGAGTGCTACCACTACACCACTGTGCCGCCCCATAGTAGATTTAAACTGCATGGTCTAGCACTGCTGATCATAGAAATTCTGCTGTAATACTACTTAAAGATCCATTTTCACCCTAGTGCTACATCCCCTGGTTTGCAATTCCTGCAATCCCCTGTACATCCTGTCATTTACTGATAGCTCTTTAGGCATGTCAGGAATTTTGGCATAAATAGCCTGTAAGAGACCCTCTATGCCTTCTAAAAGGGAACTAGTTTCTAGCAGGCTTCACCTGTTCAGTAGCCTTACTGCTAGTATCCCTCCTCCAGGGGAACTCTGGGAAGATGTGCTAATTGCATCTTCAATATCACCCTCCACTCCCAAATTCAGCAAAGACAGAAGACCATGTGGAGAAACAGTTGTGATGTAAAGACCCGACCTGCGAGGAGGGAAGCAAAAAGCTAGAAAGGGCAGTCCTGAAGAACTGAAGAGTCGCAACTATCTCAGCCTACACTGTGGACCTTCGTAAGGGCTGACATTCCACTTTCTGACAGCTGCTGAATGCATTTATAACGGAAACACTGAGTGAGAGTCCTGGCAACTTTCTGTCGTGATAACCACAGGATCTTCTGGTGTGAGAGGAAGCTGAGGACAGTGGTTTCGATAAAACTTCAGGGGCACACTTGTCTGTAGATAATGACTCTACAACACAAGGGAAAAATATAGAAGCACCCGGATTAAGAAAAGGAGGTCCTATCAAAATGCCCAGAACCACCTGGCTGTGCGAGAGACTCCAACAGCCGCCAACAACAGTTCATCATGTTGCTGTCCCTGCTGGAGAGCTTCAAAGTTGTGCTACATGTCCTGGCTTGTATTCTCCCGCCACAGCTGAAATGGAGACCAGGAACGCACACCCCTCTCCAGGGACACAAGGGAAGGACAGGGTCATAAAAGTTAGGGGTACTTCAGGAATCAAGGCCCTATGCAGGCGGGGGCACTGAGCCACCACTGAAAATCTCCACTTCCACTCAGTTTTGCAGATCTACCTCAGCGGGAGACCTTTCTGACCCAATTGCCATCCAGTCAGGAGAAAAACAACAAAAGTGGCACTGCCTGACAGTAGGAAACACAACCTAAACTGAGGGACAAGGGGTTGAGAGGGGTTTTTCACTGCTTGTTTGTGTTTCCTGTTAGGGAGGAGCCAATCGTCTCTCAGGTTCACTTTCCTGGAAGAGGACTGGAGAAAGTCAGTTTGTACACATGAATACCAATCCCATGTAATTGTCTGTTTTTTTTTTTCACATGGGACCCCGAGGCTGCAATACTCACCTTTAATATAGAGTTTGTCTCCTGTAGGAAGCAAGAGGTCATATTAAAAATGAATTGGTCTTATAGCCTTGTGTTAGTGTTGCCACCTGTCCGGGATTCACCCGGACAGTTCGGGTTTGGAGTCATGCGTCCAGGTTTCAGACAGCCTGAAACCCGGTCACATTATTCAGACTGGACTATGGCTTCCCAGCAGGGTTGCTGGCTGCAGTTGTCTAAGCTGAGAGTGTCTGTTACACACTCTTTCACACTACACAAAGCCAACACTAACAATTGCACCCCCCCCCCACACACAGATAGGAGAGGAAAGAGGGCTTGATCTGCACCTCTTCCCCTTGGCCCTACACCTCTGTGTCTGCCCACACTCCTTAAGCCTCATACACACGATCGGTCTTCAATCAAACTTTTCCGTGGATTTCTGTCCAAAGGGCATTGGCTGTGAACTTGGTATGCATACACAAGGCAGGACTTTTTCAGCCAACTTTCACCAAATCACGTGGTTTTTCAGCTCTTTACCGTCACCCTTTGGTCAACTTCTGTATTATTGTCTGATATTTTGCATTGGTTCTGAGCATGCGTGTTTGTACTTTGGACTAAAGTCCTATGGACTTGTGTACACACGATAGGATTTTGCACCATAGGACTTTTGTTCCCAGAAAGTTTGTCTGTTTGCACAGCCAACATTTGTCCGATGAAAACCGAAAAAGTTTGTCCGATGGAGCCCTACACACGGTCAGATGCTGCCTTAAAATGGGTAATTTGCATGTTTGTTGTCAAAAAATACGATCGTGTGTATGGGCCTTAAGAAAAAGAAAGTTGGGGCTGGAAATTTGAAGTCCAGCAGCCTCAGATACATCTGGATGAGATGTGCTGACTGCCAAGGGGTGAGTGAGCTTACCATCCATCCCTGCCTGTGACTGAAGTCTCCCTCCTTCCTCTGATTGAGTACACTAAGGTAAATTAGGGTTCTCAGAGCACCTCTAACATCAGAGTTCCCCTTTACATCAGAGGCCACAGGTATTCCCCCTTCAATCAGAGTCCTCTCCGTACATCAGAGTTCTCAGTGTTCCCACTTAAATCAGGGTTCCCAGAGCATCCCTTATGTTAGAGTCCCCAGAGTTCTCCCTTAAATCAGAGTCTGTATCAGAGTCTTACAGTGAAAGGGAACTCTGCGAGTTCAGATGTAAAAAGGGAACTCTGTGGACTCTGATGTTAAAGGGGGACTCTTGTTATTAACTTCATATGATTAGAAATTTTATTTTAATAGCAAAATATATGTATAGTTTATACTACAAAACAAAATTGCTGTACGCCACTAAAGTGTTCGGGTTTGACTTGAAGAAAAGGTGGCAACCCTACCTTGTGTAGTGACTACATAGGACAAAGGAGGACCAGGAGATTGACACTGCTGGAAACGTCTGTTTCTAAAAAAAAAAAAGACTTCAATTTTGCTTCAATGGAGCAACGTTCAATGTAGTGGGAAGCAGGAGAGGGCCATATTTACTCATAAAAATCAAACAGAATCTAGCGAGCTACCATGTGAAAATCCAAATGATAATTAGAGATGATTAAAGGACAGCTGCTAGCATTAATCACGTCCCATATGCTTGTGCCAAAAAGTTTTATAGCAATATAATGCTGCGCTATCCAAATGTAATCATACGGTAGCCGTACTAAATCATAATATTACTGGTTGTAGTTAAATAGTGGTGGTGAGATATTCTATTCCTATTTAAAAAATCTAGTGAATATAATAATGCAATCTTATGCAATTATAAGTTGCGATCATGAACAATTAAAAATTGCAATCCACCCAATGACAACCTGTATAGCATACACACCTCTATATACACATGTAGCATTCATATGCAATAGAGAATTTTGCAACCCTGTGCGATAATTGCAGTGACAACCTGTAATTTACATAAATCTATATAAAAGTGCATCAATATACAATAATCAATATAGAAGAAAAGTGAACCGTGTTTAAAGTGCTCTTGTGCCAAACTAATTCATGCATTAATCTGTGTCCATAAAATCGCAGCATAAAGTCCATTCATAACTACTCCATTCTTCTGGTGCTCATTGCAGATGATAAAACAGGTGATATAACAATAAAGCTCAAGTCCACTCCTGTGCTCCCCCTTTGGTGTATGTGCTCACCTCAGAGCGTGTGAGTGTGTGACCTTGCACCTGAGCTCGGTCAAAACACACTTTTAAACTCTGGGTTTGTGGTCAGCATTCAGATCCTTGGGTGGTTGCTTGCAGCAATATTCATATGAAAAACAGAGGAAACTGGATAGTGTATTACCGTTTTAAAAGTTTTATTAAAAATGACAATATTCCCTATATTAGGGCCATCACATTTAATAGGTGCTATGAGCGCACCACTCTGTATCAAGTCAAACAAATATAAAGCCGCTCTGAGAACACTCCACTGTCTCACAAACCATCCCGTCCCCTCCACAACCTGTGTCCATACCGGGAAACGTTGTATCTTCCTCAGAGTGGTGCGCTCATAACACCTATTAAATGTGAGTACCCTAATATAGGGAATATTGTCATTTTAAATAAAACTTTTAAAACGATAATACACTATCCAGTTTCCTCTGTTTTCCATATGAATATTGTTGCAAGCAACCATCCAAGGATCTGAACTGACCACAAACCCAGAGGTGGTTTAAAAGCGTGTTTTGACTGAGCTCAGGTGCAAGGTCACACGCTCTAAGGTGAGCGCATACACCAAAGGGGGAGCACAAGAGTGGACATGAGCACTTTACTGTTATATCATCTGTTTTATCATCTGCAATGAGCACCAGAAGAATGGAGTAGTTATGAATGGACTTTATGCTGCGATTTTATGGACACAGATTAATGCATGAATTAGATTGGCACAAGAGCACTTTAAACACGGTTCACTTTATTTCTATATTGATTATTGTATATTGATGCACTTTTATATAGATTCATGTAAATTACAGGTTGTCACTGCAATTATCGCAGTATCGCAATTATCACATAGGTTTGCAAAATTCTCTATTGCATATAAATGCTACATGTGTATATAGAGGTGTGTATGCTATACACGTTGTCATTTGGAGGACCGCATAGGATTGCAACTTATAATCGCATAAGATTGCATTATTATAGTCACTGGATTTTTTATATAGGAATAGAATATCTCACCACCACTATTTAACTGCAACCAGTAATGCTATGATTTAGTACGGTTACCGTATAAAACATACTTACTCATGTTTAAAAAAAAAAGGGGTGATTAGCTAAGTGGTTAGCACTTCTACCTAGCAGTACTAGGGTTGTTAGTTTAAATCCCAACCATGGCATTACCTGCATGGAGTTTGCATGCTCTCCCTGTGCGTGCATGGGTTTCCTCCCACACTGTTCTCTTTAAAATGCGTTTCCTGGACAAATGCCATGTCAATCCTTGAGCTTTTCAAATCCTGAAGAAGTATACACTCAAATTTTTAACTTAATCTTACCCCCTTCCGTTAATTGCATAGATGTTCAAATGCCACACGAAAAAAATTTTTATCGCTGTAATTACCTTTATATTGTACTTTATTGTGGCACTTCCTGTCTCTCCTCCCATGGGAGTAGGCGTGTTTATTGCCTTTCCATGGCACTGCACTGTCTCCTGGGAGCTTAGTGTCAGGCTTCCCAAGATTCAGTGCGGAAACAATGATCATGCGTGTGAACAAGCTGTGAATGAACAGCATTCACCACATCCAGGAAATCAATGCTTGTGGGCTTCACATGCCCACAAGCAAGATGGAAACAGCCAGCGTCACATTTTTTAAGTTATTCTTCAGTACGAAAACAGACAGAGGTGGAAATATTACACCCAATCTGTGAGTATTATTTTGGGGTTAGCAAAGTGTCAATGACCTAAAAAAAAAAGATCGGTCGCCGGACTCCCGCTTTAAGGGGACAATTATTCAGCAACAGAGCAGCTTTTTACACCGCATGCAGCAGGATATAGGAGTATTTACAATCTTCTTCCGGTAAGTCTTTTTTTTTTTTTTTTGGTTTGATATCGATGACGGGATCTTTTAAAGGAGTACCACCAACCTCTGACCACTGGTACATGAAGTTTTATATATTGGGCGGCAAAGTGGTGTAGTGGATAGTACTTTCGCCTAGCAGTAAGAAAGGTCGCTGGTTCGAATCCCAACCACGACACTACCTGCCTGGAGTTTGCATGTTCTCCCTGTGCCTGCGTGGGTTTCCTCCGGGGACTCTGGTTTTCTCCCACACTCCAAAGACACACTGGTAGGGTAATTGGCTCCTGTCTAAATTGGCCCCAGTGCATGTATGTGGGTTAGGGGCCTTAGATTGTAAAGCACTGCTTAAATTGATGGCGCAATAGGAGTACCTATTAAAGAAAAAGAAAAAATCCTTGCAGTGCATATACATGAAGTGAACTGCATTTTTCTCTACAAATCTGAAATTTTACAAGTAATATAGACATTAAAACCCCCCCAAAAACACAAAATACTATTTTTATTTTGTCAAAGCTTTGGCAAAACCACTTATCAATATAATAATTCTGTTTCTTGTGCTGCTCAGAATATACTGCACATATTCTTTTTATAACCCCTATTTTACTACACCAGTTTAGGCGGTATACACAGGCAGTTTAGTAATATGAAACAGGAAAAACAAGTTTTCTAAACAATAACATCTGGAAGTGATTTAATGAAAGTAGTTAGGATGCTGATTTAGAAGCACATGTTAAAAACAGAGATTATTTATTTAAGATAGACTTTCTTTCATCAAAAGCCAACACGATGCAGCTGATGAGTGTGAAAATCAGACTTATATTAGAAGTTAGGGATGAGCTGAACACCCCCCCCCCCACCCCACCCCCCGGTTTGGTCCGAAGCAGAACATGCAAGCAGGCAAAAAATTAGGTAGAACACGCGAACACCATTAAAAGACTATGGGACACGAACGTGAAAAATCAAAAATGCTCATTTTAAAGACTTATATGCAAGTTATTGCCATAAAAAGTGTTTGGGGACCGGGGTCCTGCCCCAGGGGACATGTATCAATGCAAAAAGAAGTTTTAAAAACTGCCATTTTTTCAGGAGCAGTGATTTTAATAATGCTTAAAGTGAAACAATAAAAGTGAAATATTCCTTTAAATTTCGTACCTGGGGGTGTCTATAGTATGCCTGTAAAATGACGTGTGTTTAGAACAGTCCCTGCACAAAATGTCATTTCTAAAGGAAAAAAGTAATTTAAAACTACTCGTGGCTATAATGAATTGTCGGTCCCCGCAATACAGATAAAAGAAGGGATCGGCATGGGATCCCCCAGTCCATTACCGGTCTCTTTGGGTCTGGTATGAATATTAAGGGGAACCCCGAACCAAAATTTAAAAAAAAATTGCGTGGGGGTCCCCCCAAATTCCATACTAGGCCCTTCAGGTCTGGTATGGATATTAAGGGGGCCCCCCTCAAAATCCATACCAGACCTGAAGGTATGGATTTTAAGGGGAACCCCGCGCCAAAATTTTTTTTAAAAATGGACGTTTTTTCAGGAGCAGTTATTTAATAATGCTTAAAGTGAAACAATAAAAATGAAATATTCCTTTAAATATCGTGCCTGGGGGGTGTCCTTAGTATGCCTGTAAAGTAGCGCATCTTTCCCATGTTTATAACAGTGCCGCAGCAAAATTATATTTCTAAAGGAAAAAATGTCATTTAAAACTGCTTGCGGCTGTAATGTATTGTCGGATCCCGGCAATATAGATAAAAATACCAAAAATACCAAAACAAAATATGGCATGGATGTCACCCCCAAAATCTATATGAGACCCTTCAGGTCTGGTATGGATATTAAGGGGAACCCCGCACCCAAATATTTTTAAATGGTGTGGGGGTCCCCCAGGCACTATATAATCCAAACAGCAGTATATATACTATATGGCCTGCCCTATATACTCTGCAGAAAATTGGGCCTTAGGTGTTGGTGGTACCAGAACACTGTAAGCCCTCACAGTTAACTCTTGATGGGCACAGGAACGGGCCCTGCTGTGAAATATTATATCAAGAATTGTAATGACATGCCTCTGTTAAACAGGGGCAGAAAAATTGGGCCTTGGGCGGTGGTGCCACAACACTGTAAGCCCTCACAGATACTCTTGTTGGGCGCAGGAACGGGCCCTGCTGTGAAATATTATATCAAGGTCTCCTGAAGATGTTTCATCCCCTGCGAAGGCAAGATGAGTTCTGCAACCTTGCCTTGTAACGTGGATCAAGAAGGGTTGGCAGCCAGTAATGATCCCTCTCCTTGATACCACAGATCCTAGGGTCCTTTCGCAGGCTTTGCAGAATCAGGGAGGCCATGCAGCGTACGTTTGCAGAGGTATTCGATTCTCAGTCCTCTGGGTCACTAAGGATCACATGATCCATAACTACCTCCTCCCAGCCACGTACAACTCCTTGGGTTTCTGGGGACTGAAAACCATCCCTTGAAGACTGCTGCTGAGCGTTATCCTCTACATCTGACAGAATCCTCCTCTTCCTCTTCTTCCTCTGTGTTTGGCAGGCCCACAGGAATGGTATCTGGATAAAGGGTGCCTTGATAGGTAAGGAAGTCCTCTTCTTCCTCCTGCTGTTCAGCCTCAAGTGCCCTGTCCATGATTGCACGAAGCGCGTGCTCCAACAGGAAGACTAGAGGGACAGTGTCACTGAAGCATGCATTGTCGCTGCTCACCATCCTTGTGGCCTCCTCAAATGGTGACAGGACAATGCACACATCCTTGATCAGTAGCCACTTGAGTGGCGAAAAGAAGCCAAGCTCCCCTGACCCTGTCCTGGTGCCATACTCGCACAGGTACTCATTGATGGCCCTCTGCTGTGTATGCAGCCGCTGCAGCATTGCCAACGTTGAGTTCCACCTGGTGGGTGTCACAAATGAAGCGGTTGGTGGGCAGGTTGCATTCCCTTTGAATGTCAGCCGGCTGAGCATTGTATAACCAGTGGAAATGACCACAGACTTTTCTTGGCCTGCGTCAGAAGAGCCTGTAAGCCTGGGTACCTGCTCAAGAACTGCTGCACCACCAAATTCAGGATGTGTGCCAAACATAGAACATGGGTCAAGTGTCCCTGTCAGAGGGCGGAGAGAAGGTTGGTGCCATTGACGCATACAACAATTCTATTCCACAATGGTTTGTAGCAAGAGATATACAAATAAACCGCCCCTGAATCTCTCTTACTCCACTGCGCCAAAGAAAAGTGCAAAGCTATATAAAAGATGTGTAAATGAATACAAAATGTGTGTACACACACAGTGTACCGTGAAAAAAGCTGCCACTTAAATAAATACGTAAACTGATCAGAATCCCAAAACGATACCGCTCACGCGTGTACAGATAGAGATAGCAGCGCTAATATAAATTGTGTAAAATAATGGGTCAGAGCAGCATAATGCCTATGACCCTCTACTTATACATAAAAATATTAATAATAGTCATGAAAAATATTATTTTTATCATGAAAAGAAATTTCTTTAACACCCAGTGAAAAGTGTCACTATAAATAATAAATTACAAGAAATGAATGATCAAGCTCAACAGTTGTTTTTCAATCTTCTTGTGTGAAAAATCTTCTACTCTTCCACCACACCACCGTGATAGTGACACCACTCCCTCTGAAGAGTATACTCACCAGATTGTATAGCCTCCCACTCTCGTGTTCGGCAAAACAGCAATTGAACCACACCTGGGTTGGGTGCTTGCTGTGGATTTTTTAAAGGCTTTTATGTTTCAGTTTAAAAGTGAGTGTAACCATTGAAGTGTGTTTGAAGTGATTTTAATAAATCTGTCAAAATGGTATCACGCTATGTGGAGCACTTTATTCATTTTTTCACATATGGAGCTGGCTTGATTGGATTCACGGTTCATCACATGCAACCCAGGTGTGGTTCAATTGCTGTTTTGCAGAACACGAGAGTGGGAGGCTATACAATCTGGTGAGTGCTCTCTTCAGAGGGAGTGGTGTCACTATCACGGTGGTGTGGTGGAAGAGTAGAAGATTTTTCACACAAGAAGATTGAAAAACAACTGTTGAGCTTGATCATTCATTTCTTGTAATTTATTATTTATAGTGACACTTTTCACTGGGTGTTAAAGAAATTTCTTTTCATGATAAAAATAATATTTTTCATGACACTATTATTATTAATATTTTTATGTATAAGTAGAGGGTCATAGGCATTATGCTGCTCTGACCCATTATTTTACACAATTTATATTAGCGCCGCTATCGCTATCTGTACATGTGTGAGAGGTATAGTTTTGGGATTCTGATCAATTCTATTCCACAACCAATGGCGTGGATGTCACCCCCAAAATACATACTAGGCCATTCAAGTCTGGTATGGATATTAAGGGGAACCCACACTCAATTTTTTTTAAAAATGGCATGGGGGTCCCCCAGGCACTATATACTCTGAAAAGCAGTATCTATACTATGCAGCCTGCCCTATATACTTTGCAGAAAATTGGGCCTTAGGTGTTGGTGGTACTGGAACACTGTAATGCCCTGTACACACGATAGGATTTTCCGACAACAAATGTTTGATGGGAACATTTGTTGTCTTGTCAGGAATTCCGACTGTGCGTAGACTCCATCGGACATTTTCTGTTGGTATTTCAGACAAACAAAATTTGAGATCTGGATCTCAAATTTTCTGACAACAAAATCTGTTGTCCAAAATTCCGATCGTGTGTACATACATGCTTGGAATCAAGCAGAAGAGCCGCACTGGCTATTGAACTTCATTTTTCTCCGCTTGTCGTACGTGTTGTACGTCACCACGTTCTTGACGTTCGGAATTTCCGACAACATTTGTGTGACCGTGTGTATGCAATACAAGTTTGAGCCAACATCCGTCGGAAATAAATACAGGATTTCGTTGTCAGAAAATCCTATCGTGTGTGTATAGGGCATTAACCCTCACAGATACTCTTGTTGGGCGCAGGAACGGGCCCTGCTGTGAAATATTTTATCAAAAATTGTAATTACATGCCCCTGTTAAACAGGGGCAGAAAAATTGGGCCTTGGGCAGTGGTGGTGGTGCTGCAACACTAACCCCTCACAGATACTCTTGTTGGGTGCAGGAACGGGCTCTGCTGTGAATATATTAAAAACTGTAATGACATGCCCCTGTTACACAGGGGCAGAAAAATTGGGCCTTTGGTGGTGGTGCCACAACACTGTAAGCCCTCACAGATACCCTTGCGATGGAACGGGCCCTGCTGTGAAATATTATATAAAAAAAATAGGATTTTTGACTCACCGTAAAATCCGTTTCTCTGAGTTCATTGACACACACAGCCTTCTTTATTCAAAACATAGGGTTATATCGCCACCTACAGGAGTAGGACACTAGACAGAAAAAAGACTTGGCTACGTCCATGGGCACTCTTAGGTGATATACACCCCCCTCTCTGCTATAGGCCTTCAGTTATGTAACAAGCAGTATCAGAAGTATTAAAACTCCATAGAGGGGCAGGTGCTGTGTCTGTCAATGAACTCAGAGAAACGGATTTTACGGTAAGTCAAAAATCCTATTTTATCATTCGTCCATTGACAGACACAGCCTTCTTTATTCAGAACCATAGGGATGTCCCAAAGCAGTGCCAAACATAAGGGGCGGGGCAGCCAACAAAAAAAACAGGCCAACCAGACAACCTGGAGCTCAGCGAGAACAACTGGAGCCCAACCTGAACAGCAAGAAAACCCCTCATGAGGGAAAAACCCTCTAGTTAGCAGCCTGAAGAACCTTTCAGTCAAAAGAAGCATCCGCAGATGCCAGCACATCCCCCTTGTAAAATTTTGTGAAAGTGTGCACCGATGACCAGGTGGCCGCCTTGCAAACTTGCATTACTGACGCCTGATGACGGAAGGCCCAGGAGGCACTCAGCGTCCGAGTCGAGTGCGCCTTCACCAGGAAGGGAGGAACCCTACCCTTGATAGAATAGGCCTGAATCACCGTCTGCCTGATCCATCTAGAAATTGTCACCAAGGAAGCAGATAGCTCCTTCTTTGGTCCATCCGTGATCACGAACAGGGAGTCTGACTTTCGAAAAGACTCAGTGACTGCCATAATACACCCTGACAGCCCGTACCACATCTAAGGTGTGCAAGGCAAATTCCCTCAGATGTTGCGGCCTGGGACACAGAGAAGGCAACACAATGTCTTCATTTAAATGGAAATCAGAGACAACCTTTGGAAGGAAAGGACCAGGACGAAGCACCACCTTGTCCCTATGAATCACCAAGTAGGGCGTGCAACAGGATAGTGCCGCCAACTCTGACACCCTGTGAGCAGAAGTAATAGCCACCAAGAACGCCACCTTCTGTGATAGCTTGAGCAAGGGAATTTCTCAAATATTTTCAAGCGGAGGCTTCTGTAGAACCGAAAGTACAAGATTCAAGTCCCACGGTGGCAAGTCACACGGTGGATATCGCACCGGTGGAATCACATGTCGCACTCCCTGAATGAAGGTACGCACCAGCAAAATGTGAAGCCAGGGAGCGTTGAAAGAAAACCGACAAGGTCGACACCTGGCCCATGACAGTACTCAAGGCCAAATTCTTTTCAACGCCCCTCTGAAGAAAAGTCAAAATCCGAGTCACCGAAAAGGACTCACACGATAAAATGTACGCTTTCCAAGTCTGATAATATACCTTCCTGGAAGTAGACTTTCTAGCTTTGAGCAGCGTCGGAACCACTGATGCAGATAAGCCCCTATCCTTCAACACCTGTCTTTCAATAGCCAGGCTGTTAGTGCCAGCGACGGTAAAGCAGGGTGGAAGATTGGCCCTTGGGATAGCAGATACTCCCTGAGAGGCAGCCACCAGGGGGCGTCCGTGGCCATTAGAATGACCGGAATTCCTTTGGCCTCGATCCTGCGCAACACTTGGAGGAGGAAAGGCGTAGATCAGACGATACTAGCCCCATGGAGTGACCAGAGCATCTGAGGTGTCTGCCAGAGGGTCCCGAGACCTGGCCACAAACATCTGCACCTTCCTGTTGATTCGGGATGCCATCAGATCTACCTCTGGAAATCCCCAGCGTAGACAGATCTTTTGAAATACCTCCTGATGGAGGGACCACTTCCCTTGGTCCAATACTTGATGACTGAGGTAATCTGCCTGCCAGTTGTCCACCCCCGGAATATGAACGGCGGAGATAGCTGGGACAAAACACTCTGCCCACCGTAGAATGCCGGCTACTTCCAGGCTGGTTAACACACTCCTTGTTCCTCCCTGGTGGTTGACATAGGCCACTTGATCCAAATCGGGAGCCCCTGAAGTTGATCCATCTAATGTTCCAGAGTCTGATCGCCCGGAGTTCGCCCGGAGTTCCAAGATGTTGATAGGTAGCCTGGATTTCTCCAGCGTCCAGTGACCCTGAGCTGAGCTCAGGCCCAGGACTCCTCCCCACCCGGAAAGACTGGCATTGGTGGTGACCACCGTCCAGTACAGCGGTAGAAAGGATTTTCCATGCCGAAGAGCCGGGGAATGAAGCCAATCAGGGACCCTTTGGTTCTTTGACTCAGCCGAATCTGACTGTCTAGAGACTCAGAAGGGTTGTCCCATTTTAACAAGATCTCCCTTTGCAGGGGTCTCGTATGGAACTGAGCGAACTGGACCACCTCGACAAATGTAGACAGCATCAGGCCCAGTACTCACATGCAAGTCCGCAGGGAGACCCACCTGCTGGACAGCAGCAAGCGGGCTGCTGCCTGTAATTTCTGGAGTTTGTCCTGCGGAAGGACCACTTTGGTCCGAGTGGAATCCAGAGTCAGACCCAGATAAACCAGTTTCCGAACTGGAATCAACGCGTCTGAACAGTGATCTCCATGACGCCCCTCAGGGCCGCTGGGGACTCTGCTCGCAGCAGAAGGTCGTCCAGGTAGCCCAGAACAGCAATCCCCTGCCGAACCGGAGCCAACACTTTGGTGAAGACCTGAGGAGCGGAGGTGAGACCAAAGGGTAACGCCGCAAACTGATGATGCGCCTCTCCCACAGCAAAGCAGAGGAACCACTGGTGGTGTGCATAAATCGGAATGTGCAGGTAGGCATCCTTGATGTCAATGGAGGCAAGAGAGTCCCCTGATGAAGAGATGCCACCACTCCATTCTGAACTTCCGCACCCGCACATAGCAGTTCAAGGCCTTGAGGTCAAGAATCGGATGTACTGTATCCTCTTTTTTGGGAATTGTAAATAGGTTTGAATAAAAGCTCTGGAAACGTTCCAACACCGGAACCGGGACAATCACCCCTTGGAGCAACAGGCCTTGCACCGTGCCCCAGAGGGCTAACAAGCGGTCCGGAGACAGATGCAGATTGGACGGAAAATATCTGCTTGGGAAGTCTGGAATTCGATCTTGTAACCAGACAGAATCACTTTGTGGACCCACTTGTCGTTTGTCAGAGAGGTCCACGGGCCCAGAAACCAGCAAAGACGTTCCCCCACCCGGACTGTGGGTAAGGGCGCCTCTTCATGCCGAAGGAGCCTTTATCTGGGGGTCTGGAGAAGTTCGCTCTCGGTTTGCCCGACCAGGGCCGCTTGGGACCTCACAAGGGGGGCTTGAAAGACTTCGAGCCTTTGTCAGTGGACCCTGAGCCACGAAAAAAACTTTGTGTGCCGAGAAGGAAGGGCCACGCTTGTGACCTGGCTTCTTCCCCTTCTTTGACTGTGGAAGAAAAGTACTCTTCCCCCCTGTGACACTCTTAATGATATCATCCAGAGTGGCCCCAAACGATCGCTTTGAAAAGGCAGATCAGCTAGGGCCTTTTTAGAGGCTTGGTCCGCAGGCCGACACTTCAGCCACAATACCCATCGAAGCACTACCGCTGAAACAGGTAGCTTATAAAGCAAGGGAGCTGTGTTCAAAGAGGCATCGTAGACAAACTGCAGCCCCTGGACCAGTTGGTCCACTAATTCAGTGAAGGCAGGAGGAAACTGGTCACCTTCAAGGTCACGGCACAACAGCTTAGCCCATTCTGTCAGCGTTTGCGACACCAGAGGAATAGCCAAAACTGTCCGAAGTGCCGAACCCGCAATAGAGAACATAGTGTGGCTCAGAGACCCTGCCTTCCTGTCAGCCGGGTCTTTAAAGGCCGGAGAGTCCTCAACTGGTATCATAGTGGTTTTGTTCAACAGAGAAACCGGGTCACCCACCATAGGTGGAGTTGTCCATTTTTTGAACTGACTCTCCTCAAAGGGATAACGCACAGCTAAATACTTTGGGATCACAAAGGGGCGTTTTGGACGCTCCCATTCTTTATAGACAAACTGGTCAAAAAAGGAGGGATAAGGGAACACACTTGCTGTGCAAGGCAGCTTGTGAGTGCCAAATGGGACCAGCACCTCCACCGCAGCCATGGCTGCATCCTCCATTTTAAAGTTTCCCGTACAGAAGCAATCAGTGCGTCCACCAGTGCATTCTCGTGCGCAGCCACTGTGGCAGAGAAATCATCCTCACTGTCTGAAAGATCTAGGGACACGGCCGCAGACCCCATCCACGGCAGCCAAATCAGACTCAGGATCTGACGAGACAGATAAAGCAAGGGAAGGCGGGGACGCTTCTTGCTAGTCCGCCGCCCAAGAGCCACCTCCACCTGGGACACAAAGTATTTTAGGGCCACCGTCAGTGCGTCAACAGATGACTGGGACCCAGAGGGACCTGCAGCCTCTGACAGGGGGTCAGGTGGAGAAACATGCTCCTGAGACTCCATAGGAAACAAAAGAGAGCCCCACACCAATGGGACATCACCCACACCGGCAGTGGTACCGGACCACCAGAACACCCCATAGCCTACAGCAGAGAGAGAAGGGAGAAAAAACACAGGAATCAGCGCCGGGTTAAAAGGAGGAGCTTCCACCTGCCAAAAACGCCATCCTGGGCTACACAGTAATGGCCGCCGAGCCAAAATCCACCATATCATGGCCGCCGGCCATAGGAAGTCATTAGGCACTAGGGAAAGGGACGCCAGCTACGGCAAAATGGCCACCGGCCCTGCTACACGAGACTACCACAGATGCAGGAGAACCCTGTAGCCTCCCAGGATGAGAACCAGAGACAGAGACAGAGAGAGAGAGGGGGGGGGACGGGGAACCGGACCCAGTGCCCCCCCCCGGTAAGCACAGCACATAGGCGGTGCACACCCCCACCCACCAGTACTCAACCCCATCCCCCGGGACCCACCACAGGCACAATACCCCATATGGAGGGGGGAGGTGGAAAGGGGGGTTACCAAGGGACCTCCAGGGCCAGGACAAGAGGGTGCAGGAACAGAGGGGACCCACAGAACTGACCGACCCGGGGAGGGGCCCGTGTCCATCACAAAATCCCCCTAAGGGGAGAGGGGGACATTTACTCACCAAACCAGGAGCACGCGGGCACCGCTCCAGACAGAACCTCCTCACCACCGAAGTGGGGGGCTGTCGGCCATGAGGGACGCTGTGACTCGAGCCGAGACCCGGTCGTAAGCGACCTCGTGAGACATTTAACTCGCAGGGCCAGCTCCCGTCCAGTGGGGCTATGTCGCGGCCGACCTAGTGCGTAGCTGCGGTCTACATGCGCTCAGTGGCCAGACAAGGGGTGACCACTGGATCGAATGTCCAGCCCGTCGCCCAGCCCGGCAGTTGATTGTAGATCTCACCGGAAAAATCCAGGAAAAAACCAACAAACGAAAAAATTTAAAATTGCCAGGACAAGAGATCCCAGCTAGGTCTTTACTCCTGACTAGGCAGAAAAAAACTGAAGGCCTATAGCAGAGAGGGGGTTGTATATCACCTAGGACTAAGGACAAGTAAAAAAGGCGCAATGCAGGTATACCTCAAATAACTGTTCCTAAATAGTCCAATGGCAGGATGGGTATATATAAATATATATACAAGAGGAAGTCAGTCAGGGCTGCCACCAAAAAAAGACCAGAAGCGAGGTCCAATAGGCTAAAAGATAAACAAGGAAAAGGGGCGCCTCTGAGTATATATCAATAAACATTTATTTCAACAAACAATATCCACTCACATGGAAGACTGTAGTGTTACGTTCCGGTGCGTCTCTGAGCAGAGGAAAAACTGGAGGACCACAAGTCTCAGCAAGTCCGTGCAGTGCTGATCCCACATCGGATCCTGGCGAGGATGGATAGTGGTAGCTGGACACAGCAGGGGCTCCCTCAGGTCTCCAGATGGCACTTCCGGGTTGGGATGGGTTAAAATAACACAGACCCACTGTCTGCGGGTTCCAAGGATGGGGTTAAGAGGACGCCAAGGCCGATCGCCGGGCGTGCTGCAGAGTATGGTGAGGCTCGTCTGGCTCCGTGGATGGAATAGTAGCGGCCGTATAGGGAGCCAAAACGAGGCCTGGAGGGCAAGCACAGCGCGGCGCCGGGCTGTGACGTCACAGCTATGCGACGCGTTTCTGAGTCTGCGCGCTATTGGTGGCAAGAATGCTTGAGAAAGGAGTGCCGCTATTCTTGCCACCAATAGCGCGCAGACTCAGAAACGCGTCGCATAGCTGTGACGTCACAGCCCGGCGCCGCGCTGTGCTTGCCCTCCAGGCCTCGTTTTGGCTCCCTATACGGCCGCTACTATTCCATCCACGGAGCCAGACGAGCCTCACCATACTCTGCAGCACGCCCGGCGATCGGCCTTGGCGTCCTCTTAACCCCATCCTTGGAACCCGCAGACAGTGGGTCTGTGTTATTTTAACCCATCCCAACCCGGAAGTGCCATCTGGAGACCTGAGGGAGCCCCTGCTGTGTCCAGCTACCACTATCCATCCTCGCCAGGATCCGATGTGGGATCAGCACTGCACGGACTTGCTGAGACTTGTGGTCCTCCAGTTTTTCCTCTGCTCAGAGACGCACCGGAACGTAACACTACAGTCTTCCATGTGAGTGGATATTGTTTGTTGAAATAAATGTTTATTGATATATACTCAGAGGCGCCCCTTTTCCTTGTTTATCTATCACCTAGGACTGCCCATGGGAGTAGCAAAGTCGTTTTACTGCCTAGTGTCCTACTGCTGTAGGGGGCAATATAACCCTATGGTCCTTAATAAAGAAGGCTGTCTTTGTCAATGAACGAATCAGAAATTGTAATTACATGCCCCTGTTAAACAGGGGCAGAAAGATTGGGTCTTAGGTGGTGGTGGTGGTGCCACAACACTGTAACCCCTCACAGATACTCTTGTTGGGCTCAGGAACAGGCCCTGCCTTGAAATATTATATCAAAAATTGTAATTACATGACCCTGTTAAACAGGGGCAGAACAATTGGGCCTTGGGTGGTGATGGTGCCACAACATTGTAACCCCATTGTAACAGATACTATTGTCAGGTGCAGGAACGGGCATTGTATGACCAGTGGAAATGACCACAGACTTTTCTGGCCTGCCACAGGAGAGCCTGTAATCCTGGGTACCTGCTCAAGAACCGCTGTACCACCAAATTCAGGACATGTGCCAAACATGGAACATGGGTCAAGTGTACCTGTCGGAGGTACAACGATTCCTGGCTGAAGCTGGCGTGGTGTCAACCACCTCTGAGCCTGACCCTGCAGAGCTGACAGAATCTCTGCCCCAGTGTGGCTCCTGTCCCCTAGGCAGGCCAACTCAAGCACTGCATGGCATGTTTTAGCCTGACTGCTTGCATAGCCCCTTGAATGCTTACAGAGCACCGCTGGTTCAGAGAACAAATTTGCAGAAGAGGCCATAGAGGAAAAAGAGGAGGGGTGGAGGAGAGAGCTGGGGCAGAATCACCACTAGCATTTTGGAGGCTCCAACAACACTGAACCCTGCCCTGCATCCTTCCCAGCTGCCAGCAGAGTTACCCAGTGAGCCGTGAAGGAAAGGTAACATCCCTGCTCATGCCTGCTGGACCATGAGTAATATGAACCTTACTGCTGACCGTCCTGTCCAATGAGGCCAAAACATTGCCTTCCACATACCGGTAGAGAGCCGGAATGGCCTTCCGTGAAGAGAAATTGTGTTTTGGAACCTGCCACTGAGGTACAGCACATTCCACAAATTCACGAAAGGGGGCAGAGTCTACCAGCTGAAAAGGCAGCAGTTGCAGTGCTAGCAATTTGGCCAAGATAGCATTTAGACACTGAGCATGTGGGTGGCTGGGACTTCATTTCTTTTTACAGTTCAGCAACTGGGGTAGGGAGATAAAATCAGATGGTGGTGTACTGCTAGCAGATTGGCTGCAAGTACTTGGGACACCGATTGCTATACCTTCATTCCTCTCAGTGCAGGTTTTTGAGAGGACTGGAGGTATAGTAGGGTTGGAGATCCCAGATGAGGAGCAAGGAGAAGGCCGCCTTCTTTTCTAATATGGGTCTTTCAAGTGCTGTTGCCAGTGACTGCATGGCAGGTCTTTATATGTCTGGTCAAGCATGTAATGCTTGATCCACTTTAGACATTGGTTGCAAACAGCAACGGTGCAATCTGCTGCACACGTGTCGAAAAAGGCCCACACTAAGGAACTTTTAAACGGCAGCGGGGAGTCAGCAGCGCCCTGCACCTGTGGAGCTCTGCGGTGTGATGCAATATGGTGGCTGCCCTTAAGCTGTCCCCTAGAGGACATCTTGCCTCGTTGGAGTTGTGCCTCCTCCCTTCTCTCAAGCACCCAAGTAGTCAGTGACCTCATCATGCCCTTCCTCCTCGTCACTGGAGCAAACTTGGCAGTATGCTGCAGCTGGGGGAACATGACTGCCGGTTTCTTGTTCTTCTTGGGCCCCTCTCTCTAGGCTCACGTTACTCCCTTCCTCAATCTGTGAACCAACATCTGAGCCTTCAAATTGCTTCGCATCCTCCAGCAGCATGTACCTGACACTGTGGTCGAACAATTCTGGGGACTCCTCCATGCATGATGGGGCTACGGAAGGAGTGACTATGGACAGGGAGCCGGTGGAATAGGCCTCTTTGGCAGCTGCCTTGGAAGGCAAACTACTCTGAGCCTGGGTGACAAGAGGATGAGGATGGCTTTGTTATCCACTCCACCAACTCTTCTGCATGTTCTGGCTCAATAACACAGCCAGCAGCAGGAAAAAAACAAAAAAAGGGCAAGCATGCCCCACGGCCACCTGCAGAGGATGCACCATATCCACAACCCCCACTGTAGACACAGAGGCTGCTTGCACTCTTTCAGCGGCCTGTGAGCGTCTGCCTCTCCTTGGTGGCCTTCCAGACATGATGTATTTTTAGCTTTGCAACACCACACTACACTGTATTAGATACTGTGTACACCACCTGAAGTGTATTAGAAACTGTACATACTGTATTAGATACTGTGTACACCACCTGCACTGTATTAGCAACTGTACAACAGCTGCACTGTATTGTATACACCACCAGAAGTGTAGTAGAAACTGTACACACTGTATTAGATACTGTGTACAATGCCTGCACTGTATTAGAAACTGTACAATGGCTGCACTGTATTTTATACTGTGTACACCACCTGAAGTGTATTAGAAACAGTACAACGCAGAATGCACTGTAGATATAGGCTACACTGGATGCAGAGTATATATATATATATATATATATATATATATATATATATATATATATATATATATATATATATATACACACACACACAACATTAATACACTGCCTGCACTGACTGAATATCAAGTAAACACTGAATATATAGTCTATGCTGAATGCAGAGTATATATATGTATATATCTCAAATACACTGCCACTAACTGAATAACCTGCCTGCTTAATCTAAATCAAGCTATCTCTCTGTCCATGCCCACAACATACGGCTCTCTTAGCAGAGCTCGCTGTGATTGCAGTATGATGATTGGCCAAAGCATGCACCTGACCTGCACGCTTTGGCCAATCATCATACAGCGATGCACTGCGATCTTGCAGTGCATTATGGGGTGTTCCGCGGCGCTCAAATTTTCCACGAATGCCTCATAATGTTTGCTGTTCACCCGAACATCGAGCTCATCCTTATTAGAAATTTGTAGTTGTCTCACGCTGCACAAGCCAAGCAGCACTCACACGCAAGAATACCAGTTCACTCCACACTATATACAGTAAAACCTTGGATTGCAAGCATAATTCATTACGAAAACATGCTTGTAATCCAAAGCACTCGTATATCAAAAGCAAATTTCCCCAAAAGAAATAATGGAAACTCAGATGATTCGTTCCACAACCATTTATTCATAAGTCCTTCAGTTTACAATTCATATAAAAAGATTATAGCAAGGTTGTGTAGCCATAAAACGTCCATCCACAAATGGCAGCCTCCACAAGGGGATTAGAAGCAAAATCCAGCAGGAGCTACAGAGTATAAAAGAGACGAAAAGCGCCTCTAAGTGTAGCAATATGGCTACATTTAATGAAGATACAATATTTAGCAACTCACATGGTTGATGATTAAGAGGCACATGTGGGGGGCATGGCGACCATGCTCATGTATGGCCGCTAGTCACTGAGGCTCCGCTTCACCACTGGGGCTAACTACCAACACTGGGCTCCTCCAGCACCGCATCTCCCCACCACCTGCCTCCAGAGACTCGCCTCACCTCAGGGCATGCTCCGCCGCAACCCGGGAAACTGCACATTTTTTTTTACTTCACAGAGCCGCAGGCTTCAACAAAATGGCAGCGGCGCGAACACACAGGGAGGAAGACAGCACGCGAGCAGCTGCACAGGGGAAACATGGCCATCCTCCACTCCATCTACAAGGAGCCCTGCCAAGTCCAAAGCCCACAGAGAGCATCCCAGCACTGAAAGTCCAGCTGACAACATGGAGGTAAGCCCTGCCCAGGCCTTGCAGTTCACACAGACGCTTTTGCAGCATTCCCTACAAAAGGCCAACCAGTATCTGTCACAGTTTTAAAAGGACATGCTCCTATCCTTACGCTCATCCCTCCACTCTGACATGCTCTCCTGTGTTAACCAATTCAAAGCTGAAATCCAGGATCTAGGGGAAAGAGTAGAAAGGGTAGAAGCATCTATGTCCCAGGTATCAGTCTCCTTTAACACTATGGTCGATGCCCATGAGGCCCACTCTGAGGATATCACGTGGCTGACCTGAAGGACAGGTCAAGAAGAAACATAAAATTAAGAGGGGTCCCGGACTCAGTCCCACAGGATCAGCTGGTGCAATATGTCCACACTCTCTTTTCCACCCTGGTCCCCTCTCTGACTCCCATGGACCTACTCATTGACAGAATACAAAGACTGCCAAAACCTTCCTTTCTCCCCCAAGAGGTTCCAAGGGATGTCCTGTCTTCCACACAAAAGTAAAAAACCTGTCCAGCATTTGACAATTACAAGGCCTCCCTGAACCCTATTCCTCTGTTCAGTTGCTTCCAGACCTCTCGCAACACACCCTTCAACGCCGTAAGAATTTAGCGACGGTGACGAAAGCCCTGTAAAAACACAAGATCACACACAGGTGGAAATATCCAGCAACTGTTCTAGTCACACACAACGGTACCATCACCTGCCTCAACACCCTGGAGGAAGGCATGCTGGCCCCGAGGAAATGGGGCATTATACCAGAACCACCACAAACAGAACGTCACCGTGGACACCTACAACTGGACTGGCAAGTAGTCTCCCGAATGAGTTCTGCAAATTCAAAAACAGCTGGAGGATCCTGATTTATTTCACCAGCCAATGACCTTATCCCTGGCCTGAATGAGCAATTCTCCTCTTCTTCTTTGTCTCAGTTCAATCGAAGACATTTCTGCGCACACACCTTGATATGGGTCACCTTCTTAGAATCTTCTTATTGTTTCTCTCTTCCCAAGTTATGTTTACTGCAGCATCCTATTGGCTCCCCAAGGCAAGCCTGGCCTCACCACCTCACATAGAAACCTCTTGTCTACTATACCATATTCCCTCATTGTCTCTGGGGGCCAAGACCCTTCAAAGTCCAGACCATCGCCAACCAATCAACATACCTCTCCAATGCAGCTAAAGTGCCTATCTCTTAACATCAAAGGCCTCAACCACCCAGCCAAGAGCTTTTCTCTTTGGAAAGAAGCACTTCCAAAGAAAGCTAATATCGTGTGTGCACAAGAAATGCACTTTCACAAAGACGCAACACCTAAATGCACTCACACACATCTTCTTGGCCAATGCATCCGAGAAAAAATGGGGAGTCCTCCTGGCCATAAGACTATCTTTCCAACCCAAGCAATCCCTACTAGACGATGAGGGCAGATATATCGTCATTACAGGAGACCTAAATTCCATGCTGTTCACCATTGTCACTATCTATGCCCCCAACACACACCAATTGCAATTTCTTCGCAGGATTTTCAAGCTTATCTCCTCTATCCGTTATGGCCAACTACTGATATGGAGACTTTAATGTAACCATGGACCCTATCCTAGATTCCAGTTCGAAAACAAAAGGAAGACACCAATCCTCATGGGACCTTTTCCACATATGGGGTATATAATGTCTGGTGATGCCAACACGCCTGTGAAACGGACTATACGCTCTTTTCCCCCAGACACCACTCTTATTCTCGTATTGATTTTTTCTTAATTGACCAATGGCTTCTCCAAAGGGTTTCCTCCTCCTTTATCCACGATATTACATGGTCTGACCATGCAGCAATCTCCATCGTAATTGCGGAGCGGGTCCCCCTTTCTAGAACACCTCTATAGCGATGCAACACCAGAGCTAAAAAAACAATACACCTCCAAACTAAACACCCTACTTGCAGAAATACACTCCCTTGAATCACGAAACAAACAGCTCCCCCTCCATCTCCACGTCCCTAACCCTCCTCCGAGGGATATTGAGAGACTTACTTGTGGAGCAATATGACAGACATCTCCACTCTCTCAAACTCACCTATTATGCCAATAAGGCCGGGAAATACTTAGCCAACAGACTAAAAATCGCCCAAGCCAAAACTAGAACTTCCCACCTTATACACCCTACCTCCAAATGTAGGAGTACTAACCCCCAGGCAATTGTGGACGAGTTTGCCAATTACTACAGTGTACTTTATAATCTCAGGGAGGACCCAACTACTCCCCAGCCCTCTTCATCCATAATACAAAACTTTGTCCAAGATGTAACTTCCTTCCCTAACACAGGAGCAACACTCTATGCTTAATGCTCCCTTGTCGGACTTGGAAATTTCAAAAATCTATCTAATTCCTCCCCATTGGCAAGTCTCCCGGCCCTGATGGCTATCCCACACCTTAACTCCATGTTTGCTAAGGTTGCACATTCATCCTTTTTTACCCCGGAGATGCTGAAAGCACAGGTGGTTACCAACATAAAACTATACGCCAAAGTATTAGCAAAGCGCCTGATGGAAGTCTAACCCACTCTAATCCAAAAGGACCAGATGGGGTTAGTTTCGGGACGAGACATCAGATGTGACAAGATGCATTGCTAACATTATTCACTATGCAAACAAGACTCAAATGCCCTCTCTGCTCCTTTCGGTGGATGCAGACAAGGCGTTTGACAGGGTCCACTGGCTCTACATGACTAAGGTTTTAGAAAAATTTGGCTTTCACGGTACCATAATTACTGCTACCATGGCCCTGTACTCTAACCCTTCTGCACAGGTGAACTCCTCCGGCTTACTGTCCAAACCCTTCTCAATCACAAATGGGACTAGACAGGGGTGTCTCCTATTTCCATCTGTCTTCAATCTAATGATTGAACCCCTTGCAGAGGCGATCTGCTCCAATCCAGGAGTCACTGGCTTCCAGCTTGGTAAATATACCCACAAAATAAACCTCTTTGCGGATGACATCATACTTCTCCTAACAAACCCCGATTCCTCTTTACCAGAGGCCTTCCAGATCTTCACTCAGTTCAGTCTTGTATCAGTCTTGTATCATACTACAAGGTCAATGCCACCAAGTAGCTAATTTTAGATTTAGGATTTCCACAAAATTTACAAAGCCAACTCCCATTCAAGTGGTCAGAATCCCCTATCTCGGCATTACCTTAACTGCCTCCACCACCACCTTGGTGGCTGCCAACTACAAACCCCTGCTCTCCAAAATTGATAAAGAACTTAACCACATAGCCAAATGTGAACCCTCCTGATGTGGCAGGCTAGCAGCAGCCAAGATGAACATTCTCCCACAAATTATCTATATGTTCAGATCACTTCCCATCCCAGCCCCTACCCGATACTTAACATTCCTGTCTAGATCCCTCAAGTCCTACATGTGGACTTGTCATATGGCCAGATGCTTTTACCTGAGCCTAATTAAACACAAAGCTTCAGAAGTTGCAGGTTTTCGGGATGTTAGGGACTACTACTGGGCTATACATCTAGACCAACCTAAGAACTGGTTCTCTTCCACATCACCCTCACTATGGGTGGATATAGAAAGTAACCTTTCTCCCACCTCAAACCTAAAACTATTCCGGGACACCTGGGAAACATGGGACCTCAAACCCCTCTCCGAGCCTATGCAAGTATCACTCATGACTTGTGGACACCTCCTCCACGCTCCATCAAGTCCTGGAACCCCAGTCCATATTACTTACCCCATTCAGATTCTTGAAATCTTTATCCCATCTATTATGGTCAAACCCCTTCTGGCGTTTGACATTCACAAAACCAATACACTCTTCAAGAACAATGTCCCTCTCCCTCTAGAATAACTAATTAACATGCGCCGTATCCCTAGAGGCCTCCACTACACATGCATGCGAATCATACACTACTTGGCTAAACACCAAATCCCCGCATTGTCCCTACCACCGGGAACATGAGATTTCATCAACCAACCTGCAGAAAAAAGAAGGGGATTTCCCTTTTTTTATAACACTACAAGATAAACGCACATTATGTAAGTCCACTCCTATGTTAAAATGGGAAAAGGACCTTGGGACAACCTTCACCCCTAAACAATAACATGCCGCACTTAGCTCTATATCCAAAGCCTCCCACTGCTCTAGCCACCAAGAAGCGACAATCAAGATTACCAATAGATGGTACTATACACTTTACCGACTAGCAAAATTTTCCCCAATACCTCTCCCTTGTGCTGGCGTGAATGTGGCAAAGTGGGCAACCTCTTGCATGTCCTGTGGAACTGTCCCAATTTCACCAGCTTTTGGTCCCAAACGTTCCGCCTTATTGCTTCTTGCAGAGTCATATTATGTAAACCACAACTGGAATTAGCTTTACTTAACAATGGAATAGACCAGTATCCGACCCTACACAGACCAGTGGTAACACATATTCTGGTAGCAGCCTGGCTCACTATTCTGAGGAAATGGAAAAACAACCTTTCCCCAAACATATCGGACGTAGTGACTATGGTAACTACACATCTGAATGCTAAACCTCACCAAATTTTCCCTAAGATGGGACATATGGAACAACAGATAGCTCTCCTTTATCGTTATTCTTAATCTATTATCTACATATTGATTGCCTACACCTATGTTATGACCAATCCAAGGCTTGCACCATTAAATGTTGATGTAATTTTCATTCTGTACATGTTATATTTCACATGCTGCAATTTCTCTTTATTTCCCCTTATTTCCCTGTTTACTTTGTATAACACAAACTTAATAAAAACGTATTGCGTTAAAAAAGAGGCACATCTAAAGTATGCAGACATCCGGGGTAAAGCGGTCCACGTAGACCATCCTCCGCACCGCCAGCTCTCATCGCTGTCAGTCTGCAATTGTGATCGGGAAGACTACCCTACAGTAGAGCGATTTGAAAGGCATGAAGCGCTCCTGGAGCGTAGGATGGAAGGGATGACATTGATGGCGGTGCGAAGGATGGTCTATGTGGAGAGCTTTACCCCATATGCCTGCAAACTTAGATGTGCCTCTTTTAATCGACCATGTGAGTTACCAAATGTTGTACCTTCATTAAATGTAACCATCTTGCTACACTTAGAGGCGCCTCTCTTCTCTTTTATACTCAGTTGTGACGTGACGCTACAGCGCTTGTTTATCAAGTCAGGATTTATTTAAAAAAATTTAGCTGGTCTTTCAAAACATTTTTAGACTGTTATTCTCAATCCAAGGTTTTACTGTATTAGCAATGCCTGTATAGTGTGTAGTAAATAAAAGAAGTATAAAAACTCACAAAACCAGAGAAGTAAAAACAAAACTATGCTTTTATTTGTTTTAATTCCTTGCTTACAACATAAAACACTAGATCAAAACTTTAAAATTCTTTTAAAAGTTAAAAAAAAAATGGACAAAAAGAGGCACACATTTTTATAAGTGCTACAAATAATTCAAAAAATTAAGCTAAAATATAAATTACCTTCAAATGAAAGACTGCTTTGCAACATTTTCAAATATAGAAAGGTGACAAACATTGACAACTTCTTTATATTACTAGACAAACATGTTTCTACGTCCAAATAGCTTGCACCTGAGACAATGTACTCTTTAAATATAGTTCTTTGTTAAAGTATTACTAAACCCAGGACCCTGCATTCACTATATCTGGTCTCCCATAGTACACAGAACATGGAAATGTTATTTTTTTAGTAAATATAAACGGCTAAATACCTTTTCTCATCAGCAGTATATAGCAGTCTTGTGACTTCTATCAGTGTCTGGTTAAAGCTTGTAGGAGTTTTCCTTCTACTCTGACTGTCCTATGAGGCTGCAGGACCCCTGACCCTCTGTCTGGACATTGCTGATTGGCCCTGTGCTGATCACATGCACCCTCCCAAGAAAAAAAAAATGCTCTGTTGAAGAAGGGGGGGGGGGTCAGAGAAGATGGGTTCAAACAGCCTTTTAACACTAGGAGCAGGATGAACGCCTTATGTCCCACAGTGAGTATGACAAGCATGCTTTACTGCAAATACAGATTGATTTTACTGTTGTGGGTTCAGTAACACTTTGAGGGCCGGGAACACCTAAGTTACAATAATAGCAATTAATAATACTGTATAAAGAACAATTCTGAACTGGCTGTAGTCCAATTTGTGGAGAGAGATTTTCCTACATGCAACTGTTATTCTATTCAGCAATCCCACTAAGAGACTCTGCCATGGCTCATTGAGCCAAAAATGGCTAATAACTATAGGATGAATTTAGCATTTCAGTAACTGCAACTAGAATATCAGACATCTTAAATGTTTAACAGCCATGGCAATTTTTACATATGTATTTATTAGTTGACAGCTCTTTTACATCAAGAAAACTGGTCCATTAAAATAAGCATGTGCTTATCAGTCTTTCTTTTCTAAAGGCAAAGAACCAAATTAAGAATTGTAAAGCGATTTAGAGTACTCTATATTAGTGGAATGAGTTTTTCCTTGCGAAAACACTGTATAATGGCAAAGTAATATAATTTTAGCAGTGTTTTAGTATTTGATCCTAATTACATGGTAAAAAACAGACAGCTGGAATTGGAATGGTTGTGTTTTTTTGCCCTATATTTGGTTTTAATAAATCAGCCATCTTGTTTGTTTTGCCTTACATGTGAAGTATTAATACTGCAAACTTATAATCTGTGCAAAGTCCCATATACCTGATGAAATCCTGACATTTAAGAACAAGAAATAAAAAATGTTAAATGGAATTAAACTCACTCATTCCTTAAAGAAAGCCCAAGTTAGAAATGTTGAAAAAATGTTTTTATTAATATAATGCTTAAACAAACCAATGTTGTTTTCTGCAGTTTTCATTTACATTCTGCCTACTAGTGCATGTGCAGTGTATGTTACATTCAAGGCATTCATCTCTGGTGATAACTATCACAGTTGCCAGTGTGCTTATGTCAGCTCTCAACAGAACTTTCAAGCCATCAAATGGCTGGCATAGCTGATTAAATGCGTGGCACTATGCCAACTGCAGGTTTAAACAGATTGATGGTGCCATTCTCAGTACATATGAGAGTTTAATTTCAATTTAATCATTCATTTAGCTAAAAAATTGCATTCGTTTTTCAGAAGTGAGCGAATTGGAACACATTTATTTTATTGCATACATTTCATTGTCAGTTGTTTCAACTTTAAATTGTGCTATCAAAAAGCTAAAAGCAATTTGTGTCACTAAAAATACATACAATGAGATTTTAGTAAACTTAAGTTTTCTTTATCTTCATTTTTCAAACACTGGCCCAGATTTTCACCCATTCTTGCTACCCTTCCCCCTTTAAACTCGAACTATAACCTGTAAAAGCAGAAAAATTGATCTAATATTTCAAATTAAATCCACTAGGTATAAAATGAGTCCAACTGTAACCTTTGCTTTGATTCTCAAAAAAGGAGGAGGAATGCCCTTAATTGTCTCACTTTCTGGAATAGTTACTTATAAGAAAATGCCTAAGAATGGACAAGGATTCTCCAATTATTATGAAACAACTTCCATGGAAAGACAAGCTAATGGGAAAGGTAATTAAGTAAACCAGTTTAAGCCTAGTGTGGTATTATCCTTTGCAAAGCAAAAGTAAAAAAATGCACATCACAGAGTGGGTTCTATATTGAACTGCACACTGTTAAATGTTGAGTGTCCATAAAACTACTCCCATATTCTCACTTTTACCACACTTGAAACAAAAAAGCCATCTTTTAGACCATGTAGTAAATGTTTGTTCAGTTTTATGGCCTGACATTGAAAAGTAATAATATATTTTAACATGGGAGGCTTACTGGTGTCTTTGAACTGTACCTACACACAACTGAATAGAGACAATCATAAAGGTGTAAATGCTGTGAAACAATTTGTGAAGGTGCAAATAATTCATCGTTGGGCATCAAGTTGATGGTAGTCATTTATAAAAGCAGTAGTGCTTTAAAAAAAGACAATACCTCCTCACCGCCTGTCAGATGGTATCTTCAGAGAGCAAAGCTAGTGTGAATTAGCCTTTTCACAACATTTGCAAGTATATGTGGAAGCCACACTGTATAGTGCAGTCCTAACTTTTGAGAGTCTTCATTGGAGCACATATAACAATGGATACATTAAGGGCAGATATGCCTGGAGGCAGCCTATTCCTTCTTAAAGGTGCAGTTACACAGCAGAAGCCCAACAAAGCCCAATGGCAGCTTCGGACAGGAGATGTGTCTCCGCCAATTCCAGCTAAAAAAAAAAAGGCAACTGCCCAAATTAATAGCCAGCATTCAGAGTAGGGTGCATCTGAAAAACATGACCCAGTTTCTGAGGACTGCCAATTAGAAACAGTGCTTACAATTGACCAATTCATTGCTATAAACAAAAATAGGAAAAACCACATTTGCTTCTATGGTTCAGCAAAGTTTCTTTGCACAATGCAATGCTGAGCTATTCATACCTTTACCACACCATTGAATAAATCCAAACTTATAATGGCTAAACTCATGAGCAATTCCTTTTTCATTGATCGCTATGGGTCTACTAGGTGAAGTTTATAGACAAATTCACCATCATCCACCTACAAACCAAACAGTTAATTTGCTCCTCTAACATTCCATGTACCCTCAGACAACTTTCTTGGAACCTTCATTAGGACAAACAGTTATATATTTTTGTTCTTTACATTCCACAAGTTGATGGGAATTAAATTATTATTTAAAAAAAAAAAAAAACGGATTTGACTTAATACTATATTAATATCCATGGATAGGGTAGCACTAAAATATACTCAAAATAATGACCTTTCTATTGCTGCACTATACAAGTCAGTCTCAGAGCTATTCAATAAATTGTGAAATTTGAAGTTCTTTCTACCTGTTGGACTCTCAGTCGAAGAAGCTGCCATGGGTGTGCTGGACACCATCTTAATGCACCCTCACACACTGAACACTTGTCCAATGCGGATTACCTACTATAATGTCTATAGACAGATTAAAACCGCAGGACTCATTGCTGAAAGAAATGAGTAGTGTGTCAATCCTTTACCCAAACAGTAAGCGGTTACACTTTGTAATCAATGAGTACACAATGCCAAAGAATAATGTACTCAACACACAGACGCTCCACTTTTTATGTCCCAAAGGATAACTACACAGTTACAGCACACATCCTTTTAAGTGGCTTGGTCCCTGAAGACAGAGAAAATAAATGGTATAATATATTTTTCTTGACCAGATGGGTGTGTTTTCATATACAATAGGCAGACATCTCTCAGGGTGTGTCTTCATCCTGCTACTAGGTGCTGTCCTGAACCTGGCTATTCAATCATCCTAATCCATACCTCATCTATCATTATTTTCTGGTGGGTGTTTTCATCTGCAGCTAAGGAAAATGGAAATGGACATCAAGAGGACCATCACATCTTTAGTGTCTGCCTAAACCTTCTGTAGGTGGTGGACTTCAGCAAAGGAGCAACAGATGTTATAAATTTATATTGTGTGTACATATGTGAAAAGTTAAAAATGTAAACTGCAGAACACTGCACATCGTATTCATTCAATACTCATTTAGGAAGAAACTTTCAACTATAATACAATATTTGTGCATGATTTATGAGTTGCAGCTTGTGGAATACATTATGAGATTACAAACTGAGGGCACGAGAGGACATTCAGCAGAACTTGCATAACAAAAGTAAATTGAAAACTAGTTCTGTAATAGATCCCTTTTCTAAATAAACAGATGGGATACATTTCTTAAGAAATGTAATATTTAAATGGATGCTGTTTTTTACAGGTTCAGACAGAAGGTCACTTTTCTTGAGTTCAGGGTAGATTGGTGCTGAGGTGTATTTACCACTATGGTTTTAGAAGTCAATTTAGAATGTATAGTCTCTATAAAGACTATTTTTGAGAGATGTGAATGTAATTCAGTCCTATTACTATGTACTGAAGAAAATCTATCATGTTTAAAAACTTGTTTGAGATCAATTTATTGAATTATTCAGTTGGTTTTAATAGCAAAACTTAAGGCGTAAATATAAAAACTGAAAAATAACTGCTTTTTGTTTCACTACACTTAAAGTGGTCATACAACCACTTTTACCTACAGGTAAGCCTATATTAAGGCTTACCTGCGGGTGCTGGAAATATCTACTAAACCTCCACGGTTTAGGAGATATTTACAATAAAGCCATGTGCCGATGTCTACTGTGCATGCACACATTAGAAAGGGCAGATTGTGCAGTTTCTAAAGGTGTCATGCCATGACTGGTGGCTCCCGCGCGCATGCAACTCCGGCCAGTCACAGAGTCAGAGTTCAAGGCCCCCGGAAGGAAGAGGGGTGAAGATGGACGCTCGCTGCTAGTGGGGACAGCGGTGACATCGCAGGCTTCGGTTTCAGGTAAGTGACACATAATGGGCTATTTTGCGATGCATAGTAGCCCATAATGCTTTACCTTTGCAGGGAAATAAAGAGGAAGTAAAACCCATTAAGATTTACTTCCTCTTTAAAGGTGTAGTTCAGGGCAAAAAAAAAACATGCATTACATCTCTGCAATGCATGCACAATTCTCCAGGTTTTAGGCCTGCAAGATCTGTCAGAAATGCACTCAATTCCCACAACCTGGTGTGGTCTGACAACACACAGCATGTCTGTGGACTGAGTGGTGTCAGCTCTGTCCAGTTTTCTTTTGCTATACTATTCTCCACAACATAGAGACAAACTGTTGTGTGCTCCAAAATAACAACTGAGAGGAGTCCTTGAATGTGCATTGGACACTGAACAGCCCTGAATTTCTGACATTTTTAACAGGAATTTTTTTGTACTTATCGAACAGATAAATATACCATTGAAAGTTTTTGTTTTAAAAGACCAAAAAGGACCAAAGAGGTCATTGTTAAGATTTATATACACTTAAAACTATTTTGCCACAGTAAAAAAAGTGGTGCAAAGTGGCCAGACTGGCAAATAAAAAAAATAAATTAACCTAGCAAATTGCAATAAAAACAAAGGAAAACATGCCAATTCATTATGAATAAAAGAATGTTTAAAAGTTTTTTACGTTTTGCATAACAAATAATGCCAATGAATTGTAACTCTGATGTAAACATTATGGGGCTAATTTAGAATGGAAAGCAGATATCACATGTGCACCCCCAAGCCTATCTCACTAAAAAAAAAACAAAAACAAAAAAATCAGGCTGCAATATTATTTGTCATTCGGTTTTGTTGCTCTTTGATGGCTTTAGAGTCTGCAATGTGCCAAGCACATCTGTAAATCACATTGCTCTGCTTTATAAATGTGAGGTGCTTTTTTTCTTTTTAAGCAGCCACACCATTGCTTTTTAAATGTGTCCCTAAGATAAAAAAAATGACTAGTCTAGTGCAAGTTAAGACAAATCAAAGCAAAAGGTAAACTGTGCTACTGAAACCATGTTTTAAATAAGCCTTTTTAATTTTACTTCTTAAAGAAGTTCTAAATACTTACATAGGTGCTACTCGTCATTATAGAACCTTTGGCTTGCTAACCAATGAATAGATATATAATAACTAAGACAGTACCATTTGTTTACATTCCATACAATCCTCCATATAATTAGTGCATAATAAAGTGACTGTTAATCACTGTATTCCCTTTTTGGTGTAACGGTTCAGGAACACACTCAAGCATATTCAGGAAGGCAGTGTAAAACCAATAGTGATGTAAGCAGTGCTGTATTCCATGACAACCAGTTTATGGTGGTCCCATTGTTTAAGAAGGATATGCTTTATGCACACTATGCCTGCTCACTTCTCTCTATACTGCCTTACTGAATATGCCTTTTAGCAAAAATGTTATTCCTTTATTGGTCCAACCTTAAATAAAAAAAAAAAATAATAAACTATCAGGGAGGTGACATACTTTCATACTTTGACTACTGCAAAGTTCATTCAGAAAACTTCAGTACTAAACCGAGTCAATAAAAATATTTTAACAGAGGTATTATGTAAAGGATAATAAGGGTTGTCCACTAGCATCAATAAAAATATTTAAATGAAAGCAAAAGGGCTAGTGTACACTTGGGTTGCTTAGGGCAACACCTCCATTTTTATAAAACACCCTGTTTAGTCAGCATGCCATTAAAAAAAAAAAAAAAAAAAAAAAAAAACAGTATGATACATAAGCAATTTTTATTTTAGCCATATGTCTCCCTTTAACCCAACTATGCATTTTACTGGCCATTCATCAAACATTAGGCTGTCATTTTCTGCCATTGTCCACCGACACAAAGTGGTTATAAACAAAACTGAACATAGCTTATATTCTAATTTTTCGTGTACAGTATGCATCTGCTGCTGCAGAGAGGAATGTGTTTCACAAGCAATCGATCGATATATACATGTAGTTTTTTATGTTTTCCTTGTTCTTAGCAGAAGCTTATTTAGTAGATGTTTTTACATTTAAAATAGCATTGTTTCAAAGTATACTAAATACAGCAAGAAGGTTAAAGGCTTTAAATACTGAATAAGTTGTGTCATAAATTTCCCTCAAAGGACAAACATTTCAGCATTTCAGTTTTGTAGCAAGTTATATTTTGCCAACAGTTTATTTTTGCTAACTTTTCCTACATCCAAGAATTTAATCGGGTGGGTTTAATATTAAGGGGTTTGTTAGGCTGGCCATAGACAGTGATTTTCTTTCCTGCGACCATAGGTTGCAAGAAACAAAGTCACTTGATTCTCCCCATGATGGGGGAATCCCTCCTGCAGAGCCATCGTGTCCTCCTGGCAGAGGGAGCCGGCCTGGCCGGCCGCGAAGACAGTTTATAATGCTAGTGGGTATAACAGCCACTAGCAATAATTGCATGTAAAATCCAACATGCTGGTTGTACTGAAGTTGATCAGTGCAGCAACTTGGGTACATTCAGCCTGCCCAAGCATGGTTCAAACCAAACAGTCTTTGGCTGGCCTTATTTATTCCGGGGTATTGGTCTTCTTTTCAATGTCTTTTGGCAAAAGACCCATGTTTTCTAATGATATTCTTGTATTTAAGAGTTAAAATGGGTATATTGGGTTAAGAAGACCAGCGGAAGGTTGGTTGAAGGAGTATGTTAAAATTTGAGATGGTAATAATGGTAAATGTAATAAATGTGGTTTCAGGAATGTTTTGACGTATAAACATGGTAGAGAGGCAATGCATGATACCTTTGCAAATTTAACCGCCATATCAAGGATTTTCACACTAGCCATTCTCAAAATATACAATGGAAATAGGTGTGAGATTTATCAAGATCAAAGTCCAGTTATTATTAGTCTAAAAGACTAAACTGCAGCAACTACAGATCCTTCTTTGTGCATGGTTAAACTTGATTTGCAATCTTTTAGTGGCCTATTGGAATGTTTTCACACCACATTCACACACATTTTTTTTTATGGGATTCAATTAGAAAAATGTGTGAATCTTTAAAAACATTTATAAACAGACTCCTTAGTGCAGGGGTCTTCAAACTATGGCCCTCAGTTCAGGAACTACAATTCCCATCATGCCTAGTCATGTCAGTGAATGTCATGCCGCGTACACACAGGCGGACTTTGACGGACTAGGTCTGGCGGACTTTGACTGATTTTCCGATGGACTTTCGAATGAACGGACTTGCCTACACAGGATCAACCAAAGTCCAATGGATTCGTACGCGATGACGTACGACCGGACTAAAACAAGGAAGTTCATATCCAGTAGCCAATAGCTGCCCTAGTGTCGGTTTTTGTCCGTCGGACTAGCATACAGACGAGCGGACTTTTCGACCGGACTTGAGTCCGTCGGAAAGATTTAAAACATGTGTTTATTTCTAGGACCGTCGGACATTTAGAAAAAAAAAGTCCGCTGGAGCCCACACATGGTCGAATTGTCCGCCGGACTCCGTTCTGCCGGACCTAGTCGATCGAGAAGTCCGCTCGTGTGTACGCGGCATCAAAGTTTTACAATGCCTCATGGGATGTGTAGTTTCGCAACAGCTGGAGGGCCGTAGTTTGAAGATCCCTGCCTTAGTGTCACAAAAACTTTTCACGGGACACTGTGAAATTTATCCTCTGGGTATGAAATGCTCTGGTGAAAGCAATAAACTCAATTCCATGATCCATTAGATGTTCAGGATGCTATAATGAATGTATGGAAATTCTTAAGTCACATTAACACAGGCGTCAAAAAAAAAAAAAAAAAGGAGCTTGGCACAGGTTTTTAACATCTTTTAGCACTCCCCCAACCTCTTGGTTTGAAAGGGTGTACTGCATTAAATGGCTCTGTACACACCAGGGGCATGGTATCCCATCATACGGAAACAGAATATTCAGTCTGCACTATCCCACCCATTTCAACTGCTCCCCTCCACATCTTCGACTAGGATAATACTGATGGGAGGTAGGCAAGACTGGGAGTATAAAATCAGAAGTTGGATGTTCTTCTGCATCCAATGCTCTTGTGAAGTTGGAGCTTGGAATCCTAATGAGCACAGTCTGTGCCAACAAGTATGCTGTTCATAGTTTCATTGCTATTTATTTCTGTTAATCTAGTGACATTTGCATGCATTGGTTGAGGGATGACTAAAAACTTCATAGCAACAGCACTGTGACTAGTGCCTGTTTAAACACCGCTCTAATGTGTGATTGTGTAGCTTACGGGTGTCTTTAACTTTTACAACAACCTATAAAACTGCCACATTTATTAACAACTTATGCTAATATTATAACGCCTCATTGATCAATATCACATTGATGGCATAAGCCCATGTTTGTTTTCTTGTTAGACTCCAATGTCAGTACGACCAGAAAGCCTGGCATCCATATGGTCCTTATGATTAAACAAACCAAGTTGTTATCAAGACTTGTTAAACAAGAGCCCATATACTGCCAAGGGTGCACATTACAAAATTAACCTTTGCTACTTGTTATCCCTTTATTGGTCTACGGGCTTTGTGCATTTCTTTGAAATCATACGAATGCCTCATAAACAGGTACAAAAAAATTTATATATATATTTATATATTTATAAAATAAAACTTCATGTAACGGAGAAAGACTACACACAAAACTAGCACAATGCTTCAGTTTATATTAGAAAAATATCTTTTTTTCCCCCTTTAAGGCAGTGCAGCTATACAAATGTTACCAAACCACTCGAAAACAGTGTCCATCACAGGCATGCTGATGGGCTATAAAATGCATGTTTTATTGAATGGAATATATAATTTAAAAAGGTCTATGTTTTCTACATGAAACGGCAGTTTTATAAGTGGCAAGTTCATAAGGATTGCTTTAGGTAGGTGAACCAATGTTTATTTCTAGAATTATAAATTCATATGTTAAATGGGGCTTAGTAACACTGGAGTTGCCTATTAGTGTTCAGAATAGTAATACAGTTGCCAGCCCAATTCCTATCATGATGCTGGCTGTGCAGCACAAGTTAGGCAGGCACTCCAATTTGGCCTAGGCATATGTATTTTCTGACCTGCCACCACTCAGTTCAAACAACAGAATGATCGTTGCTGTGGACACCAGCTAAGATGGTGTGGTTAAGTGAGGAGGCGGAGCGGTCAGACCCCTCCTGGGGACCGTTTGCGTTTTCTGTTCGCTGGCAGCACAGGATCTGTTTGAATGTAGCACTCATTTCCTTGTCTCGGTAGGAGTAGATGATGGGGTTCATAGCAGAGTTAAATTCAGCCAATAATAAAAAGAACTTCTCATAGTCCAAGATATTGCACTGTGGACAGCACACGTCAAGTAGCAAAAGAACCAGGCCTGGGGTCCAACAGACAATGAAAGCACCTGAAAAAATATAGAATAAGAGGATACTATTACTATAATAAAATATGCATATGAATATCCAGTTGAGAAAGTCTGCTAAAAAAACGTAATAGGTAGATGTCATCAGTTACAAATCTGTATAAACACAGCACAAAACACCTGGCAAATCACAAAATACGCAGTTCAGATAAACAACAATTTTGCAATTGGAGCCAATCGTTAGTGGAGTAGTATTCCTGACTATGTCCAGGCTCATTATTACTGCGTCTTTAGTCATTGCCTTACTCCCTGGGAAGAGCTCAAGATGCTGATTTCCAATTAGAATGCAGGAGGTGAAGTGGTGACATAGGAAGCTACATTGTTGAACCAGAAAATAGGTGCCACATGGCCAGCTGTGCAGTGTGGCAGCCATTTGAAAATCACAAAAATGGTTGAACATATTTACAAAGCCTTTGTCAAGTAAATGTATTTCAACATTTTTTTCCCTGCAGTTATGCTTCACATAGAACCTGTCAGGTTAGACATATGAAAGCTGCAATTAGATCTCATGCACACGTGTCTGTGACCTGTATTGCATTAAAACTGGGTGCATTTTGGCGCAGAAAATGCACAAGTGTTGCATACAACCCACTGGCAGGAGCCTGCTGAAATCAAATAACTGGCTGAAATAACCAACGGCTGTATGCACATTCAAGCAGTACTCGTTGTAAAGGGTGTATACCTTAAATGTTTACTTTGAGTTCAGGGCATGGGTCTTTAAAGCATACGGCTCTGTACTTGAGTACCACTTGCATATGCATACCGCTACTGTGCATTTTATCCTGTCATTGATTTTGACAGGCTGCTGGCAGAGGGCAGTACATACCACCTGGGCCTCCCAGGAGATGTAATACACCTCAGTTTTAATGCTCTACTGCCCAAAGTGCCTATATGCACAAGGTCTTACTAACGTAAAGTGATTGTAAAGGATCGTTTTTTATTTTTATAAAAATAACAAACATATACTTACCTCCACTGAGCAGCTCATTTTGCACAGAGTGGCCCCGAACGTCCTCTTCTGGGGTCCCCAGGCGGCTCTCGCTGCTCTTCCCGCATCAGATAACCCCCTAGGAGAAGCAATCTCCCGAGGGGGTTATCTTGAGGGCACGCTCCCGAGTCCAGCATTTGCATCCAGACATGAATGCCGGACTCTGCCCCGCCCCTCCGTGTCATTGGATTTGATTGACAGCAGTGGAAGCCAGTGGCTTCGCTGCTATCAATCTATCCAATCAAGAGTCAGGATCCCGTGGAGAGAGGGACAGCTGAGGAGATGAAGGGGCTCAGGTAAGTAAAACGGGGGGCTGGGGGGCCAGTGACTGTCAGGTGTTTTTTCACCTTAATGCATAGGATGCATTAAGGTGAAAAAACACGACGGTTTACAACCCCTTTAAAGAAGCAACCCAGTAACGCTCCTCATCCTTGCTTTAGTATTTAGAGAGTCACAGACCAATAAATGTGTATTCAATGACATTAAGTCTCTAAAATATGTACTATTCCAGGTGAGTAACCTGGTAAATAAGGCAGTAAGGAAGTCAGCCTCAAATTTTGCATCTTCAAACACCAGTGGGCAATAGTGGCTTTTATATTTCTGTCCTAATTAGTTTCCATTAAGATTTGAAAATTACCCGATTATCCCTGACTATGCGGGCCGTGCATAAATCACTGCTTTATTTTAATACTGGTATTGATGGATGCTGAAATAAAAATATGCAGAATATTCTTTTAAAAAGGCCACCGTATAATTAACATGGGAAAATAGGTACCAACCCCCAAAAAGTTGGGACGCTGTGTAAACTCTACATGAAAACAGAATTGAATGATCTGCAAATCTCATAAACCCATATTTTATTCACAATAGAAAATGGCTCAAATGTTTAAACTGAGAAAATGTTCCATTTTAAGAAAAAAAATAAGGAAATTTTAAAATTGATGACAGCAACATGTCTTAAAAACAGTTGAGACAGAGCAACAAAAAAAGTGGGTAAGTGGTACTAAAAAGGAAGAGCTGGAAGAACATTTTTCAACTAATTGGGTTAATTGGCAACAGTTCAGTAACATGATTGTGTGTAAAAAGGGCATCATAGACAGTTAAAGTGTCTCGGCGGTAAAGACGGGCAGAAGTACACTAATCTGTGAAAAGCTGCGTCTAGAAATTGTCGCACAATTTCAATATAATGTTCATCAACGTATATATTTGCAAATACTTTAAATATACCATCATCTACAGTACATAATATCAAAAGATTCTGAGGATCTGGTCAAATCTCTGTGCGCAAGAGACAAGGTCGAAATGCAATATTGGATGCCTGTGATCATCGGGCCCTCAGATGGCATTGCATTAAAAACAGGCATGATTCTGTGATAGATATCACTGCATTTGGTTCTTGAATACTTCCAAAAATTACTCTTTGTGAACGGGGGGGGGCGTTATTTACTATAGCGCCACATACTAATTACCGCAAATTAGCGCTAAAACGGTATTCATTATAGCGCTGGTGAAAAAAAAAAAATACTCTCAAAAACTTGCCATAGCTCCCTGAGAACAAATAGTGCCCAAACCATGACTCTTGTTAGGACCACGACTATTTCACATGGAAATAATGTTTAAAGCATGATATAATTGCTTAAATGGTACTGAAATATGCGGTATATTGTTTAAAGATAATCTGCTTTTAAGCTGTATGAAAAAGTGATTTCTACACTGAAATATCTTTAAAAGCCTGAGAAGAGATACATTTCTCGTCTCTATACAACTAGGTGCCAACACAACTGAGCATGCTCAGACCTGCAAACTACTGCAAACTACTCTCATATCAACTCCCATGGCTTTTTTACCAAGAGCTATAGTAAATACCAAAATGAGCGCTGGGTTAAAAAGTGTTTTTTGGGAGTGAAAATGAGAGTTATGTAGCCCAATGTAAGTTTCAACCATTGATTCTAAGAGCCCTTGCACACTGGGGCGGGGGGCGGCGGTAAAACGCCGCTATTATTAGCGGCGTTTTACCATCGGTATGCGGCTGCTAGCGGGGCGGTTTTACCCCCCGCTAGCGGCCGAGAAAGGGTTAAATACCACCGCAAAGCGCCTCTGCAGAGGCGCTTTGCCGGCGGTATAGCCGCGCTGTCCCACTGATTTCAATGGGCAGGAGCGGTAAGGGAGCGGTATACACACCGCTCCTTCACCGCGCTGAAGATGCTGCTGGCAGGACTTTTTTTTACCGTCCTGCCAGCGCATCGCTCCAGTGTGCAAGCCCTCGGGGCTTTCACACTGGAATGAAAGCAGCGGCACTTTCGGGGCGGTTTGCAGGCGCTATTATTAGCGCAATAGCGCCTGCAAACCGCCCCAGTGTGCAAGGGCTCTAATGGTACAATTGTAACTTTCCCAAATAAATCCTTTTCATGTTGAGATGAAATACATCTTTCTCTCAAAGAAATTGTCTTTGGAACAATATTGCTTTTACTTTATCTATTTTGTTTTTAAGAATGATAGAATGCGTAATGTTTTCATGTTTTGGTAAAATATATTTTTCTCTGTCGCTTTCAAAAACTTGTTGCTCTCCATCTCATAAAAATCTTTAGCCAAACTCACACAGGTGTCTTTACGAACCACAAATAATACCATTGCTGATGCAAATTTTAAAATGAGTCACAATGTTGTGTGTTATTTATTATTTCCAAATAATCATAATTTGAGCCCAAAAAATATGATGTGTGTACCAACATCAGAAATCAAAATGGCATTCCCAAAATTCAGAGGGTAACATCACTATTCTCTACACACACGCCAAGAACCACCAAATATCACAGAATACATCAAGAACAATAACTCTAATGTAATTCCACCACCTATATGTCCAAAGTAATGCAGTATTATGTATATTTATGTGTAGGAGGTTTCCACATGTGGCAGCAAAGTGGCTTAGAGGTTAGCATTTTCACCTACCAGCAGACCAGAGTTTTTGGGTTAGCATCCCAAACATGCCACTTCATGTAGAGAAGTTTGGTTCTTCCTATATTGTTAAACATAACTCCTCAGGGACCTCCCTAAATTATGTCTAAATGTAGCATTTATGTGTAGGAGGGTTCCACCACCACTTCAAATTGTGTCATATGTTTTCCATGGGCAAAAACTATAATCAGCCTTAACATTTCCCCATCACCGCTAATTGCAGCCTCTTAGAAAGCCAAACCCCACAAAATGATAGCTGTTTATCTCACAGCATGCTGACAGTAATCAGCCATAACAATCCTTCAAAACAGATGGCATATGGCTTGCCACAGTACATCTGCATTAACTTCTTGCACCCCTGAGACTTAGGACAGTTTGACACCACAGAGATGCAGGCTAAAAATACTGAACAGCACGGTGACCCACTTCCTAGTGCTTCAGCCTTGCAGCACTGAGTTTCTGGGTTTGATTCCCAATCCTGCTAGCTGGCTACAGGTTTATATGTTGTGGTGTTAAACTTCCTTTTTCACCAGTGATAACATTTTTGACGGTTTTCATATAATGGAACCCCAAGAAATCACATTATAAATCAAGCAAGTTTGAGTTTGCACCAGATCTAGAACTGGGGTGTTTTGGCCCAGATATGGATTTATATGTCTGGTGTGACACTGAACACATATTTTAATGTTGTATGCTTATGATGAATGAGAATTTTTTTCATTTATAACCTCAAGAGACAGAATCAATTACACTGGTGGGTGTGTCCTTTACTGGGTGGGTGGAGGTGAGCAAGCTTGTTATTTAACCGCTTACCCCCTTCCTGACCAGAGCACTTTTTGTGATTCAGCACTGCGTCGCTTTGACAGTTGCGCGCGGTCGTGCGATGTTGCACCCAAACAAAATTGACGTCCTTTTTTTCCGCACAAATAGAGCTTTCTTTTGGTGGTATTTGATCACCTCTGCGTTTTTTATTTTTTGTGCTATAAACAAAAAAAGAGCGACAATTTTGAAAAAAAACACATAATTTTTTACTTTTTGCTATAATAAATATCCCTCAAAAATATATTAAAAAAATTATTTTTTTTCCTCAGTTTAGGCCAATATGTATTCTTCTACATATTTTTGCTAAAAAAAAATTGCAATAAGCGTATATTGATTGGTTTGCACAAAAGTTATAGCGTCTACAAAATAGGGGATAGAGTTATGCATTTTTATTATTCATTTTTTTTTTAGCTAGTAATGGCGGCGATATGCGATTTTTATCAGGACTGCGACATTATGGCGGACACATAGGACAATTTTGACACATTTTTGGGACCATTGGCATTAATACAGCAATCAATGCTATAAAAATGCATTGATGACTGTAAAAATGTCACTGGCAGGGAAAGGGTTAACTGGAGATCAAGGGGTTAATGTGTTCCCTAGTGTGTGCTCTAACTGAAGGGGAGAGGGGACTGTGCAGGGGAGATGACAGATTGCAGTTCTTACTCTGTATGAACAATCTGTCTGTTCTCCCTTCAGAGAGAACCAGAAACTGTGTGTTTACACACATAGATCCCAGTTCTCTGTGTGTAAGCGGCGATCGCAGGAGCCCGGCGGTGATCGTGATCGCCGGGCACTCGCATCGGCTCGGGGGGGGGCACAGGGTGAAGCAACGTTACATAACATTGTTTCGCCCAGCCGTTCCATTCTGCCGCAGTACAACTGCGGCGGCTGGTCGGCAAGTGGTCAACCACTTGAGGTCCCCGCTATAGCCGAATGACGGCCATAGCGCAGACCTGAATTTTCGGGAGGCCGTCATAGGACGTCCTCCCCTTTGCGCGCTCGGCGCGTGCTGTGATCACCAAGTCACAGAGACTCAGGTGATCACCGATCCGAATAAGAGGCCGATCCCGGCCCCTTACCACGTGATCAGCTGTCAACCAATGACAGCTGATCACGTGTGTAAACAAAAGCTTGGTAATCGTCTTTTTTTCTCCTCACGCTGACAGCGTGAAGAAAAAAAAGCCGATCACCGGTTTATGCTCAAGGGACATCGGTCCCGAAGAGGAAGGAGGCACATCTGCCTCCTCCTCTGTGCCTGCCAGTGCCCACCAGTGCCACCTATCAATGCCCACAAGTGCCACCTATCAATGTCCACCAGTGGTGCCAATCAGTGCCACCTAGCAGTGCTGCCTTTCAGTGTAACCTATCAGTGCCCATCACTGCCACCTATCAGTGCCACTTCAGTGCCCACCAATGCAGCCTATCGGTGTCCATCAGTGAAGGAAAAATTACCTGTTTGCAAAATTTTAGAACAAAATTATATATATATATATATAATTTTTTTTTTTTTTTTTTAAATTCGGTCTTTTTGAATTTTTTAACAAAAATAAAAACAGCAGAGGTGATCAAATACCACCAAAAGAAAGCTCTATTTGTGGGGAAAAAAATGATAAAAATTTCATTTGGGTACAGTGTATGACTGCGCAATTGTCATTTAAAGTGTGACAGTGCTTAAAGCTGAAAATTGGTCTGGACAGAAGGGGGGTTTAAGTGCCCAGTAAGCAAGTGGTTAAAGGACTGCAGTTGTGGCAGCCATTTGGCCTAAAACAGGCCTGAATTTTCCTTTGCAGTGTGTATATTGGGTTACAAATAGATGTACATTTTGGGTCTGTTTGATGATGGCTTCTAAATCTCACATGTTAGACTTACAACTGCTATTTAATGTTTGAGATAAAAAGGAATGTTCCTGCCAATTCATTCCTGCTGTGTGTGTGTGTTAGTGTAGATTGTGCTCTGCCTTTTGTATTTTGTCTTTTTTTCGCTTATAATTCTGCCATGTAACTTATTTGAGCTTTGGGGCGAGGACTTCTGATCTTAAAAAAGGCTAGTCATGCTTGTTATTAGCATCCCTGCTTTTCTAATGTGATTTGTTTAATGTGTCTAATTTTTAGTGTCCTAAACTTGTAGATTGTAAGCTCTTTTGAGCAGGACCCTTCTAACTATTGTCAAATGCTGGAGCATCATTTCCATGCCTTTTTTTGTTTTTGTTTGGCCCAAGTACATTAACCACTTATGGATCATCTGCAGTCATTACACGGCAGCTCTTTGAAGTGGAATATCGTTGTTATAGCAGCAGCTAGCTGCCATAACCCCAGTATCCACTTCTTCAGCGGGTGGTCCGCTTTCAGATAAAAGTGATCTCAGAGGCGGATTCACCACGAGATCACTTTTATTGGTGGCGGGAGAGGGCCCCCCTCCTGCCGCGTTCCGGTGCCTTCCACTGCTTACTGTAGCTGCCGGCGGCGGCGGAGGCGATCTGGTCCTTTCCCCTGCTTGGCATGTAGCTAATTAAGGGGAAGATGGCCCCCATCTGGCTCCAAATCATTGCAGGGCAGAAGCGATGTCAAAACGTCACTTCCGCCTATAGCTCCTAACCACTAAAGCTAGCTACCATAACCCCGATATACTCTTCTTCAGCAGCCAGCCCGCTTTCGTATCGGGTGGGAGAAGACGGTGGCGAAAGAAGATGGCGGTAGGAGAAGGCGGCGGCGGGAGAAGGCGGCGGTAGGAGAAGGCGGCATGAGAAGATGGCGGTAGGAGAAGGCGGCGGCGGGAGAGACAGCGGCAGCAGAAGACGGCAATGGGAGAGACAGCGGCAGGAGAGGCAGCGGCAGGAGAAGATGGTGGCGGGAGAGACAGCAGCAGGAAAAGAAGATGGCGGCGGGAAAAACAGCAGCCGGAGAGACGGCGGTGGGAAAAACAGCGTCAGGAGAGATGGCGGCGGGAAAAACAGCGGCAGGAGAGACAGTGGCAGGATGGCGGCGGGAGAGACAGCGGCAGGAGAAGACGGCGGGAGAGACAGCGGTGGGAGTCAGCAGCGGGGGAGACAGCGGCAGGAGAAGGCAGCGGGAGAGACAGCGGCAGGAGAGGACGACGGCGGGAGAGACAACGGCGGGAGGGAGAGGATGGCGGCGGGAGAGACAGCGACAGGAGAGGACGGTGGCAGGAGAGACGGCGGCGGGAGAGACAGCGACAGGAGAAGATGGTGGCAGGAGAGTCAGCAGGGGGAGAAGAAGACGGTGGTGGGAGAGACAGCAGCAGGAGAAGATGGCAGCAGGAGAGACAGCGGCAGGAGAAGATGGCAGCAGGAGAGACAGCGGCAGGAGAAGATGGCAGCAGGAGAGACAGCGACAGGAGAGACAGCGACAGGAGAAGATGGCAGCAGGAGAGACAGCGGCAGGAGAGGACGACGGCGGGAGAGACATCAGCAGGAGAAGAAGGCGGCGGGAGAGACATCGGCAGGAGAAGGCGGCGGCGGGAGAGACATCGGCAGGAGAAGAAGGCGGCGGGAGAGACATCGGCAGGAGAAGAAGGCGGCGGGAGAGACAGCAGTAGAAAATGGCGGTGGGAGAGACGGCGGCAGGAGAAGATGGCGGAGGGAGAGACAGTGGCAGGAGAAGATGGCAGCCGGAGAGACAGCGGCAGAAGAAGATGGCAGGGGGAGAGACAGTGGCAGGAGAAGACGGCTTGGGAAAGAAGATGCCTCGGAGCTATTTTACAATAAAGGACTTGTCAAAAACTGGCTATTTTTTTTTGCATTTCACAGCTTTCTTTGGTGAATGGGTAGTGGTACAATGTACCCAATACCTATTCACATAGGGAGGGGGCAGGATCTGGTGACCCCAATTCCAAAAAAACGGCTATTCAAAGATCAAGGAAAAAAACAGCGTAGGATCGCCAAAACGTAAAAAAAAGAAAAAAATTGACGTGGGGTCACCCCAAAATCCACACCAGACCCTTATCCGAGCATGCAATCTGGAGGTCAGGAAAAGGGGGGGGCGGGCGAGCAAGGCCTCCTCCCTAACCATACCAGGCCACACGCCCTCAACATGGGGAGGGTGCTTTGTGGTCAAGAGCCTCATCCCGACAACCCTAGCCATTGGTTTTCAGGGTCTACTTCGGTCTTCCTCCGGCTTCTTCTCCCCCGGCTTCTTCCGGTCTTCTTCCTCCTCCACCACCGCTCCCTCCAGCGACTCGCTAAAGATCCAAAATAGACCCTCCTCTGACGCTGCGGCCCGCCGATCTCTCTGCTTCCATGGCGCACATGTCATATATAACTATGGGGCGTGGCCACCGGAATGCATCATCTGGGGACCCCGCCCCTTGTGACATCACGGATCAATCATGCCCGGGCGGGGAAGTCACAAGGGGTCTCTGAATGACGTCATCTGCATCATTGGAGGAGGTTAGTTTTTTAAATCTTCAGCGGGAATGGCAATGGAAGAAGACGACCAGAGGACTAAGCAGGGGAAGAAGCCGGGGGAAGAAGCCGGAAGATGGAGAAGACCGGAGGAAGAAGCGGGGGAGGGAAAAGACCAGAGGAAGAAGCGGGGGAGGGAAAAGACCGGAGGAAGAAGCGGGGGAGGGAAAAGACCGGAGGAAGAAGCGGGGGAGGGAAAAGACTGGAGGAAGAAGCGGGGAAGGAAAAGACTGGAGGAAGAAGCGGGGAAGGAAAAGACCGGAGGAAGAAGCGGGGAAGGAAAAGACCGGAGGAAGAAGCGTGGAAGGAGAATACTGGAGTAAGAAGCGGGGTAGGAGAATACCAGAGGAAGAAGCGGGGAAGGAGAATACCAGAGGTGGAAGCGGGGAAGGAGAATACCTGAGGTGGAAGCGGGGAAGGAGAAGACTGGAGGGAGAATCGAGGAAGGAGAAGCTGGAGGAAGAAGCAGGGGAAGGAGAAGATCAGAGGAAGAAGAAAAGGAATTGTCAAAAACTGGCTATTGTCTTTTGTCACATTACACTACTTTTTGGTTGAATGGGTAATCCCATACTCATTTTCACATGGGGGGGTGGGCGGGCTCTGGGAGCCCCTTGTTAAAAGGGGGCTTACAGATTGCGATAAGCCCCCCGCCCCACAACCTAGGGTTATCGGGAAGAGGCCCTTGTCTCCATCAACATGGGGACAAGATGCTTTAGGGGGGACCCCAAAGCACCCTCGCCATGTTGGGGGGATGTGGCCTGGCATGGTTCAGGAAAGGAGGGCTGGTCCCCCCCCAACCTGTCCTTCAGGCTACTTGCTCGGTTTTTGGGGAGGGACCCTTGTCCCCATCAACATGGGGACAAGATGCATTAGGGGGGACCCCAAAGCACCCTCCCCATGTTGAGGGCATGTGGCCTGGCATGGTTCAGGAAAGGAGGGCTGGTCCCCCCCCACCTGTCCTTCAGGCTACTTGCTCGGCTATCTGGAAGAAACCCTTGTCCACATCAACATGGGGACAAGATGCTTTAGGGGGGACCCCAAAGCACCCTCCCCATGTTGAGGGCATGTGGCCTGGCATGGTTCAGGAAAGGAGGGCTGGTCCCCCACCTGTCCTTCAGGCTACTGGGATAAGGGTCTGGTATGGATTTTAGGGGGCCTCTACCTCAATTTTTTTGTACATTTTGGACTGTGGGGGGGGGGGGGGGGGCTACGCCGTTTTTTGATTTTTCATCTATTTTGCTAATACATTACAGCCACAAGCAATTTTGAATTAGATTTTTTTTCCTTTAGAAATGTCATTTTGCTGCATCAATGTTCCAGGTGTTGGCCAGATGTGCTACTTTACAGGCAGACTAAGGGACCCCCCCCCCCCAGGCAGGATATTAAAAGGAATATTTCATTTGTATTGTTTCACTGGTTAAACTTTTTTTATTTTTTATTGATACATGTTGTCCAGGGCAGTACCCAGACCCCCATACCCCTTTTATGGCCAATTGTTTGCATATAAGCCTTCAAAATGGGCACTTTTGATTTTTTCTGTTCTGGTCCCATAGACTTTAATGGGGTTAGCAATCGGCACTTGCATATCCGCGTAATCGCCGATTCCGAATTTACAAAGGCATGTTCGCCGCTAATAGTACGCTCTGGGAATTGCGCATTCGCCCACTTGATCTCTTAATTGGCTTAATTGGGCGCTATTTTATTGCGCCGCACGATCGCGCTATAGTAAATGACCCCCAGTGTGCTGTGTCATCCAAAAATGCATGGTAAAGCATTATCATGCAAAGAAGAAGCTATCAGTACTCAGACAAAAAGCCTGCATCTCTAATGGTATGGGCGTACAGAATGGGCAGCTTGCACATCTGGAAAGGCACCATCAGTGCTAAAAGATATATCCAGGTTTTCGGGAAGCATATGCTTCCATCCAGACGTCTTTCAGGGAAGGCCTTGTTCATTTCAGCAGGACAATGTTAAACCACATTGTACATCTAGGACAACAACATGGCTTCCTAGTAGAAGAGTCCAGGTGCTTAACTGGCCTGCTGGCAGTCCAGACCTTTCACCAATTGAAAAACATTTGGTGCATCTTGAAACAAAAAATACGACAAAGAAAACCCAGGACTGTTGAGCAGTTAGAATCCTATATCAGGTAAGAATGGGACCACATTCCTCGCCAAAACTCCAGCAATTGGTCCCAACAGAGTGTTGTTAAAAGAAGAGGGGATGCTACATGTAAACATGTCCCTGTCCTAACAATTTTTCAAAATTACCTTAAAATGGTACATTTTCTGTTTAAACATTTGATATGTTTTCTACTTTCTATTGTGAATAGAATATGGGTTTATGAGACTTGCATTCTGTTTTTTGCAGATTTTACACATATTCTTTTGGAATTGGGGTTGTATATTGTTTCAAAAAGTCTAATGTATGTGTGTACTGTTGGCCAGCTGCACATTGTGTCAGCTCTGGGATGCACTGCATACAGATATAGCCAACTGAATTGCATTGCAGGATTAATCCTCACAGCATATGCATAATAGGGACAAGATGAGAACATTTGAATATTAGACTGTACCTTGTGTCAAGCATATGAAAAAACAACCAGTTTGTACCATCATTTGGAAAAGCTTCAGTAAAGATCCTGATTCCTAGACTTGGAAAATAAACGAAAGTTGATTGTGAATACCACTTCCTAAATATGTCGAGTAGAGGAAGTGTTTGTCAGCTGAAAACTTCCCCTCAAGTCACCCTGTTCTTATCAGATATTTGTCCAGAATAAGAGGAGCGTGAGAGAGTCTGTCTTGAATATGTATTCACATCAATTAAATAAACATTCAATTAGGCACTATGCAGGCAATTACGAATATTGCTATAGAAAGTAAATTACTAAATACAAAAAATATGTTGTGTTCCACTGAGTGGATATACAAAATATCAAAAATGTTCAGGACTGGACTAAGAGAAAGCAGCTCTAGTATGCAGCGTAGTGAAACTGCTGCTATTACAGTTGTGTCATTCATAAATAACTAAAGCCAGTGTTCTATGGAATAGTGCCCTCCGTCGAAAAGTGCCCGCTCAAGCGCAGTGTGTAAGGGCACTCCAGCTGATTTCCCAATCAGCTGGCGTGACGTCACCATAGCGCACATCGTAGGAGGCATTTTTTTGATGGGAGATTCCATTTGACAGGCAGAATTGAAAGCTATGCAAAGAGCGGAGGGAGACCGTAGTTGTCAGATTGTACCTCGCTGTTGCGGGGCGGGTTTACAGTGTGCTAAAGGTCGGCTTTTGTCTGTGTTGCAGGGCGGGTTTGCTGTGTTGCAGGGCGGGTTTTGTCTGTGTCTAAGGGCGGGTTGGAACACAGTCACAACACGCCCTGCAAACAGCGGGGCACAATCTCACAACTACGGTCTCCCTCCACTCTTTGCATAGCTTTCAATTCTGCCGGTCAAATGGCATCTCCCGTCGAAAAATGCCTCCTTCGATGTGCGCATGCACTATGGTGACGTCACGCCAGCTGATCAGGAAATCAGCTTGAGTGCCCTTACGTACTGCGCTTGAGCGGGCACTTTTCAACGGAGGGCACTATTCCATAGAACTCCGGCCATAGGTTAGAATCTGGCCAGTTCAGCAGCAACTGGCCAAGAATCGAACCATCTATGGGCTGGCTAATTGTACTTAAGTCGATCCATCGATTGACTTGGGTACAACCAGAATGTCAGATTTACATGCGTTTATTGCCAGTGGTTATAGCTGCTATCAATAATCACTGTTCTCCCGGCAGGAACCAGGGGTTAATTGCCCTTCTGAATGTGCCCTTAACCACTTCACGTGAAACTACGTAACTGTACGTCATTTTGAGAAAGTGGTTGTACCGGGGTGAAGCCTGCAGCTGCACCCTTTTTTAGAGCTGGCGGTCAGCTTTCTGATAACAACCGATGCTGCTCAGCAGGCGCTCAGCCAATATCACAAGGAGCGGGACGTCCCGCCACCTGGGACACCCGAGCGATATCCGCTGGCTGGCTGGAGTCCCGAACAAAGCCGGAATCAGCTTTGATCTGGTCTCCGATGTAATAACCCAGAAGCGACGTCACAACGTCACTTCTGGTTTACTCAGCTGCCAATGGCACCAATTTAAAAAAATCCCTAGTATTCCAAGACGCAGATTTTGGGGTTTTGAATACTTAAGTGCAAAGGAGAGATTTGGGGTCTTTTAGAACCCAGATTCCTCCATAAAGAGTACTACTGTCCTTGCGACAGCAATAAAAGTGATCAGATTTTTATTTTTTTAAAAGACAGTGTAAAAAAATAAATATATATTTTTTTTAAAGCGCCTCCTTGTGCAAAGAAACTGCATACATAAATCACGACCGCAAATATAAACGGTGTTAAAATCACACATGTGAGGTATCGCCGCGATCGTCAGAGCGAGAGAAATAACTCTAGCAAAAGACCTCCTCTGTAACTGGTTAAAATTTTTTCAAATGCCGTTTATGGAGATTCTTAAGTACCGTAGTTTGTCACCATTCCACAAATGTGTGCAATTTTAAACCTTAACATGTTAGGTATCTATTTACTCGATGTAACATCATCTTTCACGATATACAAAAAAAATTGGGCTAACTTTACTGTTTACATTTTGTTTAATTCAGTGAAATGTATTTTTTCCCAAAAAATTGCGTTTGAAAGACCGCTTCACAAATACCATGTGATAAAATATTGCAACAACCGCCATTTTATTCTCCAGAGTCTTTGCTAAAATATATATATATATATATTTGGTGTTCTAAGTAATTTTCTAGCAAAAAATATTGATTTTAACTTGTAAACAATTGTCAAAAATAGGCTTCGTCCAGAAGTGTTTAAAGCAGGACTCCAGCCTGCAGCAATCTATTTTTATACTTGCTAAACACTGTGCAGCTTTTCCTCCATATTTTAAACATTGATCTGAGGTTTTCTATCTTAAAAATGGAAAAGATCATCCTTGGTACAAGCCAGCCCATCTAAGGCTCACTACAACAGTGATTGTCATTTTACAAACAAATTAAGCAAATGCACACAGCTTTTCCTAAATGTATACAGCAAAAAGACAGTAAACCAAAAGCTGTGTATAATGTGTGTTTGCAGTTCAGATCACACTGCACACAACAAGACCCTAGACTTAGCTATCTGTCCATACTCCTTAAGCTGACCATAGGCCATACACCTTAGACCAGCTGAGATTCGAACCATGTATGGGCAGGCTGAGTGTACCCAATTTGATTGATCGATCAACTTGGGTACAACCAGCCTGCTAGATTTTACATGCAATTATTGCAAGCAGCCATTATAGCCACTAGCAGTAACCGCTGTGTTCCCCCTGGTGGGGACGATTTACTCCGCCGGAAGAATACAATGGCTCAGTGGGGGATTCCCCTCTCAGCACTGTCTGTGTTGATGGGGGAATCAACTCGTGGTTGCAGGAAAGAAACTTGCTCTGTCTATAACTGGCCTTCATGCTGCTGTATAAGTGGATATTATGATGCACATAGTCACCCTAAACAATGAAGAACACAGCAAGTCAGGTCAACTCACTGAGAAACAACTAGGCATTCACATATGGGGAGCAACACAACAATTTACAGCTCACTTCTGTTCCTAGGATTCAGTGTGGACATAGGACAGGCTCTTAAAGTGTGACTAAACTCAGGACCCTGCATTCACTATATCTGGTCTTCTACAGTACACAGAACATGGAAATACAATTATTTTAGTAAATATAAACTGCTAAATACCTTTTCTCATCAGCAGTATATAGCAGTTGTGTGACTTCTATTAGTGTCTGGTTAAAGCTTGTAGGAAGAGTTATTCTCCTCTGACTGGCATGATAGGACTTGTAGTTTTGCAACAGGTGGAGGGCCGCAAGTTTGAGACCCCTGGTCTAGACAGTGCTGATTGGCCCTGTGCCGATCACATGCACTCTCCCAAAAAAAAAAACACTCTGGCAGTACACACCAAACTGAGCATGTGCAGAGTGCCCCCAAGGCTCTGTTCTATCAGGAGATGGTATGGGGACAGTGGAAGTGGAGAATCAGAGAAGACAGGATCAAACAGACTTTTTACACAATGCGGGCGATTAACCCCTAGGTTCCACAGCGAGTATAACAAGCATACTTTACTGCATTAACAAACTGATTTTACTGTTGTGGGTTCAGTAACACTTTAAAAGCGGTATTAAACCCAAAACAAAAAGTATTATATTGCAGTTTACAATCATTAGATGTGGTGGTTGCATCGATTGTTTTTTCTATGGCTTTATTCTCCGTTTTCACCTGGTAATCTGGTCAGTAACACATCTCCTGTATTGGTGAGATACCACTCTGGATGAATGAACACAGGAGGCACAGCAGACAGCAGCATAGGGGCAGTGGTAAATGTATTAGTAGATTTAGATACACTTTGTACAAACAAAATTGAAGCCAAATTCCAGCTCACGCTTATTAATCAGGTACAGCAAACAGTTTTTCTCCTTTTAGGATAATAGGTGTACATAATTAAAAGCTGATCATTGTAAGCACCCCTGCCAGTGTTAAATGGTTTATCTAATCCATGTAAACTGATACATTCTGCCAGAGAGCTTGGGCTTTTGAAAACAACAGACTTGCTGGCTGGATCATCAGATAAATACAGAAGAAAAAAAAGCCTAAAAAAAATTAAATACAGTCGTCACATCAAAGAACTGGTAAGAGGCAATATAATAAATATTTGCTTTTGGGTTTAATGCGCTGTAAGTAATTCTCTCTCGTTCAGATGAAACTGGCCATATGGAAGTTATTTAAACCACACAAGACATAGGGGATGTGTTTTAGACAGTCATCGGGTCTTGTGGGAGCCTGGGGGGTGACATGGTGGCGGAGAAAATTAAGCAGAATAGTTGTTTAGCAAGCATAAGAGGAAGAAGCAGATAGGATAAGAGAACAAAGAAAAACTCAAAAAAACTCAGAAAAACCCAAGCTCTACTGCTATATGAAAAATGATGAGCAGGGTTGGTGCACTGGCTGTGTAGTTCACTGTGATTCCATAATAAAAGAAATAGCCGGAAACCCAAGAGCTTCTTCTTGCAAAATTTACAGCAATGTACAATCCACATAAAGCTAGCGCGTTTAGGTCAAAGCCTTCCTCATAGCTTTGGCCAAAACGCATTAGCATTATGTGGCTTGCACACTGCAGTTGTGCTTAATACATTTTTCAAGAAGAAGCTCTTCTATATAGGATAAGAGAGCCTGAAATCCTGCTTTAAATAAATTCACCAACCACTCACTAACTACTGCCTGTTACTTCACTGTCACAGAACCCTTGGGTAACTTATTAAGGATGGGTTCACATATATGCGAATTGGATGCCCTTTTAATTTGCATAACATGTGAATGTGACTGGCTTTCAATGGAGCCGGTTTACACATGTCTGGGGTGGCAGTGGTGCGGTTTTGAAAAGGGTCCTGGGCATTTTGGGGTCCGGTTCAGGTGTGAATTCAGGGAAAAATTTGCTCCTGAAATTGCACCTGAACTGGTAAATAGAAACGCACCGGACTCCGGACTGCAACCGGACATGTGTGAACCTGGCCTAAAGCAGAACTCAAGTTCTGCTATACCTCACTGAGCAGACAGGCTTTTTATTGCAGAAGAGATCGCTTTTTTTTATCCTTTATTTTGCACTGCTGAAAGGTTCACTTTTAATTGGATAATGAGATTGCTTCTAATTTAATACCAGCTCTTGCATTAAACTGAGAAAATGACTTTAGGAACAATGCATAGCAATCAAGTTGCAGGGGTGTTAAATATCTGTACAAATGTGTGAAATAATCCAGGCTACAACTATCAATATGCAAACACTTGCCTTACATTATTCACACAGTATAAGGGTTTGTATGTTTATCTGGGCATGTGAATCATATCTGAAATATGCTGGCTCCAGCTCAGAGCACTTTCAGTGGTTGTAAGAAAATAAAATCCTCGGGATCTCCAGTCTAGAGTGTACGTGAGGATACGACACATGAGCTGCTGGAAGCAGACCCCAACTTGGCAGCGACACTATTGGGATGAAAGGGTTTAGGCAGAATAGGTCTGGCGCTGCTGAATGAATATTCCGTGAAGCATTCTGTCTTTCAAGATATATAGGTAGACTTACTGAGCTTGCATCCGGCAGCTGAAAGTTCTCATAAAACCCCCATGTGTCTTTTTCAAAGAGCCCTACATGCCGCCATGGGCAGTGTAGTGGCTACAAGGTTAGCACACCATCCTCATCAGATAACCTATCTGCATGGAGTCCTAATGCCCTCCCCAGGTTCTCCACTTTCCTCCCACAAACACTCATGAGTTGGCTGGAAAATGATGAAACTGACTCTAAGGGTACATTATGTATGTATGAATTTGGCAGGGACTGTAGATTATGTAGTGAGCTTCATTAGGGTGGTGAAAGGGACTGGTGTGTAAAATGTCACACTACAGAAATACATAAATTAAAACAAAAAACATAAAACTGAAGCAGATTTTTGTGGCCTAACAATATATTCAATTCTGTATAACTTGGTGTATGAAAAAACATATAAAGTGCCTCCAGGGATAAATTTAGCAACACCACCATCTAGATTCTACTACAGCATAATCCAGGGCCTAATTAACTTGGGTTATAAAAACGGCAAATAGTACAGTATTAAGAAAGCACATCCAAAATGTTTACATGGATCTTAAAAGGGATAGGGGCAAGGCTTTGACAGACCAATATGGTTGTTATGCTAGTAGTAAATCTAGGCAAGCATAGATACCACAAGGGAAATAATCAGTGCTTTCAAATATAGATACGTCATGAAAAAGTAACAATATATTGGTACTATAGAGAGGCATATTTTTTAAATCACTGAGTAATCACATGAGTAGTTCAATCAGAACAGAGTTGTAGTCCCCCCACTCCTTACCAAAGGCAGCATAAGCATTTCCCTGGGTGAGGGTTCCTAATTCTAAACCTTCAGACGGATTTGGGTTGAGAATACCCAAACACTGTAATATTTTTGGCTAAGAAATTGCATACTCCCTTGAGAACATGTGAGATGCAGGGCAGGTAATGACCCAGCCCAAGTACAAAAAAAAGTAACTTTGGAGGTTATAGAGGTGTTCGGAAGACACCTATTCTCTCTATTCATTATTAGGTATTGTCCTCATAAGGAAATAAAGTACTCCCTTATTAGATCAATTAAGTCACATAGCAAGTAAATATTCATATCAGTGCTATTTACTGTGCAAAATGTATTAAAAGCAACTTTCATAAAAACCATACAACTGGCAATTCAGTAGGGCTCCTTTCACACAATCAGGCCGCTCGGATCCGCCTGTCCGTTTTGCAGGCGGATCAGACCGAGCCACCCATTGACTTCTATGGGCAGGCGCATATCAGCAGAGATGTGTCCGCTGACCCCACCCCCCCCCCCCTTCCGCCTGCCATCCGACAAAATTCGCTCAAAACAGATGGATGGCGATACGTTCACCATCCGTCCAGTGGATCGGATGTCCGTTTTCATCCGATCTCACCATAGAGGATAGCGGACAGCGGAGCTCTGACAGGCCGTCTCTGCAGTGAGCGGAGACAGACCTGTCATCCACCTGCTCAGCGGGGATCAACAGAGCTCCGTGTGCAGGGGCCTAAGTGGGCATATCGTCCAAATTTTCTTAACTTGTAACATGTTATGGGTTGGACTGGATGGACTTGTGTCTTTTTTCAACCTATATAACTATGTTAGGAATACCAAATCACAAAGTAAAAAATACCTTTCTTGTCATGGAAATAAATGCCTGTTAAATCTCTGGATACCAATTACTGAACTGCCGACATGAGAAACCCCCTGCCTGCTAGACTTACAAAACGTTGCAGTATGAAAAGTGGTTATGTTTGCTAGCAGTGACCTTTCAAACACCAACCACTGGCACCCATCTTTAGACCAGGATACATTTGTATGATGTAATACATGGATGCCTCATGGAAACTGGAAATAGTGAAGGTGGGAAGACATTTCCTTCCTGTGCTGAGCAATCATTTCCAGAGCTGTATCGGGACACTAGCTACACAGAATATCTGACATAGTGACAGGATCTCTGTTGGTGTACAGGATATTTGACATAATAACATGCATATGTAAGCTACCCTGTGAAAAATTGCTTTTGTGTTAGAATTCATTCCTGCTTGCAGCTGTGTTAGGTCCAGGTGCATATTTGATTGCAGAATGAACATTAAAAATGAAAGATTATCAAGGTTGTCTAGGTAACTGCAATGATTTTTGTATCAAATATCACATCATTTTATTACTACTGTAGTAATATCACACCCAAAAAAGAGTGCTCTGCCCAATCATTTTTTTCTACATGGATAGGCAGTTGCTAAACCAAAATAACGGATTTTTACTTCTGTTCAGGAGTAAACACACAAACTCACAATCTGATGAACAAAAGAGCTGAATGGCAAAGAGCCCGCAGCAGCAGTCAACAAGGGCAGAACTAGTGTTGGGCTTTCTTTATTAGAAAAAACATTTTTTTTTTTAAAATAAAGCAAAGCATGCAATCCTGTACGTATTAGTAAAATAAGGTGGATGTCCTTCAGCCAGGAAATTAGATGGCATCTGACTTTCTGCAGCTTCTAATGCAAACTGTGAGAAGCTCTATGTTGACATATCAAAGAGGAAGGTAGGAGCACAATATATTTCCAATACATTGACAGTTTTTTTTTTTCCTGTACTTGCAGAATGTTCAATTCCTTGCCACTACCACATGCCAAATCTTTAAAAGGATCTTAAAATTGGTTGTAAACCTCAGTCGTGAAATCTGAGCAAAGCACATATCTGAAGTGTTTACTTATCTCTCCCCAAAAGCTCTAAGTGTCGTTTCTCACTGGTGCTTCTCTCCTCTGTTATTAGCATGTGTCCCTTCTGAGAAGTTTTCATGACACATGAGATACATGTGTGTCAGGGAGAGAGCTCAGCACACAGCCTGTCTATTCACAACACAGTTCTTTTGCTGTGTGTGTGGGAGGGGGGGTGCCTTTCCTCCAATCAGCTCTCACACTCTAACTGCAGACTCCCTGCCCCCTCCTCTGTGCGCCTCACAGAAGAAGAAGGATTTTAACATGTTTCTGGCCTTTTGAAGTGGTGTATTGAAAAGAGGGTTGCAGATAAACAAGTACAACCTATTTAGGAGGATTTGTTTCATCTCTGTGTATCATCTGAGACTGTTCACTTCACTGGTTATATGAGAGTGTTTACAAGCACCCAGTAAAAACTAATGGCACAGTATTAATGTATATATACATGCCAGCTTCCTGCATGTACCACTACCTTGCAAATGTTACCCCCTTCAGCAGTAGGAGCCCTGCAATACTCTGGAATCAGTGGGTGGGTCTCTTTGATGGAGCTCGGTGGGCAGAGTCGTGATGTCACGAGACTCCCTGCCCACCTCTACAATCTCCTACACTTCAGTTACACTTAACATCCCCATGAAGAGCAACATCCAGTCAAAACTCAGGAAAGGCACATGACTTCAGCATGCCCAATCATGCTGAGGTGTGGAGCAGCCAATCCTGGGAGAGCTGGAGAAGAAAGGAGGAGGGATGTGAAGCTGAAATCGTAACACACACTCCGCTCTCTGCTCATTCATGAGATAAAGAAATTGGATGTCAGTCACAGTAGTGGCGGGATGTGGCGACACAAACTTATCTGTGTCGCTTTTTATTTTACTACAAAAAGATAAGAGGATTGCTCAGAGCTGGATTAACTCTTTGTTGCAAGACTGGGCACAGATGACTTGACATCCTCTACTGTACCAGATAGAAGTCTTCATTAAAAAATTTTTTTCAGGTTTACATCCACTTTAATGCTGGGAGGTGGAGGCTGGCTTTCTGTTCATGTAGCCACTATGATTGACCATCAATGTACACATGATTGGAACCTCACAGTCGTAAAGAATGACATAGAGCAGTCTGACAGCTCAGTCACTGTGCTAGGAGTGCACTCCCAACACAGAGGAGCTATTTCAATGGATGTAGATGGTTAGTGCTAGAGCCCACCCACCCTGCCACTGCACGTATGCATAAGGCCAGCAGAACTGGTAAAGGGATAAAATATGGGGAGATGTGCATGTAGTGCAGAGATGTACAAAATATGTTTACTGGTGATTATTGAATATTTTGCCTTGATATATGCTTAAAAATAAATCATGCTTCCAATAGCCTTGGTTGGCCCTGTGTTTGCATCCATCTTTGCTGTAATCAGTCTGTTCCTGGCTACCTTAAGGGATGTTGTTTAGAGATGGGAGACCTGTTATGCATTGATCCAAAAGAGAAACATGTAACACAGAAACAGATTTTTTTTAAAGAACAGCAGAAGGTGTTAAGTGCCAGGAGGCTGCTGGAAATTGATGGAAACAGGAATTATCTTTAGAAAAGGTACGATATTGCTAAAGTAAATACACACATAGGAATGTTTGATAAAGTAATTGTACTAAACAACAGTCCTTTATAGTGGGTAATTTACAAATCTGTAAATTTAAGTTAACCATATTAGAGGGAAATAAAAAAAAGTCAGTCAAGTCTTCTGCATAAGAAGAGACGTTGTAGTTATCTGTTATAGTGTCATGGCATCTACCCTTTGCTCCCCACCTTGCTCTGTGGTTACTTACAAAGACCCCACATTACTACAAGAGACAGCAGTAACATGTGGAGTGACTTGAGTAACCACACCTTGAAGTGTGTCATATGGGGGGCAGGAGGCGGAGCCTAGCGGAGCAGACATGCATTGCTAGAGCTCCACACCGCTGAGGAGAGAAGAGAAGGACAAAGCGGAGCCTGCAGGCTCAAAAGGTATCCATTTGAACCTTTTTGCCCCAGGGAACAAACTGTGAAAGTTTGGGCAGGAAATATGGTACTGGGAGGAAACCGTGGCAGAAATAAAAATCACCTCACAAAGAGCTCACAGGCACTCACTGCAGCTGAAGCAGCTCCAGTCACCTCACAAGATACAGCATCAGGGCGCTCTCACAGACAGAAAATGTCACAGCAAGACTCTCCATTTGAGTCAGATACAGAACAAATCCTCTCACAAACTTCTCCACAAGCCTCCTCAGTATCCCCAGTAATATTATTACAATTTGAAAAGATGCTTCATAAGGCTTTAAAACAAACCTCAGACCAAATAACAAACAGCCTAACCAAAGAAATAAGAGAGCTGGGAAACCGCACCGCAGCCTTAGAAATAAAAATGGATGAAATTGAAATTACAACCCAAGAAAATATAACAGAATTGGAACAATTAAAAAAAGAGAATTTAATACTTCAAACTAAGCTCGAAGATTACGAAAATAGAGCCAGACGTTCAAACTTGCGCATAAGGGGAATACCTGAAACTGTGACAGACCTGCAATCTACTATTACTGCTCTATTACAAGAACTAAAGCCAGATATCCCTATTGAACGTTTAGAACTGGACAGAGTACACAGAGCCCTCACAGCCAAAAAGAAAGATGGACCCCCACGTGATATAATCACAAAATTTCATTATTACAGAACGAAAGAACAAATACTAATTGCTGCAAGAGAAAAAAAGGAACTTAATTTTCAAGGACACAATTATCAAATTTTTGCTGACCTATCCCAACTTACTATTACTAAAAGACGATCCATGAAACCCCAACTAATGGAACTGCAACGCCACAACATTATGTATCAATGGGGCTTCCCCTTTTCAGTCAGATTTAACTACCAAGGTACAATTTACAGAAGCAGATCAGCAGATCAACTACAACAAACCCTTTTAAAATTAAATCTGACAGAACCCACAAGCAGCAACACTCCCACACACAGAAGAATGGCGTCATCTTCACCTTCAGGCAGCACCCAGAAAATTTCAGAACAAAATGGGAATCATCATTCTCACAAAAGAGGCCGTTATGCCACATCATCCATGGACCAAGAAGATTCAATGGACTGACATCCTAATTCCTGATATCTCTTCATTTATTATACTAAGAGATGGTTCTCTATATAAAACTTATATTTATAACTGAATGTAACTGCATTCTGAGAGTCACACACTGTGTGGGATCATGTTACATTCCAGTTATATTTCTTATTACTTCTGATTCATATAGCCTTAGAATATATAAGTGAAATAAGGAAATTCTTGTTCAGTTATATATTATCAGGTAATAACAATAGATTTATTACTTTTTAGGACAAATATGTTCAATAATCCAGAAGTAATGGAAGCTTTTTCTTTCTTTTCTTAAAACAAATATATTATTACCTAACTAGTTCCTAGAATTATGTTTTTGTTTATTCTAATCTGAAGCAATACAACCTCAATTTTATGAGTTAACATATCTAAACAGTTACGTATGAATAAAATATGTAATTGTTTACTCTAAAAGGGTTAAAATCCCAAAATAATTCAAACTATCTTCATCAATACCAAAGTTATTAACAGTACCTTTCTAACTGAATTATTTAGCCTAGGGCAAGACTAACCATATACAACCACCCTGGAATAAATAATTTCAACAAAAACTATATTCTGCACTCCAATTAATGAAACATCATTTTGATGTCTTTTGACATAGCACTTCTCTCCTGTAAGCGGAAGATCCGTGTACCCCCATTAGCCCTCCTCATTCTCCCAACCATATTATGTGGGAGTGTGACGAAGGCACTTATTCCCCTGAGAGAGATATTTATTCTCTTTCACGGGTAAATTGTGATTACTTGCAAAAAATAATTTATACAATGTATCATCTAATATCATATGTTTTTTGTTTACTCTTTACTCCAGAATTCACTGGTTTCTTTTCTATCTATTCATCTCTTCAGTCCACACAGGTTGATCTGCGCAGTCAGCTCTGCATAACAAAAAGTAAGTCAAAACTATTTGATCTATTGCCATGGCACCACTGAATATACTTTCCCTGAATGTTCAGGGAATAAATGTCCCTCAAAAAAGGACCAAAGCCTTCCGTACTTTCCATAACAAGAAGGCTCACATAGTATGCCTCCAAGAAACACACTTCACCAAAGATTCTACTCCAAAATATATTTCTCCTTTTTATCAACAAATTTACACGGCTTCTGCCTGTACCAAGCAAAGGGGAACTCTAATTGCATTTCACCGATCCACACCATTCACCTTATCATCAGAAATTAAAGACCCAGAAGGTAGATACCTGATACTCATGGGTTATATAATGGATACAGCAATCACGGTGATTTCCTACTACGCTCCTAACAAACAACCTACACCATTCCTCTCACATATATTACAAGTGATTAATACACACAAAATAGGAACAGTGATAATGTGTGGGGATTCGAACCAGGTCCTCCTCCCATTTCTAGATAAATCACCTTTTACACCATCCAAAATAACCTCTAGATTACCTTTTTCTCAACTTCTTTCCAAATACAATCTGGTAGATTCATGGAGAGAAAGTAACCCAATGAAAAAGAAATTCACTTATTACTCGCACCCTCATCAAACCTTCACCAGAATAGATCATATTTTTCTAACAATAGGAATGATACCAGAAATTATTGCATCAGATATAATTCCGATTCCGTGGTCTGACCATAATGCAGTATACACTACTATAGCCTCAGCCATACCAAAAGCGCATGACCCAACGTGGTACTTACCGGACATAATGCTCAAACACCCACTACATCAGATGGCCATTGAACAAGCTTTAAAGGAATACATATCAATTAATAATACAACAGACATCTCCCCAATAACACTGTGGGAAGCTCATAAGCCTGTCTTGCGTGGTACAATACAAAGACAAATGGCACTATTTAAACGGGAACGCAAAAATCTAGCAAAAAAACTAGAACTCAATTTTAATGCAGCCTACATATCATTTCAAGATAATCCATCTCAGAGTACAAAATCTCATCTGGAAAAATCTAGATTGGAATACGATCTATTTCTCACTGAGTCAGTTGATAAATCCCTCAAACGCTCCAAACACAATTTCTACATGAATACAAACAAACCAGGTACATATTTGGCTCGGGCATTAAATTCAACTAACAAATCTTTCAAACCAATACGTTTGAAATTATCAAAAAATGTTTACACTTGTAATCCAGTTAAAATAGTCCATAAATTTCACTCACATCTCGCAACTTTATACAAGACAAACAATGAATTTAATCCTACAAAGGCTGAATCCTTCTTCTCAAAAATAACCTTACCTGAGTTATCTCAGAATCAAAAAAGCAGTTTGGATGAGCCTATAACTATAGATGAAGTTGCTAACGCCATAAAAGACCTAAAACTTAACAAAAGACCAGGCCCAGATGGCTACTCGGCTTTATACTATAAAACATTCTCAGAAATACTCTCTCCCATTCTCACTGAAACTTTTAACAAACTTCTAGATGGACATTCTTTTCGGCAAGAAACACTAATGGCAATTGTTTGTATGATCCCAAAACCCCTTTCTGATGATACTTCCTGTGTGAATTATCGGCCTATCTCCCTGTTAAACCTCGATATTAAATTATTAGCAAAAATAATAGCAAAACGCCTCAATAGCATTATAGGAAAATTAATACATAGAGATCAAGTAGGCTTCATGCCAAATAGACAGGCAGGCGATAATATACGCAGGGCAGTGTTATTGGCACATATTGCTAAGAAACGGAAAATCCCTTTATGTTTTCTATCTCTCGATATTAAGAGGGCATTTGACACAGTATCCTGGCAATATATGCAATATTCATTACAAAAATGGGGTTTTGGACCCCACTTTTTAACATGGATCAAAGCATTATATAATAAACCCAAAGCCTATATAAAATATGCTGGATACAAATCTGAAGCCTTTAATATCGAAAGAGGTACCCGACAGGGTTGCCCATTATCTCCCTTATTATTTGCCCTTATACTTGAACCCATGGCCCAATACATCAGAACAAACCAAACTATAACTGGCATTGAAGTAGGAGGTATTACACACAAATTATGTATATTTGCAGACGATATATTACTTTTTCTATCATCACCACAGGTCTCTGGTCCTAACTTAATACCAGCTCTTGATGGGTTTGCAGCCCTATCCGGCCTTATGATTAATCCTAAGAAATGCCTAGTGCTTAATATTTCACTCACAAACATGGAATTGATCCCGGCTAGGGCTGCACTCCCATTCACATGGGCAGAAAAATCAATCCCATATCTTGGAATTCATTTAACAGCATCTCATTCTGACTTATTCTCAACCAATTATCCTCCTGTATTAAGACAGATCACAAATCTAATAAAACAATGGTCGCAACTTCCTTTATCCTGGATAGGGAAGATTAATGCAATCAAAATGACTATTCTACCCAAATTGCTTTATCTATTCAGAGTCCTCCCTATTCCAATTCCTTCTTATTTTTTGAGAATAGTACAAAAAAGAGCAACTTCGTTTATATGGGGCTCTTCTAAACCACGTATACCTATACACACACTACATCTTCCCAAAAATAAAGGAGGCCTGGGATACCCTAATTTTACTAACTACTACAGAGCAGCACATTTGGCCAGTCTGTCCAAATACCATGCAAAACAGGAAATCCCATTATGGGTATTTATAGAGGCTTCAGAAAATGACCCTCTATTAATATCAAATTTATTATGGCTTGATCCTAAAGACCGCTTTAAAATTCATAATCCCATAACTAAACACTTCTTATCTCTCTGGGATAAACTAAAAACCAAATATCAGTTACAATCTCCACACAATCCTCTCCTTTCTTTTATCAGAAATCCGGCCTTTTATCCGGCATGGATCTACCCAAATTCTTTTAAAGCTTGGACAACATCAGGCATTCAGACACTAAATGACTTCATAGCAACTAAATCATTCCTTTCATTCCCATCGCTTAGAGAAAAATATGATCTACCAAACTCTGAGATATTTAGATATCTCCAAATCAAAAATTTCTATACACCATTCCTAAAGGGGGATACACCATTATCCCAATTATCCATTTTTGAATCAATCTGTACAAAAGATCCATTTGCTAAAGGTACAATTTCATCACTTTATAATCAATTATATGGAGTAGCAAATCTTAATAGACCCTCTTACGTTCAGAGGTGGGAGGAGGACCTGGGACAAACTTTAGAAGACACGGACTGGTCTAACATATGGCTCACATCTAAGTCATCTTCACCCAACATCTTAGCACTGGAGACAAATTATAAAGTCCTAACTCGCTGGTACCTTGTACCCGCTAGAGTGGCAAAATATTCACCTAATACCTCAGCTCTTTGTTTTCGAGGATGCACAGAAATAGGCACATATTTACACATATGGTGGACGTGCCCAGTAATCCAAACCTTCTGGAAGGAAGTCTTCGTGATTGCATCTAAAATATTTAAAAAAATAATACAACCAGATCCATATTTAACTTTACTTAATCTAAAACCGGAATGGTTAACACTCTCTCAATTCAAACTTATGATCCAACTAATAACGGCTGCAAAACAAACAGTGGCCAAGGCATGGAAATCTCCTACATTGGTACTAACAGAAACAATTCATAGAATGAATAATACAATGTCCCATGCTAAGATGGTAGCCATCGATCAAAATCAAATTCCAAAATTTGAAAAACTTTGGCATCCTTGGATAAAACAACAGTTCCTGTCAAACTTCAATGACTCTGTCCTGTTGCCATGGTAACAGATTAAATGACTTACAGAGACACCCATTCTAAGGCTTCAAAGAGAACTAAAAAGAATAATAAACTGACGAGCGGGACAACCTTGTGGACCATACCTCTACCTTTCAACCCTTTTTCTTCTTTCTCTTTCCTCTTCTCCACCTTACGATTAAAGCTCATTATCAGAATTTATTTGACCTATATACACTCTACTTGTAAACAATATGTATAGTAGGTATAAATCATTTAAATACCTACAAAAGTAACTAAGGAAATTATATATATCTTTATTTTAGGTTTACGTGAACCCAATGTTTAATATATGAAATTTCATGATATTTACCTATATAAACCCTACTGTAAAACAATGAGCTTACTTTATAGATCCTTGTAAACTTACTTTATGTATCTTTATAACATTGTATACTCAAACTTCTTTTGACAAGGAAGTGTGTCATATGAAGATTCTTCTGGGTGGAATGGCTCTGCAACAGAGGAAAGATTCCAAAAGCAGACATTGTGCTATGTTTGGGTAGCTTTAAAAACAAAATAAAAAAAATGTGCAGTGGTAAACCTATAAAACTCTGAAAGACATAATAATTTCTTTAAGGTAAACTGAAATAAAAAAAATATGCGCTCACTAAAAATATGCTATAATTTTCTTTTTAGCTATGTTCTAAAATTAGCCCAGCAATATCAAGGATTTATTTTTAGTAGCTCCTGAATTGCAGAAGTTCTCAGTTTGCCCTTGCTGTTAACCAATTCTGCACAGGCACTCTTGTGAACCATGCACTCCTGACAGCCAGCACAGCAAGGCCCTGGGCATTGAAGACAATAAAGGAGTAGTAGCATACCAAACTTGGTCTTCCCTCTGCTTTCTTATCCTATGGGATGAGCACTCAAAGCACGACATGCAATAGAAGCTACTAAATATAGTGCAGTGGACAACTGAATCTTTTGTTACTTCAACAATGGTTCACATAAGGTCAACATTTCTTGTTGTACAAGATAAAGCAGTAATCACTGCTGTAATAATATTCTGGTAAAAATGGAAAAAAGAAAAAAAAAGGAGAGAAAATAGTCAAAATCAGAATGTGGAGACAAGTCAAAAATGTCAGGAAGGAGACACGAATACGCCATTAATCTGATAACCCATCTCAGAAGTGGCTTCTCTATGTAACCTAGTGACTATGGCCATTGTGACAGATTTAGAAAAAAAAAAAAAAAAAAAAAAAAAGGATGTTTTACTAAGGAAACATAATATTTATCAGTGTCTGGAGCGACCCAAATTGAAAGTTCTTATCCGAGAGCCATATTTAGGACAAAGTACAAATGCCACATTTAGTAGTCTTCTGAAACAACAAAGTGAACAGGTTGGAGAAAGTATTTTTTTTTTTTTTAAAAAGGGACAGTTTTCATGGAATTTAGAGGCACATAGGGTCCTTTCACACTGGGGCGGTTTGCAGGCGCTATTGCGCTAATTATAGCGCCTGCAAACCGACCCGAAAGTGCAGCTGCTTTCATTCCAGTGTGAAAGCCCCGAGGGCTTTCACACTGGAGCGATGCGCTGGCAGGGCGGTTACAAAAGTCCTGCTAGCAGCATCTTCGGAGCGGTGAAGGAGCGGAGTGTATACCACTCCTTCACCGCTCCTGCCCATTGAAATCAATGGGACGGCGCGGCTATACCGCCGGCAAAGCGCCTCTGCAGAGGTGCTTTGCAGTGGTTTTTAACCGTTTCTCTGCGTTTTACCCCCCCGCTAGCGGCCGCATACCGACGGTAAAGCGCCGCTTTACCGCCGACGCCCGCCCCAGTGTGAAAGGGCCCATAGAGGGTACTCTCATCCTAGAGTTTATTTTTTTGGAAACAAAGCAAAGAGGCACCAATTGCACGTTTTAAAGGGGTTGCAAACCCTCAAGGTTTTTCACCTTAAGGCCCCTTTCACACTGGCAGATAGAATTCAGCTTTTAGCTGCGGATAGATCAAGTTATCTACCACAGCTAAACTCACACAATGCTTTCCTATGGCCTCATTCACACACTGCGTTTAGCAATGGTTTTGTTACATGGGGTTTGGTGCGGTTAGAAAAAATAAATCTGACTGCGTCCTAATGCATTAAGGTGAAAAACCTTCTGTAGTGCAGCAGCCCCCCAGAGCCCCCATTTTAGGACACTTTCACACTAGGCCAGCGAGAGCGTCGGTGGTAAAGCGGCTTTACCGTCGTTTTAGTGGCGCTTTTCGGCCACTAGCGGGGCGCTTTTAACTTTAACTTTCAATGGGCAGAGGCGTTTTAGGAGTGGTGTATACACCGCTCCTAAATCGCCCCACAGATGCTGCTTGCAGGACTTTAACGTCCAAAAAGCACACCCCTCAGGCTTTCACACTGCAGTGGCAGGAGAGGCTCTTTGCAGGCGCTATTTTTAGCGCTAAAATGCCTGAAAAGTGCCTCAGTGCGAAAGTAGCCTTACTTACCTGAACCTGATCGTTCCATCGATGGGGACGAGCACAGCAGTTCCAGCCGCTGTCTCGGGTCTTCATTGGATAGACTGATAGCAGCATCAGCCATTGGCTCCCACTGCTGTCAATCAAATCCAGTGACACGGGAGCCGGGGGGCGGGGCTGTGTCCTGCTGTCTGTGTCAATGGACGCAGCAGCAGGACTAGGAAGTGCGCCCGCATGGGTGCCCCCTTGGAATGTGGGTCTCAGAGGGGGCACTCAATGCAGGGAGGAGCCAGAAGCGCTGCTGGGGGATCACAGAAGAGAAGGATCGGGGCCACTCTGTGCAAAACTCTTGCACAGAGGTGGTAAGTATACCATGCTTGTTACTTTTTTTTTTTTTATTTAAACAAACCTTTACAACCCCTATAAATAATCTAATACTAACTAATCACTAGAGGAGCAGAGATAATGCCAGCATGTCCACCTAGGGCTCAGCCTTATAAGCAGTTTATAAGCAGTTTATTAGTATAGCTTGTCTATAAAATTAAATGACCAGAGGAGGGACTCATTAACTCGTTGAGGGCTTTCTCCCTATCCTCGGCACAGGACGGATAAAGCAGATCAAAAATTAATATCTATGTATTCTAAACATACATTAAGTTGCTTTTCTGAGTTTGAAAAACTTGTAGCGAGAGAATATGTGGGCTGCCATTCCTGATCTCTCCTTCTGTCAATGTCAGTTGCCTGATGCTGATCCATTATTTTTAATACTTTCCAATTCTCTAAAACATAAAAAGCATATCAAGAGTTCTGACTTGTTACTGTATTCTTTTTCAGGTCAGTTATATAGAAAATATTGAAGCTAATAGATTAGCATGGCAGGCAATTTCAAAAGATGTCAGCAATGGCAGCCTCTTTGAAGTATCACCAATGTAACTCAGTTTAGATAATAATGAGTTAATGTCCACACAGATTAAAATTAGCACAAAAGGATAAAAGTCAAAAAACATTCGGAAGACTCTACCAAAAACCTATAATTGTGCTCTGTGTGGTTGCTGGCATACATGTACACTGCCTGGCCTTGTGAGAAGGTCAGACACAGACATATGCAGGAGGAATCTCACATCCAAAGATATATAGGAACCAAGTGGATGCCATGCACTGTCTGTAGTTTAAAGTGACCCTGTCACTACAGGGTCATTTTTTTTAAAATAAGTCACCTCTACAGCAGCTGCTTCTTTGCTCCCCAGCGGCATCAAGTCAAATACTTCCAGACCCTGAGCAAGAGCACAAGGACACTGCACTGTATACTGTATTACGAACGTCCATTGTATTAGATTGTCACACCTTCCCAATTTCTACCTTCTTATATCCAGGAACCAAATTTGAAAACTCGCATGTGTGTAGCACATCATCAGAACTTTATTATGCTTCCATATAGTTCGGTTGCCCGTCTTTAAAAGCATTAAAACATACAGTATAGCCATGTTTTTTAATGTCTTTTTGTAATCAGGAGGCTTGTAATCAAAATGTATCTAAAGTACACAAGTACAGAATGTTTTTTTTTTTGGCTATATGTGCCCCATCTAGTAGATTTTAAAATTATGTTCTAAAAGCATTGTATGAAAATGAGAGGAAACGTGGAGATTTTCAGTTTCTCCCAGTTTTACTGGCAACATTTTAGAATTTTTCAACTTTTTAGCTAGCTAAAAGATTTTGTAGAAGGTTTAGTTTATCATTCTGGGAGGTAATATCTTAAAAAGGAGAAGTATAGCCAAAGTTTTTTTGGCTGTACTTCTCCTATGCATCACAGGAGTGCAGTTCGTTCTGCACTCCTGTGACCTGTTCTCAGCCAATGGCGGGCTAAAGCCTGCTGTCAGCTGACATCACAGAGCAGGTCCAGGCTCTGAAATGATCCCAACCAAATCGTTGAGATCCACCCAAATGCCTGGACCAGCAGCTGACCCAGCCTCTCAGCGAGCTGCTGGGAGACTAGGCCAGCTGCTCCTGACCCCTCCACAGCCCGGAGCTCCAGTAAGCGCTGGAGGGGTAAAGCATGTCCATGCTCTATGCTCACTGAAGACTGAGAGTGGTCTTTGATTGTGCAGTTCTCAGTCTTAGAAGCGGCAGGGGACAGGTGCAGCTTTGGATCGATGCTGCATCCACCTAGGCGAATTTATATATATATATATATATATATATATATATATATATATATATATATATATATATATATATATATATATATATATATATATAAACCTGAACTTCTTTTAATTAAACTGAAGAGCTAGCACTTGCTTACTGTTGTCTTGGAGTATGAATACATTTATAGACATCTCAACCATGTTTGGGGATGATGGCAGATAATGCTTAATGAGTAGCATTTTAAATGACTGTTAGTGTTTACGAGTGTTCAAGCTCAAGTTGTGATATATTGTTTCTTATTAGAGGGTTTCAGTAAGATATTAGAATTATTCCTGAACTCTAGTAACGATTTATAAAGTAAGTGACCTTATATGGCAATCCTGATTTTTTTGCAACTTCTAGGATATCCAAATATACTTGAAATTACATAAGTAGGTATTCTACTGCATCTGCTTCCATAGAGCAGTAAAGGCCAATATTCATGTAGTAAATAAACAGACTGTTTTATATTGATTTTGGAAAACTAATGCTACTTTATCATATTAAGTCCAAAACAGTTCATCATGGAGAGCTGTAATCCCCTTAGCTCATGTCAATACCGTAAAATACAACACTTTATTTCATATCTATTCATCTCTTTCTAGTGATGTACATACCAAGGTCAAATCCTAATGGGAGACTTCTTTCATTCCGGTACACTAGGATTTGGCACTAGACATTTACATCAATATTTCATCTAACCTGTAATTTAAGATACAGCAATGTTTCCAAATGGAAAGGGGGATCCCTAGAGTTTCCACCCAGCAGTGCTCATGAAAGGCTCTTTACAGGAATAAACACCAAGGAATTCAGAGAGAAATCTTCCTATGGAATAAATTCCCTTCATGGGTATTTGGATCAGAGGACCAAAAAACACTTTATGTCAGTGTTTTTCCCCCATCTTGTATAATGTAATCTTGTTTCCACATTTGTAAAGCAAAGACTTCTGAATTACACAAAGTAAATGTGTTGTGTTGCAGCAGCAAAGCACAATTCACCTACTGTGTTTTACTACAAATGTTTACTCTGCTTGCAAGGAGATCATTTACAGAAGTCCTAGCAAAACAGAGTTACTTCCAGATCTAAGAGAAGTGCTTTATCTAAACATGGGGACATCAAGCATTTACATTTTTTTTTTAACAGAATAGAGGCAATGCGCAATGGCATTCTTTGCGCTAGTAGAACTTTTAGGGCTCATGTACAAAGAGCTTTAAAAAAAAAAAAATCACCTTTGCAAGCATATGTTTTTTTTTTTTTCAGCCATTAAAAAACACCTCCAATAGGCATATAGGTCCATGCGCAGATAGGCGTTTACAGGCAAATTAGAAGCTTTTACAGGCTGAAAAAACGCACACACCAAAAGGCACATCCAGAAGAGGAGCCGAAGAGAACAAAAAAGGCTGAATGTGCCTAAAACCCCTAGTCTCTGTGTGTGCATGAGGCCTTAATGGTACTGATAACCAATGCCCAGGAGAGAGAAAACTGATCATGAGTTTAAGGGAGCTAGAGAAACATCTTTCTATGACTGCTGCTAAAAACCATGCCCATGGGTACGCTTATGAGCAAGGTCATAACCACAGCAGAAGTAGCCCATGCAGCTGCTAAGCTTCCCAGGGGAAGAGAGAGCCACAGTCCATATCTACAAAGGATTTAAAAATGTTTTTCCTTATATGCCATGTTCATCAGTTACCCGTGTCGACCATGTCACTAATATCATATTAAAAATAAACCAGTTACCAGAAAAGGAGAGAGTAAATAGTCTTGTCCTGTAGTGATGTGGAGGTGACAGGATAAGGAACTGAGCACAATGCACAATGAGGGGCACCGAAAGTTAACACTACTGTAAGTGTTGATCACCCCGCAGACTTAAAGCGGGGTTCCACTCAAATTTTTTTTTTTTTTCATATTTAATATTTTTATTACTGATTTAGGAGGAAGAAAGGCATACACTTTACCAACATCAAATATAACATATTATGCATGTCTATATGCTAATCTAATATACAAATAAATTAATTTTATTCTAAAGCCAAGACCATGCTCTCTAATTACAACAAAGTCAAAACCTTATTAAAATCCCCCAAACACATTAAGGCAGAGATCCTCTCCCGTCCCCAATCAAAATATATCTCCAACTCCGTCCTGGGGGGTTCTATCTATATTTTCCTTAAGCGTCTAACTCTCTCTTACCTCTATATTTACAAAAAAAAAAAATTAAAAAATAAATAAATAAAACCCTAAGGGGAGGGAGGGGCAGAGCCCATCTCCCCCACATCCCCCACCCCTGCCAAGATTCCAATGGCCACATCTTCTGTTTTCAGTCATTAGAACTTACATCTATAAGGTTTTTTCCCTCATCTGTATTAATGAAAAGATTCCATGGAGACCATGTTTTCAGATATATCCCTTTTTTGCCGGGATGTCCAAACCAAATCTTCCATAAGGTTCAATTGTTCTACTCTTTTAAGCCACAATCCTACCGTTGGTGGTTGTGCCTGCTTCCAAGTGAGTGGAATACATGCTCTAAGCTGCATTCAGCAGATGACATAGAATAGATTTCTTATATGATTTAACTGGGATTTTAGTATCTTGTAATAGGAAGAAAGATGGATCCTCCGGAATCTCCTGATCACTAAATTTTTGAGCAATTCTCTGGACTTCTTTCCAAAAGTTCTCTATTCTGGGGCAGGACCAAAAAATATCATTAGCGTCCCCTCCTTCCCCCTGCAACGCCAGCAATTATCTGATACCTCCGGGTAGTATCTGTTTAGGAATGCTGGGGTGCGGTACCACCGGGACAGAATCTTAAAATTTGTCTCCTGCATGCTTATGCAGATTGACGAATCAAATATATTGTGTATCATATTAGTACACTGCTCTTCTGTAAAGGTTCGACCCAGATCTCTCTCCCACCCCCTAAAAAAGGGCAACCTAAAGTCCTCCGAGGGTGCTACCAGCAGCGCGTACGTTTTAGAAAGGGGTTGGTGGAATACACTGCTTCCATTACAATATTCCTCAAAGATTGTTAGAGTGCGCCCATAACTACTTGGCAGAATTAAAGTGTTCAAAAAATGTCTCAGCTGTACTCCACGCCAAAAATCCAAACAGTATGGTAAAGATCCTGTTGTCAATGAAAATATTGTGGGCCATGCTTCCTCTGTTAAAAAATGAGAGGCCTGGAAAATCCCCTGTTCCATCAATGCCGTAAAATTTCCCTTACTCAGACCTGGCTCAAACTGGGGATTCCCCAGTATTGGAAACAACGGTGAGATTATTGCCGAAAGTTTACCCTTAGAAAAAAGCTCAAAGCCTATCTTTAGGGTGGGTCCTATCACAGGGTGTGCCCTCGTAATAGTCGGAAGGTCTTTATAACACCAAGCGGCTCGTTGCAGTAAAGCACGGCTCTGAGCCTGCTCCAGGCCCGGCCATAACTTCCCATCTCCATGTCTACTCCAATCAATCAAGCGGCTTAATAAAGCCGCCTGATAGTATTAGTACATGTCTGGTACAGCTAGTCCACCCTTTTGTTTGGGTATAGTCAACAGGGCTCTGCTAATCCTTGGGTGTTTATTTGCCCAGATAAATCTGACAAGAAGGGAATGTATCTGTTTGAAATAATATTTAGGTAAAGCGATAGGTAATGCTTGGAATAAATACAAAAACTTCGGCAGGATATTCATTTTAATAATATTACACCTTCCAAACCAGGAGTGGAACCCTCTCTGCCACCTTTCCAAGAGGACTCGCACTCTATGTAATATTGGTGGGAAAGTAAGATTGTATGTATGGGAAAGATTTGCTGGGATAAAAGTTCCCAGGTATTTCAAGGCTTGATCTGACCATTTAAATTTGTAACTTGCCTTCAGTGTTCCTAATATGTTGCTAGATATCCCAACTCCCATTGCCTCGGATTTTGATACGTTGATCTTAACCACTTCAAGACCGCCGCACAACGATGTACATCCTAAGTTTGAACGGGGATATCAATGTTATGGCAGCAGCTAGCTGCGATAACCCCAGTATCCCCGTTTTCGTGCGGCGCCCGGCTTTAAGATAAAAGTGGTCCCTGCGGTGGATTCGCCGCGAGATCACTTTTATCGGTGGCGGGAGAGGAGCCCGCCGCGATCCGGTGCCCTCCGCCGCTTACCGGAGCCGTCGGTAGAAGCGGAGGCGATCGCGTCCTATCCTGTGGTGTGTCTGGAGACAAGTGAGGCCAAGATGGCGCTCACTCGTCTCCAATACACTGCTGGGCAGAAGCGACGTCAATACGTCACTTCCGTCCACGCCTTTTAAAGGCACATTTTTTTTCTAAATGACTTTTTTTTTTTTTTTTTTTTACTGCATTTTAGTGTAAATATGAGATCTGAGGTCTTTTTGACCCCAGATCTCATATTTAAGAGGTCCTGCCATGCTTTTTTCTATTACAATGGATGTTTACATTCCTTGTAATAGGATTAAAAGTGACACCATTTTTTTAAAAAAAAACAGTGTAAAAATAAATAAAATATTGCAAAATAAATAATAATAAAAAAAAAATTTTTAAACCCCCCTGTCCCGACGAGCTCGCGCGCAGAAGCGAACGCATACGCAAGTAGCGCCTGCATATGAAAACGGTGGTCAAACCACACATGTGAGGTATCGCCGTGACCGGTAGAGCGAGAGCAATAATTCTAGCCCTAGACCTCCTCTGTACTGCAAAATATGCAACCTGTAGAATTTTTTAAACGTCGCCTATGGAGATTTTTGAGGGTAAAAGTTTGACGCTATTCCACGAGCGGGCGCAATTTTCAAGCGTGACATGTTGGGTATCAATTTACTTGGCGTAACATTATATTTCACAATATAAAAAAAAATTGGGCTAACTTTACTGTTGTCTTATTTTTTTATTCAAAAAAGTGATTTTTTTCCAAAAAAAGTGCGCTTTTAAGACCACTGCGCAAATACGGTACAAAAAAAAGTATTGCAATGACCGCCATTTTATTCTCTAGGGTGTTAGAAGAAAAACCATATAAAATGTTTGGGGGTTCTAAGTATTTTTCTAGCAGAAAAACCTGTTTTAAACATGTAAACACCTAAAATCCAAAACGAGGCTGGTCCTTAAGTGGTTAAAGTCTGATAAGAAGCTATATGTCTCTATTTCTTGAAGAAGGTTAGGTAATGATACAATCGGATTAGTCAATGAAAACAAAATATCATCTGCATATTCCGAAGCTTTATACTGCATACCTATTGATATACCCCCTATATCTGGATTTGACCGGATCCTACACATTAAGGGCTCCAACGACAAAACAAATAATATTGGGGACAGTGGGCATCCCTGCCTCGTTCCATTCGTGACACTAAAAGGCTGAGATAGCACCCCGTTCACCTTAACCTGAGCTGATGGTTGTGTATAGATACTCAAAATCCATCTAATCATATTGTTACCCATCCCTACTTGTCTTAACACCGCAAACATAAACTGCCAATTAATGCGATCGAAAGCTTTCTCTGCATCTGTTCCCAGAAATAAGGATGGGATTTTGGAAGTATTAGCTATATGAATTAAATTCAAAGTCCTAATCGTATTATCTCGTGCTTCCCGTGTCTGGACAAACCCTACCTGGTCCAAATGGATCAGGGAGGGTAGATACTGTTGGAGCCGCATCGCCGAGATCTTAGAGAAAAGCTTCAGATCCACATTTAAAAGGGATATCGGTCTATAACTCCCGCATTGTGATGGGTCTTTACCTTCCTTAGGTAAGATCGTGATTAACGCTTTCAGGGATTCCATCTGGAACGAACCTGAATCTCCCAATCCATTACACATTTTAACCAAATAAGGTCCTAAAATAGGAAAGAGCAGCTTATAATATTGGGCGGTAAAACCGTCTGGGCCCAGGGCCTTCCCCATCTTTGCCAAATTCACCGCTTCATGAACTTCCTCCAATGTGATTAGTTTTTCCAATTCCTGCCGTGCAATAGACGCCAGGCTAGGCAAACTAGCAGTTGACACATATTCCTCTACCGCAGTCTGATTTTGGGGGTTCGAGTGTAAATTGTACAAAGCTGAATAAAAGTCCCCGAACCTCTGTGCTATTTCTCTTGGCAGCAGATATCTTTCACCCCCAGTTCCCATAATCATTGGGACATAGGTCCTTAATTGCTGTTCCCTTAGAGAGTCAGCGAGTTGTTTACCGCATTTATTCCCATACTCATAGTTCTGCTTTTTTCCTACTTGTATTGCTCTTTTAGCTTTATACCGAAGTAAATCTATAATCTGTCTGCATGTCGTCAAAAGATCCCGTTCCACAGTTAAAGTAGGGGTTCGTTTATGCAGCATCTCCAGGCAATGTATATCTGCCATTAGCGATGTTATCTTGGCTTCTCTCTCTTTTTTAATCCTAGCCCCATGTTTGATCAAAACTCCCCGCATCACTGCTTTGTGGGCTTCCCAAATCACTCCCGAATTACATTCGGTAGTGTCGTTAGTCATAAAATACCACCTTGCCTCTTTACGTACCTCCTCTATCACAGAGGGGTCTTGTAGGAGGCTTTCATTCAGTTTCCACATCACATGACCGTGTAGTTGAATATCTGAGAGATTATACTTCAAAAAAATTGGTGCATGGTCTGACCAGGTTATCTTCCCAATAATTACTTCCTCTATTGCATGCAATTGACTGTGCGGAGTAAAAAAATAATCTATACGAGAGTATGTCTTGTGTGGGGCTGAGAAAAAAAAAAGAGTAATCTCTTTCTCCAAAATGGAAGAGGCGCCATGTATCCACTAATCTTGCTCTGTAGAGTGACCTAACAATTTGCTTCCGAACACCCAAGGATACAGCTGAGACCCCTTAAGAAGTATCCTCACCTGGAACTAGAGCTGCATTCAAATCTCCTCCCATAATCAATTGACCCTCCGTAAATCTCATAGTTTTATCCAAAAATTTCTTTAAAAAGTTGTCTTGTTGTATATTAGGGGCATAAAAAGCAGCCAAGGTTAGTCTTGTCCCCCCAATCTTACCCTTCAGGAGCAGTTATTGACCCCCGGCATCCAACAAGGTTTCTGTACATGACCATGGAATCTTGTTCGAAATCAATATGGACACCCCCCTTGTCTTAGCAACAGGATTAGTAGCATGGTAACCTATTGGAAAAGATCTGTTCCTAAGAAAAGGGAGGCTGTTCTCTTTAACTACTTCACTACCCGCGTATTGTAATATGACATCCACAGATGGGATCTCCCATCCTGGGTGGACGTCATATGACGGCCTGGGCTTCCCGGCCGTCTAGCGGGCGCGCGCGCCCGCTGCGTTGCTCGGGACCCGATGCGTGTGCCCGTTAACCGGGCCGGACCGTGGATCTGTGTGTGTAAACACACAGATCCACGTCCTGTCAGTTGAGAGATCAGTCTGTGTTCCCAGTACAGAGGAACACTGATCGGTCTCCTCCCCTGTACGTCCCCGCCCCCTACAGTTAGATTCATTCCCTAGGAAACATATTTAACCCCTTGTGTCCCCCTAGTGGTTAACCCCTTCGCTTCCTGTCACATTTATACAGTAATCAATGTAATTTTATAGCATGGATCGCTGTATAAATGTGAATGGTCCCAAAAATGTGTCAAAAGTGTCCGATGTGTCCGCCATAATGTCGCAGTCTCGAAGAAAAAAAATCGCGAACGCCGCTATTACTAGTAAAAAAAATAAATAAATTTTTTTTTTTAAAAAATGCCATAAATCTATCCCGTATTTTATAGACGCTATAACTTTTGCGCAAACCAATCAATATACACTTATTGCGATTTTTTTTTACCAAAAATATGTAGAAGAATATGTATCGGCCGAAACTGAGGAAATTTTTTTTTTTTCTAAAAGTTGGGATATTTATTATAGCAAAAAGTAAAAAATATTGTGTTTTTTTCAAAATTGTCGCTTTTCTTTTGTTTATAGCGCAAAAAATAAAAACCACAGAGGTGATCAAATACCACCAAAAGAAAGCTCTATTTGTGGGGAAAAAAGGACGTCAATTTTGTTTGGGTACAACGTCGCACGACCGCGCAATTGTCGTTTAAAATGCGACAGCGCTGAAAACGAAAAATTGGTATGGGAAGGAGGGGGGTGAAAATGCCCTGTATTGAACCGGTTAAAATGCGTTTCCTGCACAAATGCTATGTCAATCCTTGATCTTTTTAAATCCTGAAGAAGTATACACTAACATTTTTAACTTAATCTTACCCCCTTCAGTTAATTGCATAGATGTTCAAATGCCGCACGAAAATTTTTTTTATTGCTGTAATTACCTTTATATTGTACTTTATTGTGGCACTTCCTGTCTCTCCTCCCATGGGAGTAGGCGTGTTTATTGCCTTTCCCTGGCACCGCACTGTCTCCTGGGAGCTTAGTGTCAGGCTTCCCAAGATTCAGTGCGGAAACAATGATCATGCGTGTGAACAAGCTGTGCATGAACAGCATTCACCGCATCCAGGAAATCAATGCTTGTGGGCTTCACATGCCCACAAGCAAGATGGAAACAGCCAACATCACATTTCACATTTTTTAAGTTATTCTTCAGTATGAAAACAGACAGAGGCGAAAATATTACACCCAAACTGAGTACAGGGGGTCCCCTAGTTACAAACATCCGACTTACAAACAACTCCTACTTACAAACGGAAGGAGACAACAGGAAGTGAGAGGAAATCTACCCCTAGGAAGGGAAATTCACTCCTGTAAGAGCTATTATGGGGAAAATGTGTCTCCACTGATGCTTTATCACCAAGGCTTGTTTCTACAACAACCCAAAATTTTCAAAATCCAATTGTCATTGGGGCAGAAAGTGAGGTAAAATCTTCTGAACAGGGGCACAGACATTAAAACAAATGTTACAGGGGTGATAATCCTTCCCTATGTTATCCAAAAAGCTTAAAAATAGTTTTTTTGGCTGGAGCTACACTTAAAAAATGTACCTGTTCCGACTTACAAACAGATTCAACTTAAGAACAAACCTACAGTCCCTAACTTGTTTGTAACCCGGGGACCCCCTGTATTGTTTTGGGGTTAGCAAAGTGTCTCAATTACCTAAAAAAAAAAAAAAAAAAAAAAAAAAAAAAAAAAAAGATTGGTCGCCGGACTCCCGCTTTAAGGGGACAATTATTCAGCAACCGAGCAGCTTTTCACACCGCATACAGCAGGATATAGGAGTATTTACAATCTTCTTCCGGTAAGTCTACCTGCCTGGAGTTTGCATGTTCTCCCTGTGCCTGCGTGGGTTTCCTCCGGGTGCTCTGGTTTTCTCCCACACTCTAAAGACATGCTGGTAGGTTAATTGGATCCTGTCTAAATTGTCCCTAGTATATGTATGAATGTGAGTTAGGGACCTTAGATTGTAAGCTCCTTGAGGGTAGGGACTGATGTGAATGTACCATGTATATGTAAAGCGCTGTGTAAATTGATGGTGCTATATAAGTAACTGAAATAAAAAATATTTGGGTGCATTATACTCTTGACCTATACTTGATTTTTGACCACCGGAGTTTAGCAGGTGTAAATAGCACGTTCACGATAAGCCACTTTCAACTGAGGCCCCTCAAATATTGCTTTAGGGCACTGATATACACTGCAATCTATGCTTGTGTACTGAGTAATACAGCTCATATACTAAGCCCTGGGCAGGAGGGATAAGTAGGAAAGTAAGCCACATATTTCCTTTTGCAATTATATAGGAAAAGGGCTTTATTAAGCATTGTCAGTTTTCACATGTTTCTATTTTCTGAAAGCTGTAAGTGGTCTAATATTTGTTCCACTAAACAGGGACACAGTGCAGATTTTATTACAATGGGACAGAGATGGCACAAGGGCGCATAGGGCAGTGTTTGTGATCTGACTCTTCTAGAAAAATCTTCTTACAGAGTATGCAAACTTTGTTTCTCTGCTTAAAAGTAGGTTTGTGCCAGCAAATTAGAGCTATTCTTTGAGCAGTCTTATGTCAGTCTTGGAACAGCTAAATAGATGACGCCTGGTGCCTAATCCCAGTTTCTCTGCTGGTTATCTAACACACCAATACAACAATCCTCCCTGTCTCTGCTGACATTGGAACAAAGGATGACATATAATAGTTTTATTTTCAGCCATAGCTGAATACAGAATAAATGGACAATACTAAGTATTTACAGAATAGAAGAAAACGATTTTAAAGGATAAGTGCAGCATTGAGCTACATTTGCTCCCTATAAAGACTCCTTATCAGTTAAAGAGATAATCAGACTTCAATGCAGAAGCAACTGCACACACTGCCCCTGAGCTATGAAAATCTATAGCAGTGGGATCGCAGTAACATGCTCTTAAATACGTACCTGAGTTTAGGTTATGGACGGTAAAGTATTTACATATTCATGAGAAGCAGTAAAAGAGTTTTAAAACAAACCATCACTAAACTCCTTAGCTGCATGTCCTGTGAAGTCATTTATTCTCACAACAGACATTCTAAAGTCAGATTTCAGTCACTTTCTAGCAGCTTACAAGTACCTGCTGTATAATTATATTAGAAGACTGGCAGGCTACCAGGTCCTCCTGCCTTAGAAAATAATAATAGGGACAGGAGCTGGATATCCATTGCCCCTGTTGTGAACTTTAAAGATGATTTATCATTCTCAGCCAGAGAGCTCTTGGATTTTGTTTTCTACCGTCTTTTGGTCGGCTCCTGCTATGCGCTCCCTCTGAAAGCAATATTTTTTTTTAAGTACTGTTTAGATGTGGTTCTCAAGTAAAAAGAAAAACAGATATATTTTAATAAAATGTGCTCAAACAGACCTATTTCACAATGTTAGTGCAGGTGAGGGGGATGCTGGGTGCAGTCCCCCATCTGTCCTCATCATGCATGATATAAAGTATTTTCAGTATTTTACAGAAGACCATCTCATGTTAATATAGCAATATGAGTGCTATAGATGTCCAGAGCTCTGTGAATGTCAACTAGAGAGATAGCTGCTCAACTATTAAATTTCATGTAAAAACTGAGCTGTATTTTGTCTATCTTTCTGCTTGGATGAACTTCATGTTAAATATCTTCATATTTCAATTTTAATATATCATTTATCAGATTTCCGTATTTTTGTTTAATTGTGAAAATGCAAACAAATATTAACAGAACTGCATTTGTGTTTAGCAGTCTTTTTAAACAAAAACATTAGGAATTGTATTCTTACATCTGAACTGCTAGCAAGCGAGTGGCTCCTTGCCATGGCAGTATCCTTCTCTTTGATGCCCTGGATTGGAGATGCTACTGCATGAACTTTAATTTGGTAGAAGGATCCTTTGGACCTTCCACTTTCATCTGTCACACTCACCTGTTCCTTGCTCCAGCACCAGTTTCTTACCTTCCACGTGCGCCCATGTCTTCCATCTTCCTCCGCCTCTGCAGCCATTCACAGTGGAGGCACTGTCTTAGGCCCCTTTCACACTTATACGATTTGTCCCACGATTTTGTACTGCAAAATCGCATGACAAGTCATTCTCCATGATTTTCAATGACTACCATTCATATTGGCACGACTTTAAGTCGTGCCGACTTCAAAGTAGTCCCTGCACTACTTTGGTCCAACTTCCATGCGAGTTGATGTCCATAGACTTCAATGTTAAACCCTCATGTAGCATGCAAATCGTACCTGAATAATATAGACACGATTTCAGTACGACTTTGTAAGCACAAGTGGAGAATGGTTAATGCCAAAGTTGTGGCAAAGTCATACTGCTCCCAAATCGCTGCAAAGTTGCGGTAAAATCGCGCGACTCTGAAGTCACACAAGTGTGAAAGGGGCCTAAAGGGGCAGCCGAACCCCCCCGGCATTCCTAGTGAGTTCTTTTGCGATCCCCAGTGCCTCCTCACTTTGCCTGTCTCTCCAGTGGTTCTCATGCACTCCAGCCTTCATCCAGTAATGATCCCTGTGCACTCTAATCTGTAACATATGCCTGTGTCCCAGCGCCTATTTCTGTGATCCTCGTGTTCTCCCATCTGAATCCTGCTCCAGTAACAACAATGCTATAGCTACAGAGGTCAGTGAGGGCACGCACCCTACAGCAACACTGTATGTGGGAACCCAATATTCCTCATGGGACTTCAAGGTGCATGCGCTAAAGTGAGGCCAACACAATGTGCACACCTTCTGCCATTAATTACAGCTCATTTGTTAAAAGGCTGGGGAACTGTAAGCTACTTCTTCATCAGTTTGATTAGCAACACATTTGAATTGTTAAGCAAGATTTTGTGGAGCTTAGTGGTATCTTCATAATCTGTTCCATCAAGTGTTTCAAATGCACTTCTTTTTTTCACCAAAACACTGTTACTAATGTGCAACAAATATCCAACAGCTAGTAACTAAGCTCTCATGGCCATCTCTAAGCAACGCAATTGGCATACATCTATTTCTGTGCAGAAAGCCATTACACATGACTGTTACAGGAAGGGCAGAGTGCCTTTGATCAGCAGGCTGTGACAGCCTGGCTTCACCTTCTCTGTGCTATCTGATAGGTAAGACTGCAGCACTCATAAGAGCTCCTCCGTCTCGGAGAACAGAATGGAGGGAAATTTTGTTAACTGATTGTGCACAGATAAGCGGTTTATAAGATAAATAGTTGAAATTTGGTAGTCTAAAAAATAAAAACCTTAGAAGAAGAGAAGGTTAGATTTCAGTATATAAATCTTAGATTGAAGTAAAAATTCACCTACACCTTCAAATTTCAGGGCTCTTTAGATCCCCGAATAGACCACCAGTATTTTTTTTTAGCTTTTAAAACTGACGTCTGCCAATATATAAATAACTGACCCCCAAACCCTAAAATTATTAGTTATCAGTGAGAGCCATGGTCTGCCCATACCCATTACAATGGCTGCATAGCTAAAAATTGACACTTGAAGCCCAGGAAGGAAGAGCAAAAGAGTTTATGGAAAAGAGGGTTTTTTCTTTTTTGCTAGACTGAGACCTAAACAAATCAAACTTTTATTTTTAGTTTTGGATAGAGTATGGAGAGATTAGAACACCTATAAAGGTTTTTATCACTGTTTGTGCTCCTGTTAGGGAGAGCCACCTTCTCTATTGGTCATATTAACCTTATCACAAAAAAGAAAATCCCAAATATTGGGCTGTCCCCCATAACAGTAAGAGAGGGGAAATATTCCAATGGGTCACTAGTTCTGGTGACCTGGGCGTCCCCAAGGAATTCTCTTAATTTGTAGGGATTTACTTTCACTTCCAATGGGGCACAGATAACAGAAAGAAAAAAAACCTTACAGGGGTTATAACCATCCCTTACTCTCTTTACAATGAAAAAAAAAAAAGTGTTGGCTTAAAAAGGAAGTAAACTTCCTCTAACATTTACCTATAGGTGACATCACTGGCGCATGCGCTCTGAAGGAACGGCCATGGGTGCTGGTTTTTCTGAGCCCTGTGCCGTGAACAGCAGCTCCGAGTGACGTCACTGTGGCTCCGGCCAATCACAGAGCCGGAGTCCCTGAACCCGGAAGCAAGATGAGTGAAAATGGAAGTGGCTACAGCACTGACATTGCAGCACTGGAACAGCTTTGTTTTCAGGTAAATTTCACATAATGTGCTAGTACGCGATGCATATTAGCACATTATGACTTTACCTTGCAGGAAGAAAAAAAAATGTCCAGCGCAAGGGCGAACTGACAACTCATGGGGCCCACGGACAATAGGAGATCATGGGGCCCCCCTGTGTCCCTGCCACACTGCCCACAATACATACGTTCGTTCCTACCCCCTTTAGCTGCAGAGGCAGCAGCTGAGGATTCACACTTGCTGCGGCAGCAATTATACCCCCCTGTTGCTTTGGGTGGGTGATCATGACCCATTCAAGTGAATAGGGCCACTCTGCAAACACCCTGAAACCATGTGCAATGCACGCAGTTGCAGCATGCTAGTGTGTAATCCAAGGGTTAAAGCAGGTGATGAAGAGGCGAGGCAACACAACGCCTCCTTATCGCTTGCTTTAACCACCTGGTCGCTGCACTGCACAAGGCTGCACGGCCTTTGCAGAGCAACCCCATTCACTTCAGGGTGTATAATCCCTGCTGCGGCTGAAACAGGTGTACACCCCTGGCCACTGCAGTTGAAATGGATGTGGTTAGGGTGGAGGTAAAAACAGGGCTAAACTATGAGATTTTACCACCCCCAAACTGTGAATGAAAACAAGCCCCAGTTGGTTTTTAGGGGACTGCTGAGATGAGGACAGAGAGGGACCCCTGGAATCAGAGCACAGAGGGAGGGGCCCTGGAATGAGGACAGAGGGGGGCCCTGGAATGAGGACAGAGGGGGGGCCCTGGAATGAGGACAGAGGGGGGGCCCTGGAATGAGGACAGAGGGGGGGCCCTGGAATGAGGACAGGGGGGGGCCCTGGAATGAGGACAGAGGGGGGGCCCTGGAATGAGGACAGAGGGGGGGCCCTGGAATGAGGACAGAGGGGGGGCCTGGAATGAGGACAGAGGGGGGGCCTGGAATGAGGACAGGGGGGGGGCCTGGAATGAGGACAGAGGGGGGGCCCTGGAATAAGGACAGAGGGGGGGCCTGGAATGAGGACAGAGGGGGGACCTTAAAATGAGAGCAGATAGTGGCAGCTGGCATCTCTTTGATTTGGGGAGGGGGGCAAGAGGACATGTGCTTGGGGGGGTTGCTTTTGGAGGGGAGAGGACCTGTGCTATTGGGGGGGGGGGCAGATTTGAATTCCCCCCACATTCCTCCCTACTAGCACAAGTCCACTACCCTCCAAAAGCACCCCCACCCCATCACATCTTCATGTGTGCCCCCCCCCCCTCCTGGTTACTGTGTCCCCCTCCTCTATCCATAAACTATGCACAGACCTCAGATATTCAGTGTGGCTCTTGCAGTTAAAGTCCTGCCTCCCTGGCTCCTCCTCCTGTCTGTGTACATCGGAGCCGAGGAGGAGGATCCTCAGTGAGCTCTCTGTGGTGTGCAGGCTCAGGAGGGAGAGATGCCAGTGTCAGCTGCCACAGAGGGGAGATTGCTACGTGTGGAAGCCCAGGCACCCTGCAGGAGATGTGGGGAAGGTGTCCCGAGTGCCCGACACTAGCAAGCCCCCGTCAGGCATGTTACCGAAGCTAAGTGCTGGAACTTCTTCTGACACTGGGTTCCAGGATAAGCACAGAGTCATTGGGAGGCAGGTACTCTCTGGGGCCACTACTGGCCCCATGCCCTCGGGCAGTGCCCGAGTGCCCTAATGGTCAGTCCGCCCCTGGTCCAGCGGTATACAACCGCTTTAAGTTCTACTTTAAAGCAAAGATCACGACCAAAATGTTAGAAACAATTCAACAGCGCTGCTCAAGCTGAAGTCTGTGTATGCAAAGCCTACAGATACAGTATACAGACCACAAAAGCAATAAAGGCCTGTTCATATAGGCACCAAGCTTTTGGAAAGTGTTTGTGTAGTATCTAAAATGGCAGGATCCTGTGACAGGTGAGTGTGTGTTTATTAAAAGTCAGCAGCTATACTTTTTAATTTTTCCACAGATGACTAAATATCCACTTTAAGTGCCAGCTCCCATTTGTACAAGGGAACCAAGTACTACTTGTGTCGCTTTTCTATAAGCAATGTAAATTTGTGATTTGCCATAATTATGGATGATATTGCAAGCTTCATTTATTTGTGTATGTATTGGTATAAAATAACATTACAAAATTACTTGTTGACTTGATTTGTTTCTTTTCCCAGCTAATCATTACAGACTAGCTAGGCTCATAGTTTAGTGGTTTAACATAGGTCTATGCATTGTGGAGTTTAGAACTCTGCGGTGTACGTTGTGTTGTGAGATTTGCCAAAATCCAATTACAGAAAATACTCTAATATATCCAGATTTTACATTGGTTAACATTTGATATTGGAAAGATCCAAGACCTTTGGGCCTTATGAACACTGGGCAAACTCTTCTGAATGCTTTTTCTCCTGGCAGGAGAAAAGAAGCGTTACAAATGCTCCCAAAGTCGCCTTTTGCAAACTCATTTAGACTCATTAGGCATCTGGGCATTCATTCATTTTAATATTAATAGATTCTGGCCATTGAAATGAATGAATGCTCAAGTGCTAAACACATCTAGCATTTTTTTCCTGCCTCAACGCATGTTAACATCTATATGTGCAAGGATGAAAGAAGTGGCTTTTTTTTTTTTTACACCCAGTGTGCATGAGGCCTACTAAAAGGTCCTATCACAAAAAAAGCGTGCTTTACCAGGAAGTTCTGATATTTTTACCAGCTTCAGCCAAGAGCAGCAATAGGCATTGTAATACAATCTTAGTGCCAATTGGCTGAAATAATCTCCCATTCTATATGGACATCACTTTGGTGTTTACAATTGAACACATGATAAATTGTGACTTTAGCAAATGCCTCGAGATCCCTGGAAGGAAGGGGCAAATAATGATGTACGACAGCTATGTCTCAGAACACTTTGAATGTTGTTATAACTGCAGGGAATAAGATAATGCTAGTATTATATTACTAATAATATATGTAAATGAATAGAGTTGTCTTTGGCCTGCTGCTAATGTATTTCACTCATCACCTAGAGTTCTCTTTAAACGATTTAGTCAAGTGTCTAGCATTAAGTGGAAGGGGTGTTTATCTTTATGTATAGGAAAAACATAGTAGGCTTGTGTGTCCTCGTGAATGTTAAGGGGCAGGGATGATCATTAAAATCATACAGTGACTAGAGAACTGGGAGAGACCATATAAGAACATGAATTCTAAACTTGCAAATTTGCCCAATAGTACAATGCATGGCAAAATTGGCCATGTTTGCTTGCCATAGAATTTTGTATGAAAACTGTGCTACGAGAAATTTGTAGGCTACCATTGTAAAGGTCCTTCTGAAAATGCTAGTTCCCTGGCTGTTAGGATGACCCCAGCATGTTATTACTTTGTAATATGGTACAGATATGCAAATCAGAAATTCCTATTTTTTGCTCTAGTTTTCATCAGCTGTACGTGTGATCTGGGTCAGTGTTTCAGAATGCACTGGGGTAAGACATTATCTAGTATTTTCAGAAGGAGCTTACTACATATTCCATTTAAAGTATTGCAGAAATTAATGCCGATAGGGTACCTAGACCCAGCCTGCATTCAATTTTGTTTGAAACAACTGAAGTGAAGCTAAAAGTTTGGATTCAGACCCCATGCCCACTACATAGGTAGGGGAACCAAGGCTGATCTTAAATAAGAAATGTCTAATCAACTTGCAACGCAATTCAAAACCAACTTTGTACAAGATGAGTGCATTAAATGTGGTAATCACAAACCTGTACCATAAAGGCAAAGTGGACTAAAATCAGAAAACATTTAATTTAATAAAATTAGATATTGTCATATTCTGTTTAATATGTTCAACATTTTTTCTTTGGCTTTAACGTATTTGAATGACAGAACACCAGACATAGTTCCAGATCTCCAGCCCAATAAGTTCCTGAACCTGAAAGTGTTCACTACCGAGTGATTTTTTTTTTTTGGATCAGAAACTGCAGGCGGAGACGACCAGCAAACAGAAATTCAGTCTCCTTTGTTGTGAGTTCTGGGATCCATGGTTGAGTAGAACTGTGGATTCCATTCCTTATGTTTGATTGGTCAAGAAGCATGTCTGCATCATACCTGCAAACAAAGTGAACTGGGCTGCTTGTATTGTATCACTTTTACACATGGGCATTAGATCTAAAAACAGCTCACAGCTCCTGCTGCATGCAAGTCATTAACTAATTTTTACTTATTCATGCCATGAATAAGAAAAAATGCAGAACTTCCTCAAGTGACCTAACCCAAAACAAACATCACATTGTCTTTGAGCTCCTCAACCATTGTGGACATTTTAAATTGTTACAGATTGAAGAAAACCAGTCGATTTAATTTAGACAAGTCCTGTCAGGAATATTCAAAGTGAGCTAAAAGGCTAAGAAAGACACCATCAAGTAGTCTTACTACCAAAAAGGAAGCCCGCGCATAAAAATCAGTAAAGATAATTGTCAATATGAACATATATTTAAAATTACAAGTCAATAAATATGATTTATAAAACAGTAACACTTATAAAACCATTTATATACATTACAGCAACTGTGTTAGTTTAACAAAAAAAAGCATACCTAGCAGCTTTTGTTGCCCATGATCTATTGGAATTCTTGTATGTTCTGGTCAGGCACTTCCTGCTGGCTCTGAAGCTTGCTGACCCTCTTCTATACATTTTTATTGTCTAGTAAGGGAGCCCATAGCGACAAGCCAACCCATTTAACTGGGGGGTGCAGGAGGGAATAGGGAAGGTTCAATACTACCACGAAGGGTCTTAACTTTGCCTGAATCAAAACAGCCAACATTCAAGCACAGTTACCCTCTGTCAGATGCCACAGGTATATATTTAAGCTTTACACCCATCAGCAGCCTTTTTTTAAACTGATCACTTCCACTAGTACATCAATAAATATGAAACATTTTTCAATTTGAGCCAAAGCCAGATCAGTAAGGCCCCAGTCACACCTGAGCATTTTGTAGCTTGAAGCCTGAAGCTACAAAAAGCTTGGGGGGAAAAAATCCATTATTCTCTATGGAGATGGTTCACATCTCCACTCCAAGTCGCCTGAAGCCCTACGCCTGAAGCTCAAACAAGTTCTGGACCCTTTTTTGTCGCTCGAATCAGGCAGATTGGGGCGTTTTTGGAGCAAGAATCTAAAAACATAGCAATAAATGATGAAACAAGAGGATCATTTTTCCTATTGGCTAATAAAAAAACGCTGGAAAACGCTGCATGGAAACGCGCAAATACGTGCGGAAAAACGCTCAAAACTGCTACGCTCAGGTGTGAATGGGGCCTAAAGAGGTTAATTTATACAATAGATTACTAAGCACAAAAGATCAATGTTTTGAATACCTTATTAAATACAATGTGTCTTTTTTTAAGAAAATGTTACAATGGAAATGTAGAAAGGGTAAAAGTACTCACCTAATACAATGACAACAGTTTTCAAAAGACTCATCATTGTGTCACGGTTTCTCCTAGGCCCAGAACTGTGCCTTGACATTCTCATAGTCCTTTGTCGAACATACACAAATATATGTGCATAGAGAACTACCATCACCACAAATGTAACCAAGTTGAAAATGGCCCAGAACACCAAGTAGGAATCACTGTAGAGAGGAGCCATGTTGGAACAGTGTTCAAGGTCACAAATACAATTCCATCCAACGCTTGGTATCGCTCCCATCACAATAGCCATTGTCCAGATGACTACTATGACAACAACCACTCTTCTGTTGCTCATCCGTGTGTGCAGCTGCATTCTGAATACTGTAATGTGTCTTTCTATAGCAATCGCTAGCAAATTGGCTACAGAAGCTGTCAAGCTAGTGTCGATCAGACCCTGACGAAGCAGCCAAGTGCTCACAGTTAATCTTCTAGTGTTAGGACCCGTGTTAAACATTAAGTAAAAGTAAGCTAGTCCTGCAAAAAAGTCTGCAGCAGCCAAGTTCGCCATTAGGTAATAAATAGGAAAGTGAAATCGTCGGTTGACATAAATAGCCACCATAACCAGTAAGTTGGCCAACATGATGAATATACATACAGTGATACCAAGTCCCATCACCAGCTTGTTGACAGTGTGCCATTCTGTGGCTAGAGGTTTTCCACTCCGGTTATAGAAAAAGGCTATGGTTTCATTGTAGTAGCACTGGTGTTCACTCACTGAAGAAGTCTGGTTAAAACAGAAAAAAAATGATAGTGTAAGTCAACATCTAAGATAGCAGAACACAACATTCAAAAATACGTACAAGCAATGTGCATGGGGAAAACAACATGATTAGGCAGGTTCTGTAAAATGTCTCTGCTCTTTCTGCCGAGGTCTGAAAGCTAGGATTTTTTTTTTTTTTTTTAACAATGCAAACTTTTGAAATAAAAATGCATGGGTATACGACACCTAAAACATCATTAACCTTAATTTAAGGCAAATATAGAATACATATTTTGTAAATCAAGAGGAGGTCCAGCCACCCCATGAAAAATTAAGTCAGCAGCTACAAATACTGCAACTGCTGACTTTTAATATATGGACACTTACCTGTCCAGGGAGCCCGCGATGCCTACACCCCAGCCGATCTTTGGATCGGCTGTTAGGTGCAGCTGCCGCCATTCCTGGTAAGGGAACCCGGCAGTGAAGCCTATCAGCTTCACAGCTGGTTCCCTACTGCGCAGGCGCGAAGCACGCTGCTCTTTCTAATTGGTCGCGGCAGAGGAAGGAGGAGGGGACCGAACTTATGAGAGACCGGGCCGCGGCCCCATCTCCTGGAAGTGGGAAACGGTAATAAAAAGAAGACTAAAGCGCACCAGCCTAGTGCATTAACTTTTAAAACATTTATTTGATAAAAAATAGTAAAGGAAATAACTCACAGGCGATTGGTGGAGGAGGCACAACATAAAATCGCACCGGTATACAGTCTGCGATTAGGAATGAGCGGAACCTTCCAGGGGTCGTGGAGGAACGCACAGACGCTGCAATCCGCTAACGCGCTTCGAGGGGAATGTCCCCTCTTCCTCAGAGCTATGCAGTGCAACCTCCCTCAGCGAACCTCACTTATAAATGCCTGCAAGCCAATAAGACAGGGGTGGGGTGCGGGGCTCCTCCCCCTTAAAACATCCCTCCCTCCTAAGTCCTCTGATCAGGCATACCCTATACGCATAAGTGCATATGCAGACGTATGCACACACCATATGTACGCGTGCATGCATACACGCACACACATATATACACACAAAAGCAGCTGGTAAATAACCAATTGATAAATAAAATAGGAAGTGAACAGCAACGTACTGTGCATACGGACTGAAGGGCAACATGTGGTATCTAGACATAGCAGATATACATCACAGTAAACATAACCAGTCGTACTGCCAAATAAAAATGACAGTAAACATTGCACATCGTAATGGGTGAGAGTCACACTTCAAAACATCATACTTCACATCTCAGGATGTACACAGTGAATGGACGTGTGCATGTACTTACACTTAGTATTGTGGGGGTCAGTGCCTGTAAAGAGCCTCCGCACCAGCTGCACCACGGGCCGGTACATGCAGCGTCTGTGATCAGAAAGGAACGCACACCGATGTGCTTGCGTTCCAAGCTACAGGAAGAGAAGGTGGAGTATGCGTGTCACGCTGAAGGAGGGAGGCGGGGTAGACATCTCCCCCTCCGCAGGAAGCACAGCACATTGGCCGTGCGGGCGGCGTGAGAAAGCCTAGTGACGTGGAGCTCAGGGCGGGGCCAACATGTGAAGAGCCCTCCGCCCACCAGAAACATCCTGATGTCTAGCAGAACGACAAGCTGTCGCACAGACCATGAGCCAGGCTACATCTAGACAATACATTGCCACAATACACAGCCAGCATGTATAAAGATGAAAGAATGCTGAAAAAAATGGAGATGAGAATACAAATACCACTAGAAGAAAATAAAATAAACTGTGTAGTAGAAGGAAGAATAATGATGAAGTCATTATTAATAATAATAATAATAATAATAAGAAGAAGAAGAAGAAGAAGAAGAAGTGTGTTATCTGGTAATAAAAATAGTAGAAATAATAATAAAAAATATATAATATATAAAATATATATATTGTAGTAGATGATGAATCATCCGACCATCAGCGCGACTAGCGCACTGTACATGTAGCTCTTATGCGTATATGGAGTTGCTTTTTTTTTCTCTTCTGCATTGCACGTGTGGGGTCTCCTGCAGCAGGGTGGTCTTCATCATCTTTTTTATATATTGACTTACTGACCAAATAAATGTTTTAAAAGTTAATGCACTAGGCTGGTGCGCTTTTGTCTTCTTTTTATTTCGGTTTTCACTAGGATCCCCATCCTTGAGGGCAGCAAGGCCAGTGCTCAACCTACTACATATGATGATCCACCTGTGCGCAGGAGTTGCTTTTTTTTTTCTCTTCTGCTACTGTATTGCACAAGTGGGAAACGGTACCTGTCAAAAACAGGTACCCGTTTCATTCCCCCTCCCCCCTGAAAGGTGCTAAATGTGGCACCGAAGGGGGGAGAGACAGATAAGCAGAAGGTCCACTTTTGAGTGGAACTCTGCTTTAATGATGAAAACATTTAAAAGCTGACAATATTGTCTAAATCTTCCCTATAAAGGCGAACTGGATCACTCAATACCACTAATCTAATGACCAGAAAATTGACTTATCAAATGCAAAATCACTTTCACAATTAATTATATATCACAATTCGTAATGTTGATTATTATTAATATTCAGGATTTCTATTGCGACAGCAGTTTACGTGGAGGCACATATGCTCCTATAGAAGTAGTACCATTGTTATTTTTACTGCATACACATCCAAAATTTGTCACAAAATTTCAAAATTTGATAAAGGCCTACCTTACACTTCTGATTTCTACTTCAACAATCTCCTTAAACCATTTCCAATCTTGCAAAAATCATTTGCTCTCTCACCAGCAGACTACTAAACATATGTACAAATGAGCCATTGCCTTTTCAGCAACCCACACCTCCGGGTAACCCTGCATACATGAGTCTGGAAATACCTATCGGGTAATGACCCAGTTTCTAACAGAATCACACTATTTTACAACCTACTGCAGGACAAAACCGCCTTTAAAAAACTAACCCTAATGCTAAAATGGGAAAAAGATTTAGGCCAATCCTTTAGCGACACCCAATGGCTAGATGCCCTGAAATTAAGCCTTCGTGCATCTCAAGCTTCCAACCTCCACGAATTAGTACACAAATTCACTCTCCGTTGGTATGTCACCCCACATTGTACCACATTCTATGGGAATGCACCAGGGTATCCTATTTTTTGGAGGAGCATCTTCCAACTTCTTGCTGAAGTGACAAAAGTAGATACGAAACCCATGCGTGCACTTGCACTACTAGGCACTGGCCTTGACAACTTTCACCCCCACACAAGATGCATTGCTTAACATATCCCCTTAGCAGCTAGACTGACAATTGTTCGCAATTGGAAATCCACCAACACTCCTACAAGAAGTGAGGCGATTTCCCTGGTGCACACCCATGGCTCATACGAAAGTATGTTCGCTGCTTTTGAAGGTTACCTCTCTTCCTCTCAGGTTAAATTGTCGCAATGGCTTAAGTTGTTCCATCAGAACTTTACCTAACTGTCCTAACTATTACCACGCTCCTTCATTATCCAGCTGTTCATTTTCACAATTATGATCATTTTGCATTAGCTCAAACTTCCTTGGAAACGTGCGGTGATGCCCTTTCTTGTGTTCTGCAAATAAGGCAACTAACTGGATATGTCTTTGTACTTCCTGTCATTTACTCATTATATTTCGTACTTGACTTTGTAAAAATCAATTAAAAAAAACAAACAATGAAACTAAAAAAATACAGTGACTCAAAAAAGTGAGTACATCCCTCACATTTTTGTAAAAATTTTATTATATGTTTTCATGTGCAACACTGAAGAAATGACACTTTGCTACAATGTAAAGTAGTGAGTGTACAGCTTGTATAACAGGGTAAATGTGCTGTCCCCTCAAAATAACAACACACCGCCATTAATATCTAAACTGCTGGCAACAAAAGTGAGTACACTCCTAAGTGAAAATGTCCAAATTGGACCCAATTAGCCATTTTGCCTCCCCAGTGTCATGTGACTTGTTAGTGTTACAAGGTCTCAGGTGTGAATGGGGAGCAGGTGTGTTACATTTGGGCCCAATTAGCCATTTTCCCTTACCGGCGTCATGTGACTCATTAGAGTTACAAAGTCTCAGGTGTGTTAAAATTTGGTGTTATCGCTCTCACTCTCTCATATTGGTCAGTAACGCTAGAAACAAAGCGTTACTAGACCTACTGATTACCAACAATACAGACCTGATCACAGATGTGGAAATGCGGGGAGATTTAGAAAACAACTATCACAGGTCAATTTGTTTTAGTATAAATCACACAAATAGGAAACAAAAAGGGGAATACAAAGACACTGAATTTCAAAAGAGCAAACTTCCCTAAATAACGAGCTTTGCTAGAAGATTTTAAATGGGATAAAATCCTAGGAACAAAGAACATGGAGGAAAAATGGGTGTGCTTTAAGGGCATGTTAAAGCAGAGGTCTAGCTGAAAAAAAAAAAAAAAAAAAAAAATGTAAAAACACTGTAGCTGCAGACTTTTAATAAGCACACTTACCTGTCCAGGGTGCCCGCGATGTCGGCCGCCCGAGGCCGATCCATCCATCGGATTGGGTCCCGGCGCCACCATTCGAACTAAGGGAAACAGGCAGTGGAGCCTTGCAGCTTCACTGCTCGTTTCCTACTGCACATATGCATATAAAAGCAAAGGAGAAGGCCTTCAAAAAATACAAAGCTGAGGGATCATCAGCCGCATTCCAACTTTACAAAGAATGCAACAAAAAATGTAAGGGTGAAATCAGGGCGGGTGATGCCTTTTCAGGATAAAACTTGAAAGGCACATAGCGGAGGAGAGTAAAAAAAAATCCCAATAAATTCCTTATGTACATAAATTGTAAGAAAGGGAGGTCAGATCATATTGATCCCATAAAGAATGATGAAGGGAACCTGATTACTAAGGATGGAGAGATGGCGAAGGTATTGAATTTATTCTTCTCCTCAGTCTTCACAAGGAAATCCGGGGGCTTCAGTAACCAAAACTGCAATGACACATCACAGGAAGCACCCTCATGTCTTACAGAAGACAGAATTAGTAAGACTTGAAACTTTAACACTAATAAGTCACCTTGACCAGATGGCTTGCACCCGAGGGTCCTTAAGGAACTCAGTCAAGTAATTGCCAGACCATTGTTCCTAATTCTTATGAACAGTCTACTGACTGAAATGGTACCAGCTGATAGGAGAAAAGCTATGTACCACCAATATTTAAAAAAGGGCCAAGATACATGCCTGGGAATTACAGACCAGTTAGCCTAACATCAATAGTATGCAAGCTCTTGGAGGGGACGATAAGGGACTATTATACAAGATTTTAGTAATGACAACGGTATCATTAGCAGTAATCAGCTGGATTCATGAAGAATCGTTCCTGGCAAACCAATTTATTAACCTTCTATGAGGGGGTGAGCTGCCATCTAGATAAAGAAAGGCCCGGAGATGTTGTGTATCTGGATTTTGCAACAGCATTTGATACAGTTCCCCATAAACGCCTATTGTACAAAGTAAGGTCTGTTGGCATGGACCATAGGGTGAGTACATGGATTGAAAACTGGCTACAGGGGCGAGTTCAGAGGGTAGTGATAAATGGGGAGTACTCGGAATGGTCTGCGGTGGAAAGTGGGGTCCCCCCGAGTTCTGTCCTGGGACCTATCCTATTTAATTTATTCATAAACGACCTGGAGGATGGGATAAACAGCTCAATCTCAATATTTGCGGACGATACTGAGCTAAGCAGGGCAATAACTTCTCTGCAGGATGTGGCAACCTTGCAAGAAGATCTGAACAAATTCATGTGATGGGCTTCTACATGGCAAATGAGGTTTAATGTAAAAAAATTTTAAAATAATGCATTTGGGTGGAAAAAATATCAATGCAGTCTACTCACTAGAGGGAGAACCTCTGGGGGAATCTAAGATGGAAAAGGACCTGGGGGTCCTAGTAGATGACAGGCTCAGCAATGGCATGCAATGCCAAGCTGCTGCAAGCAAACAGAATATTGGCATGCATTAAAAAGGGGATTAACTCCAAAGATAAAACGATAATTCTCCCACTCTACAAGAGTCTGGTTGGCCGCACCTGGAGTATGCCATCCAGTTCTGGGCACCAGTTCTCAGAAGGGATGTGCTGAAACTGGCGAGGGTCCAGAGAAGGGCAACAAAGCTAATAAAGGGACTGGAGGACCTTAGTTATGAGGATAGGTTACGAGCACTGAACTTGTTCTCTAGAGAAGAGACTCTTTAGATATGATTTCAATTTACAAATACTGTACTGGTGTCCCCACAATAGGGATAAAACTTTTCCACGAAAGGTAATTTAATAAAACACGTGGCCATTCATTAAAATTAGAAGAAAAGATGTTTTACCTTAAACTATGTAGAGAGTTTTTTACTGTAAGAGCGGTGATGATGTGGAATTCTCTTCCACAGGCAGTGGCTTCAGCAGAGAGCATCGATAATTTCAAACAACAATTAGATAAGCACCTGAACGACCACAACATACAAGGATATACAATGTAATACGGACATAAAATCACACAAATAGGTCGGACTTGATGGACTTGTGTCTTTTTTCGGTCCCACCTAGTATGTAACTATATTCTTTGTAAACTGTACATAATGAACATATGAATGTTCTAATTTAGTTTCAAGTGTCCTTTGTGATCAAAGTCTATGGAATATGCTAAAACAGTCCCTTTAATAAAAAGCTAGCAGGCAGAAAATGTACTAACTATACACGCATAAACTAAAAATACAGACAAGGAAGATAACAACTGGGAAAACACACATTTATGTGACCACAAACCTTACAAAAGGAAAAAAAGACTGCTACGTTTTTTGTTTTTTTTTAAACTCAATTCAGACCGAAATTTTCCTTCATTATCCATATATGAGAGCTGAGCTGGATCACACTGGAGTACTGCAGTGTTGCAAAAATGCATGCGCTGTGTACGCTTTTATTTTAAAGTAGAACTATAGGCAAAACTTATTTTTCCATTTTGGATAAAGTATGGGAGGGTTATAACGCCTGTATGGTAACATTTTTGCCCTTTTTTTCCCAATGGAGATATTTACATTCACTTCCAGTCCCATAGCCAAAACAGGAAAGGAGAGGAAATCCCTGAAAATCAATGGGATCTCTTGGGGACCCCCACGTCACCAAAATGAGTGTCCCCATTGGAAGATTTCCTCTCTATTACTTTTCTGTGGACAACCCGAAAATTTGGATTTTCTTTTACTTTCACTTTCAATGCTAATAGTAAACGGGACAAATTTTGTCTTTAGTTATACTTTAAGTGGCAACCCAATACAGCAAGGCATTCGCTATGTAGCGCATCAGAACGCAAATCTTTCAGGCAAATTTATTAAAATTGGCAACATTTTAAACAAGCAAATCACCTAAACAGCACATCCAGGACAATACAGATGTTTGCCATCATTTAGGAAACACCTGGATTTTCTGAAAACATCCTGGAATCTAAAGACGACCATTTTACTTAACATAAATATCACTACAATAGCCTATTATAAAATCAACCAGCTAAACAAAGTAATTGGCAGCATAGGATAAAAGAGCAACAGATGCAAGAAAAAACATTAAACACATGGTTAAGAACACCATACACTGTCATAAATAATTATTAGCCACAAGTCAAAATGTCTAAAACCTATAGCATACAATATCTTTCAACATTTTCCATACACTAGCCAGATGTAAAATTTAAAGAGGATAGAGATCATCGATCAGATTAAAGGCTAGCTTGTTAAAAAGGATCAAAATAATTTATTAACAAAAAGTACCATACTAAAGCTAATTGTTTAGAAAGACAAGTTCGTAAATGTAAGGCAATAAGTCTGTCTTTAAAAGTTGTGGTTGTTTCTTTTGAGCACTCTAGTAAAAGCTGTGTGGATAGGCTTCAACATCAATTAATAATTCTGAACACATGCAATAGACACCATAAAGTGTAGTGGAAACCAAACAACAAAAAGTAAACATGTCTTGGGCTGACCAGTAAATAACCCCAGTGCCCTCTGATCTGTATCTAGGTCTCCTTAGTTATCTTTAATGCTCTTTAATGTTTACTGTACTTTGTGAGTAGTATGTGACTTTTCAGTTATATGACCACATGACTGGGAAAGATAACTCAAAATTCCCTTTTAGATAGTTAGTGCTAATAAAAGGTCCTCATTCCTCCTGTTTCCTTGTACAGTGCCTTTAAAAAAGTATTCATACCCCTTGAAATTTTCCACAATTAATCATGTAACAGCCAAAAATGTAAATGTATTTTATTTGGATTTTATGTGATACTCATACTACCAGGGGAGTTGGGTCCTCCAGACACTAACACCTATGTCCATATGACTGACAAATACCCAACCTGTTTATTTAAAAAAAAGGACAGACGGAATTGGGGGGAGGGGGGGGGGGGATGGGAGCTGTAGGGCAAAGAACATATGCAAAAACTTAAATAAAAAAACCTAACTATAGCTCAACCTTCCCTGTAATATAGGTAATAACTTGCTGGATCAATGAAACAGTATTAGTATCAAAAAATATATATATAGGAAAAAAATGCAACATATACAATAATACCATACTAGACAAACTACACATAATAAAACCCAGTCCAACTCACAAATCCACGTCTGATCAATATCAGTATTATGAGCCCGTAATGTGCGGATATTTGATAGAAGAAAAATAGTCCTTAGTAATCCAATAAAAATGAGGAAAACCAAAGTCAGTAGATGGTATAAGAAATTGTATAGTCCTGAATAGGGATGAGCCGAACACCCCCCTGTTCGGTTCGCTCCAGAACTTGCAAACAGGGAAAAAATTTGTTCGAACACGCGAACACCATTAAAGTCTATGGGACACGAACATGAATAATCATAAGTGCTAATTTTAAAGGCTTATATGCAAGTTATTGTCATAAAAAGTGTTTGGGGACCTGGGTCCTGCCCCAGGGGACAAGGATCAATGCAAAAAAAAGTTTTAAAAACTGACGTTTTTTCGGGAGCAGTGATTTTAATAATGCTTAAAGTGAAACAATAAAAGTGTAAGATTCCTTTAAATTTCGTACCTGGGAGGTGTCTACATATAAAAGTTTATTGATAAAAACGGCATGGGAATTCCCCACAGGGGAACCCCGAACCAAAATTTTAAAAAAAGAATGACGTGGGGGGTCCCCCTAAATTCCATACCAGGCCCTTCAGGTCTGGTAAGGATATTAAGGGGAACCCCGGCAAAAAAAAAAAAAAAAAAAAGAATGGCGTGGGGTCCCCCTCAAAATCTATACCAGACCCTTATCCGAGCACGCAACCTGGCAGGCCGCAGGAAAAGAGGGGGGGACGAGAGAGCGCCCCCCCCCCCCTGTACCGTACCAGGCCACATACCCTCAACATTGGGAGGGTGCTTTGGGGTAGCCCCCCAAAACACCGTGTCCCCATGTTGATGGGGACAAGGGCCTCATCCCCACAACCCTTGCCCGGTGGTTGTGGGGGTCTGCGGGTGGGGGGTTTATCGGAATCTGGAAGCCCCCTTTAACAAGGGGACCCCCAGATCCCGGCCCTCCCCCTGTGTGAAATGGTAAGGGGATACAAAAGTACCCCCTGGCCAGGGATAATCAGGGATATTAGGTAGTATTGCCGTACCTGTAATACTTGTCAGCGTGTGGGAAAGAAGGGTGACCAATATAAAGCTCCTTTGTACCACCTACCGATCATAGCTGAGGATCGTTACACCGACCCAGTCCCTCTGAGAAGAGATATATCTTGACGGTGGTAGACTATGCTACTCCTTACCCGGAGGCAGTTCCTCTGATAAACATCCATGCAGAGACAGTTGTTTGCCAGGGTGGGTTTCCCTCAAGAGATCTCAGACCAAGAGACTCAGTTTACTGCGGACCTGACCCAGCAGTTGTGGAAGCTCTGTGGAATTAAGCCCATACACAGCTCTCCCTACCACCCCCAGACTAACGGACTATGTGAGCAGTTCAATGGAATGCTGAAGCAATTACAAATGGACTATGTGAGGGGTTCAATGGAACGCTGAACCAGTTACGGATGTTCACAACTTCTCACAGGGATTGGGAGAAATTTCTGCCGCACCTCCTGTTCGCTTACAGGGAAGTACCGTAGGAATCTACTGGGTTCTCTCCCTTAGATCTATTTAGAGCCCATTGGGAAGGAGGTGTAGGGGCTGAAGAGACCTCTGTGGTAGGGTACATACTAGCGCTCGGGGACCGACTGAAGGAACTCACGGACACTGTACAGGAGAACTTTCAGACCGCACATGGGCGGCAGAAGCGGTTGTATGATCGTACCGCCTGGAATGACACCTTGGCCATAGGGCTGAAAGTTCTTGCCCTCAAGCCTACCAAGTCCAACAAATTCCAGGCCTCTTGGCAGGGACCCTACAAGATAGTGCAGAAAATATGTGACACTACCTGGTAGCTAACTGCTCAGATAAAAGAGTCTGGCGGACCTTCCATGTGAACATGCTCAAAGCGTACCGAGAGAGGCCCGGACGAGATAGCTGCCATATGTGCTCCAGCCGAGGGATAATTCTGAGAACCTTCCCCTGCCAGAGCTACCAGCAAGAGATAAGGACAGAGCAGGTGTAGAAACAGTGAGGTTAGACGGGTAGCTTGGGCCGGAGCAGCAGGCCAGACTGGTCCTTAGGCAGCGTCAGGACATGTTTTCCACCAAGCCTGGATACACTACTATGACAATGCACCAAGTGGAAACCCTGGAAAAGCCACCTATCCGGCAGGCTGCTTACCAGGTACCTGAGTCAGTGAGAGAGAGTATGAGGCAGGAGATAAAGGACATGCTTGAATTAGGAGGCATCGAGCCCTCCAACAGCCCCTGGGCATCCCCAGTAGTGTTAGTGCCAAAGCGGGATGGTACTACCCGCTTCTATGTAGATTACTGCCGACTAAACAACTGCACAGCGGCTGATGCCTGCCCCGGGTCGATGAACTGTTAGACCGCATTGCCCGAGGTAATTTCCACCTGACTTGCCTGTGGCCAAGTATTTTCTACCTGACTTGAGCCAGGTTTTGCCATCAGGATCACCCATGGCTAGAATTTCGACTGATTCAGCAGTAATCAGCCAAAATTTGAGCTGTGCATGGCCAGCATTACTTTCTCCTCTGTAAGGACATTCTTGTACCGATTTGCATTGTGCTTTTACCACAAAAACAGGGCTAACTCTTTTAGTTTTATTTATTCTTTATCCTAAGGCTAAACCTAGCTTTCATAAACATATGAAGTGATGTTTGCAATGAGCTATGAATCCTTTTAATATCCCAATAATAAATATACATGTGGTATTCATCAACTGTTGACTTTGTAATAGACTCTCCATAAACACAGGAGGACAGAGAAGGAGAGGCCCTGAAAGCTCAATTACAAAACCATCTGTATGTCACTCTAAGCTGTGCACAAGAATCCTTCCTGTAGCGTGCAATCGCAGCAGCCACATGTGTAGGGTTACACTGAAACTGTAGCTAAAACCACCATTGAGACGCTATCACAATTCATTTATTATGACTCATTGCTAAATTTGAAAAAGGTAGAATACCATTTCCCCTGTGTGGCTTGCTACTCTGTGCAATCATATGAATAAAGAAAGTCTTACTGGTACAATTTGTTGCAGAACTTAGCTTACAAATAAGCAGAAGTGGGTTATGGACAATAACTAGTTTATGCTGAGCTTGCTGATGAATCATGCACCTTTGTAATGCCTAGTCTGTTCAGCTAAGCACACACGTAATAAAATCCAACATTCACATGACCTGGAAGGACAGAACTAAGAGGCTGTCTTTGCGTCTATCCAGAAACCAGACATTGCACATTGCAGCTAGACCATGAAGTAGGTTGGTCACAGCTTACGCAAGCTTTTAAAAAACTGTACTGTTGAAATTTTACATTCATTTTAAAAACAATTACTTTTCGGATTATTAGGAAATCTCTGAAAATTGTAATTCATATATACAGTCAAAGGTAAAGGTTTGGGACGTAATGCAGTTTTTCTAGTGAAAAATTAAAGTAAATGTGCACCTTAGTTTAGTTTGCTAAAACACTGTACATCATAAGCAGAAGTCATGGATTTCATTAAAAAAGATACTTTTTAATGAAAGTACTTACTTTTACTTTATACTTTTGTCACCTTTATTTGAAATGTTGCATTTCAGCACTATTGATCCCTTTGCCAGCACTTCCTGCTGACGTGCATGCGCTCCAATGCATGGCTTTTCTCTGGGCAGATTTCCTGATGGTGGAAAACAATGAACCATACGTAATGTGTGCTGCTATCTGGCCATTTCTGATATATCCACACACTGCTATATTCACTAACCAGCTTTGATGCATCTACAAAGACGTAGCAACCAGTGAGAGGAGTCACAATGCACAGCAAGAGGGAAGGTGTTGTAGTTGTTCTTTTAGACTTGTACATGCAGAGGCTGGGGTTCAGGAAAGTAGCTGTGTTTAAGCCTTTTGGTAAGGATTATGTTGGCAACAGCACTGACATGTATACAGACTCCGAGCTATAGCAGCCAGAAGTTTGTTTACCTTTTTATGCTGAACAACCAGCTTTGAAAATTGTGATTCAGGTGGCTGTAAATTTGTCTAATCACTCCTACATGCTGAGGTGTCTGGGACCTCCACAGCAGGTGTCAGTACAGAAAGCAGTGGGAGACGGGCAACCTTCCATTCACTGATTGGTGAAAAACAAACATGGACACAATAAGCTCTGATCCTTATCAGGTTCAGAATTGTCAATCTCCGACCTCCCTGGCAGGTGAAGAAGCTGACTGAGCACAATATGTACTCAATCAGCTTTCAGAGAGTGAAGAGATGACATTAGGGGTCTAATAGACAATTTTGGATACCGTGGTTTTCTGACTGGTGCATGCACTTTTTGAGGCATGACATTAATTGGTATCTGTTTACTTGATGCAACCTCATCTTTTATATTTTACCAAAAAATTGAGTATTCTATTGTGTTTATTTGCATTAAAATTATCCAGAGTGTATTTTTTTTACTGAAATCACGGGTTTGATAAACAGTTGCACTTCTATTGCGTCCAAAATTGCAACACTAGCAATCTCTAGGGTCTCTGCTTTCAGAAAATGTATAGTTTTGGGAGGTAATTAAACCTTGAGCTTAAAAAAATGCATTTTAAAATGTGTGCAGGAAAAAAAAAAAAAAAAGACTGGCGGAGAAAGAGTTAAAAAGACACAGGCTTCTGAAGATGAAGCATCTTTTACAGACTGAAGTCAGTTTAGAAGAGACGCTGTGCTGACTGGGTCAGCCAATAACAGGGTACTAAAATAGAACGTGGCGTGCACAGGGTGCAGGTAAAATTATACTCTTCCCTTCTCCACTGTTTACATCCAGAATGGTAAAGTTGCACTGAAAATCCAGCCAGTCTGTCACTTAAAACCAAGCCGAACAGGCAATTTTGTCGTGGAGGACACTTTACTGGTTGCAGAATAACAGGAATTAATCTGACATTACCTCTAGTCAGGAGCACAGTCTGAAATAATAATATACAAGTCACAGGAAACAATCACAGAAGCTGAATCTCAGCAATTCAGTTACCAAGTTTTACTGTCAAAGAACTGCCATGGGTCATCGTAAGCAAATTTTTTCCAATGATCCAGCGAAACCTTAATATTCTTTACTGAAAAAAATATAAAAAATTTGTTCTTTTTTATGGTACAGCACAAAAATTTTAGGTTGTTAGGGACCTTTCACACATGCGGACCGTTCAGATCCACCTCTCAGTTTTTTCAGTGGATTTGAACATTCGCTCCATACATCTCTATGGAGCGACAGATGTCAGTGGTGACATGTAATCATCCGATCCCCCCATAGAGGAGAGCGGAGATCTAACAGGTCCGTCCCTGCACAGTGTGCAGAGATGGACTTGTCACCCGCCGGCTCAGCGGGGATCAATGGATCAGACCAAGCTGAGCAAGCGGATGGCTAGATACGGATCCGCACGTCTGAAAGGGCCCTAACTGCACTGTCCCCTAACTGATCATTTATCTTGATGACAGACAATGAATTTCAAAGAAGCTGAAAATGAATAGTGACCAAAAACTCCCATTCTTGTAAAAAAATGTTTTGTACCTCAGTGTGTTGTGATTGTTGTTCAGTTAGCTGAATCTTGCTGTCAGTACTGATAGTTGACACTATTGCCATCAATAGGAAATCCTTATACAGAAACCAGCAGGAACAAAAAAAGCAAGAGATTTGCAGAGGATCCCCACTCCGGGCTGCTGTTTAATTTACCCATGCAGTAGCCCCCTGCACATCATGACTTAAATGCTCACTTGGCTAGAAGGAAAGGGAATAAAAGACAAATTGTTACTTTAGTCCTTGCTCTTGCAGACTTTCCTGTCTTTATGTGATTGGTCCCCTGAAGACACTTCACTGCCTGGCCCGGTTGCAACTTTCTGACATCATCTTGTATAATGCAGGACCAGCAGTCCTGCATTGTATGCAAAAATGGCAAGGGCCTGCCCAAATACTGGGAGCATTGCACAGTAGGAGGAGTAGGAGATCTCTCGCTGCTGAGGGAGTGAGGAATATGCTAAGTGTACTTATTTCTTTGCTCCTCAGCCAGGGAAGAATTTAACAAAATGCAGTACAAGGAGAACATTTAACAGTGGCTCAGAGTGGGCCTTTATAGTTGCATCATAGCAATCACTTTAACCCCTTCCTGCCCAGCCCTGGCATCTCTTTAACTGAGATATTTTGCATGGGGGGCAGGAAGGTCTGCCTGATCATGTAACCACTGTGATTCCCTGCCAAAGTGTTCACATGATCAGGAGCACATTACTAGAGCCTGGGAGCTGTCATTGACAGCTCGGTCTCTGTGCTGGGAGCGTGCTCTTAGCCCTCTGCTGCCTGTGGACACATATGTGTGGCAAGTGGCCTTCAAAACCCACCCTCTTTTCCATCATACGAATACATTATGTGGACAGGGTAAAGTAAAGATTTATACACTTCTGTTATGCCACTTTTTCTGTGTCGGGTCACACTCCCAAATTGGATTAAAATGCCCCTTTTGTGAACACCACCTTCAAGAGGTCATCATTCCAGAGATATAAGCAGCTGAAATTATAGGCAAACCTTGACTCTTCTTCCAGGAATTTCAGCTGCCTTTATTATGCCTCATGTACACTGCTGCTGGTAAACAGACGTTAAGAAGCAGTTGGGCATTTTTTTCAGCTGCCCCTGAACTCTCCTCTGTTATCTTATCAGTACATGTATACAGGGTCCTTTATAGTAGTTTCTAGGCAGTTGAGTTAAGCTTTTTTTGGAACACAAAACAAATGGGTTCAGACAGATGTTCAGAGGCATTTGAAACGCCAAATGCCTGTAACAGCTTGCAAACGCTGCTAAACGCGGTAACTCGCATTTATTAGCGTTTCTTTTACAGATATTTTTCATTTTAACAAAAACATTTTATTTTTTACAAACGCTTCTAGCCGCAAACGCGGCATGTAAACGCGGCTAAACGGCCATATTTTTTTAGGCTGGTTTCTAGCTGTCAAGTTAAATCATTCAGGAGAGGTTGAACAACATCCTGTGTACATGAAGCCTAAGGCTTCATGTACACTGCTGCAGGTAAAAGGAAGTTTATGAGCAGTTGGGCATTTTTTTCAGCTGCCCCTGAAGTCTCCTCTATGTTATCTTATCAGTACACATACAGAGGATCGTTTATAGTCGTTTCTAGGCAGTTGAGTTTAAAAGCGTTTTTTGGAAAGAAAAAAAAATGCAATCAGGACAGACGTTCAGAGGCATTTGAAACACCAAATGCCTGTAACAGCTTGTAAAAGCGTGTAAACGCGGTAACTCACATTTAGCTGCGTTTCGTTTACCGGCGTTTTTAATGGAGATTCATTTTTGACCATTTGAAAAAATAAACGCTTCTAAGTGCAAACGCGGCTAAATGCTGCATGCAAGTGCAGCAAAACGGACGTTTTTAAGAGCCCTTGCACACTGGGGCGGTTTGCAGGCGCTATTGCGCTAATAATATCGCCTGCAAACCGCCCCGAAAGTGCCGCTACTTTCATTCCAGTGTGCAAGCCCCGAGGGCTTGCACACTGGAGCGATGCGCTGGCAGGACGGTAAAAAAAGTCCTGCTAGCAGCATCTTCGGAGCGGTGAAGGAGCGGTGTGTATACCGCTCCTGCCCATTGAAATCAATGGGACGGCGCGGCTATACCGCCGGCAAACCGCCCCGCTAGCGGCCGCATACCGACGGTAAAACGCCGCTAATAATAGCGGCGTTTTACCGCCGACGCCGCCCCCAGCCCCAGTGTGCAAGGGCTCTAAACGTCGTGTTCCGTTCTGTACAATGGAACCGTTGTAATAGGAGAGACTCAAGTCGCTCCGACTTAGAAAAGGTTCCTGTACTACTTTGGGGGCGACTTGAGGCGACTTGCATTGACTTCTATATAGAAGTCGTTTTTCAAGTCGCCGCTGCAGTCGTGTGCAGGTCGCCTGAGGCAGTCGCGCTGCAAGTCGTGCTGCCTCAGTGTGAACCGGCTATAAGTCTTAGAGAAGTGAGCTGGGCTGATACATTTTTGGGAGTTCAGCACAGCATATATGGTGTGCACAGGAAGATACAAGCACACTGGATTTCAAATAGTCAACTGATATTTTTCTATAGTTTTTAAATAAATAACCCAGGAATGTGCAGTATGTGCATGTATATCTAGCTATCTATCTACACACATTTGTTTTCTTAATGTTTTGCCTGGAGATGGGCTTTAAGCAATTAAAATAGCAAAAGACTTTTAGAATCCTTGTTTTAATAACTAAAAGGGCAAGGTTACACAATCACAAACAATTGCTCTTGCTAAGTTTTAAGCAACAAATCTATGTTAAGCTAATGACTTACGTGGCTTACTCGAGTGCCAGATGGAAATGTGTGGGGGAGACAAAAGCCAATGACAAAGCTAAAAGCAATGAAGTCTGTTAGTAAATAAACAGCTTTGCAGTGATGCAAATCTGTGCAGGAGATCTTATAGCAACATACAAGAGGGGGCTGTAAGCATTTATCACCAGCAGAGAAACCCCCCCCCCCCCCCTAAGAAGGAGGTGGGGGGGGGGGTTAGGTCTGGAACTTGTCAAAAATTCCATGTAATGTGCCCTTAAACATTTAAAAACATGAGGAAGAAAAAAAAAAAAACGACTGGATTAATCATGACTGCAATACATAAAACAATTACAACTAGTGAAATCATTACAGAGTGCAATCACAATACATAAAAGATGGAAAATTACTTGTTCTGTATCCAGCACCCATCAGAGCAATAGAATAATCTTCTAGAATTCAAGCTATTTACAGAGAGAGGAATAGACTTGGCTTAGCTGTAATAAAGTGGAATTACTGCCTAAGGCAGCCCATAGATGACCCGATACCCCCATCCACACATTCAAGGTTGATGGTGAAATCCTTCCCACTGAGCTATTGTATTCTGCCAGTGGCATCAGAATACACAGATCAGCGCCGCAAGCTATAGCCGAAAATCCAGGGTGGTTGTACAGAAGTTCAGCGGTAGATCGACTTCTGTTTAATCACAGTGCCCATGCATGGATCAAAATTTGGCCAGTCCCCTCTAAACTGGCCACATTTTGATCTATGTGTGGGGAGCTTAACAGTAGCTATTCTTAAAAATGTTCCCTCCCCCTCCTAATATCTTACCTGCCTAACTTTGCCTATCTGGCCTGGTCCTGTGATCCTGCAGTGGTGTCAGGGAGCACATAACAATGGCTGGGAATTCTTGGAGCAGTGACATCACCCATAGACTCCCATGGCTCAGCCATTGTTGGTGCTCCCACCCCTCTCCTGCAGCCGCCGCTCCCTGACAAAGAGGAGCCAAAGCTGCGGGATTACATGACTAGACAGGAGCGAACAGTTAAGCTGGCCATAGATGGGTCGAATCCCGGCCAGTTTAACAAGAATCGGGTGAGATTCGATCCATCTATGTGCAGGCTGTACTGCAGTTGATCCATCAATTGACTTAAATACAACCAGTCTGTTAGATCTTTTGCATGCAATCACTATAGCCACCACAAGTGACCATTGTGTTCTGCTAGCACAATAGCGCTACGGGAGAGATTCCCCCCATCAAACACTGATTGTGTTATTGGGGAAATTGAGCAATGTTCTTTCAAGCCACCCATGGTGAAAGGAAAGAAAACTATCATCTATGTCTACAGGAGGCTCAACTTGTGCTAAACACTAATTACCATCTCAACATAAGCATAACATCTTTCAATACAAACAAATTTTTCTTGCCCAAGGTATTTCTAATAATTAGGTGTCTTTAACACCTGAAAATGCCAGATTTATAATGCAGCCTAAAAAAAAAGTGCAGCCACTACATCTAAGAATTTTTAGGCTATAAATCTCCCCTTCTTTGAGACACTTACCTACATTGATGCTCAATTATTGGGTTCTCTTCCTCCGACTACCTTTTTAGAGCTCAAGGACTTACCCTGTTAGTCCCCTTAACTAACTAATGGCTGGGCTCTACCTACCAAGAATTCAGGTTTATGGTTTTGATCTGTAACCTGTTAAGATTGCACCTAACTGATAGCATTTAATTTTTTCAAACTTCAGAGGGTACCCCCCTCCCCCTCCCTATCCATCTTCCCCTCCTATCCTACCCTTTTCTTTCTTCCCTTCCCCCCCCCCCCCTCCTCCCTCCCCTCCCATTCCCTTCTTCCCCCTTCCCATCCTACATCAGGGTAAAGTACTATACGTAGGAAGACATCCTCGCCCCAGGACTGGTGACATGCTTCTATTCTGATATGAGATCTCTAAACTAGTTTTCTCTCCTGAGCAAATTATCGTACCAGTTTTCTCTATTTGTGGTTATAGTTTTGGTTAAATGATATACCAGTTACCAGTTGATAAATGCACGTTTTCTGTTCTACTTCGTTGTGCTGCAAACTGAATTAAATGCAGGCAGGCCTGGGAGAGGGTTGCACCCACCCTGGGTCTATCCTATCCTCCCTCGGGAGATCTTCGAATGGCTTCCTACCCAACCTTCTTTGGCGGTACTTCTTTTACCTCCTCTGTAATGGGGGGCCCTTCGGAGATCTCCAACCCATCACGTTTTTTAGGTGGGTTAAATTGTACATGGTTACTACCTAATTTTGTACTAAATTTTGTTTTTTTTTCCATCTGCTTCTCTCTTCTTTTTTCTACTGCTGGAACTTCTCTTCTCTCTTTCCCTCTCTACCGTCCCATGGATGTTTCCTGCCTCTGGAGCCCGGACTTCACTCATAGAATCTGGAATCTTCGATATGTAACCCCTCTGAGGATTCAACTGCTCAATTTTACGCCGGACTTTCCGACTTGCCTACACACAATGTACCAAAGTCCGTCGAATTCGTACGTGATGACCTACGACCGGACTAAAACAAGGAAGTTCATAGCCAGTAGCCAATAGCTGCCCTAGCGTGGCTTTTTGTCCATCGAATTAGCATACAGACGAGCGGACTTTTCGACCGGACTCGAGTTGAACGGACTTAGATTTAAAACATGTTTCAAATCTAAGTCCGTCCAACTTTTGAGCAAACAAAGTCCACTGGAGCCCACACACAATCGAATTGTCCGACAAAATCCCGTCTGCCGGGCAAAGTCTGCCGTCAAGTCCGCTCGTGTGTACGCGGCATAAGAGGTACATGGAAAGGTGCCAATCTCACTTTATGCAACATCTATGCCCTGAACACTAACCAAAACTCCTTTTTATCTAAAAAGTGTATAAACTATTATTTGCATCACCCCATCAATATCTGGTCATCGGAGGAGACTTCAATTTGACTTATTCCTCATGCCTGGACAGACACTCCCTAGGGCGTGGGCAGACCCCCAAGGCCCTTGATAGAAGATCCACTCTCTTCCGTCAACGAACTAGGAAATATGCCCTGTTTGACTCCTGGCGCACTATCTATCCGTCAGCTAAACAATTCACCTTCTACTCTCACCCGCATAAATCCCACTCACGCCTGGACTACTTTTTTGTAAATGCCCCGACCCCGAGAGCTTGTACAGGCTCAGACATTCAGGCTATCTCATGGTCGGATCATGCCCCGATCAAACTTTCTCTTGCACTCTGCCCGGGAACCTTCCGCACCTGTCATTGGCGCTTAAATTACTTTCTGCTCAAACATGACCCCTCCAGGGTAGAACTGGAACAAACCTTGAAGCTATATTTTGCAGAAAACAGCTCTCCTGAGGTTTCCACTTCCTCTCTATGGGAGGGTCATAAAGCAGTCTTTAGAGGCCAGTGCATATCACTCTCCACTGCTCTTAGAAGAAACGCTAATACAACTCACTGGGCTCTATTAGATAAGCTCAAGCTTTTGGAAACGCGATTGCTTTCTTCCCCGTCCCTACACATCCCCAGAGAACTTGTAAGCATCAGGGCAGGATTAACGGGAGTAGATTTGGGTAAGATCGAAAAGGCGCTACTTCGGCTAAGACAGACCTACTACGGCAAGGCTAATAAACCACATGCGCTATTAGCGAGACAACTGCGAGAGCGAGTAGTGAACGCCTCAACTTCCCATCTTAAAGATGAGAGAGGCACCCTTCAATCCCACCCCACCAAAATTGCCTAGATCTTCCATGACTTCCATTCAACATTATATAATGATCCGACTGTCCCACATAACCCCTCCCCACCTGACCTATCCCAAACGATTCACTCCTACCTAGCAGACTGTGATTTACCTCAGCTCTCCCTTTCTGCCCTAAGGACCCTAAACTCCTCCATTACAGAGGAGGAAGTCACTGATACGATTAAAACCTTGCTGAATAACAAAGCCCCAGGACCCGATGGACTACCGTACCATTACTACAAAACCTTTTTACCGCACTTACTTCCCCATATGACAACCCTGTTTAATTCATTTCGGTCTGATACACCTGTCCCGAGGGATATGCAAACTTCCTTTCTCACGCTGATTCCCAAACCGGGAAAAGACCACACTCTGCCATCTAATTACAGGCCTATAGCACTCCTCAACACAGACTTGAAAATTTTTACGAAATTATTGGCAAAAAGGTTAAAGAATTTTATGCCGTCGCTGATACGTAAGGATCAGGTGGGATTTATCCTTCTCCGTCAAGCAGGGGACAATACTCAAAGGGTCATTGACATTGTGAAGATTGCCAACAGGACCAAATTAGAGGCACTTTTGCTCAGTCTTGAAGCGGAAAAAGCTTTTGATATGCTGAGCTGGCCCTTCATGTTTGCAACTCTCCACCGAGCTGGAATTGAGGGCCCTTTTCTCCGAGCCATTTCCCACTTATACTCGTCCCCCTCGGCATTGGTCCGTACCCAATTTGCTTCATCTTCCACCCTCCCAATATCTAATGGAACCCGACAGGGCTGCCCACTTTCCCCTCTCCTTTATGCCTTGTGTATTGAACCCCTAGCAGCCCATATAAGGAAGAACCCAAACATTCACGGTATCCCAGTTCGTATCAGAGACTTTAAGATTTCCTTATACACTGACGATGTCCTCCTCACCCTGACACAACCTCACATTTCTCTCCCGAACCTACATGCAGAGCTAGATCGATATAGTGCCCTCTCAGGGTATAAAATTAATAAACTCTAAAACAGAAGCCCTCCCCCCTTAATATACCTCATCAGACACTAACGGCTCTTTCGCAAACATTTAACTATTAATGGAAGACTTCCTCCTTAAAATGCCTTGGGGTCCACCTCACTCCCACATACGATACCCTTTATAAAGCCAACTTTCCCCAGCTATACACCTCTATCAGAGCCTCTTTGGCCAAATGGAAGTCCCTGAAGTTGTCTTTTTGGCCACCTAGCGACCCTGAAGATGACAATTCTACCTCAGCTCTTATATCTCTTTGAGACGCTTCCTATACCCATACCATCCTCACACCTCAAGAGGCTCCAGGGCGACTTGATAAACTTCTTCTGGAACTATTATGCCCCGTACACACGGTCGGATTTTCCGATGGAAAATGTGTGATAGGACCTTGTTGTCGGAAATTCCGACCGTGTGTAGGTTCCATCACACATTTTCCATCGGATTTTCCGACACACAAAGTTTGAGAGCAGGATATAAAATTTTCCGACAACAAAATCCGTTGTCGGAAATTCCGATCGTGTGTACACAAATCCGACGGACAAAGTGCCACGCATGCTCAGAATAAATAAAGAGATGAAAGCTATTGGCCACTGCCCCGTTTATAGTCCCGACGTACGTGTTTTACGTCACCGCGTTCAGAACGATCGGATTTTCCGACAACTTCGTGTGACCGTTTGTATGCAAGACAAGTTTGAGCCAACATCCGTCGGAAAAAATCCTAGGATTTTGTTGTCGGAATGTCCGAACAATGTCCGACCGTGTGTACGGGGCATAAGAAGCACCGGATTGCTAAATCGGTTTTATACGCTTCCCGCAATCAAGGCGGCTTAGCATTTCCTAATATAGCTAAATATTACCTAGCTACCCAACTACGCCCTGTAGCCTCTTGGTGCACTCTTCATGCTTTCAATCGCTGGACGCACATTGAGAAGTTGTGGCTAGCCCCTACACATCCGAACTCCATGTTATGGAGCTCTGATGTACCTACCGATGGCTTACATTTATTAGGGCCAATGTCCCTTCTACGCCTGTTGTGGCGACGAGCCAAATCGACATATCAGCTTACCACCTCCTCTTCACCGATTACGTCCTTTCTACTTACACCTAATATTCCAGACAGCTTGACCTCACAGATGTCACACTTTTGGATGGAGAAGGCCCTATTCCGCTACGGCCAGTTGATAGACCCTAGAACCAGATCCCTGAGATCTTTTCAGGATCTGCAAAATAACTTTGATATTCCTAAACAGGCTTTTTTTAGTTACCTGCAAATACGACATTATGCTCAATCTCTGGTACTGAATCTTCAATTTTTCCCTCTAACTGAATTTGAAAAACTGTGTTTAGAGGGCTTGTCCCCTAAAGGTATGATCTTGCGAACCTATCAGCTTTTAACTTTGGATTTATCGCCAGCCGAACCACGTCATGCATATATGGATGAGTGGGAGCGGGCCACACACACATGGCAGCTCATATGGTCTCAGGCCTCTAGGAGCTCCGCTTGCACGCTCTATAAAGAGAATCAATAGATTCTGTTTCATTGGTATCAGACCCCGGATCTGCTCCACTCCATATATCCATCGGCTGATTTTCGATGTTGGCGATGCTGTAAAGATAGGGGGGACGCTATTTCATGTCTATTGGACCTGCCCTCTGATCAAGAGAATGGAATATCTGACAGCCTTTCTGAATGATACTCTTGAGAAGCATAATCGCATATGGGAACTTTGGGTCCTCTTCGAGAACCCCATAACTTAAATGCTCTTTACTCCTTGATTGCATTTGACTGGTTCCTTTTTCTCTTTCAAGAGATCCCGGGCTCTGGAGGCAGATGGATGCCCTTTTCTCTTCTTCACTCTCTACTACTCTCCTTCCCTTCTAACTCCTTCTATCTTACTCTTCTCTTTTTTCCATTTATTTTTGTTTCGTTACACAAGGTATAAATGCTGTACTATCTGAATACTACGACGACGATGTTGCCACTTGACGGTTGTTAATCTAGCTAGTTTGTACTTACCTGTACCATCAATCATATGTTTGTTGATTTTATACCAGAAGTACTCATGCTGTTACAAATTGTACTCCCTTGTATCTTATGTTGTCAATTCCTTATTTCCTTGGAAAATCAATAAAAATTGTCAATTTTCAAAAAAGAATTTCTAGGCTGCAATAATACAATACTAACTGCCTGCCAAATGGCACACTCCAATATACGTTGGCAAATGGGCGTGTACAGGCATATTAACGTACCTGTACGTTGCCCTTTAAGACGTGGCATTGTGAGCGTGTGCCCGCCGTGAGCTCCGCGAGTGTGATCGCGGGTCCCGCAGACTCGAGGTCCGCGGGGATACCCGCGATCGTCTCACGGGGAGGAAGATGTAAACAAGCGTTTCCCCGTTCTGCCTAATGACACTGTCACTGATCACCGCTCCCTGTAATCGGGAGCGGTGATCAGTGTTGTGTCACACATAGCCCACCCCCCCACAGTTAGAACCACTCCCTAGGACACACTTAACCACTACAGTGCCATCTCCTGGTTAACCCCTTCACTGCCTGTCACAATTACACAGTAATCAATGCATTTTTAATCGCACTGATTGCTATATAAATGTAAATGGTCCCAAAATAGCGCCAAAAGTGTCCGATCTGTCCGCCTTAATGTCGCAGTCATGATAAAAATCGCTGATCGCCGCCATTACTAGTAAAAAAAAAAAAACAATTTATAAAAATGCCATAAAACTATCCCCTATTTTGTAGACGCTATAACTTTTGTACAAACCAATCAATAAACGCTTATTGAGATTTTTTTTACCAAAAATATGTAGAAGAATACGTATCGGCCTAAACTGAGGAAAAAAAATGTTTTTTTATATATTTTTTGGGGGTATTTATTATAGCAAAAAGTAAAAAAAATGCTTTTTTTTCAAAATGGTCGCTCTTTTTTTGTTTATAGTGCAAAAAATAAAAACTGCAGGGGTGATAAAATACCACCAAAAGAAAGCGGTTTGTGGGGAAAAAAGGACGTCAATTTTGTTTGGGAGCCACATTGCACGACCGCACAATTGTCAGTTAAAGCGACGCAGTGCCGAATCGCAAAAAGTGCTCTGGTCTTTTGCCAGCCAAATGGCCCGGGGCTGAAGTGGTTAACTTTGTTTTGGGGTTTATTACTGCTTTAAAATATTACATTTTTGTATAGCATTTTTATAGAAAACTTGACAACACAAGATAGATAAAAGTGATGGACTCTTAATAAAGTAAATAAAGCTTGTATCCGCTATAAAAATGCAGGCACTGATCTCAGGCCCTTCACTGATAGATGTAGTAGATACAGTGCTAAATTTAATTTACAAACTATTTGCCTGACTGTAATGGACTGTGACTAATGGTTTTTGGAAAACCTTTTAAAGCCTAGTACACACTGCCAGTTTTATTTTTTTTTGTTCAGGGCTGAACAAAAAAAAAAAAAAAAACTGACAGCTCCAGTCGGAGCCGCTCTACTAACAATTCAATGTTAGTACAGCGATCTCCCCTGCTGTTCTCTCATGTCCCTTCCCCCAAAACACTCTGGTCAGCCCTCTCAGCCATTGACTGAGATTGCTGACTGGGAGCCGGCCGGCAGACCTTTTTCGGTTGGCTTCTGTTAGACCAGCAGCAGTACACATGGGCCGAATGTTGGCCAGTTTCTACTGAACCGGCTGATGCCACCCGACATTCTGCTCATGTGTACGGGGCTTAAATTTAATGACCTTTACCAACTCTTCTGAGAGCCTCTGAAATTACTTTGAAAGCTATTGCTTTTCAAGATGGAACTATCTTTGAGGTTTACATATTTGTTTTATATGTATGACCTCGGTTGTTTAAACCATTTGTTCGATTAAGACATGGCAATAAAAAATTTCTATGTGCAGTCTGAGGATGCTTACGTATGGCCATATGGCCATAATACAGTGCTTTACAGAAAAATGCAAACATTTGGACCATTGATGCATTGGCTCAAGCAACTTTAATGTTATTTGTATTAAAGTATGGGTTCTCAACCTGTGGCCCTCCAGCTGTTGCAGAACTACTCATCATGCTTCTGCCTTTGGTCATGTGTTTAACTGTCAGTGGCTTGCAATGCCTCATCGGACTTGTAGTTCCACAACAGCTGGAGAGCCACCCATGTATGTTTACGTAGAGGCAAAATTTTTTTTGAGTCTCAAAAGTAGTAAATGGGTAAAACCCCTATCAGTTTTTTTTTGATGTCTCTGATTCACTGAGATTTCCCTTCACTTTCTATCATTTCGTGCCAGTTCACATATGTGTGCTCTGCAAAATCGCATGTGATTTGCACCGTACTGCAGTGAAAATCACATGCGGTGTCCGTGTGATGCGATTTCAGCCATACAGATAGTATGGCTGATATTGCATCGCATTCAGATCAAACTTACACAGGACCCTCTTTTTGGTCTGCACCAGAATCGGATCGCATGGGTGTTCACACCCTAGTGATCCGATTCATGTCTGAACTGTCAGTGAAGTGCGATAAGTGAGCTGAAATGGGGGTGTCATTAACAATGTATTGACACTCCCAGCAGTTTGCATATGGTAGTGTGAACTGCTGTGTGAGTCAGGTGCGATGCGAGAGCCCACAGTGGATTTGCAGGGTTCCCACGTCCCCCAAGTGTGAACCGGCACTGAGATACAATAGATATAGTCTCCATAAAGTGAGAGGAATTCCTTTCTAAGGCTGGCCATGCATTATACAATTCTCTTGTACAATTTTCCTTTAGATTTTCCATAACCATATAATATGAGGTCAGACCTAAACACTTTCAGTTTGTATGCAATCAGGTCAGAGGCGTCGTTAGCATGGGGCTATTGAGGCTGAAGCCCCGAATGTGTAGCCAATAGCCCCGAGTGTCAGAGAAGGAAAAAAAATAGGTTGCGCCGTCAGACTGAGACAGGCAGACAGCAGCGGCGGCAGTTTACACAGACTCTGTGTGCTTCGTTTGCGGCGCCGCCCACTGACTTACAGCAGGCGGAGTGATATGCCGCAGGAGGTCAGGAGAACGATGGCGCCCCCTTCTCCCTCACCCACAACCTCTAGTCACGCTGGATAATGGCCATGGTGGCTGCCTGTGACTGGGACAGAACAACAAAGATTAAAGAAAAAAAAAAAGGTGTTTCTCTCTCACTTTGTGTCACTGTCTGTCTGTCTCTCTCTTTTTTGTATTTCTCTCTCTCTTCTCTCTCTCTCTTTTGATGGGCAGTGGCTGCAATTGACGGGGCACAGTGGCTGCAGATGACGGGGAACAGTGGCTGCAGATGACGGGGAACAGTGGCTGCAGATGACGGGGAACAGTGGCTGCAGATGACGGGGCACAGTGGCTGCAATTGACGGGGCACAGTGGCTGCAATTGACGGGGCACAGTGGCTGCAATTGACGGGGCACAGTGGCTGCAATTGACGGGGCACAGTGGCTGCAATTGATGGGGCACAGTGGCTGCAATTGACGGGGCACAGTGGCTGCAATTGACGGGGCACAGTGGCTGCAATTGACGGGGCACAGTGGCTGCAATTGACGGGCAGGCACAATGAAGAACATTCTAGCCCCCACCAAGCTACTAATGACAATAAGAAACCTCTTTATGACATTAGATCTTATTTTGATAATAGAGTTGGGATTTTCAATGCAGGAAAAGGGGGTGTCTTACATGCCAGCTTGTCCCTCATGAATGAGCTGAAATAGTTGACATGAAAGGAAAAATATTCCAGATCAAACAATTCATTACATGTTCTACTGAGTTTGTCATTTATGTTCTGCGGTGCCCCTGCGGCCTACTTTATATAGGTTGCACTTTGCGTAAGCGCATAGGTGAACACCGCAAATTCATACGCAAGGGTTGTGACAAACAATGTTCCTCACCAGGCGCATAACACAAATTTCAGATGCCTGGAGGTGACTGAAGCAATCCCCAAAGGTACCTTTATAGATAACGAAAGGTTCTTTCTTCTTTGTAGGAGAGAAGTGGTCTGGAGTTATCATTTTGGGTCCTTGTCACCCAATGGATTGAACGAGGACTTTTTGAGCTTTTTTTTTACACTCTACACTGCAGTAGATCATTCCTTTATTCTATTAAAAAAATATATATTTTTATATGTTTTTGTCCTATTTTTTCATTTTTATTAATTTTCCTCATTACTATATTCATGGGTGTATAGGATTTTATTTAAAATATTGCCACTATATACCTTTTTTGGCTGATCCGTACACCACGGTCAGTGATAAACTGCATAGTTTCTCCAGTGCTGAGAGTTTAGGTAGGTGGAGAATTCCACTTCAGCCTGTATACTCACCCACATATGTGATGCCAATATCACGTGACCCGGCTAGCTCTGAGAACAAGTAATTATTCTCTCCAGCATAAAAGACACAACTGAGCATGTGCAGGTTGGCTACTCTGCCTGTGTTAGCTGACCTTCCCCAGACAGTGCAGGAAGGGGAGGATCTGTGTATACGGGGTAAAACAGCCTTTTTACACAATGCAGAGGATTAACCCCCTTAAGTTCCACAGTGAGTATAATAAGCATGCTATGCTGCAAATACATTCAGATTTTACTATTGTGGGTTTAGCAACACACCCTCAAGCTCTGCCCACTCCCGCCATCACATTGGGTTTATAAGCCTCTGTTAGGCACTAATTCCATGATTTGATAAAGCGCATGCGTGCAAAACCGGTAGTCACGGCAACAGGGACGCATTCGTTCCATGACAGCTGCGGCTGCTTCCTTCTTCAGATCATTCAGTCTTGCCCAGCAACCAATGATGCCTTCCTCCACAGCGCCTTTGCCCTTGGGTATTGCGGGTCTGCATCCAGCTCCAGTGATGCCACCTACTCACGCCGGCGGGTCCAGCATGGAACACCCTAGAGTCTGCCTCAGTTTGCAGTACCAATGGTCAGCGCAACCTTCCGTGGATTTTCACAAGTTGGTTACAGCAATCTATCAGCGCCCGAGCCAGCGTGGTAATGTTGCAACCTCATAAATTCATGAATTACGTAGTGTTTTTAACCTTTTAATCATCAATTTGAATAAATTGCCAGCAAGCCTATTTGAAAGTTTATGTGGTTTATTGTAGCCACTATTCACTGTTTCTCAGTCCAGCCCCTGAGCGCTGTCAGCTACATTCATTTCCAGTTCTTTTGCATTATGATCCCAAGCCATTGGACAGCAGCACGGTTCAGCTGTGTTTATACTACATCATTGGGTGATGTTCTAGCCATCAGCGCCTGGAACTCTCTTTCTATTGTATTTGTTTTTAACATTTACCCAGAAAAGCCAAATCCCCAATATAATGCAGAACCGGAAAGGAGAAAAACTGTCAATTGAACAGGTTTATGTTTGTTTCTACAATGCTCACCATCACCTTCAGTTTGTTTCTGCTTTCTGAACAAGAAACACAAGACAAAAAGGCAGCATTAAGCATGTTCACGCACCAATGGAGTTACGTGGTTCATCTTGGGGATGTACAAAACAAATAAACTAAAGGCCTCACAGGCAGACAATGGGTGATTTTTTTTGAGAAGACAGGAGGTAAAAAACATAATTCATCATTAAAATGTCTTGTTATCCTTTCCAGAAAACAGCATGCTTTTTGCAACTGTTTACAGCACTTTCTGATGTGGAATGCAGGTAGTTTGTTTTATTATTGCCAAATGGAAACTTTGCTTTGCAAAACTGTACTGCAACTGTAAGATAAGTAATAAAATTGTGGCTGGTACTGGCGCCTGATGTAATAATTAAATCAAGTACCTGCCCCCTTTAAGAAAGTATGAACTTAATTGGTGAATAGACAAAAGTAAAGGTGTTGGCGCTAGAAATTATCATACATTAATTTATTTATTTATTTCAGGTACTTATATAGCGCAGTCAATTTACGCAGCGCTTTACATATACATTGTACATTCACATCAGTCCCTACCCTCAAGGAGCTTACACTCTAAGGTCCCCAACTCACCATCATACATATACTACGGCCAATTTAGACAGGATCCAATTAACCTACCAGCATGTCTTTGGAGTGTGGGAGGAAACGGAGCACCCAGATGAAACCCACGCAGGCACCGGGAGAACATGCAAACTCCAGGCAGGTAGTGTCATGGTTGGTAGGCGAAAGTGCTAACCACTACATCGCTGTGCTGCCCAATATTCAACATATGTGAACCATGTGCAAATCGCAAACTAATAAAGTTCAAAGTGACAGTCACAACACCATAGAATATATAAATTCTTCTGGTTTGATGTGCCTTCAAATAAATGCTTCACCACGAGTGCTCATGAGGTAGATGGCAACTCACCAAAGGAGTATGGTCACTTTTTATGGTAGGTCAGATTGCACTTTTATTGAATAAATCCTGGGTAAACATCTCTCCACTGTGGGATCCCCTCCAACATAGGTCAAGGATGTGGAAACAGACTCCACCAGGGACACAAAGAAGAGCTCTTTTGCTGTAGTATGTTTTATTAAAATGGTTAAAAGTTATAACAAAAGTTGCACTCACATGTGACACTGCCAATCCCAGTGTTTCATCAGAATCGGCGACCCATCAGAAATTGCAACGGAAGTCGCCGCCATTTTGCTACATCCCGCACTCGGCCACAGTAAACATACAGTGAGAAGGCGGAAAGCGGACATCTTGTTACAACCGAGTTATACATTTCACTGTTATTTTTAACAGTAAACTCAGCTTATAACGTGAAATACATTATTTACAATTCCGTCTGACTGTTTAGATGTTGATTTTTGAAAGCAGAGGTGTTCTGTCAGATTAGAAAACCTGTGACAGCAGCAGGCTTGCCGCTGCTTTCAAAAATCAACATCTAAACAGTGGAAGATGGTGGCGATGGAACGTCGCTTCCGTTACAAATTCTGACGGGTCGCCGATTATGACAAAACACCGGCACTAAGGTGTCTACAGCATGTGTGGATGGGTATATCAGGCTTGTGGCAGCGTGCGATCCACGCCTCTTTCTGTATATACTAATTCGTTGGATGTTTTCCCGTACTGGCGTCATCGGGAAGACAAGTGTGACCCCATTCACCTACATGGGAGGGCTACAGCGTGGCCCCATTCACCTATATAGTGATGCCTGTCAAACTCAGCATGTAGCATTAAAATTGCTGCAAAGCATCACAGCCATGTTTACTCAACTGAACAGTACCCTGTCCACTTATAGATGGGTGGTAAAAAGAAGATCAAGCTCCTGTTTTTACTGCCACCTGGCAGCCCGTGTGAAAAGGAGCCTTAATGTATATCCAGGTTTGGATAGAGTAGGCAAATAAAGGAATCCTATCAGGTTCTTATTGCTGGCTGGGTCCCTTCTAGGGAGATTTGCTGCTCTATCTGTTCTGGTAAATTATATCACTGACAAGGTCCAAAATTTGGAATTGCCACCAGAACAGGGAATGTGAGGAAATCTTCCAATGGGGAAACTTGTTATGGTGACAACTGTATGAGAGGGAATTTCCCTTATTCTGTAGAGTTTTCACATACTTTCCTGTTGTGAACCTAGATGGCAAAAAAAAAAAAACACACATCACACAGGATTTAAATTTTTCCCTGCTTATTTCAAAATATGTATATATTAAAAAAAAAAAAAAAAAAAATAGCTATAACCTTTACGTTAACCACTTCCTGACCGCCCTATAGCACTTTTACTGCTACAGGGTGGCAGCCGTGTGCAGGAACACCTATATATACGTGATCCTGCACTTCCGCCTGCAGGGTGATAATTCACAGCAGAAGCCGATCTGCGGGTGCCAGGCACTCGATGTCCTAAGAGACTGACACAGAGAACTGAGGTATGCCTATATAAGCAAGGCATATCTCAGTTCTTTCCCCAGTGAAAGCAGCACACTGTGCACACAAAAACACTGGCTATGCACAATTAACCCTCTGATCGCCCTAGATGTTTAACCCCTTCCCAGCCAGTGTCATTCGTACAGTGATTTATTTTTAGCACTCATCATTGCATTAGTTTCACTGGTTCCCGCAAAGTGTCAGCTAGTGCCCGCCAATATAAAAAAATAAAAATACAAAAATTCTGTAAATATATCCCATAGTTTGTAGACACTAATGTTTGCGCAAAACCAATCAACATACGCTTATTATGATTTTTTTTTACTAAAAACATGTTGCAGATATTTTTTATTGGATGCGTTTTATAGCAGAAAGTAAAAAATATTTTTCTTTTTTTTTTTAAATTGTCAGTCTTTTTTTGTTTTTAGTGCAGAAAAAAAAAAACTGTGGTGATCAAGAACCACCAAAAGAAAGCTCTATCTGTGAGGGAAAAAAAAAATACAAAAATTTGATTTGGGTACAGCAACTGCACAATTGTCAGTTAAAGTAACGCAGTGCCGTATTGGAAAAAATGGCCTGGTCATGAAGGGGGGGGGGTGAATCTTCCAGAGGTCAATTGGTTAAAGCAGAACTACAGTCCACAAATACTCCCCTCTGCTCCAGAGATGCCATATTTTCTACTGGACCTCTTCTGGGTGCAGGGTCTTTGGCAGTCTTGAATGGCTGGTGTGGGATGAAGCAAGTCCTCATTCATTCATCACGGCACGGAGGCCAAGCTCATTGCACATTCTAGAGAAGGTTGTGAGCAGGCAACATGTGCTTGCTTTATTGCAGAAGAGACATAGCATGACCCTTCTACAGCAAAGGGCTTGCCTGCAATTTTTTTTTAACTGTAGTTCTGCTTTAGTATATGTGCTTAGCTTTTTTTTTTTGTGAGTGATTTGCTAAAAATGATGCTTAACTTTTAATATAAGATAAGGAAGTTTACAAGCGTCTTTGCTCATAAAAAGCTGACCACATGATGAGTAACCCTAATCTGTACAAATTTGATGCTATTGTCTGTTAACTGTATAATGCATGTGGCAGATACCAGTAGCTGAATGTCTGTAGACATGCTGGGTAGACAACTGCAAACAGTGGAGTCTCATTGCACAGCTATCTTCCACACTCCACCAACGTAATCTCACAAGGGAATGGCTATTTGCAAAGGATGAAAGCATAACCACTTGAAAGAGGAACTCCCACCAAGAATTTAAGCACACAGACTTAAAGTAAAGCTAAAACACACACTGTTTAATCTATATTGTCCCTTCTATTTCTGTATATGGAAAATAGCATGTTTTTTTTTTTTTAAATTAAAATAATTAAGCATCTAAGCACCTTTTTGCTATGTGATACACAGCTGTCACATGAACTAGATCTTTCCCAGCCTGTCCGCAGGGAAACATAGGCAGGAGGAGCTTCTAGTCCTCTGCTGCTGGTCACATGTTCAAAATAAAAAAAAAAAAAAAAAAGTAAAAAAAGTAAGACTACAGAGTAAAAATAATTATTATCAATAAATTATTTTAAAATCGTCTTACAAATATATATTTGAAATCAAATCTTTATTATATTTGGCAATAACCTGGTGTGGGCAGATTTCTTTCAGTCACAGAATGTATCGCATCCCTCCAGCAGGTGTCTTATGCCGCGTACACACGACCGGACTTTACGACGGACTTTCTGAATGAACGGACTTGCCTACACACGATCAACCAAAGTCCGACGGATTTGTACGTGATGACGTATGACCGGACTAAAACAAGGAAGTTGATAGCCAATGGCTGCCCTAGCGTCAGATTTTGTCCGTCGGACTAGCATACAGATGAGTGGACTTTTCGACCGGACTTGAGTCCGTCGAAAAGATTTGAAACATGTTTCATTTCTAGGTCCGTTGAACTTTTGGGGAAAAAAAAAAAGTCCACTGGAGCCCACACATGATCGAATTGTCCGACGAACTCCGGTCCGCTGGACCAAGTCTGCCGTAAAGTCCGGTCGTGTGTACGTGGCATAAGAATAAGAGGGAGGTGAAGCCTCCATTAATATTCATATAATATCCCACATGTCTAACTCTATAGTCACATGGTGTGCTCAGATGTGAGAGGGAGAAAATGCTCAGCATAAAAACCTCACTGAAAACTAAACATGTGCAGAGTTGCCAGCACAGCTGTAAAATCCCTAACTGAATTGGGGACTTGGACAGAAGGTAATAGAGATAGAGAAAAAGGACAGAGAGCAGCAGGATCAACTAGTTTTTTTTGCAGAATACATAAAACGAATCTCATAGTGACTGAGTCAGTATGAAGAGCATGGAATACACCTTTATTGATAGTTTTTTATGCTGTGGGTTTAGTGACACTTTAGAGCGGTATTAAACCCAAATAATGGACAAGAAGCATAAGATACACTAACAAATTAAAACCAAACTATTTCACACAGCAGTTACAGCAAACTGTTTTTTTTTTTCATTTTAATAACTAAAAGATGAAAATTAAAAAGAAAGCCTAAAAAAGAAAAAAAAACTGATGAAGCCATCACATATAAGAATTGGTAAAGTGCAAGACAATAAAGTTTTTCTTATGGGTTTAATACCGATTTAACTGTATTAAATAACAATGTTGAATTCTCTGTAGCCACTGGTAACACTGCCCTGAAAAATACAGAAATAAGCCTCCTACTCTTAACAGGCTGATCTCTTTTGAAAACATACTTATTTTTTAAGAAATTCAATGAGGATGTTCGATTCTCTCTGGTTGCAGTGTCTTAAGTTTATTTGGCCCGCATTGGAGCAGGTTTTTGTTTTAAGTACAGTAAGTCCTCTACTTACCAACAAGTCAGTTTCGGGAGCTCGTTCGTAAGTCCAACGATGATCAGCGCTTGCAGACAAAGGCTGTGAGAGCTGACCAGTGTTATCTGGAGGGGAAAGTTCCCTGTCAGAACACAAAGACACAGTGGAGGAGATTCCTGTACTAACATTGCTTGTATCGTTACAGCAATCTGTCAGTTTTTGATTAGTTCTGCACGCTGAGTGTACCCAGCTTTACAGGACTACTGAACATGCAAACACATCTTCTCATCTTTGAAAGTACGCAAGTTGGACGTTTATATGTAGGGGACTTACTGTATTGGTTTACATGTATGGGGTTATATGCTTTTATAATTCTATGACTTTGTCAGCTACAGCTGATGTTATTTTGTAATTGTACCTATTCATGTGCTTATCAATATGCTTGTATGCTCTGAGGAGTTGTCATTAGGGTTTTCTTTTTCCTGAGACATCGTGTGTGGCATGTTTTGTATGTTTTGTTTATGTCAATGGCTGAGAGCGCTGACCAGAGTGTTCTGGCGGGGGGTTGTTCCTCTGTCAGAACACAATAGCTCAGCGGGGAGATTGCTGTACTAACATCACATAGTACAGAGAACTCCTCAGTTCTTTTATCTGTTCAGCCCACCTCCTGCTGTCACCTTTAAATTCCGAGAGGCAGGCATTCCAATCATGTGATCGCTCTGATTGGCTGTCACAGTGGTTACATGATTGGAAAACTTGCAATCGTAAGTATGCATTGGGAGCTTTCTGGTACCCGCTGGGAGCACGCATGGTGCAAGCTCTTAGCACAGAAAAAAGTTTACATAGGGTCACATATATGCTGCCACTCAGCATGAAAGCCCACCTGCCGAGAGGCCGCACATATGCGTACAGCCAGCAAGAAGAGGTCAAGGCTAGTGTCATATCTTAAAGTTATTGTAAAATCTCTTTTTTTTATTTTTAAATAACAGGTTATATTTACCACCCCTGTGCAGTGAATCTTCTTCTCGGGTCCCTCCTTGCTGCTCCTGGCTCCTCCCTTCTGTCGCGTGCCCCCATAGCATGTAGCATGCTATGGGGGAACCCGAGCCGTAGCTCCGTATGTCCATTCAGACACGGAGCTGTTGTTCAGCCCCGCCCCCTCTCTCTCCTGATTGGCTAATTGACTGACAGGAGCGGGAGCCAATGGTGCCGCTGCTGTGTCTTAGCCAATCAGGAGGGAGAATCCCGGATGACTGAGGGACTCGTGGACTAGGCTGGATAGAGATGGGGCTCAGGTACGTATTGGGGGGGGGGGGGTGCTGCACACAAAAGGCTTTTATCCTAATGCATATGCATTAAGATAAAAAAACTTCTGCCTTTACAACCCCTTTAACCATTGTATAGAGAAACAAAAGTATAGGAAGAAAACTACTTTAACGGTAAACATTGCAATACCAACTCTATTAACCTCTTGCTGACCACGTAACATGTGTCCATGGCAGCTTAGGTTTCTGTACTTAGAGGGCTCATTTACAGCACAGTCACCATCTGCTCCTGGACCCTAGTTATATTCAGGAGCTGGCAGGATGGGCTCCCGATCATGTGACTAATGTGACAGCCAATCACAGTGGTCATGTGATCAGCAATTCTTTACTGTACCCCAGGCAAAAACTGTAAAAAAGAAAAGTAAACAAACAAAAATGTACAAAAAAAGTGATGGTTTATATTGCAGAGGAGTGCAGGAAGCTGAAGGTCCACTTTAAAATGGAACTAAACCCTTTGATTTAATATTTCCAAAAACAGTTATGCCCTGTACACACGATCGGACTTTCCGACGGAAAATGTGCGATCGGAGATTGTTGTCGGAAATTCCAACCGTGTGTAGGCTCCATCTGACTTTTTCCATCGGAATTTCCGACACACAAAGTTTGAGAGCTGGATCTAAAATTTTCCGACAACAAAATCCGTTCATGTAAATTCCATTAGTGTGTAGAGAATTCCGACACACAAAATTCCATGCATGCTTGGAATCAAGCAGAAGAGCCGCACTGGCTATTGAACTTCATTTTTCTCGGCTCGTCGTACCTGTTGTACGTCACCACATTCTTGGCGTTCGGAATTTCCGACCAACTTTGTGTGACCGTGTGTATGCAAGACAGGTTTGAGCCAACATCCGTCGGAAAAAATCTGATGGATTTTGTTGTCGGAATGTGCGATCGTTTGTACAGGGCATTACACTCAAGTTATGCCGTGAATTAGAACAGTCACAGTTGCTTGTGCGGTCAACCAAACTGTCAAGCGTCATAACTGATCACATGTGCAGCATCATGGAAAGTGCAGATTGGACAGAGCCTAGGATGGAGGTTTAGTTCTGCTTTACGCTAGCCATGCATACATCAACTCTTGTTCAAACAGCACAGATGTAGGAATCTCCACTGCCAGCTAATGGATTCAGACAGCCACTACTGCTTGAATACCCAAACAGTGACTACATCCGATATGATGCAGCCCTTGTCCAGTTAACAATTCTTTATCAAATATTGTCAAGCCAGAGCATAATGGGAGAACATAGATGGTGCTATCTTTCTGGAGAGGCAAGCAGACAAAGGCAGGAGGAGAACTATGACCTCGGAGATTATAAATACCTGGAAGTGTTCCGCTTACACATAAAACTTATGATACATGCATGCAATATGAAAAAAATATATCCCCTGCCAAGTCCACTTTAAACTGCAGTTTTCAAAATCAGTTCACAAAATGTAAAAAAAAGAGGTGCTGCAGTGGAAAATGACACTTAACATTTTCCATTATGACATAGATTTATAAAGTTTGGTATACGTTAGCTTTAGACAGTATATAGTCAAAAGAAAGTGACTCAAGAGCTTTTGTTTAGTCTAAAATAACCACAGCCATCCACATAGGAAGGAAACAAAACTGCCTTGTACCCCTTCACACAAATGATTTATTTGCATACGATGTACATTGTGCTGAATACAATGACCACCTCATCATTCTAATAAAGCAACCAGTGACTGGTAAATGTGAACTGGAGCAGACTACGAAATTCTATTCATGGGACACTGAATAAATTCAGCCTCTAAATCATAAGTGACTGGAAGAAATGGTTTTGAAAATACTCTAATCATCACCGATTATCAAATAGGGAGGAATTAGGATCTATGGTATATTTGATACCAGCTGCAGAAAGTTGTAAGGAAGTAACAATAACATGATACATTATGAGGCTTCAAGAAAGAAACTCAAGCAGCATATCATAACATGTACAGCCTTATTTCACATTAATGCAAGCTCACCTTTTCAGAAAAAAAAAATGAAAGTGAACACCCAACACCCTCGCTTCCCCAACCACAGGCCTATGTCCCATGGTTCCCACTCTACTTACCTCCATATGTGATGAACTGTCAAGAGTCCACTCAGCTGATACTGCAGTATGGGGAAATCTCTGCTCTTTCTACAAGGCTTCCAAGATGGATCAGGGCAAAGCTCTATGCCAGAGCCGACCAATCAGAATTGCTCTGATCCATCCTGAAAGAGCTGCAGAAAGAAATAATAATATTTCATTTAGTTAGGCTTCACATTCACTTTAGGAGGTTAATGCTCAGGGTATTTTTTGAGGCCCTTCGTATGTAAGAAATGTGGCCCTAGTAATCTTGCACAGTTCAGCATTTCACTTTATTTGAGAATGAAAAGGTCTACACGCTATAGGTTTCTCTTTTCGTTTAGGATCATTTGTTTCGGCTGATTAAATACGGGGAGGTAACACATGGGTGGCCAATTTGTAAAATAAAGAAAAGATAGAAAAGTCAAAAGGTCATGTTTTGCACTTGATGGCTAAATCCTTCTGCATGCCACAGTCCTACAAAGCTCACTGGAATATAAGCAGACTTCAGGCAAGAAATTTGTGCAAACCTCTTCCAAACAAGACCTCTAACTAATTGGCATATTAATAGTAAATCTGTCACCAACACAAATGTCTGCAGATATAGCCAAAGCGTCCGAGCTGGGAAAAGGGTGTAAAGATCATACTTTTGGTACAAATGACAAAAGAAAACGTGTGATGCCTTTAAAGGAGACCTAGACTAAGAAGAGTGCATAGGAAGCCATTGATGACCTTCTCCAGAAAATGCTTGCTGCCTGGCTATTGTGCTAATCCAAAAGCTTTCGCACTTTCTAAAATCACAGTCCTGGAACAAGCACACAGATCAAAGAAGTCAATGTGAAGTTGATGCTCCTGATCTACATACTTTTTCCAGATCAGTGACTTTGAAAGTGTTAAAGCTACAGGATCAGCGTGACAGCCAGGCATAGGTTTTCTTTAATGGCCAATTTCTGTTACTCAACACAGTGGCTAAGTGGTTAGCCCTAGGGTCACTGGTTTGAATCCCAAACACAGTACTACCTGCCTGGAGTTTGCATGTTCTCCCCGTGCCTGTGTGGGTTTCCTCTGGGTACTTCAGCTTCCTCTCAAGCTCCAAAGACATGCTGGAAGGTTAATTGGATCCTGCCTAAACTGGCCGTAGTATATGTATGTATGAATGTGAGTTAGGGACCTAAAATTGTAACCTGCTATTCATTGCTTTCTGTACCAGCAGCAGACCTTCAGGTACCACACTCAATGCTGGCCTCCACATTCAAACAGAGCCTCTTTGTTTATGATCAGTATATAAGTAATATAGTCATGAGGTGAACATAGATTTAGAGCATGTGGCATTTATCAGTAGCAATTGGCAACAATGGAAACAGATTAATGACTTCATCACACTGATAATAGCAATATTGTTGTTTACACAGCTGTTATGCCTCCTGTCACTAAAATATATATTACACACGCACGTTTTCATAACTTCACAGAGAACTAATGTCCTCTGCAAGAATACTGAACTGTACACACAAGGCATGCATGAAAATGAGCAACAGAAGAATCAAAAATCACTTTTTTATTCTACATAAAAATTAGAGGGAATATACAGAAGACATAACAAGCATATGTGACCATAAACTTACAGTGCTTATAGACAAAAGAGGGAGGTCTGTCATGCGGTTGTGATATACCCCTAGACACACTAATCTGCCAGCTGCTCCAGTAAATAAAGGCCAGCTTGGCCAACTGCTCCTTTTTTTGCCTACAGAGAAAAAAGGTGCATTACAGACACCACCTATGGAAAACAGCAACCAGAAAACAAGTCAGTCCCCGTTTTCCCCGAGAAGCCTAGGTTAATGAGGTTTGCAGTCCAAAACTACCCAAATCAGGTGACCATCACCTTATGTCTAGAGCAGCCTCTATAGACCTTTTTAACATGGAGGAACCCTAAAATACCTCTTCGATCTCAGGAAACCCATGCCAATAATTACTAGATCAGCTTACAGTACATTAGTGTGATGGTCAGTGGGAAGAGTGCTCCTTTTACAGATAGATAAAAAGATCATTGATGCCAGTGGTAACTTATCTGACCGCAATACATTACTCTTTGCTCAAGGAACCCCTATCAACCTCTGGAGGAACCATGGTTAAGAAAGGATGGTCTAGAGCTGGGTTGTCAAACTTAATTTCATCGGCCACATCAGCTGTATGGTTGCCTCCAAAGGGCTTGTTGCATCTGGGGCGCGCCATGCACAGAGCGCCGGGTTCAGGAGCGCGCCATGCACAGAGCGCCGGGTTCAGGAGCGCGCCATGCACAGAGCGCCGGGTTCAGGAGCGCGCCATGCACAGAGCGCCGGGTTCAGGAGCGCGCCATGCACAGAGCGCCGGGTTCAGGAGCGCGCCATGCACAGAGCGCCGGGTTCAGGAGCGCGCCATGCACAGAGCGCCGGGTTCAGGAGCGCGCCATGCACAGAGCGCCGGGTTCAGGAGCGCGCCATGCACAGAGCGCCGGGTTCAGGAGCGCGCCATGCACAGAGCGCCGGGTTCAGGAGCGCGCCATGCACAGAGCGCCGGGTTCAGGAGCGCGCCACGCACAGAGCGCCGGGTTCAGGAGCGCGCCACGCACAGAGCGCCGGGTTCAGGAGCGCGCCACGCACAGAGCGCCGGGTTCAGGAGCGCGCTACGCACAGAGTGCCGGGTTCAGGAGCGCACTACGCACAGAGTGCCGGGTTCAGGAGCGCGCTACGCACAGAGTGCCGGGTTCAGGAGTGCGCTACGCACAGAGTTTGGGAGTGCGCTATGTACATAGTGCAGGGTTTAGGGGTGCAGTATGCACAGTGTGCAACCCCAAACCCCCCTCCCCCAAAGCTTCCTCACATCTCTCTCACTCTTGCCTCCCTGTGTAAGCGACCCTACCTCACTTTGCAAGGAGATCATTTGCTCTCTCAGATTCTGCAGCTCTGTCCCCGCCATGAGTGTGTGTAGGGATCTGCTAGTTCTGGAAGCCATTGAAAGCAAAGCTGTCCTTTGTAAACACAGAAGGCTTCTGTATTCACAAGTCACAGTGGGGATCAAGAACAGAGGATATGGAGTTCTGCCATGTTCTGGCTGCAAAACTCGGTGCAAGGGCCACAGGACAAGGCCTGGCGGGCTGGATTTGACCCATGAGCCTTGTGCTTGACATAGGTGGTCCAGAGGTACCTCTAAACTGAAATCTAGCCATATACCTTGTGAGGTATCTTGCAATAGACTTCTGCGCTACTATAATGATCCGCGTACAATGATATGTGTAATGCTGCAAAATCAAAAGTAGTGAACACTACTCACTACCTATAAACTAAAAAATTGCACAATAAAAACTAATTGTGTATGTGATTCCGCGCAAAACCTCTAAGTGAGCTGACTGATAATAAAAAATAAGGTATAAAAGCACTTGGTGATGTATAAATATCAATTGCTAAGAAAACTATAAGTGTAGTAGTTCATAGGTGAACGTGACTACAATGCTAATACATCAAGTGAAGTGACAAATAACATATATATATATATATAATGTGACTTTAAAAGTGCAAGTGCGTTGATAGAAGATCTGGTGACTTTCGTGGTATTAGATGCCCACTCGGGGCTCTCAGAACTCTCACCTTGATGACACAATAAAAGTGCCTATGTGAATCCGTTAGGTGTTGCACTCCATCCAGTCCGATTGGTAATGGCGTTCTGATGCGTCTAAGGGGAGGAGATACTCCCTCCGATAGGCGGACTCCACATAGGGGATAATCAAAAGGAGGGGACTCCGATAGTGTGATAACGTATAACCAAAGACTTTTATTAAAAATATACCTGCTTACATTAAAATTAGGGTAGTAGCGTTGAACAGCGGTAAAAAACAGCGAGGTTCTGATCACATTAAAATTAGGGTAGTAGCGTTAAACAGCGGTGAAAAACAGCGAGGTTCCGATCGGAACCTCGCTGTTTTTCACCGCTGTTCAACGCTACTACCCTAATTTTAATGTAAGCAGGTATATTTTTAATAAAAGTCTTTGGTTATACGTTATCACACTATCGGAGTCCCCTCCTTTTGATTATCCCCTATGTGGAGTCCGCCTATCGGAGGGAGTAACTCCTCCCCTTAGACGCATCAGAACGCCATTACCGATCGGACTGGATGGAGTGCAACACCTAACGGATTCACATAGGCACTTTTATTGTGTCATCAAGGTGAGAGTTCTGAGAGCCCCGAGTGGGCATCTAATACCACGAAAGTCACCAGATCTTCTATCAACGCACTTGCACTTTTAAAGTCACATTATATATATGTTATTTGTCACTTCACTTGATGTATTAGCATTGTAGTCACGTTCACCTATGAACTACTACACTTATAGTTTTCTTAGCAATTGATATTTATACATCACCAAGTGCTTTTATACCTTATTTTTTATTATCAGTCAGCTCACTTAGAGGTTTTGCGCGGAATCACATACACAATTAGTTTTTATTGTGCAATTTTTTAGCCATATACCTTGCTGTCTAATTAAACAATATTCTTTAGATTTATTTATAATTATGTGGTCCAAGTGTCCACCCAAAGATGGCCGTACACTGGTAGAATGTCAGCCCATTCACTGGAATCAGGTGAAATTCAAAATGTAGGTGGCCCTACCAGCAGTGCACGGCTCAACAAACTTTGAATAAAAACTTAAAGGGAGCTGGCTGGAAACTGTTGGCTGAACAGTGACTGCAGTGAAATGACTGCAGTCACTTTTTGGGTATTCTGACAGGGAGCTGGCTGTCAGAATACAATAGTCGGGAGAGGAGAATGGAGTAAAAAGAAACTTAAGACACCTTCATCCATGCTACAGTGTAGATGGACGAATCTCTTGCTGTACCTATTGTATTTTGACAGCTGGCCCGACCAAACGGGTTTCCCACTAATTGGATTTTGGCTAGTTAACCAGGAACTGGTTAAAATTCATAAAGTGTATGGCCAGCTTTACCAGATACAACTTGAGTGGATTGTTTAGGTAGGGCTTCTATTAAATAAATTTACTGGAGCTAAAGGAGATTGAAGAGAGATTGCATTATCAGATTGGTGTATGGTCAGGTTGTTGAAAAAAGTAATAAGAAAGGAAGAAATAATCAGTACAAATGGCAAACAAAGATATATACTCAGCTTTGTGGCTAATAAGACATTTTAGGAATCTTATCTACAGACCTAACATAGCTGCATGAACATTTGATGTGGTCATTGAGTGGTCTGCCAAATGTGTTGATGCCCTCTCTGTTTGAAAAGTAATAAACACTTCCCCATCATGAATGACTAAATCTAAAGTCTGGAGCCTTGTAAGTCATAAATCTTTAAACGTTGAAACCCTTTCTTTGGATCAGACTAAAACATTGCAAAAGCTAGCTTAGCTAAACCCACCCATTTGTTTGTTTTACAATACTTCCAAACAATCAAGCCTGCTTGAGAGCAAACAGACCAAAAATAGAAGAGGATGCAAGGATTAGGTAATAAATTCATGTCTGAAAACATCCCATTACTAAACGCACAAAGGGTTACCTGGGACTGGGACATCATGCCGATAGGCTGGGTAACAAATTCAGTAAGTGTAGCCATGTTTGGTTAGTAGGCCTCAACTTCAAAAGGGTCAAGCTTCAGTCAGATCTCTGTCATACTGATGAGAAAATCTGTAAAATGGAAAAAAAAAAACATTTATTAAACATCGTGACTATTGCAAATCATATGCCTGGAAGGACTTCAAAAGGCAACTACACGTTTGTGGGGAAAAAAAATCAAATCAAAAAAATATATATTATAGTGTTTAAATTGTAACATATTGTAATTGAATGTTATTAAAAAGTGACCTTTCCTTTCCAATTCTGTACACAGCTGGTGTAAAGAACGTTCCCCAGAAAAGTCATTTCCTGCTTGTGATTGGCTCACAGAGGAAGTCTGCACTAAGATACAAGTCAAGCTTAGGCATCCCCTCCAACAAAAATGTCATTTTTGGGGAGATACTCCCAAAAGGGAAATCACGTCTAAAGGGATGCAGACTCTGACTCTATCCTCAGAGCCCTGCAGGTGCAGCAACTGACTGTTAAAAAAACATTTCCATACAGATTCATTGTGCACATGGTCACAAACACACAGGGATTTCTTCAGAATAACAAACGGTAGGAATCTGCAACAAAGTTTGTTAAAATCCTTGTAATGTGCATAGATCACCCAGAGGGGAATGCTTTTTTTTTTCAACAAAAGTAGAGTTATTCTTTAAAGTAGAATTGAAAGGAACATTTGTTTTTTAGTTTGGAAAGAGTACAGTGTCAGTTTTATTTTTATTTTTTGTCGTCTGTGTCCCAAACGGGGGAGATTTCCCTTTACTTCCTGTCCCATACCTACAACAGGAAGTAAGAGGAAATCCCTCCAAAGTGATGAAATACCTAGTTGTCACCAGAACTAGTGTCCCAATTGGAAGAGTAACCCTCTATTTCTGTTCAAAGGACCATTCATAATTTGAAAAAGCTATCCTTTGGAACACAAATCCCTTTGCATCATCGTAACTTTCATCATGTTTACCTATTTATTTTTTTTTAAACTTTCCAGTTCAGGCCACCCCACCCCTTGTCTTGGTTCTAATCTAGGCAAAAATGGCATGCTCAACTGTGTGTTCAGAGTGGTGTGTTTTCAGCAGGCTTCCCCAGGACCAACACAGAGTTTAGAAATGTATCTATTTTAGCACTTACATCATTTAACATTAGGGTGTGTGAGAGAAGCAAGAGTCTGCAGAAGCTGTGTTTTGAGAATAGCAATCCTGTATCACGATTAGGGGTTCTCAGAACACAGGCAAAGGAGACCCACTTGGACTTCAGTACTACAGATATACCTGGATGGAAACTTACTGAATGACATTAATTTCACTAAAGAACTGTGCATCATAAACTGCCATTTTTCCTTTTTCAACCTTTCGTCACATAGCACTGCTAATCTCCTAAAGCTTCTTTATAGCCACTTCAGCATACATGTACGCACTTCAGTGATGATTCTTTATTAAAAAAGTCCCAAGAGTCTCTAAAACACATATAGGCTCCTCTTATGGTGCCCTCCATGAGCTCAAGCCTAGACTGTACTGGCAAAATGATTTGTGGTAAACTCTGCATTCTAATGTCTATAAATGTATCATATAAAGTGCTGTACAAACCTCGCCAAACAACACATAATGGAAAATCTATAAAATCCACAAAGATACGTTCTAGTTCCAAAAGGAAAAATGCTAGAAACATAACTGCTTAGTATTTTCCCCAATTGAAATTCAACTTATTGGACGTTTTTTGAAAAGAACCTTCCCTGAATCTTTAACAGAAATGCGTGTGCTTATATACATACATACACACACACACACATACTGTATAGATGCCTAGGACTATTTTTCTCTGGGTGGTTGGGAAAGGTTTAAACTGAACTTTGGGTATGCTCTTTAGTGCATACTTTTATTGGTTCAGTTTGGCACAATGCAAGTATGTATCTCATAGCTGGGGGGATAGTCACTGTAGTAGTTGGTGTTACTACAGTGATAATATAATCATCTAGATCCCACTCTGCTCGGCAGCTTCCCTCTGTACACTAACCACTGTGGGCTGCTCACTTGACACTATGATCATTTACAGAATGCATTGTATTTTTTCAAGACATTCTCCGATTGGATGAGGTGGAGATTGTGAGGTCATTACTACTCCCCCTCATCTTGTCTCATCGGAGAACACCTTGTATTCATTTAAAACATGTACAAGGTCTTCTACAATTGGCAGTGGCGCCAAACGAGCAACCCTCTCGTCACTGGTCAGTGCGCAGAGGGAAGCCGCTCACAAACAGAGAAGAACTCAAATGATTGTATTATCACTATAGCAGCATCAACTACAGCTTTCCCAGCTGTCCCTCAAGTATGAGATTTTGTATACTTACATTGTACCAATATGGACTAAAAAAAGCATGCAATTAGAATCATACCTGGAGTTCAGAGACATGGTAATTTATGTTTCTAATAAATCCACTGTGGTCAGGTATCCGATGCAATGTGCAAATCTCTGCTTAATATAAGCCTTCTTAACGTGACTCCACCATAAGAAAAGTATGAGGGCTGCAATGCTAATGTGTCGTGCTGATGCTTTCAATGCTGTCTGAGTCTCTGACCTGGAACAAATATAGAGGTAAGCAAATCTGACACTTTCCTGCTACTCATGTACCATATGCTTTTGTTCCAGGCCCTTGAATCACAAGCAACGAAGCCAGACTTAGCCAAGAAACTAGCATTTTGGAAAGAGGTCCAGCTGTTGTAGCTGTAACAAAAATACCCATGTATTGCCAGCCAAACCTGGACAGAGCCTTCATTTTTAGCTAGGTACTTATACTGCAGTTGGTGGTATATCTAAGGTTACTTTCACATTGTGGGGTGTACTTTCTGTTCTCATGCGGGTTACTATAGACTATTATGTCCCGCATTTTTGGCGCATTTTCTGAAAAAGTGTACTAAAAGACGCAGCACGCAGGACTTTTGGTGTGCTTTTAGAAACTGCGTCAAAAGCATGCAACATAATAAAAAGTCCATGGGAAACCAGGGATGACCCACACAAAAACTGCAGGTACACATGTGCTGCAGTTTAGTCCTGGTTTGGCAATAGAATAGCAGCCCAAGAGCCCTTTCGCACTGGGGCGATGCGGGTGTTAGCGGTAAAGTTTTAGCAGCGCTTTACTGCGGTTATGGCGGCGCTAGCGGGGCCGAATAAAGGGTTAAAAGCACTCGTGTTGCATGTATACACCGCTCCCTCACCGTGCCCCAGTGTGAAAGGGGTCTAAAGGAGATTGGAATGTATCTAACCAGCTGAGCTTTGCCCAAAAAGATAGTTTAGTTGTAAGTGCTGTCTTGTCTATATTTCCATCGCACACATTCCTGGATCACAGGCTGATCTGTAGCAGGTGCTATAACGATTACCAGCTAGACACTAGATATATCACAGATCAATACACATATTCACCAGCACACCATGGATCTTCAATTGCAGTCCAAAGCTTTCATTGCAGAGACATCACATCACAAAAGAACAAGTGCAAGGTTTTGGAGCCATGCAGGTCCCCCCTGACAAAGGTGTCCTGCGTAGCTCTGAAACTTTGCACTTTTGTGATGTGATCTCTCTGCAATAAAAGCTTTGGACTGCAACTGAAGATCCATGGTGTGCTGGTAAATAAGTGTATTGATCAGTTGTAAGTGTAATCTGCTAATGGTCACAAGCTGACTACCTAGGGCTCATGAAGACAGGTAAGGATGAGCTCTGGTGTGTTCGCACAGCCCACATGTAGAGCCCGCCAGGAAGTCGGCACTGTGCTGCGCTAATCACAGGCAGTGAGACATCGTCCCGATACGCGGCTGCAGAGATCGGGAAATTTCTCACTGCCCGTGATTAGCGCAGCACAGTGCCGACTTCCTGGTGGGCTCTGCACGTGGGCTCTGCGAACACACCAGAGCTCATCCTTAAAGACAGGCATAATAATGTATATGTCTATAGAAAAGGAGGGAGATGGCGCGAGAATCAACTGGGCAGTGGTACTAATAAAATCAAAAATGAAATAAAATAATAATGAGGGGAAGGGGAAAGGCATAGGGAAATGATTATAACGAGGGGGATTCAGTTCAAAAATAGTTCTGGTATAAAATGGAGTTCTAATATGAGTTCCAGATTACACTAGCGGCTGCAACCTTGAGAGTGGAAGCACAACTCTGGAAAACAAACATAAGAAAGGACAAGGTGCGCCAAACTAAGTGTAGTATTGAAATAATCATTTCATCAAAAATAAGCCAAGTGGCTACTCACAATAGTAAAATGGTATCAAGCACATAAATAGGGGGTCCAGGATACAGGGTGTGAGGTCATCAGGTGGTCCAAGATGCAGTCCGTACAATGGGATGCTGACTAGATCACAGCGCTACAGATGGTGGGCTGCCGGGGTGGTAATGGAGCGTCTGTGGATGTCAGAAGGCATAGGATGTCCGGTATGCTGTGATTCACTGTGTCTGTATGGAAGATGGAAGCCGGAAACCAGAAATGTGTGTCAGCGTGGAGCGCAAGCTACGAGGACCGGAAGTGACGTCTTTAAAGCAACCAATCAGATGACGCGTTTCACAGTCTCCGCTGTTTCTTTAGATCTCAAATTTCTATTTCTGGCAGAATAATCACATGTAAAACGTACATAATAGAATGTAATGGTCTGTGGGTGCTTCTGTTTAGTTGCGTAGATGCGCACATCTGTAAAGTTCTTTTCTTCCGTTTCTTTAACTCTGTTTTCAATCCCAGGAGGTACACGTGTTTACATACGTACACATCAATTACACACAAATATTGACCGCACATGCAGAATATTCTTGTTTTATTTTAAGCAGCTGTACTAAGCACGACATGGCTATGTACATGGGCCCATAATATACAACATTGCTGTGTTTAAAGCCATAAAAAAAAAAAAAAAAAATGATCCGAAACATATCTAAAACGCAATGTCTTTTTACACTCCTGTGCATGAGCCCTTATATGTAATCATACCTAATATGCACTCAAGAAACCAGATCTCTTTTCCACAGTTCCAGGCTCTGTCCCTGCTCACCTGGAGTTATGGGTGTTCCCCAACTCCCTCGGTTTCATTTTCCACAATAGCAAATAAATTCAAAATCATATAGCCAGTGTGGGAGTCCACCACCAGAGTCCAGAAAAAAAAGAGAGGCTGTAGACCCCCTTCTGAAAACGCTAATTGCTTGCCTTTCTCATAACGAAGTTTAAGGCCCATATACACGATCGGACTTTTTGACAACAAACATGCAAATTAGCTGTTTTAAGGCAACATCCGACCGTGTGTACGCTCCATCGGACAAACTTGTTCGGTTTTCATCGGACAAATGTTGGCTGTGCAAACAGACAAACTTTCCGGCAACAAAAGTCCTATGGTGCAAAATCCTATCGTGTGTACACAAGTCCATAGGACTTTAGTCCAAAGTACAAACACGCATGCTCAGAACAATGCAAAAGATCAGACAACAATAAAGAAGTTGACCAAAGGGTGGCGGTAAAGAGCTGAAAAACCACGTGATTTGGTGAAAGTTGGCTGGAAAAGTCCTGTCGTGTGTATGCTTAGTTTACGGCCAACACCCTTTGTACAAAAATCCACAGGAAAGTTTGTACAAAGTCCGATCGTGTGTATGAGGCTTTACACTCCTGATTGGCATACTTTGCCATACACTCTGGGATCAGTATGACAGACAGGCAACTAGCATTTTTAAAGAGACTATTAGTTTCGGATGTGGTAATATTTTACCTGCAGACACGAAGCAGAAAAAAGGAAACCGAAATTAAAAAAAAAAAAAAAAACATAGTTTGCAATAGCTTGTAGAATAATAAGGAGCTCAGGTCCACAAACCATGGAGTGTTCAATAAGGTAGAGTGGTTTTTGCACGGCACAATTACTGTCCACATCAATACTCATTTCTATACACTGGCACTGGCCACCCACTGTATGGAATCCACCCAATTTGACACGAGTGGTAGACTGAATGGCAGTGTCTGGGTAAAAGATGGTATTCTTAGCATCACAGCTGTTAGTTCCCTCTCATGTTCTCTCTGTATCCAGTCTCTGCACTCCAACAGTAACATCCTTCTGTTGCAATAGGCTCAATTCACTAAGCTTTTTTAATTACTTGTATATAAACTAATATTTTCAGCAGTGGGAGCTGAGAATACGTTTTATGGCTGGAAACAGTGATTTAAGGCTGTGTATACACTCTAAACAGTGTGGATGGATAAATCCTCCCGCCAGCTATTGTATTCTGACAGTCAATACCCGCAGCTGTCAGCATACCCAAACAGTGGCTGCATCTGATTGAATGCAATTGCTGATCGACTGACACGTTTCGCCTGGTTCCTTTGATTCTCAGATGGAAGGATTTTAGGCAGGAGGGTGCTGAAAGGACCACCCACAGCTCAAATGTATTGCCAGCTTAAGGCTCTAGTCACATAATTGCGTAGCAGGAATGAGAGTTCCCGCTACTCAATTTAGTGGAGCCATTTGCACACGATTTTGTGTGCTGAGCCCACTCCTACCTGCTTTTGTCGCTCAAAAAAGAAGCTCCTGCTCCTTTTCGGGTAACAATCTTCAGCAATTTTGAAAGGTACAATTTGATGTGACTGCCATTTGATTCTGTTGTGTGCCAATGGCAGCAGCATCGCATCACATCACATTTGTGTGGCATTAAGGAATAATTGTGCATGGATTTGGAATCACCGTCAGAACGGTGGCGAATGGTGCAGTGAGCAGTTATCAGCTACATTATTCCCAGTTAGTTTTAGCCCAGGTTCACACCAATGTGACTTGAGGGTTCAAAGTCGTATGACAAGTCCCACCCCATTTGCAGCATTGAAAATATTCAAGTTGAAGCATCTTTGAAAAAGGCTTCTGGACTATTTCTGTGTGATTTCAGTGAGACTTGCATTGACATCTGTTAAATGAAGTCCCACAGAAATGTATTCTCTAGACCTAAATAATACACATTCTGTCACGGAATGAGAATATTACTCATCCATAGATACAGCAAGGTGTTATCACCCGGGGGCAGGAAGTGTGTTACTGGCAGGATCGCCAGGTGAAACTAAAGGAAAATGACTGAACTAAGAAAATTCAGCCACCACATCCATGGACTCCTAGACTGACAAACTGTATATTCCGATTTTTTCCAGGGGTAGGATACACTTTAAGGGTAATGTTGCTAAAAACCTAATTTTACCTGCCTCTGATTTCTGTGACACACACAAGAGCTTGGACAGAATGCAGGAAAGTATAATCTTACTGAGGGGTGGTTCACATGCTGTGCATTCCTGTGCGCTTCACATGCAGTGCGATTACCTCCCATTCATTTTGAATAAGCTGAAATTGCATCGCACCAAAAATAGTACATACACTACTTTTGGAAACTCACTGCAACCACGTCTGTACCATGCAATCCGGTGCAGGCAAACACATGGAATTTGTGACCTGCCTTTGGAGTGTCATTAACCTAAAATTGACACCTGCTACAGATCGCAACTGCAGTGTGTTTTGAACGCAGTGTGGTAAACGCACATGGAACGTACCACCCTCATTATGTTCTGGTTATTATGACAGCATTAGGACACTAACAATAAATACTTTAGTACACTTGGATAGATTAATTGCTCTTAAAACAATTGCAACATTAAATTGGAAGTAAACTCCAATGCATGACTTTTACCTATAGTTAAGCCTATAATAAAGCTTACCTATAGGTACAGTAAACGCGCTCTGAAGGAATGGCATACTGTGCCGTTCCTTCAGAATCTTGTTCAGTGAACGGCGACTCCCGCACGCATGCGCAGGAGTGACATCATCACAGTTCTGGCCACTCACACAGCTGGAGTCCTCGAACCTGGAAGGAAGGTGGAAGCTCCTTCAGCGGTGACTTTGCACCGCTGGATGGCTTCGTTCTAAGGTAAGTTTCACATAATGTGCTAGTATGCGACGCATATTAGCACATTATGGCTTTAACTTGAAGGATTTTTTTAAAAATTAAAATAAAAGCCATTTACTACCGCTTTAAAGTTCCATTCACATCATCTGGTTGTGGCAACCTGCACTTCATTGCAACACATGGCATGTTACATACGTTGGTGCAGAGTAATGCCTTTTATTTGAAGGACATCTCAATGCAATTTGCTGAACGGATTTGCATTCCAACATGTAGCAATGCAACAACATGCATTGTGGTCCACTGCCAAAAAATGGTGCATGCACTTTTTTTGGCAGAACAATATATGTTCATTGCAAGGTGCCACAGGTGCATTATCGCACCAAGATGGTGTGAATGGTCCTACATATGCACTAGCCAGCACAAATGTTTACATAGATGATTTTGGAGCTGGACCTATCTCTGGGAACTAATATGGATCACCCAGGAAAAATCCCAATAAACTCTTTCCAAGACATGTGTTTGTTTTCCCACCAATTGGACAATCATCTTCTATTGTCTATAGCTACCTTAACTTTTGGTATCTTAACTATAACTAGGTGCTACATAATCAGAGAAAGACACTAATCTATCCCTGCTCTATCTTCACCAAGCACTGGAGGACAGCACTTGCCTATTATCTCTCATTAGCAGTTGTTAGTTGCCACCATGTCTATCATCCAGTTAGTAGCCTCAGAAGAGACATTCCACAAGAGGCACCTACAAGTCAGACATAGGTATACCTATAAATAGGTAATTATAGTGCAGCTGAACAGTAAAAAAATAGTTGTGACCTTTCAGATATTATAGACATCTCACACACCTTAGTTTTAGACATTTCTAGTCTTTTGTAGGAGCTCTGCACCCAACCACAAGCCTGCTCCACCCACCCAGAGTACAGCCAGCAGCTGGTGTCTCCAGCCTGGACAGTATCACCATGGGACAACTTCTTCCCACACACATCAATGGGATGGGGTGGTCTGAACAAACAGTCCATAGATACGTTCTAATCTAATTATTCCACCGTAATCCAATCTGCTCCTGAATAAGAGCTAAACCTATTTCATAGTACACAGGAAAAAGGGGATTCCTTTCCTCTGAAAGTTTGACAGACAGCAGGAGATTTGTGAAAAATGTAAAATAAATAATAAATACATTGCAATTGATGAAGAAGGTGAAAATGAGGGGCTACTTTTTTTAGGGGCATAACCGTAATGAAACGTCACACACACAATTACATTTTATCCACCCAGTGTAGTGTGTCACATCACACTCTGTAAAAGTGCGTTTACGTTAGTGTGACCTGAAACAATAGGACACAAGGACACAAGACAAATTGCCTTGTCAATGCCTTGGAACTGTGTTGGGCGGAGCAGAAGAGCAGGGGGAACAGAGATGGGACAGATGTGCAGGAGGTACAGTGGTGGGGCAGATGAGAAAGGGGGTTACAGTGATGGGGCAGGTGAGCGGATAAGTTCAGTGTTAGGACAGATGAGAAAATGGTTCAGCGGTGAGACAGAAGAGCATGGGGGTATGGCAGTGGAGCAGATGTGCAGGGAGGTACAGTGGTGGGGAAGATGAGAAAGGGGGAACATTGGTGGGGCAGAAGAGCAAAGGGGGTACAGAGGTGGGGCAGAAGAGCAAAGGGGGTACAGAGGTGGGGCAGATGTGCAGGGGGTTACATTGGTGGGACAGAAGAGCAGGGGGTTACAGTGGTGGGGCAGAAGAGCAGGGGGGTTACAGTGGTGGGGCAGAAGAGCAGGGGGGTTACAGTGGTGGGGCAGAAGAGCAGGGGGGTTACAGTGGTGGGGCAGAAGAGCAGGGGGGTTACAGTGGTGGGGCAGAAGAGCAGGGGGGTTACAGTGGTGGGGCAGAAGAGCAGGAGGGTTACAGTGGTGGGGCAGAAGAGCAGGAGGGTTACAGTGGTGGGGCAGAAGAGCAGGGGGGTTACAGTGGTGGGGCAGAAGAGCAGGGGGTTACAGTGGTGGGGCAGAAGAGCAGGGTGGTACAGTGGCGGGGCAGATATACAGGGGGTTACAGTGGTGGGACAGATGAGCAGGGGGGTTACAGAGGTTACTAGAGTAGGACCCATTAATTCGGGGTACTTTGTCGCAGTAAGTGGGCTTAGCACTATATGACCATATAGTGTGACCAAACCCCCGTATTTTTTGAATATGTTCAGGTGTTTTTAACTAGCCTTGCAGGAAATGTCATTCTTGAATGTGTGCGCTGTAATATGTTTTGTACTGTTGGGTTACAGTGGTGGGGCAGATGTACAGGGGGTTACAGTGGTGGGGCAGATGTGCAGGGGGTTACAGTGGTGGGGCAGATGTGCAGGGGGTTACAGTGGTGGGGCAGATGTGCAGGGGGTTACAGTGGTGGGGCAGATGTGCAGGGGGTTACAGTGGTGGGGCAGATGTACAGGGGGTTACAGTGGTGGGGCAGATGTGCAGGGGGTTACAGTGGTGGGGCAGATGTGCAGGGGGTTACAGTGGTGGGGCAGATGTGCAGGGGGTTACAGTGGTGGGGCAGATGTGCAGGGGGTTACAGTGATCTGAGGTGTGGTGTTGCAGGAATTGGGCCTGATCTGAGGTGTGAGAGTGCAAGATGTTAATTTCTCACTACTCAAGTAGTTTACAGCATTTACTTATAAAAAAAATCCTTTCCGTGATTGAGAATGTGAAGTTGACATTTTTTTGTTATAAATTCAGCACATTCCATTTCTTTGAAAACATTTTTCGGCACACTGTGCTCAAAAGGTTGGCTACCCCTGGTCTAGAGGGGGGAAAAAAAGCTGGGTAAAAGCAATTCAAAGAGTATCATTGAGGGCTTATTCTCCCACATTCCAGGACAGTGTGTTTTGACAACCCATTCACTTGAATGGACCACAGAAAAAGTAGCGCTTGCACACTGCACCAAACTGTACTAAGGTACCATGCGATTGGGTGCCTGCAAATGCTTTACCTTTGCGACCTGTGTTTGCGGTGTCGTTAACAATACATTGACCACCACATGCAGATCGCAAGGGCAGTGTGTTTGAACACAGTGTGGGAAATGTGGACAGAACGCGCTTTTCCTGCACCACATTCTGACGTGAACTGCTCGGAGAGAGGAATGGAGTGGACACAACTGATTTTACCCCAAAATTGCTCATTTAAAAATTCTCAGGCCTGGTTCACACCAGAATGCGGTGTGGGAAAAGTGCGTTCCCCACACCGCATTCAGCCCAGGTTCTCGCTCCTGCGGGTTAGAAATCAGCTGAACTTGCACGATTTCAACCCGGCGATGCAGTCCGACTTCAGGTGGCGATTTGACAGACATCGCACAGAGGTCTATACAAATCGCCCCCCAAAATCACCAAAAGCAGTACAGAAACTACTTTTGGGAGTCGGCGCCGTACTGATTAGGGCGGTGCTATTGCCGGCAACAGCCACCGATTTGGCATGTGATTGGACCGGTCCAATTGCATATCAAACCGGACCAATTTGAACCTAGGCTCAAATGCGCTGCTTTTGTAATCTGCGTTTGAGGGTTGTTAACAATACATTGGCAACCCCCTGCAGATCTCAAGGGCAGTGCGTTTCAACATGGTGGGGGGGGGGGGGGGGGGGACGCACTTTTCCCGCAGTGCATCCTGGTGTGAACCCGGCCCTGAGATTTCTAAAATCAGCAATCTTGGGGTAAAATCAGTTGTGTCCAGATCACTCCATTCCTCACTAGGAAAGCGGTGCGGGAAAAGTGTTTCATGCACATTTCCCGCACTATGGTCAAACACACTACCCATGAGATCAGCAGGTGGTTTCCCATGTTTTATGAACCCCTGAACGCAGATCACAAGGGCAATGTATTTGGGTATAAAGTCGCACGGTGCTTTGGCGCAGTTGGGTTTTTAGCACTTCTTTTTCTGTGGTCCATTCAAGTGATTGGCTTGTCAAAACGTACCGCATGGGAGGGCCTGGTCACACCAGGACGCAGTGCGGGGAACCAACGTCCTGTGCACATTTCCCACACCGCGCTCAAAATACAGTGATCTGTGGAGAGTGTCCGCTCAGCACACACATTACAATCTGATTGTACTATCCTTTTCCATATATAAGGTCCTCCCTGAATGGACAGAGCAGGTAGGTGCTCACAATACATACATGTCACAGTGTATGGTGATCCTAACCCCCATAGAAGAGAGAAGTCTATGGGCAGTAAATCTACATACCAGTTGTCAAGTGCCTGTAGATGGTGAGAGTAGTAGTGGACGGCCGTCCATCACGTGTCCGGTATGAGGGATGTCCATGGGTCACTTCATTACATCCTACGGGAGTTACCGAACATCACACTCTGCACTACTATCTCCTCACTCACACTCTGCACAGCGTGCCGGCTATAGGGGGCGTGTCTGATAGCGAGCCCCTACCCCGGCCACCAATGGGGAGACGCGCTGCTTGTACAGGGTGGAGGAGACATGCCCGTCCTAGAGCAGAGTGAGAGGATCGCTTCACCGGGATGGATCAGCTGTGCTCTGTATACCACAACAATGTATATACCGCAACAGTGTATATACCACAACAATGTATATACCGCAACAGTGTATATACCACAACAATGTATATACCGCAACAGTGTATATACCACAACAATGTATATACCGCAACAGTGTATATACCACAACAATGCATATACCGCAACAGTGTATATACCACAACAATGTATATACCGCAACAGTGTATATACCACAACAATGTATATACCGCAACAGTGTATATACCGCAACAATGTATATACCGCAACAGTGTATATACCACAACAATGCATATACCGCAACAGTGTATATACCACAACAATGTATATACCGCAACAGTGTATATACCACAACAATGCATATACCGCAACAGTGTATATACCACAACAGTGTATATACCACAACAATGCATATACCGCAACAGTGTATATACCACAACAATGTATATACCGCAACAGTGTATATACCACAACAATGCATATACCGCAACAGTGTATATACCACAACAATGCATATACCGCAACAGTGTATATACCACAACAATGCATATACCGCAACAGTGTATATACCACAACAATGCATATACCGCAACAGTGTATATACCACAACTAGGGATGAGCTCCGGCGTGTTCGCATGGCGCACGTGCCGAGCCCGCCAGGAAGTCGGCACGGCGCAGCGCTAATCACAAGCAGTGAGACATTTCCCGATGTGCGGCTGCAGAGATCGGGAAATGTCTCCCTGCCTGTGATTAGCGCTGCGCCGTGCCGACTTCCTGGCGGGCTCGGCACGTGCGCCATGCGAACACGCCGGAGCTCATCCTTAACCACAACAATGCATATACCGCAACAGTGTATATACCGCAACAATGTATATACCACAACACAGTGTATATACCGCAACAGTGTATATACCGCAACAATGCATATACCGCAACAATGTATATACCACAACACAGTGTATATACCGCAACAGTGTATATACCGCAACAATGCATATACCGCAACAGTGTATATACCGCAACAATGTATATACCACAACACAGTGTATATACCGCAACAGTGTATATACCGCAACAATGCATATACCGCAACAGTGTATATACCACAACAATGCATATACCGCAACAGTGTATATACCACAACAATGCATATACCGCAACAGTGTATATACCGCAACAATGTATATACCACAACACAGTGTATATACCGCAACAGTGTATATACCGCAACAATGTATATACCGCAACAGTGTATATACCGCAACAATGCATATACCGCAACAGTGTATATAACACAACAATGTATATACCACAACACTGTATATACCGCCACACAGTATATATACACCACAACACAGTGTATATACCGCAACACAGTGTATATACACCACAACACAGTGGATATACACCACAACACAGTGGATATACACCACAACACAGTGTATATACCACCACACAGTGTATATACCACCACACAGTGTATATACCGCAACACAGTGTATATACACCACAACACAGTGTATATACCGCCATACAGTATATATATACCACCACACAGTGTATATAGCGCAACACAGTGTATATACCGCAACACAGTGTATATACACCACAACACAGTGTATATACCGCCACACAGTATATATACACACCACAACACAGTGTATATACCACCACACAGTGTATATACACCACAACACAGTGTATATACACCACAACACAGTGGATATACACCACAACACAGTGTATATACTGCAGCACAGTGTATATACCGCAACACAGTGTATATACACCACAACACAGTGTATATACCGCCACACAGTATATATACACCACAACACAGTGTATATACCACCACACAGTGTATATACACCACAACACAGTGCATATACACCACAACACAGTGCATATACACCACAACACAGTGTATATACCACCATACAGTGTATATACCACCACACAGTGTATATACACCACAACACAGTGCATATACACCACAACACAGTGTGTATACACCACAACACAGTGCATATACACCACAACACAGTGTATATACACCACAACACAGTGCATATACACCACAACACAGTGCATATACACCACAACACAGTGTATATACACCACAACACAGTGCATATACCACAACACAGTTTATATACCACAACACAGTTTATATACCACCACACAGTGTATATACCGCAACACAGTGTATATACACCACAACACAGTGTATATACCACCACACAGTATATATACACCACAACACAGTGTATATACAGTCACTGCAAACCCATTTCGTAGCTAGATACACTATAATACCAAAAGTATTGTGATGCCTGCCTTTACATGAACTTTAATGGCATCCCAGTCTTAGCCCATAGGGTTCAATATTGAGTTGGTCCATCCTTTGCAGCTATAACAGCTTCAACACTTCTGGGAAGGCTTTCCACAAGGTTTAGGAGTGTGTCTATGGGAATGTTTGACCATTCTTCCAGAAGCGTATTTGTAAGGTCAGGCACTGATGTTGGATGAAAAGGCCTGGCTCTCATTCATCCCAAAGGTGTTCTATCGGGTTGAGGTCAGGACTGTGCAGGCCAGCCAAGTTCCTCCACCCCAAACTCACTCATCCATGTCTTTATGGACCTTGCTGTGTGCACTGCTCCAAATCATTTGGTGGAGGGGGATTGTGGTGTGGGGTTGTTTTTCAGGGGTTGAGCTTGGCCCCTTAGTTCCAGTGAATGGAACTCTTAACCACTTCAGCCCCAAAAGATTTTACCCCCTTCCTGATCAGAGCACTTTTTACAATTTGGCACTGCATCGCATTAACTGACAACTGCGTGGTCACATAATGTTGTACCCAAATGAAAAATTGACGTCCTTTTTTCCCCACAAATAGAGCTTTCTTTTGGTGGTATTTGATCACCTCTGTGGTTTTTATTTTTTGCACTATAAACAAAAAAAAGAGCAACAATTTTGAAAAAATAAAATAATATTTTTTTACTTTTTGCTATAATAAATATCCCCAAAAATGTTTTTAAAAAAACAAATTTCTTCCTCAGTTTAGGCCAATATATATTCTTCTACATATTTTTGGTAAAAAAAAATCGCAATAAGCATATATTGATTGGTTTGCACAAAAGTTATAGAGTGTACAAACTATGGGCAAGATTTATGGCATTTTTATGGCATTTTTATTATTATTATTTTTTTTTTACTAGTAACTCCGGTGATCAGCGATTTTTAGCGGTACTGCGACATTGCGGCGGAAAGATCGGACACTTTTGACACATGTTTGGGACCAGTGACATTTATACAGCGATCAGTGCTATAAAAATGCACTAATTACTGTGTAAATGTCACTGGCAGGGAAGAGGTTTACACTAGGGGGCGATCAAGGGGTTAACTGTGTTCCCTAGTTAGTCAGTCCTATCCCCATACAGTTAGAACACACTGGGTGAGGAGACATATCATTGTCTCTACTTACTAGGAACAAACAATCTGTCTCCTCTTCCCTGACAGAACAGGGAATTTGTGTGTTTACACACACAAATCCCCGCGCTGACTCTCGTGCCCGTGCATTGGGTCACCTGCCGTGCAGCAGGCACGTGCACCTCCAGCGGCTCTTAAAGGGGACAACATACCAATACGTTGTTTTGCGGGAATGTGCCACTTTGCCGATGTATATCGGCGTGAGCCGGCCGGCAGGTGGTTAAGGTGTCAGCACACCAAGACATTTTGGACAATTTCGTTCTGCCAACTTTGTGGGAAGAGTTTACGGATGGCTCCTTCCTGTTCCAACATGACTGTGCACCAATATCAATGAAAAGGGGGGGAGTTTGGGACTTTAAATGAAGCACAATAAATGTACCTCCATCCCTGATTCAGGTAAATAAGAAAGAAATGTGGGACTTTAAATGAGGCAATTGACTTGTGGAGGTAGAGTAATTGGTAAACATAGTTTATTAGTAACAATAGTATGAAACAAGTAAAAAAGTATTTTCATATATATATATATATATATACACATACATACATAGATACATACATATGCACACATGGCATGAGCATGATGGATACAAATGTTTCAGCTTGTCAGCACATGAGAAGTATTTGAATATTAATAAAAAAGGTAAAAAAACAAATATGTAACATGTCATAGAAACAGCATTTGGAAATAAGGTGAGCAATATCAATCTTGAGCATGATTAATTGTAGATATTATACAGGATATTACCTATCGACAGGCAATGGTACACCATATGCAACAGAGCTGCTATAAAAACAAACAAAGATGCACATACACATAGTTACATAGTACTCAATACATTTTGAATGTATAAAAAGGTATATATGGGCCAGTAACTAGATCATGAGCTAGACTTGACTGAGCACCACATGGAAACTCGACGCGTTTCATGGCTATATGCCATTCATCAGGAGTTGGGTATAGAAATAAACTGAAAATACAAATGGATATGTAGTATTAGTTAATATATTCTACCCGTAAGGTAGAATTTCACACATGTAACATACCCGTTTACAGGTGTGTGCAGCCTATTGCATTAGGGTGTGCACCCCAAAGCTCTAACACACTTGCGTGTGTGTGTATAAATATATAGGGCAGTAAGGCAATGGACAGCATCCGTAGAGCAGTGGACTATGTCAGTAGGGCAGAGGTTGGTGTCAGTAGTTTATTTTTTTATTAAATTTTTTTACAATTGCATTATTTTTTATAATATTTTTATACAATCATTTTTATTATTGTTTTTTACAATCTTTTTAGGGGCCCCATTGGGGGCTTTGGTGAAATATCATGGGTCTAAACAGGCCCCTGATGTTTCACTTTTGAAACAAAGAAAGGGACTGGGGACAGAGATTCCCCAGTCCATTTCTCTGCAGCCAAGCAGCAGGGGAAATCTTCACAGGACAGGGTGATTAGGGTGTGCCCAGGCACACCTGGCACACCCTGTGCACACGCCTATGCCCTTTTATATTAATATATATATATATATATATATATATATATATATATATATATATATATATATATATATATACATAACACTTTTTACAATTTTCTTTTTTCTTCATCCTAAACACTCATCGTGTTTTTTTCACTTTCCACATTTTTTCCCTTTTTCCATATTTTTCAGATCTATATATTTTTTTTTCAGAACACTATATTTGCAATCATTCTCACACATGTGGAATGTGTTGTGGTAATCAAGTATGCTATGTGGGTGTTTTCTTGGCTGGGGCGGGGTCCCTTGCCTCAGCTCCAGAACAGACAACCAGTTTGGGGTCCCATTTCTCTTGATGCTAGCCAAGCACAGTGGTTTAGCCGACCTGTGAGTATAGATCCCTTTCTCCTCATGAGGTTCTTTCTCCCCTTACGGGTAGAATATATTAACTAATACTACATATCTATTTGTATTTACAGTTTATTTCTGTGAACCTGTAACCTCCCCAGGCACAGGAAAGCACTGAAAATGTCATCCTCAGAGTCTTAAAAAAAATAAATAAAATTACAATCACTTTAATTCAGGCTTTAAAGCAGAACTAAATTCAGTCGATCAACAGTAATTATTTTTAATCCTAGGCTGTTTAGGATTACTAATTAGATAAGGTTTATTGTATTTCCCTAAACTTTTTTATTTTACACTTCCCAATTTGTGTCCTGGTTTCTGGCTACGGCTAAAATGATGTCATACATCCCAGGAGTCTTCAGGAGGGGTTTTCTCAGCTAAGCACAACCTCCTGCCTGTATGTCAGAGGTAAGGGCAGATGGATTTCAGGAAGCAAATGCTAAGTAAATCATCTGCCTTTACTCAACATGGCAGTGGGGAGAAATGCTAGGGAGATGTTTTTCAAATTGATTTCTCTACAAAATAAAGCATGGAGGCATGAAAGGATGTGTGAGTTTGCGTTAAATATGAAAGTTAAATTAAATAGTGTTTTCAGATTGTGGCACTCAGATACAGTTAAAGGAGTTGTAAACCCTCATGGTTTTTCACATTCTATGCATTAAGGTGAAAAACCTTCTGGGCTGCAGGTGCCCCCCCTTTTCTTATCTGAACGCGATTGTTCCAGCGACGAGAACGAGCCCAGAAGCTCCAGCCGCTGTCCTCATTGGATAGATTGATAGCAGTGGGAGCCATTGGCTCCCGCTGCTGTCAATCAAATCTGGTGACACAGGGGGCGGGACCGAGTCCTACTGTCTGTGTCAATGGACGCAGCAGCGGGACCCGTTAGCGCGCCCACATGGTCTGCGCTCTCCGCGTGGGCACTCGATAAAGAAGAGGCGCCAGTTGCACCAGGGACCCCAGAAAAGGAGGATCGGGACTGCTCTGTGCAAAACCCTTACACAGAGCAGATAAGTATAACATGTTTGTTATTCAAAAAAAAAAAACAAAAAAAAACCTTTACAATCACTTTAAGTTCTGCTTTAATAAATGTCGTATCAATCACTTACTAAAACTCGAGATATCCAAAACTGAGCTCATAATATTTTCTTCCCCATGTGCTCCTTCCCCTGACTTCTCTGTCAAGATCATCTGTCATGGCACAACTATCAGTCTGTCCCCACATGTCAGGGTGCTGGTGTAATCCTAGACTCTGAATTGTCCTTTCAGGCCCACATCCAATCACTGTCAAAAGCTTGCCATCAACCTATTTAACATTTCCAAAATACGCCCCTTCTTAACTAATGACACCACCAAGCTTCTAATTCACTCGCTGGTCATCTCTCTCCTCGACTACTGCAACTCCCCCCTCATTGGATTACCTTTACATAGACTATGCCCCCTTCAGTCCATAATAAATGCTGCTACAAGACTCATCCACCTTACCAACCGTTCAATGTCCTCCACTCCTCTCTGCCAATGCCTCCATTGGCTTCCACTCACCCAACAAATGAAATTCATAATACTAACAACAAATTAAAAAGCCATCCACAACTCTGCCCCCAACTACATCAATTAGCTAATATCAAAATACCAACCAAATCATTCTCTTTATTCCTCCCAAGACCTCCTGCTCTCTAGCTCTCTTGTCATCTCTTCCCATGCTTGCCTGAGACTTATCCCATCCTCTGGAACTCCCTATCCCAATCTATCTCCTTCTCTGTCCACTTTTAGGCGATCCTTGTAACCCTTCTCTTCAGAGAAGCCTACCCTGCCTCCACCTACCAACTGTACTTTTTTTTCTCCACGAGCTCATCTCCCGCAGTTATTGCCTTTTGTATCACGTGACTCTCCCTTCTAGACTGTAAGTTGTAACAAGTCCTCTGATCCCTCCTGTATTGAATTGTACTGTAACTGTACTGTCTGCCGTCATGTTGTAAAGCGCTGCGCAAACTGTTGGAGCTATATAAATCCCAAATAATTATAATAATAAAGACCAAGGGTCTGTGGACTGACATTGTTCTGAACGATGATGGCGATAAAATTGGCACCTCAGTCTTGATGCAACTGCAGTGAATGTACCACACGGTAACAAAAACAATACATTGAAGTGGTACCATTGTGGGTTTTTTCAGGATATTTATAGCAGAAGTTAAAAAACAGTGTAGAGTTTTATGGCGTATTTATTTATAAAAGACAAGTCATGTTTCGGTTCCATGGAATGTTACTGCCTCTAAACAGGCATAGCAATCTGTCTTCTGCTGACAGAGACCTGCATGCAGAGGTTATTTCTGGGTGTGAAAATGAGTAGGTACACTGGCACTCTTTTTTTTTAACACAAATATTGTAAGAAGTACACAGGATAGGAGCACTGAATATACAGCAATATTCTGAGTTTATAAAGTAATGAATGTAAAAGGAACATCTAGTTGGTCATTAACACTGTTTGCTGTACTTTTTATTTATGTTTTGCTCTTTTTTTATAGAGTGTGAATTGCATCATTTGTGTTTGCTGCAAGTTTGGCACCTAGTAACCTAGCAAGGCCTTACATCAACTTGTGAAAAGTGAGAAAACGACATTTGTTAAATGGTAAGTCTGTCCAAACCAAGGACACAGTTTCAATTATATAAATAATGGCTCAATAAAAGTGGAACTAAACCCCCAGAAATACTCACCTCTACTTTCCAGCAATGCAGAGATTACATCTTTCTCCAGCGGCTGTCATCTTCTTCCAGGTGTTGGGTATTGGGCCTCTTGATTGGCCGGCAGAGGGGTAGCGCCATGCCAAGCACAGGAGTCGTCATTCCAGCACATCTGGAGGATGCCAGGAATGCGCAATGTTCATTTAATAGAAGACTTTGAGCAGGAAGGGAAGTGTGTGCAGAAGAGACATAGCATGTCTCTTCTGCAATAAAAAGCTGCCTGCTCGAAGTCTTTCACAAATGAGGTTTAGTTCCACTAGTTCTAAAGGTTGAAGGTTTTTTACTTTCACCCCCTAATACTCACCTGAGCTCGATCTAGCGATGTGTATGAGAGCTTCTCCTGGGTCTCTCACTCCTAATTGGCTGAGACAGCATTGCCAGTGAGGAGGGAGCAGGGGGCAGGACCAAGCTGCAGCTCTGTGTGTCTCAGGGACGCATAGAGCGGGGCTTGGCAACGAGCATGCACCAGTGCCCCCAGAGCAAACTGCTTACTATTGGAGGCACTGGCTGTGGAGGAGGAGGCAGGAGCTACGGTGAGGGACCCGAAAAGGGGAGCCTCGGGGCTGCTCTGTGCAAAACCATTGCACAGAACAGGTAAATATAAAATGTTTGTTATTTTTTTTTTTTTTTTTTTATTAACCTTAATGTCACTTTAAGTAAGATTAGGTATAGTCAGAACTTTTTGCATAGTCACCATAGGCTGTAGTCTCATACATCATGTAGCTACCTGTCAGTAACGCATTCCTATGTTTTAAGCCCAACTCCAGGGAAAGTAAAAACACTACCTTGCAGCGGGGCTGCCTCTGCATTACGTGGATTAAATGCTTATTTAGGTCAAGGGGACAGGAAAAGCATTTTTACTTAGCCGATCCTCCTCTCTCCCCCAGCACTCCTACTCTCTGGCAGTGGGCAGTTCCGCACTGTCCTCATGTCCATTTTAGGGCTATGGGTCCAACATACTGTAGGTCTTGATGAGGTCAGAGGCAACTACCGCAGCATAAGGGAGAAGAGGTGGCGGGGACTAGTCTTGTAGAACGAGGTAGTGGAGGATCAGGTAGGTAAAAGTGCTTTTCCTGACCCTCAGATGTAATTGAGCGTTCACTCTTACAGTGTGGAGGCAGCCCCACTGCATTGGAATATTTTTACTTTCCCCAAAGTTCATCTTGGATAAACGATTCTACAGTGCTGCCCTGCCTGCATAGGTCCTTATTGTTACAGTCCCTGAAACATCTTTTTTTTTTTGTGGAATAGTGTATAGAGTGCTTAGACCTTGTTAATGCCCATACACGGTGATTGGGTCGTTTATTTACGCTTACCTGGCCAGCAAGTGCTGCATGTAGGCAAACCCTTTCAAGCCTATGAGGACGCAGCAGCTACCAAAATCTAAAACCAAAAATGTATTCTATTGCAGCTTACCAATCGTTAGATGTGGTGGCTGTATTTGTTTTCTTTTCTTTGGCTTGTTTTCCTCTGTTTTCACCTGGTGATCTGGCCAGTAACACACCTGCATTACTAATTCTGGAAGAATGGGCACAAGAGGCACAGCAGACAGCAGCATTGGTGGTAGTGTTAAATGTACAGTAATAGCAAATTGGGATGAAGGTTTATACAGGGCTTTTTTTCTCAGAGAATAGGTGCAGGAACTCCCCCTTTTCGAGTCACCCCTTTTCTCCGCCCCTACCCACCTCCCAGTAACGTCCCTTTTAGACAATATAGAACCAATTATCATTTTGAGGTGCTAAATAATTTGTATGGAATTTGGTAATGATATCAAAAAAAGCAGTAAAATAGTTCCCCTGCAGCCAGTAACAATAGATCCCCCTAACAACAATGGACCAACCACAACAATATTTCCCCACCAGCAACAATAGACTCCCGGCAGCATCAACAGATCTCCGCACAGCCAGCATTAATCTGTCTAGCTGCCATCAACAATAGACCCCTCCCCCAACAGTAGATCTCTTTCAGCAACAACTGACCCCCCAGCAACAACTGACCCCCCCCAGCAACAATAGGTCCCCCACCAGTAACAATAGACCCCCCAGCAACAATAGACTCCCCTTGCAAAAATAGATCCCCAGCAGTGAGCATTAATAACCTGCAGCACACCCCAGCACCCCTTGCCATTACATACAGTCAGTCCAAGAGGTGCCAGAACTGCGTTCCCCCACGTTCCCGTTAAAAAAAAGCCCTGGGTTTATATATAAATACATAAATAAAAGCTGACCATTTGAAGCATCCCTGCCAGTGAAAAATGTTTTTGGTTCATTAGGCTTCATTCACACTACAACGTTTTGAATCGCGGGCAGATTTGCCGCGAATCTGCCCACGATTTGACAGCGCTGATGTGTGAATGACAAATCGCGGAACTCGCATTTGAGATGCTTTTCATTTAAATGAGACCTCAAATAGCAGTGCGGGTCTGCCGCGATTGTCGCACGATAAAACATGCTGCAATTGAGGCAATCCACATTGCGGGAAGCAAGTCACCCAAAAGAAGCTCCAAAACTTTTTTGGGGTGACATGCTTTCTGCGATGCGGATTGCTGCGATTGCAGCACGTTTTATCATGTAACAATCGCAGCAGACCCGCACAGCGGTTTGAGGTGTCATAGAAATTAATGGCATCTCAAATGCGAGTTCTGCGATTTGTCATTCACACATCAGCGCTGTCAAATCGCAGGCAGATTTGCGACAAATCTGCCCGCAATTCAAAACGCTGTAGTGTGAATGCAGCCTTATGCCCTGTACACACGATAGGATTTTTCGACAACAAAATCCATGTTTTTTTTCCGACGGATGTTGGCTCAAACTTGTCTTGCATAAACACGGTCACACAAATCTTGTCGGAAATTCCAAACGTCAAGAACACGGTGACGTACAACACGTATGACAAGCCGAGAAAAATGAAGTTCAATAGCCAGTGCAGCTCCTTTGCTTGATACCGAGCATGCGTGGAACTTTGTGCGTCGGAATTGTGTACACAGGATCGGAATTTACGACAACGGATTTTGTTGTCGGAAAATTTGAGATCCAGATCTCAAATTTTCTGTGACGGAATTCCGATGGAAAATGTCTGATGGAGCCTACACACGGTCGGATTTTCCCACAACAAGCTCCCATCGAACATTTTCCATTGGAAAATCCGACCTAGTGTACAGCGCTTTGAATCGTGGGCAGATTTGCAGCGAATCTGCCCGTGATTTGACAGCCGTGGTAAGGGAATGACAAATCGCGGGACTCGCATTTGAGATGCCATTCATTTGAATGACACCTCAAATCGCAGTGTGGGTCTGTCACGATTGTCGCGCGATCATTTGTGCTGAAATAGTGGCAATCCACATATCGGGAAGCATGTCGCCCCAAAAAAGTTCAGGAGCTACTTTGGGGCGGCATGATTCCCACAATGCGGATTGCAGCGATTGCAGCGCGAAGTATCACGCGACAATGACAATCGTGGCAGACCCGCAACGCAATTTGAGGTTTCATTCAAATGAATGGCATCTCAAAAGCGAGTCCCGCGATTTGTCATTCACACATTGGTGCTGTCAAATCGCGGGCAGATTCGTGGAAAATCTGCCCGCTATTCAAAGCGCTGTAGTGTAAATGCAGCCTTAGTTTGGGGCTTACTTACCTTTTAACCAGCAGGTAATTTCAGTTAGGAAGGCCGAATTTCATAATTCAAGGGATCCATAATTTTGAAGATAAACAAATCCCACGATGCACAACCCACTGCCTTCATTATCCAGCTCCTTGTGATAAAATATCTAAACATAATTCAAGTGGTCTTTTTTTTATGCCAGGTCTCCTCCCTACATATGTAAGACTTATGCCGCGTACACACGAGCGGACTTTACGGCAGACTTTGCCTGGCGGACTGGATTTCGTCAGACAATTCGATCGTGTGTGGGCTCCAGCGGACTTTGTTTTCTCAAAAGTTGGACGGACTTAGATTTGAAACATGTTTTAAATCAATCCGTCAAAATCGAGTCCAGTCGAAAAGTCCGCTCGTCTGTTTGCTAGTTCGACGGACAAAAAGCCATGCTAGGGCAGCTATTGGCTACTGGCTATGAACTTCCTTGTTTTAGTCCGGTCGTACGTCATCACGTACGAATTCGACGGACTTTGGTGGATTGTGTGTAGGCAAGTCCGTTCATTCAGAAAGTCCGTCGTAAAGTCTGTCGAAAAGTCCGCCGAGCAAAGTCTGCCGTAAAGTCTGCTCGTGTGTACGCGGCATAAATCTCATTAAAATATTGCCACCCTGCCACCGCTATTTGTGAACTGGGTGGTGTGAAATAGATTGATGTCTGTTGGTACTTGACTGCTGTTTTGAGTGTGTAGTCCATTTTTTAAGCCAGTTCTTTTTCCCCAGTTTTGAAAGGCATAGGGCCACAGGCCTCCAGCCATCAGGGTTTTCTGGCTAAATTGTTGGGCTGCTATTGTTTAGGGAAGCCCCTTTATCATTAAAAATAGGAAAATACCGAAATTCATTTTTTAGGATGGCATCTCCAGTCAGTGATACATGGTTTTATTATAGCATATTGCTTATTGTTATGCTTTTAAACATATCACATAAACTGTTGATAGAAACAGAAAAGTATTAGTATTAGTGTTGACATTTCTAGTGATTCTAATGATTTGTTAATGTACCATGTCATTTTCTGTTCCTTTTTCATTCACACTTCTCATTACTTTAAAAAAAATATACAGTCATGGTTACTGAAAGGTGAACAGTTCCACAATATTCACAAAGTTTTGATTTTTTTTTTTTAATGCTGTATGATTTAAACAGCAGTGCCGGAATGGTAAATCTTCAAATTCAGAGACAAAATGATCACACATGGAGGTAAGATAGAAACATAACAACAAACTAAAACCGTAATCTTTCATAACATCTGGTAACAAATCACATGAAATCAGCCATTTGGACCACCCACACTGCGTCTGGCTCCAGTTAAGATTGGGATTTGAACAGATTCACTGGGATCTTATATAATGTGGTTGAAGTCATTAGATAAAGTTAACAGAATTTTGCTGTGTCAGTTATTTTTTTCTATGTTTTTTTGGGTGTTGTCTTTTTTCACAGCTGTTCCTGTTGCAGCAATTCCAGAAAATTATGTAAGAAAAAAGAATCACGCACCAAATTAATTAAAAAAAATAGCTTGTTGTTGCATACATGGGTCAAATAATTATTTATTTTAGGTTATAAATATTATGTTTTGTGGCTATAACTGTAAACTGATGCTAGCAAAAGGTTTTACTAACACAGCGTTTGAAAGAGCCTTATGCTTTAGACAGGATTCAATATAAAAAATCAGTTATTTTAAGGGCCATAAAGCTACAAATTGTGACTGAGCCATAACCATCATATAGTCAGGTCCATAAATATTGGGACACTGACACAATTCTAAACTTTTTGGCTCTATACAGCACCACAATGGATTTGAAATGAAATGAACAAGATGTTCTTTAACTGCAGACTTTCATCTTTAATTTGAGGGTATTTACATCCAAATCAGGTGAACGGTGTAGGAATTACAACAGTTTGTATATGTGCCTCCCACTTTTTAAGGGACCAAAAGTAATTATTATTATTATTATTATACAGGATTATATAGCGCCAACAGTTTACGTAGCGCTTTACAACTTGAGGGTAGACAGTACAAATACAATACACTTTGATACAGTAGGAATTAGAGGGCCCTGCACCTTAGAGCTTACAATCTAAGAGGTGGGACAGATTAACAATCATCCATCAAACTTTCACTTTTTAATACTTGGATGCAAATCCTTTGCAATCAATTACAGCCTGAAATCTGGAACGCATAGACATCACCAGACACTGGGTTTCATCCCTGGTGATGCTCTGCCAGGCCTCTACTGCAACTGTCTTCAGTTCCTGCTTGTTCTTAGGGAATTTTCCCTTCAGTTTTGTCTTCAGCAAGTGAAATGCATGCTCAATCGGATTCAGGTCAGGTGATTGACTTGGCCATTCCATAACATTCCACTTCTTTCCCTTAATAAACTCTTTGGTTGCTTTTGCAGTATGCTTCGGGTCATTGTCCATCTGCACTGTGAAGCATTTTGCTGAATATGAGCAGATAATATTGCTCGAAACACTTCAGAATTCATCCTGCTGCTTTTGCCAGCAGTCACATCATCAATAAATACAAGAGAACCAGTTCCATTGGCAGCCATACATGCCCACACCATGACACTACCACCACCATGCTTCACTGATGAGGTGGTATGTTTTGGATCATGAGCAGTTCCTTTCCTTCTCCATACTCTTATCTTCCCATCACTCTGGTACAAGTTGATCTTGGTCTCATCTGTCCATAGGATGTTGTTCCAGAACTGTGAAGGCTTTTTTAGATGTTGTTTGGCAAACTCTAATCTGGCCTTCCTGTTTTTGAGGCTCACCAATGGTTTACATCTTGTGGTGAACCCTCTGTATTCACTCTGGTGAAGTCTTCTCTTGACTGTTGACTTTGACACACATACACCTACCTCCTGGAGAGTGTTCTTGATCTGGCCAACTGTAGTGAATGGTGTTTTCTTCACCAGGGAAACGATTCTTTCGGTCATCTACCACAGTTGTTTTCCGTGGTCTTCCAGGTCTTTTGGTGCTTCTGAGCTCACCGATGCATTCTTTCTTTTTAAGGATGTTCCAAACAGTTGATTTGGCCACACCTTATGTCTTTGCTATCTCTCTGATGAGTTTGTTTTGTTTTTTCAGCCTAATGATGGCTTGCTTCACTGGTAGTGAAAGCTCTTCGGATCTCATATTGAGAGTTGACAGCAACAGATTCCAAATGCAAATAGCACACATGAAATGAACTCTGGACCTTTTATCTGCTCCTTGTAAATGGGATAATGAGGGAATAACACACACCTGGTCATGGAACAGCTGAGCAGCCAATTGTCCCATTACTTTTGGTCCCTTAAAAAGTGTAAGGCACATATACAAACTGTTGTAATTCCTACACCATTCACCTGATTTGGATGTAAATACCCTTCAATTAAAGCTGAAAGTCTGCAGTTAAAGCACGTCTTGTTTGTTTCATTTCAAATCCATTGTGGTGCTGTATAGAGCCAAAAAGATTAGAATTGTGTTGATGTCCCAATATTTATGGACCTGACTGTATATATATATATATATATATACACACACAGTATCTCAAAAAAGTGAGAACACCCCTCACATTTTTGTAAATAATTTATTATATCTTTTCATGTGACAACACTGAAGAAATGACACTTTGCTACAAAGTAGCTACAAAGTAAAGTAGTGAGTGTACAGCTTGTATAGCAGTGTAAATTTGTTGTCCCCCCAAAATAACTCAACACACAGCCATCAATGTCTAAACCGCTGGCAACAAAAGTGAGTACACCCCTAAGAGAAAATGTCCACATTGGGCCCAATTAGCCATATTACCTTCCTGGTGTCATGTGACTCGTTAGTGTTACTAGGTCTCAGGTGTGAATGGGGAGCAGGTGTGTTAACTCTCTCATACTGGTCACTGGAAGTTCAACATGGCACCTCATGGCAAAGAACTCTCTGAGGATCTGAAAAATAGAATTGTTGCTCTACATAAAGATGGCCTAGGCTATAAGAAGATTGCCAAGACCCTGAAACTGAGCTGCAGCATGGTGGCCAAGATCATACAGTGGTTTACCAGGACAGGTTCCACTCAGAACAGGCCTCGCCATGGTCGACCAAAAAAGTTGAGTGCACATGCTTAGCGTCATATCCAGAGGTTGTCTTTGGGAAATAGACGTATAAGTGCTGCTAGCATTGCTGTAGAGGTTGAAGGGGTGGAGAATCAGCCTGTCAGTGCTCAGACCATACGCCGCACACTGCATCAAATTGGTCTGCATGGCTGTCATCCCAGAAGGAAGCCCCTTCTAAAGATGATGCACAAGAAAGCCCGCAAACAGTTTGCTGAAGAGAAGCAGACTAAGGACATGGATTACTGGAATCATGTCCTCTGGTCTGATGAGTCGAAGATAAACTTATTTGGTGCAGATGGTGTCAAGCGTGTATCGCGGCAACCAGGTGAAGAGTACAAAGACAAGTGTGTCTTGCCTACAGTCAAGCATGGTGGTGGGAGTGTCATGGTCTGGGGCTGCATGAGTGCTGCCGACACTGGGGAGCTACAGTTCATTGAGGGAACCATGAATTCCAACATGTACTGTGACATACTGAAGAAGAGCATAATCCCCTCCCTTCGGAGACCGGACCGCAGGGCAGTATTCCAACATGATAACGACCCCAAACACACCTCCAAGACGACCACTGCCTTGCTGAAGAAGCTGAGGGTAAAGGTGATGGACTGGCCGAGTATATCTCCAGACCTAAACCCTATTGAGCATCTGTGGGGCATCCTCAAACAGAAGGTGGAGGAGCGCAAGGTCTCTAACATCCACCAGCTCCATGAGTCGTCATGGAGGAGTGGAAGAGGACTCCAGTGGCAACCTGTGAAGCTCTGGTGAACTCCATGCCCAAGAGGGTTAAGGCAGTGCTGCAAAATAATGGTGGACACACAAAATATTGAAACTTTGGGCCCAATTTGGACATTTTCACTTGGGATGTACTCACTTTTGTTGCTAGCGGTTTAGACATTAATGGTTGTGTGTTGAGTTATTTTCAGGGGACAGCAAATTTACACTGTTACAGACATGTGCAGGATGAAAAAATTCGTTTAGTTTAGTTTCGTTTCGATTCGTTATTTAACTAAATTCGTTTAGTTAAATTCGTTGCATTCATTACATTCGTTTTCGGAATTTGTTTCGTTTCGTATTCGAATTCGAAAAAATTCGACCGCATTCGAAAAAATTCGACCGTATTCGAAAAAAACTATCAAATTCGAAAAAATTCTAACACATTCGAAAAAAGCTGTCAAATTCGAAAAAATTCTACCACATTCGAAAAAACTATCAAATTCGAAAAAATTCTAACAAATTCGAAAAAAACTATCAAATTCGAAAAAATTCTACCACATTCGAAAAAAACTGTCAAATTCGAAAAAATTCTACCACATTCGAAAAAACTGTCAAATTCGAAAAAATTCTACCACATTCAAAAAAAACTATCAAATTCAAAAAAAATTTTACTACATTCGAAAAAAATATCAAATTCGAAAAAATTCTACCACATTCGTAAAAAAACTGTCAAATTCGAAAAATTTCTACCACATTCGAAAAAAACTATAAAATTCGAAAAAATTCTAACACATTTGAAAAAACTATCAAATTCGAAAAAATTCTACCACATTCGAAAAAAACTGTCAAATTCGAAAAAATTCTAACACATTCGAAAAAAATATCAAATTCGAAAATATTCTACCACATTCGAAAAAAAACTGTCAAATTCGAAAAATTTCTACCACATTCGAAAAAAACTGTCAAATTCGAAAAAATTCTACCACATTCGAAAAAAACTGTCAAATTCGAAAAAATTCTACCACATTCGAAAAAAACTGTCAAATTCGAAAAAATTCTACCACATTCAAAAAAAACTATCAAATTCAAAAAAAATTTTACTACATTCGAAAAAAATATCAAATTCGAAAAAATTCTACCACATTCAAAAAAAACTGTCAAATTTGAACAATTTCTACCACATTCGAAAAAAACTATAAAATTTGAAAAAATTCTACCGCATTTGAAAAAAACAATAACTGAATTTGAAAAAGTAAACTATATATATGGTTTTATATATATATATATATATATATATATATATATATATATATATTATATATATATATATAATATACACATACACACACATATATATATATATATATATATATATATATATATATATATAACCATCTTCCGAAATTTGAATTTCTTATAAAATGAATTCGAATTTGAATAGGAAAGATAGAAAACAGAATATATTCTGTAATAGTCTTTTCAATTCGAATTCATTCTATACGAAATTCGAATTTCGGTACATGGTTTCTGAAGTTTGAATTTCGTATAGAATGAATTTGAATTGAAAAGACTATTATAAAATATAAAATAATAGAAAAGAAAAGCATAAAAAAACAATAGAAGAGAATAATAAAAAAAAAAAAATTATATATATATATATATATATATATATATATATATATATATATATATATAATTTTTTTTTTTTATTATTCTCTTCTATTGTTTTTTTATGCTTTTCTTTTCTATTATTTTATATTTTATAATAGTCTTTTCAATTCAAATTCATTCTATACGAAATTCAAACTTCAGAAGCCATGTACCGAAATTCGAATTTCGTATAGAATGAATTTGAATTTGAATTGAAAAGACTATTATAAAATATAAAATAATAGAAAAGAAAAGCATAAAAAAACAATAGAAGAGAATAATTAAAAAAAAAAAAAAAAAAATATATATATATATATATATATATATATATATATATATATATATATATATATTCTATTGCTTTATTATTTTATATTCTATCTTATTTATTGTTTTTTTTTAGAAAAACGTTTTCTATTTTTTTCGAATTCGAGTATGTTTTCGAATTCGATTCGAATATGTTTTCGAATTCGATTCGAATATGTTTTCGAATATGTTTTCGAATTCGATTCGAATATGTTTTCGAATTCGATTCGAATATGTTTTCGAATTCGATTCGAATATGTTTTCGAATTCGATTCGAATATGTTTTCGAATTCGTTCGTTTTTTTTTCGGATTCGTTTAAATTCTTTACTTTTGTAATTCGGAAATTCGGATGCATCCGAATTTCCGAATAATGAAAAATTCGTCCGAATTTCGATTCGGAACGAAACGAAATGCACATGCCTACACTGTTATACAAGCTGAACAGTCACTACTTTACATTGTAGCAAAGTGTCATTTCTTTAGTGTTATCACATGAAAAGATATAATAAAATATTTACAAAAATGTGAGGGTGTACTCACTTTTGTGAGATACTGTATATAGATATATAAAGTGCCCAGTGCAAGAAACTTTAATCTAGTGCAATAAAATCAAGTGCAAAAAATAGTTTTTATTAGATTTTTTTTTTTCACGTGGTGCTTTAAAGGCCATACATCAATCCATCAAAATTGGGTTTGTAATTCCACCAACTGGTCTCTGAAGGTGGGATCTAAAAGACTATAATTTGGCAATACACAAAAGAATTTGAAAGAATGGCAAGGGAGAGATGCGAGGATCTCAATATAACAGTCCAAATACAGTATATCATTGGAGGATTTGGCTTTTCCAGTATTTACAGCTTAGCCACTTCTTCTGCTGATGCCAGCAACAGAAAGTAGAGAGCCTCCCTTTTAACTGGATACTAATGTCTTTATATCACCCTTTTCCTGCCCAGACTCCACAGTCTTAATGAAATAAAACCACTTTCTAGCTATATATATTTTTTTTGTAGCCTTCTATCTGCACAAACACCACATTCAAGGTGCAACATTCACCATATCTAAAAATCTCTCCAATGTACCCTGAGACCATTTGTCCCACCTGTCATGATAGAAGCATAGGGACAGCAATATGGATTGCTGAACTTGCATAATAAAATGCTTGTAGCCCACACTGGAAGAACAAGTGCAAGATGATGGAAATATGGAGTAGAGGCCACATGTCAAAGGATATACTCTATGGGTGTTTGTACGTTTGTAAGGAGAGTTGAAAGCAATGTTGCCATCAACTGCAATTTTTGATCATCTAACAAGTACCTTCAGTACTTATCTCCTCCAAGAATGTTCCTCAACTGGTTGGAAAATCCTATTGCGAAAAGGCCCAATTTTTTTCTTCTGCTGTTGGGGAGAATCATAGTGGACCCAGAAGGTCAGCAAACTCATTCATGGATGGGAAGATAACTCTTTATAATTCATTTTTGGCAAGATCCTCCCAAATATCTTCCCATCTATGACCACCCTATTGCTTTTCTAAAAGGCATTATGTACCTCTGAGTAATACAGAATACTCACACCTTGACATAATTATTTTCAGTAACCCCCTATATACATTAGGGTGACTGTTGAAAAGCCAGAAAAAGACAAATACCATACGATACAACTATATTACAGATCACATGTAAGTAAACCAAGAGCTAAACAACAGTAACCAGTGCTGCAACAAGCTATACACAAAAAAATAAAAGCACAGAAATACAAGGAACTAACTTGGCTGAGCAGGACTTTGAACATTAAGTACAAAGCTAAACATAAAATATTCAGGCAAAGAAACTGGCAGACTGCTTAGGTGCCTAACAACTGGAGAGGCTAGGTGTCACCTGCTGTTACTGTTGCCACTCGAAAACCATAGGCTTCAACAAGTTTACAGTAATTGGAATTGTAATCTTGCTTTGTAAGATTTGCTTTATAATAAAATAACTTGCATATTCATAATTTCGTTTTTATAAGTGATCTTTAAAAATATTATTTAGTCTTCCTTCACGCAAAATGTTCCTAAGTTATCTCTAATAGGGCACACCTCTACATTATGGCCAGGGCAGAAGTCTAAAATTTAGCTGCTATTTTATTTTGTTATCTTTTAATAAAGGACTTGTCCCAAAGTTTCTCCTGTCTTTTTTACTATTTTTGACACTTTTTTTGTGAAATGGTAGGGGTACAATGTACCCGTTACCAATTCACATGGGGGGAGGCTGGGATCTGGGGGTTCCCTTGTTAAAGGGGGCTTGGAGATTCTGATAAGTCCCCTGCCCACAGACCCCCACAACTACGAGGCAAGGGTTGTGGGGATGAGGCCCTTGTCCCCATCAACATGGGGACAAGGTGCTTTGGGGGATTACTCCAAAGCACCCACTGATCCATACCAGACTGAAGGGTCTGGTATGGATTTTGGGGGGGACCCTTACGCCATTTTTTTAATATTTGGCACAGGTTTCCCCTTAATTTCCATACCAGACCTGAAGGGCCTAGTATGGATTTTGGGGGATCCCCACGCAATTTTTTTTTTAATTTTTGGTTCAGGTTCCCCTTAATATTCATACCAGACCCAAAGGGCCTGGTAATGGACTGGGTGGGGAACCCATGTCCCTTTTTTCAATGAGTTTTATCTATATTGCCGAGACCCGACAATTCATTACAGCCGCAACCAGTTTTAAATTACTTTTTTCCTTTAGAAAAATCATTTTGCTGTGGTACTGTTCTAAACATGGGAAAACTGTGCCACTTTACAGGCATACTATAGACACCCCCCAGGCACGATATTTAACCACCTCAATACAGGGCACTTACACCCCCTTCCTGCCCAAGCCATTTTTCAGTTTTCAGCGCTGTCGCACTTTGAATGACAATTGCGCGGTCATGTTACACTGCACCCTAATGAAATTTTTATCATTTTTTCCCCACAAATAGAGCTTTCTTTTGGTGGTATTTGATCACCTCTGCGGTTTTTATTTATTGCGCTATAAACAAAAAAAGAGGGACAATTTTGAAAAAACACAATATTTTTTACTTTTTGCTATAATAAATATCCAATTTTTTTTTTTTTTATAACAAATTTTTTCCTCAGTTTAGGCCGATATGTATTCTTCTACATATTTTTGGTTAAAAAAAATTGCGATAAGCGTATATTGATTGGTTTGCGCAAAAGTTATAGCGTCTACAAAATAGGGGATAGATTTATAGCATTTTTATTATTTATTTATTTTTTACTAGTATTGGCGGCGATCTTCAATTTTTATTGTGACTGCGATATTGCGGCGGACACATCGGACACTTTTGACACATTTTTGGGACCATTCACATTTATACAGCGATCAATGCTATAAAATTGCATTGATTACTGTGTAAATGTGACTGGCAGGGAAGGGGTTAACACTAGGGGGCGCTCGAGGGGTTAATGTATGACCTAAGGAGGTGATTCTAACTGTGGGGGGAGGGGACTGACTGGGGGAGGTGACCGATCGCTGTCCCTATGTACAAGGGACACGCCATCGGTCTCCTCTCCTCTCTGACAGGACGTGGATCTGTGTTTACATGCACAGATCCACGCTCCTGCTCTGTTACCCGGCAATCGCGGGTGCCCGGCGGACATCGCGGCCGCCGGGCACGCGCACCGGGTCCCGAGCGACGAGGCGGGCACGCGCGCGCGCGCCCCCTAGTGGCTCGGGAGGGCGAGGACGTCATATGACGTCCTCCCAGAACAACAGAAGCCTCGTCCCGCCGTCATATGACGGTGGGTGGTGGCTTAGTGGTTAAAGGAATATTTCTTTTTTTTTTTTTTTTAATATTTTTATTGGTTTTATATGATAAACAGTGTATAAGCAAATATACAAGAAAAATGAACGTACAGAAATCAAGTACAAAAACAATATCATTGTGTGTACCGGAGAATATTTCATATTTATTATTTCACTTTAAGCCTTATTAAAATCACTGCTCCCGAAAAAACGTCAGTTTTTAAAACTTTTTTTGCATTGATACATGTCCCCTGGGGCAGGACCCAGGTCCCCAAATACTTTTTATCACAATAACTTGCATTTAAAATTAGCACTTTTGATTTTTCATGTTCGTATCCCATAGACTTTAACAGTGTTGGCATGTTCGTCCAAATTTTTTGCCTGTTCGCAAGTTTTGGTGCGATCAAACTCGGGGGTGTTCGGCTCATCCTTAATTGTTTCTAACAAACAGAACTATTTAAAAGTACCTTTACAGAATGTATGTATATTAATTTGAATTAACATTCCCAATGTAATGGTTTACCATTCTGGATGAGTTTCCAGATAA